>NC_140442.1:3089110-4289110 GCF_963576455.1 Neolamprologus multifasciatus | reverse complement strand
TTAGACATTTTTCGTTCTTAGGCTTAGGATGTTCAACCATCCCACCCTTTCTAAATGATAATGAATACTGTGTAGTGCTTCAATAAATATCATATCAGGCTCGGATGGCACAGGTGTAGATGTGAACCTGGGGACTGTAGTTAGAGTTTCATTGGTTTGTTCATTCACTGAAGGAGAGGAGGACTCGACCACGGGACAAAAGAAGGCAGAGTAAAAAACAGAAACAACAAAATCTAAATCATTAATGAAAAGGCCGAGGTCGTACGCAGGAGGTCAATGAGCGAAGCAGGCAGCTTCAACAAGGAGCTGGCAAAGGGCAAAAGAAACCCTGGAAAAGGTCGTACACAAAGTAAACTAGAAGAACACGAAGCAAAGAGCAAACCCGAGCAAACACACAGAAAGCTTCACTATAGGAAGCATGAAGATAGCAGCTGACAACAACAACATGGAATAGTGAAGTATGTTTAATAACTGGACAGGGGTGAGATAACCTGAAGACCTAAAAACATAAAATCACAGAATACTTGTTTACCTTCAGCTGCTGTTCGTTTTTTAATATGACGAGTTACAAATCTCACTGCTAAGATATGAATCATGGGACAAATGCTAAAGGACATTGTGCATATTTCTGAGTCACCAGAAGCTTTGACTAAAGAACAGATTTCACAACCATCATTTGAATAGACAGTAATTATATATATATATATATATATATATATATATATATAGCGTTTAATCAATTTATAATTAACAGGGACAATTGGCCTGCTTTTTAAATTACACCAGCTAAACACTGACGACTGCTGCTTTTTGTGAGTCTGTTAGATGTGAAAAAAATCACGTAAACTGCATCACAACAGGATGCTGTGGAAGAGCTGTAATTGTTTGTGTGATCACTGCTGTGGTTAGACACATCCCAGTCATCACCGTGGCATTTCTCCAGGATTTCCATACTCAACTTTGTCGTGATCGCTTTCATTCCTGCTGAGCGTGATATGGTGTTAGGTCGGGGATCCAGTTACGCACCACAAAAACCCATCTCAGCAGCATCAAACCTGCAGCGTTCAATTAAAATTCTGCCTTTCAGTGTTTAGAAAACACTCCTTCATCTTGGAGGTGTGCTTTGTGTTTCTTCAGTGACATGTACATGTGGTTCACTGCTACAGTTAGAGGATCTGGTGTTATGCTCTCAACTATAAGCACACAATCACGAACGTTAGAGTGCGTGAATGGCTCATAACATCAACACACTTCACTTTATGACTTGTTTCCATCAGCCACTCCACAGACTGCAGAGATGAAAATTAATTTTAGTACACAACCCAGCTAGATAATGTGACAGCTGTGGTGGACCTACGCAGAGCCTATGCACACCTTCACAGGCCGCCATCTACATCTACGTCATCTACATCTACGTCATCTACATGTCACAGCTGTTTACCGTCATGTGCTTAAGCTGATGTCAGTTTTTCAGAGAAGAGCAGTGTTAAAAACAATGAAAGCTCTTCAATGCAGCCACGGTCTTTGCTTCCTATGCTGCTTATTCTATCTTTAATGTGTTTAATGTGTGTCATCTATGATAGACTCCACTGAAGCAAATCTGCATGGTTGCATACCCAGAATCCTTCACTCTACATAGCCAAACAGTATGCACACAGAGACAAATCGAGTACCGCAAATCCTGCACAAAGTGGAGATTTTCTTACATGGTGCTCACTTCATCCCTATTTCTACGCATAATTCTACCATTTTTGTGTTCTTGCACATGATTTTTCATCTGTCTTCTCTCACGTGTACTTTTCTGTGTTTGTGTACACAACATTCATGATGTCCAGTTTTAAACGGCATCTGTAAGTTGGAGGAGTTGGTGGAGGAGCAAATTACTTATCACACCAGAGACACCATGATGGATTTTTACTCTCAATTTCAATTATTCATCTGTTATTATTACTATCTGTTATCATTTAAACTACAGGGTTAGGTTGAAGATAATATCATATTTTGCGGCAGCGTTTTTTTTTTTAAAGCTTTTGGCTTCTTGGTTGCCATGGTGACACATCTCCAGTTTTGTCACAATACATGCTGAAGATAAACTAATTACTGAAATAAACTGATTACAGTCGTGCTTTTAGTTTTGTGCCTGTGTATACAAATATAGGTTTTTTGTGGTAATTTCACATTTTGCTGCCACCGGCTGAGACTGCAGCTATAACCAACAACCAACAGATTTTAAGGTTTTCCACTTGTCATAGGGAAGTGCCTTTCTTCCATTTCTTCCCCTCGTTAAGATGCTCCTAAGCCTCTTAAAGTCCTCTCCACTCCTAACAGTTTTTCACCTGAGGAGCTCTTCTAAGGGCTCGATGCTTTGTGAAGATCATTCTTTTTCGTGATATGTCTCAACTCTAAGCCGGATTACTCAGAAAACATCATAATGAAGGGAACACTTGAACACTTATCAATTTTCTTAGAATTTTCTTTCATCACTAGAAACACTTCATAGTACCGAGAAGCTTTGTAAATAAGTGCTCTTTAATTTATTCCCTGGGAAAGAGAATTGATTTGGTTTCGTTAACAAATATAGTATAAAGTAAATAAAGTCCTAAGTGTCCTGATGTTATCACCATGTAACTGTTCTTCTTATCAGCTTTGACCAAAAATAATGGCATGCATGGGGGCAGGTTTGGTATGAGCTCTAGAGGGGACACATGGAGTGACGGGTCGTCTCAAAAAACTTTAGAAATGCTGCATCACTTTCAGATTCATATTCCCAGACTTTCTGATTATTTACTCTGCTGAATTTACACAAATGGATAACTTCCGTCCTGATTTGTCTTTGACTGGTTATTTATTTAGAAAAAGTTAATAAAGTTAAAGTTAATAAAAAGTAACCCGTTATATGTCTAACTGTCAGGCCAGTTTTGTGTCTTTAAATGAGCCATCCATCTATCCATTTTTACTTGTACCGTCCCTTCTTTAATTTGACTTTGGCACATATGGTACTGTGCCAAAGTCTTAAGCCACCCCTCATCCCTTTATACTTTGCAACCAAAATAAGAAATAGGTGGAGGTTTTTTTTTTAAAACAATGTTCAAACATGTTATATGAGGCCAAAATAATTCTAACGAGCCAGAAAGTCTGTTTGATATGACCACCTTTACTCTCCCACACAGCCTGATAAATTGAGTTTAGGACAAAACTCAGAAAATACTAGAATTTCATCATTTCATCAAAACTCAAGCACAAACTTCTTGGACTGCAAACTGGCCACACAGCAAGCCCTATTAGTTTTCAGACAATGTCATTAAAAATGCTCCAGCCAGAAGAAACGCAACAAACACAGTGCACAGTTCAGCGGAGGTGAAGCTCAGTCTGGCCGCTACTGTCTGGCCGGGCTTGTTTGTTTCCACTGCCTTTGATTTTGGACTTTTACTTCTGCCTCCTGTTCGTCTGGATTCGGCTCCGCTCCTCCTCTGTGACTGTTGTGGCATTTTAGTACCGCCATTCGCCGCGCTCCTACCAACACCACAACTGTCTGTTTTTTTTACCTAGAAAGATACTCCAGGAATAGAAGTTATATACATTTGAAAACTAATCTGAAGTCATTTAAACTCGCAAAGAAAAGCAGTTCAATCTTTGTAAGTTGTTGTTTTTAATCAATTTTTCCAAATCTGGCAGTATGGGAGTGTCAGGGATCTGACTGCAGTTGAACAATCTACAGGGTGGGCCATTTATATGGATACACCATAATAACATGGGAATGGTTGGTGATATTGAAGTCCTGTTTGTGGCACATTAGTATATGTGAGGGGGCAAACTCCTCAAGATGGGTTTTGACCATGGTGGCCATTTAGAAGTCGGCCATCTTGGATACAACTTTTGTTTTTTTCATAGGAAGAGGGCCATGTGACACATCAAACTTATTGGTAATGTCACAAGAAAAACAATGGTGTGCTTGGTTTCAACGTAACTTTATTCTTTCATGAGTTATTTACAAGTTTCTCTTTGTTCACAGCCATTGACATGTCGAAGAGGTTAACACGTAAGGAGCGGATCTAAATTGTGTTGATATCTGGTGAACGCAGTAACCGGGTCATTGCAGCAGATTTCAATGCAAGACACCCTACGAGACCACCCATCTCCCATGCTACAGTTAGCAAACTGCTTGCTAAGTTTCGTGAAACTGGTTCAGTGTAGGATTTGCCAAAATGTGGATGCAAGAAAACTGTCACTAATGAAGAAACATCAGTGGCTGTCCTAGCTTCATTCAGCAAGAGCCCACAGCGTAGCACTCGCCGCATGTCACTGGAGAGTGGCATTAGTCGAACATCCCTTCGGCGGATATTAACTACTCACAAATGGCTCCCTTACAAACTCCAGCTACTGCAGCATCTCAACGAGGATGACCCAGATCGGCCACAGAATTTGCAGAATGGGCAAAACAAAAATTGGAACAGGACCCTCAGTTCACGCAGAAGATTTTGTTCAGTGATGAGGCAAACTTTTATGTGAATGGTGAAGTTAACAAACAAAACCACCGCTATTGGTCTGACACTAACCCACATTGGATGGATCCCTCCAAGACTGTTGGAACAACAAAAGTGATGGTTTGGTGTGGTATATGGGGCACAACGATAGTTGGGCAGCACATTGAACACATTTTATAAGTGGTCAGAAACTTGTAAATAACTCATGAAAGAATAAAGTTACGTTGAAACCAAGCACACCATTGTTTTTCTTGTGACATTACCAATAAGTTTGATGTGTCACATGGCCCTCTTCCTATTGAAAAAACAAAAGTTGTATCCAAGATGGCCGACTTCTAAATGGCCACCATGGTCACCACCCATCTTGAGGATTTTCCCCCTCACATATACTAATGTGCCACAAACAGGACTTTAATATCACCAACCATTCCCATTTTATTACGGTGTATCCATATAAATGGCCAACCTTGTATATCAAATATACAAAACAATTCATTTACTTTTTGATTTTTCTGTGTCACCAAAATGGGTATTACTCTCTAAAAAAATAAATAAATTAGTGCCATTTAAACCATTAGTGCTATTCAAAAGCCACAAGGAACAAAGAGCCTTTTATTTTGCAGCACTTATGTTGTCCTGAGGAACAAAGGCATAAAGAAGAGTGCACATGACGTCATTTGCACTTAGATAGGAAAGTGATCACAAATCACAAAAAAGTTTAAATGGATCCAAGAAGAATTCAAAAGAGAGAATTATAATTGGTTTCTTCAAAGCACCTCAGCAGGAGATTTAGGATGCTGCCAGAATTGGCACCCTGATCGTGTAGAAGGAGCACAGAGGCGTTTTAACGGTAATGTGATCCCTGGTTGAACTGTAGGGGTGAGGGTTTTTCTGTCACTCAAGAAGTCTTCAGACTTTGCAGCAACAGTAGTCCTAAAACTTTTTTCCATGCTAAATAAATAAATCAGAAATTAAAAGCTCGGTCTGTGTCAGACTGTCAAAATCATTCCGAGGTCATAATCAGCTCAAATCAGCCTTCAACAACCCTGATATATTTTTGAAAGTGGAGCTCTGCTGGGTTTTCATCCATTATTTAATTTGTTTTTCTCTTAATCTGGCCCACATACTCATAGAGCATCATATGAATGTTGATCCAGAGCCATCACTGCAGAGCACGAGCGAAAAAACGTTCAAAGGAAAATGAGGTCATAGCGGATGAAAAGAAGATTTGGTCCCACGAGGAACCAAAAGTTAATGTGAAATTATTATTTTAATGGACCTTAGTGGGACTTGTATTTTCCATCAAAATAAGTTGGCAGGAAAAAAATGCTTGTTTATAGGAAAAGATGACAGTTTGTTGTCTTAGTTTCAGTAAAAGTTCAGGATTTAACTAATATCAACATATTTGTTTTATTCTGTCAGCACACAAAGTAGTTTCAGTTACTTTGTTTCTTTTTATCTAATTTTATTGTTTATTTCACTTAAAAAAATCTTTTGCACCTGCTCTAATTTGTTAAGTTTTGTTCAGTATAATGACTGTGATGTAAACAGAGACGACTCTCACTGAAGTCACTGAGGAAAAGCTTCATTTAGTGTCTAATGGCTTTCTATCATTTGGCATTTTTTTTTCAGTTTTCAGTTTTATTTGTCATATGCAAGTTAGCACAGGGTCACCATTGCAATGAAATGTGTTTGACGAGCAGCAGTCACTCAGCAGCATGATACAGTAGGAGAAAATATAATAAAATATAATAAAATTAAATTAAATTAAATTAAATTAAATTAAAAAAATAGAAAAATAGTAAGGAGCAAAATATTAGAGAGACATGGTAAAAGAGAAAAGATGACTAAATATATATGTATCTATAAATATAAATATATGTATACTAGTGATTAAATAAGAAAATCTTGAAAAGAAATATGACGGGAGGGTAGATGGGATATTGCACAGGAATGAGCAGCAGAAAATTACAGTATTGCACTTTTAAATATAAATATCAATAACAATAAGGTGAAGTGACCAGTGCAGATTAAACAGAGTACTTGTGAAGCTGCAGGGTAGCTTCTGAGTGCTGTGTTGTGTGTGTTTAAGTGTTGTGGTGAAGGTGTCGTATGGCTTGGTGGTAAAAACTGTTTTTAAGTCTTGTGTCTTTAACTCTTATTTCTTCTATACTATGCTTTGAATTAATAATAAGAATGCAACAACTTCAGTTTCACTTGTCACCAGGATAGCCAAACCTGCATGAATATATAACAACAACTTAGAAAGTCTGGTGACTTTTATTTTTACGACACATGTGCAGATGGTCGAGTAGTCGTTCCTGTTAAACTTACACCTTAAGTCCACGACCTGAGCGCATGCATAGATGGTGCATTGCAATGTGAGGTCCAAGTTCCCCAAAAAGCTGGCAGACCTCGGGACATCTGCACAGATCCCCTCACAATCAGACAAACTTTATATAACTCGGGCCCAAGAGGGCCCTAGAGGACTCTCAGGTGCAAAGTATAATCAACACCATAACTGTGATCATCACAGAAGTGGAAAACAACTTTGTTTGTCTTTTCACTGATTCATCTTTTAACCTGATTCTTCATTCACCCATTTTCTTCCACTTATCCAATTCACAAGAGCGCAGGAGCCTGCTATAGACTGAGAGGGCGGGGATACAGATCACCAGTTTATTGGAAGGCTCAAACAGAGAGAAAACAACCATTCATACTCACGTCTATGGCCAATTTAGAACCAGCAATTAACCTAAACCCACTAACTGCATGTCTGTGGAAGAAAGCCACATCACTACTGTTACAAGCAGAAGTTCAGATAATTCAGGGCACCAAATACTGGCCTTGTATCTAGTTCTGTTAGTGGTTCTGATATTGGACTTAGCAATGAATAGTTTTAAATTGGCCAGACAGCACCGCATCGGAAGATATCGGTTAAATGATGCGCCTCTAAACATTCACATAACAGTCAAGGACCAATGCTGACATTTCTTCTGAAACTTCATTTAAATTTTCTATGGAAGCCTGGCTTGTGACAATAAATGTGAATTTTAGTGCCTCTTTTCAGATTTTTGGTGCAAAAATAACCAGACGTCATTTAAACAGGTCATAAAATTTTCATTTAATTTGTCTTGGCTTCAATGAGCAGCTTGATTTGTGTGTCTTATGTAAAAACTATTAAACAGCTAAACATGTTTGTCAGTTGAATTACATGTATGGCATTGTGTTCATACCATCGCTTGTATTTCACCACAAATTCAGGTTGTTTTTCCAACCAAAAAACTCAAATATTTGCTGCTTTTGTTGTCATGTGTGAAGATAAACTGAATAAAGTTGTTTTGTGGATAAAACAAGCCATTTAAATATGTCAATTTGGGCTCTGTGAGTTGACAACATTTCATCGACTGCTGAAAATATTCATGAGCCGCAGGAAAGTTCAAAAATTACACAATTAGCAGCTTCATCTTAAAATAAACTCTGCCGTGCATCCATAACACCTATTTTAATTTTTTACGAGGCTCACAGAATTAATTTACCAAGCTCTCTGTCTACATCTATAACATCTTGACGCTTGTCTGTTAACTTAATTTGATTTGTAATGTTCCATTCAGTCTCGTTAATCTAATCAATGAGAACGTTTTCAAATCTGTGACCCAAACATCAGTTTTTGCTTTCTTTAGATTATTGTTCACCAGCTTTCTACTGTAAAATATATTCTTCACCTTTCAGATAGCAAAAGAAAAATACTAAAACAGCACACCTGACTAAAATGAAATATGATCTATATTTAAGCCGTTTGACGTCAACAGCCTTTGACTAGATGATGGTTAGAGATGTATCAGGGACTCATCTCTTGTGATCATCTGTCATGAAACGCTGTGTGGCAGGCAGGAGATGAGGACTCAAAGTGCAGGACTCACAGACTCAGGGGATGAACTCAAAATCACAGCTTTATTTGCTGGTCACAGAAAAACAAGCTAAGCTAAGCTAAGCTAAGCTAAGCTAAGCTAAGCTAAGCTAAGCTAAGCTAAGCTAAGCTGGGAAACAAAGCCCTAAAACTCACAGGGAGATCCACACAGCAAGAGGGACGACACCACACTGACTCAGAGAAACACAGGGTTTAAATACACTGGGAAGTAACGAGGGGAATGAGACACAGAAGGAGAGCACAGCTGGGGGAAATCAGAACTGACGAGACAAGGAAGCGTAAACTGAACACATTCATATAAGACACGGACCTTCAAAGTAAAACAGGAAGTATGACACAGAGACGCAAACTAGACTAGGGGAGACAGAGCAGCTAAGAAACACAGACAACACCAACAACAAAGAGACACAGAGGGCAGCTACTAAATACTCAGAGAACTAAACAGAATACAAGAAAAGCGAACTAAGACACTACACTAAAGAATAAGCTGGGACAACAAAGAGAACTAAGAACATAATACAAAAAACTCAGAGGCACAAGAAACTCAAAACACTGGGTCACTGACCCAGGACCGTGACATCATCGGTGACACATTTATTTTTTCTTTATTTTTGGTTGTCTCACTGAGTCATTCCAGACAGATTTACAGATTTATTTATCCAATACAGTGGCGTAAACAAGGCTACAATTTGCAGATGTCTCGTAAATGCATCACAAAAGATGCTGTCCTGAAAAGATGGCAGGTTTGAGCATAGACTGACTGAATGTGAGTGTGTCTGATTGGGCGAAATGGCTGATTGTGGGGTGAAACTTTCTCAAGAACCGCTCATCAAAACGACTAAAAAATCAAATAAAAAATCTGTCCAGCAATCTTTGATTGATTTTTAGACCATCTGTGATGAAATCTCTAAATGTCGGGGGAAATCTCAACTTCCCCGTGAGAGGGGGAGGTGAGTAGAGACTTGATTTTAGGGTTAAATTTAAAATTACGTTTATATCTCCTTGAGCACACTACGGAGAAATGCCTATTAGATTTTTTAAAAGTCTCCATGGAGTCATCCTGAAAGTATAGTTGCCTTTTTTCTATATCTCAAAAACAAAAAATGTACAGGGCAGGCTGATCGTGGCCACCATTTAAACTATGAAATTTCACCCAGATATGAATCCATGCAGTTTTACACCTGCACTTACATAACTGTAATAAATGCAGACTTCAGGAGTTTCTGCATCAAAAAGGTCTGCACACGCTCTGATGGTTCAAGCTAACACACTGTTTTAGTGTTACATTTTACATGTAATGGTATTAAAGGTAACCGACCCCTTTAATATATCTTGAGCAGTCTTAAAATCACCCCAGTGTGTGTTTATTCAAACATTCTTTGAACAAGTGGCTTTTGTTGCAGAAGTGCCTTTGTGTGGCTGAACAAACCTGCAGCTATCAGAACTGCTGGAGGTGAAAGCTGCCTTATCTCAGACATGAAGGTGCGACTGCTATTTGTGGTTTCATGGAAGTGAGTGGCACACAACGTACAATTACTGTGAATGGGAAGTAGTTGTTTTTATTGTGAGCTGTGGTTTTGTTGGAAAATCATTCAAGCAATGGAGTGGTTCCCTGTTTAACCAAAGTCTGAGTTTTGTTTTTTTGTTTTTTTTAGAACATGTGAAATACTTTCTCACAATCGAGATATTGACCGAAGAAACAGTGTAACATTTGTGCTGCCATTTTTTGGAGACCTGGAATGTTAATGTACCGGTCTTTGTGTGATTGTAGGGTCTGTACCTTACAATATTTGGGCGACTGTGGCACTGGGGGTTGGGAAGCGCATCTGTAACCAGAAGGTTGCCGGTTCGATCCCCGGGCTCTCTGTCCTGGTCGTTGTGTCCTTGGGCAAGACACTTTACCCTACCGCCTACCCTCTGTTGGCCAGAGGGGCGCGATATGGCAGCCTCGCCTCTGTACAGTTACAACTGTAGCTGCCTCCACCAGTGTGTGAATGTGAGAGTGAATGAATAGTGGAATTGTAAAGCACTTTGGGTGCCTTGAAAAGCGCTATATAAATCCAGTCCATTACTATTATTAGTAATATAAAGTGTCATGAGGCAGTTATTGTTGTGATTTCAATTCAATTTACATAAATAAAACTGAATTGAAACGAACTGTCTCTAAAGCACTTGGATCAGCTGATGTTTAAAAAGCAAAATAGATGTAAGATGCAAAAAAAAGCTTCATTTTTCATAGAGTAGGTGTAAGGTACATTTTTTCATTTCCCAAAAAATTATTTATTTCAGCTGATCAGATTTATTTGTGGTCTACACACTGAACACTGAGGATAGAAACGAGGTATTAACCCTATCACATTATTATTGACCAGTGTTGGTATCAATCTTATCGATAGTTTTGGGTCGATCTGCCGACCTCTGGCAGATGGTTTTAATAATCCACAGAGGAACTTAAGCGTTTTTGCTTTAACCACCATGTGAGATCATATGCTGGTATTTTCTTTAAGCCAAAGTCAGATAAAACTGATTGATATTAACAAAGACATAAATTATCTGGTGTGAATTCGTTTATCTTATGCCATTGTCGTGGTTGTAGAGTTGTTTTTTAGTTGGTTCCCAGTTTGGTTCACTTTTACTTTTAGTGGTGAAGTTTCTTTTATTTCTTGTTTTTGTATTTTTACTTTCCTCGCTGTTTCCATCTCCATCTTTCCTCCGTCTTGTCTTAGTGCTTGTACCTTCTCTGTTATCATGTTCATTTCTTTCTGCATTGCGTTGATTGTTTTCACTTGCGTGTAATTACTTTCACGTCCGTCCCACTTCTGTTTCCACCTGCTGCGTGTCATTCATATGCAGAGCCCCTCCACACTACTGCAGAGATGTTTTGTTAGATAGAATTTACAGAAGTTCCTTAAATGCATCACATGCAGGAAGTCATACAGTTACAGCTGAAAAGAGAGGCTTGCTGAGAGTGTGGGTGTGATTGTGGGTTGCAGCCTTCTCAGGAACCGCTCATCCAAACAACATGAGTGACTGTTTCTGTTTGACTCTGTGAGTACTTTGACTTTCAGGCCACCAGAGAGATACAGTTTTATCAAAGTAAGAACTTTCTGTCCTTCTCTTACTTTCTCACACCCTTCAAATGCCTCTTTTAGGGTTAAATTCAAAAACAGCTTTTAGTTAGGGGATGGTTTAGTTACTTTTGTACCTGGGGAAGGTTAAACGTGAGAATGCATTTAGAGTTTTTCTCACAACAGAAAAATAATTCTCAATACTTAATTCGGTTCTGAAATCAGTAATGCATTTCCCCACCCACATTAGCCTTTCTCATTGTTTCTGTGCACACTGCTGTGATTTTTACACATACTTCACTACTATAGATATTTGTAGGGATGCAACGATACCAATTTTTTCAAACCGATACGATACCGATACTTGGATCTGAGTACTTGCCGATACAGAGTACAAAAACCGATACTTCTACCACACACACACACACACACACACACACACAAATACAATTAATTGGAAGACAGGTTTTATTATATTCTCTGCCGATAAAAAATAAAATCTTAATAAAAATGACCACAAAAAAATTTCAAATGAAAAATAAGCACTTCTGTTAAATTATTGCAGAGTCTCCACATTGTAATTTTACAAAATATCACTGAACTATTGGCACTGTCTCGAGCTTTCAGAATAATAAATAAACACTTCTGTTTGGAATAAAATAAATACAAATTAGGTTTGCGAATAAAATAAACTTTTAAATTATTGCAGTTATTGCGGTCCACACTGCTGACATTTTGTTTAGCCTAGCTACAGCAGCCTCCAGTTTCTCTTTTTTATCTGGAGCCGCCAGTCTCACTCGCCTAACCCTGTGCCTGTTTAGCACGGGATGTCCCCCTAGTGGCCAATCTAAAAAACTACAACAGAAATGACAAGCCACCCTCTGATTAATGAAATAAGTTGGTATCGGTTCATGGTATCGGTTAACTTTTACGAGTACGAGTACACACACATTTTACAGTATCGGCCCTGATACCCGATACCAGTATCGGTATCGGTGCAACCCTAGATATTTGGTATTGTGTTGATACACTTTTGATCTGAATCTCACAACTCAACAAACCATTTGTACTTTTGTCAGTCAGACTTCTGGATCTCTCACGCTCCTGAATACCATCCACCATCGCATTAGTGTTTTCAGTCAAATGACTTCAAGCATTTTTCAAATCTGCATGAAAGACCAAGGCCTGTAACACACTGTCAGTGGTAGCCTTGAAACCGCTCTTCAGTTGAAAGCAGATACAAACACATTCTCAGGGGAGGTTTAGTTGAAAAACATAGAAAGACACACACTTGTGTCAAGGTGTTGTGGGACTGCTAAGTACACATAAGTGTATACTATACATACACTCATCAACCACTTTATTAGGCACGCCTTGCAACTACCAGGTCAGACCCCCTCTTCACCATATTGACGTGATAGCATCACACAGTTTTTGCACGAGTCTCCTTTCTTCCCCATTCAGGTTTGAATTTCAGGACATTGCCTTCACCATGTCCACATACCTAAATGCTTTGTTGCTGACAGGTGATTGGCTGATCAGATACTTGCAGTTGAAAAGGCGTAACTAATAGAGTGGCTGCTAAATATGTGTAGCGTGACTTCACTGGACTGTCAGCAGCTATGTGGCGCAGCACTGGGTTCGCTCCAATCCACGAGACTGCAAATGCCAACTCTAGAGTAAATTAAATGAATGGTTCTCGAGATAGGTGCCGATTAAAGCCAGATTAGCCACCGGCTGGCCGGTGCGGTCAGCTGCTTCTCAATCTTTCAATCCCGGTCAAAGAAATCATTTCAGACCGTTCAGACAATCAGCCACGGCTATTGCACAGCACTGAAAACTGAGCTGATATTTGAAACAGGCTGTATGGTTGTAGCTGACTAAC
Organism: Neolamprologus multifasciatus; assembly: GCF_963576455.1. Lineage (NCBI taxonomy): Eukaryota > Metazoa > Chordata > Actinopteri > Cichliformes > Cichlidae > Neolamprologus > Neolamprologus multifasciatus. The sequence goes on along the minus strand of NC_140442.1, from coordinate 4,275,742 downwards.
TCTAATGTCAGAGCATCATAATAGATAACAGATGACAGTATAATTAGTAACAGTACAAAATACCAGATGAACAAATCAAAGCTGACAGCGCATGGACATCCGTGTGTTGACAACATTTTTCACGTCTATACTAAAGGCATTAAAACCAGAAAAGCGCAGGTCAATTATTAGTAAATCACTTCTGCCATCTCCAGATAGATGCTGGAGGTACATTAGCACACTGTCTTTGCCTTCTGCTGCTGCTACAGACTGATGCTGCCATCTCATCACTGTTGTTTTTTTAAAGAAGGTGACAGTTTTGGCAGCTCGGCCTTCTCTTTCCATCTGCCCCTGTCAGTTTTCTGCTCTTAAACTTGTTTTCTGTGCTTGTATTCCTAACCATCTTTCTTCTCTGTGGAGTTTGCAGTTGTGGGCATGTCCACAATAATCCTAAACCTAGAATTTTACACAGCCCATTTCTGAATGTCATGCTCATTCATTCATCGTTAAGACTTCATTTAAAAATGCTGCAGTTGTGGATGTATGAGTCAGGATACTCAGGGATCAAAGTGAGATTTTCCAAGTGGGGACAACCTCCAACAGATTGCTTGTGGACAGACGTGATCAGCTGACCTGTGCTGTTGCAGACTCAGTAGTATTCTGTAATATATATTCTGTAATATATACGCGGTTTGCAAGCTATCATAATGTTCTTCCAACTGCTTTTCTGAATGAAGCAAATTTATCTAGTGGTTTTCAAGACACAAAGGTACCCACAAGGTACTTCACATCAAATAAAAACCTTAAAAGGCAAATAATAGTTACCTGAATGCCAGTTTAAAGTCAACTGAGCTCATTGATCACAGACTGGAGGCCAGAGAGCTCCAAAGAGTGGGAACTATGATTGCAAAGGCTCTGTCACCTTTAGTTATTAGTCTAGATTTAGGGAAGGATCACAAGGCCGATCAGTCTTTGGAGTCGTGCTGGTGACACATGACTGCAAAGGTCTGCAGCTGTTGGCTCTGTTCTACACTGTGTCTTCGTCCTGTCTACCTCCGATCACCCCAACCGGTCGAGACAGATGGCCGCTCCTGCCTGAGCCTGATTCTACAGGAACTCTTTTCCTGTTAAAAGGAAGTTTTTCCTTTTTATACAGTTCCAACAATTTTGTAAGATTAAATATTCCGATCTTCCGTAAATGTACCTTCCAGAAAATGAAATCAAAGCGTCCACACATCCTGAACAAATCTACTCTCTGAAGTAAATAAATCTACAAATGAGGATGTTACATATGAGTTTAAGATCTGTCTTGCTGAGCAGTCCTTACTTTTGAATTTTCCTTACATCTTTCTCTGAGAGTGAAGTTATCAAACTTTTTTCCACCTAACTCACTTCAGCTAGCAAGACTGTCAGTTCAAACGAAGTAACTTGCTTGCTCGCCGCAGAGCTAGCTAGATGCTTAAGTACTGGGGTCGCAACTTCACTGATCCAACAATGTGAGACAGGGATGAGAATGAAAAAAGGATGAGTGCAGCATGCAGGCAGGGTGGCATTACTTTCTGGTTTTTAAGAGAGCTCCGCAGCATCTCCTGGGAGGAACGCCAAGCTGCAGCACATTTATTATTTGGTGAATGAATGACATCAAACATGGGATACCATGAAGCCGATAGCTCAGCTTGTGGAGTACTCTGAATAATTTCTGCCCAGTACCACTGACTCTCCATTGAACTGGTTCTTCTAGGCAAACTACTGACTTAATATTTGAAACAATCATGATTTGATATCACAATGATGAGGAGGCCACTGCCCATGTTGCTTTGTTACTTACATATAGTAGTCAAGCACTTGACTGTAAGTCTTTTATAATGCATTTGTCTACAGTTTGAGGCAAAGTGAATGCTTCACTTTGCAAAATCATCCATTTTCTTCTGCTAATATCATGATGGCAGTGGGTTAAGCACAGCATCCAGAGATCCTTTGTCCCAGGACGTTCTAATTCTGAGACAAGACAAGATGCATAATCTCTGTAGTGAGCTCTGGGTCTACCCTAAAGGGAAGGCATTCAGAAGGAATCCTAATGAGCATGACCATCTCAGCTGGCTTCTTTAATGCAAAGGTGCACACGCTCAACATCAAGCTCCCCACACAAAGTCAAATTTCAATCAGATCTCATTTGGTTTGAATTTCCTTTGTCTTCAAGATCAGTCATAAATAAGGTATTTCTGAAAAAAAAAAGATGTCTACAATAGATTGTTTTCTTGCATTGTACCACTGGGAATGACTTCTTTTGCTACGGGATCAAGATGACTAAATATATTCACATTGCACAACAGCATCACAGTGATCTCAATGCAAAATGTAAGGTAAACACAGTTGGGATAGTTTGGGTTTTTCTTCTTGTATCTCACTGCAGTGGCAGGTTTAACTCGCTGCGGGAGCGGAAATGCCAACATCTTAGCTGTCAAACGCTGCTGCACCTGCTGGGCTGAGCCGAGCATTCATCGCAAAGGTCAGAGTCTCCGACAGCCGCACAGCTTTAAAGGTTCGGAGCATTTCAGGGAGGAGCTTTGTTATCCTGACAGGTGAGTAGCAGTGCAGATCACCAGGTGTTCACGCAGAGGCCAATGAGATATGCTTATACTTTACTTTCTATGACACGTCATACTTCTACTCTTACTGCAGTAGAAGAACTTAAACTCTGAAGCTGCCGCCTGGGAACTGTTGTTGAATCATTTTATACGTGTAACTAAATCAAAAATCATAAAGGTGTAGCTCAGGGAAAGGGAATGCTTTTAAGACCAAGTAAATCTGTATTTGTGTGGAGTGAGAGCCACATGACAGCAGGAAATCATTCCTGAGTTTTGTTTGCCAGAAATATGAATTATGTTGCTTATCCTCGACTACTATAGTTAGAAATAATTCTAATACACAAAATGTGAGACTGATACAAAATTGATACTGATTGCACATACCTGATACAAACTATTGTATCAGGTATGTGCAATTTCTGCAGTGTCATGTGGTGGGGACACCTGCATCTACAATTTCTTTGCAGGAAAATCAAGCCTATACTAAAGCCTATACTGCCAATGCAGCTCTTAAGTTCTTCTAGTAACATTTAAGGTGCAAATATAAGACCATAAGTCAGTATCATCAAGTGTATAGTGTATCTTTACACTGTCACTTGCAGAAATAAGTGTGGAAACCAGGATATACAGGGTTTCATCATTTATATTTTAGAATATTCACAATTAAAACAAAAACAGATATGAAGCAGACCAATGTTTTTAAATAAATATGACTGATAGTGTCCTACTTATAACTGAGATAATTAAGAAATGTATTTTTAAAATTTTAGAGGCACCAGTGTCTTCTTTAATTTAAGCCATTACCCACGGTTCTCTTATTAAACTGAATTTGTTCTGCTCATTTCCAGCAGAACGTGGACTCCTGGCATGCTTTGCCTCTCAGCTCATGCACAGTCTGAAAAACAGTCTACAGTCATATGCAAAAAACAAAGTCATACGCAAAACATATGCAAATGAATAATTGACAAAGGTTTATTACATCTAATTCTTAGGCGTGATGATGGATAAAAAACATCATTTGGAAGCACCACATTGATTTTGTATATATGAGTATGAAGACAGTTGGCATTTGGTTTATTAATAAATATTTTATTTTAATGTTTTATTGCAGTTTAATTTATCATTAGATAATCTATTGTTATATTGTGTGGATAGTACCTTGCCCTCCTTATCTCAATAACATTTATTTCAAGAAAATATTAAGACAAAATCCATCCATCCATCCGTCTTCTTCCGCTTTATCCGAGGCCGGGTCGCGGGGCAGCAGCCTAAGCAAAGAGGCCCAGACCTCCCTCTCCCCAGCCACCTCCTCCAGCTTATCTGGGGGAACACCAAGGCGTTCCCAGGCCAGCCGAGAGATATAATCTCTCCAGCGTGTCCTGGGTCTGCCCCGGGGCCTCCTCCCAGTGGGACAAGCCTGGAACACCTCTCCCAGGAGGCGCCCAGGAGGCATCCTTGTCAGATGCCTGAACCACCTCAGCTGGCTCCTTTCAATGTGGAGGAGCAGCGGCTCTACTCTGAGCCCCTCCTGGATGGCTGAACTTCTCACCCTATCTCTAAGGGAGAGGCCAGCCACCTTCGGAGGAAACTCATTTCTGCCGCTTGTATCCGCGATCTCGTTCTTTCGGTCACTACCCACAGCTCGTGACCATAGGTGAGGGTAGGGACGTAGATCGACCAGTAAATTGAGAGCTTCGCTTTTACACTCAGCTCCCTCTTCAACTGACGGACCGGTGCAGCGTCCGCATCACTGCAGCCGCATCACCAATCCGTCTGTCAATCTCCGGCTCCCTTCTCCCATCACTCGTGAACAAGACCTGAGATACTTGAACTCCTCCACTTGGGGCAGGAACTCATCCCCGACCTGGAGTGGGCACTCCACCCTTTTCTGGCTGAAAACTGTAACCCAGAGTAAAATCTTTTTTACTAGATTTTAGTAATTTCCTGCACTTATTTCCTGCCATTGAACACATCACAAGTACATGACTCCAACCACATGACCTTGCTCAGCCAATCGGGTGGCATGTGGGTCATAGATAGCCTGTCCCGGCTTCCTCCTGTCAGATGCGTGGAGGCAAGCCAGGTGACAGAGCTGTTGCAGACGCTGATTACTGTGAGCCAGAGCCATAGTGTTGTTGTGCACTGAACAGAACAGAATTGGCCAGGTGAACCTTTTTGGGTATTAAAAAGGATGGCGAGCCAATGAACGGCTAGGAGCAGGACTCATTCTGCATTGAAGCTTCCACTGGTTGGGTAGGAAGCTATCAAAGACGACACTGTCCCCATTTTCCAAATACACTGATTTCCACAATCATACACACCATTCCCCCCTTTTATGGACAATAGCGCTTGCACATCTCTCATGAACATTCATATAAAACTCATGGACTTCAGTGTGGATCAGTGGTTTTGATGTTAACATGTGTTATTTATGGGGAACTGTTTTTTGGAAAATCTATATTGCTTGGTATAAGCCATAAGCCAGAAGAATTTACTTAGTTGTCTTTGTGCACCCCCACTGGGTTTTTGATTAATTGAATAGCTGCAGAAGGAGTGATTATTTAAGTTTTTCTTTTCTTTTCTTGTTATTTTTCTTTGGGGTTTGGTTAAATACATGGTACCTGCAAAAGCATTTTGTGTTGTGTGTATTTATTAATTACTGCCCATCAGCTCCAGTAGCATTTCTAAATCTTCTGATTAATAATAACCATAATATTTCACTCAATACCTAGCCTGTATTAATTCATTAGCGCTTCATCAGTGTTACAAAACCATGGCTTCAGATTTGGAGGTGCTGATCCCCATTCCCGCTGCTTCACACTCGGCTGTGAACCGTTCCAGTGTGAGCTGGAGGCCCTCACCCGATGAAGCCAACAGCCAACATCATCCGCAAAAAGCAGAGATGAGATTCTGAGGCCACTGAAGTGAAAGCCTTCCACCACTTGGCTGCGCCTAGAAATCCTGTCCATAAAAATTATGAACAGAAACGGTGACAAAGGGCAGCCCTGGCGGAGCCCATCACCCACCGGGAACACATCTGGCTTATTGCCGGCAATGCGAACCAAGCTTTTGCAACGGTTGTATAGGGATCAAATCTCAGACAGAATCTCTTCGAGGCAGTCCGAAAGTCTTTTTCCATGGCCTCTCCAAACTCCTCCCACACCCGAACTTTTGCTTCAGCCACTGCCCGAGCCGCATTCCGCTTGGCCTGTCGATACCTGTCAGCTGCCTCCGGAGTCCCACAGGCTAACCAAGCCCGATATGACTCCTTCTTCAGCCTGGTGGCTCCCTTCACCTCTGGTGTCCACCATTTGGTTCGGGGATTACCACCACGACAGGCACCAACCACCTTGCGGCCACAGCTGAATGCAGCAGCTTCGGCAATGGAGATGCTGAACATGGTCCATTCGGACTCAATGTCCCCAGTCTCCCTCGGAATGCTGTTGAAGCTCTTCCGGAGGGGTGTGTTGAAGATCTCGCGGACTGGGGCCTCTGCTAGACATTCCCAGCACACCCTCACTATAATAATAATAATAATGGATTGCATTTTATATAGCGCTTTTCGGGACCCCTCAAAGCGCTTTGCAATACCACTATTCATTCACTCTCACATTCATACACTCGCAGGAAACAAACCCGCTCATCCACCGGGAAGAACCCCAACGTACCGGCAGTAAGCCGAGGGGATATTAAAATACCCACCCCAGCCCGCCGCCTCTCACCAGGGGCAACTCCAGACTGAGACAGAGTCCAGCCCCTCTCCAGGAGACTGGTTCCAGAGGCTAAGCCATGCGTAGAGGTGAGCCCGACTATATCTAGCCGGTACCTCTCAACCTCACGCACTAACTCAGGCTCCTTCCCAACCAGAGAGGTGACATTCCATGTCCCAATTGCCAGTCTTGGCAGCCAGGGATCAGTCCGCCAGGGCCTCTGCTCCTGGCCGCCGCCCGGCACACAATGCACCGGACCCCTATGGCGCCTCCTGCGGGTGGTGGGCCTGCGGGAGCATGGGCCCATGTCCCCTTTTCGGGCTGTGCCAGGCCGGGCCCCATGGACTAAGGCCCGGCCACCAGACGCTCACCCTCGGGCACCAGGAAGAGGCTCTGAGCACAAGATCCATAGAGGCTGAGGTCTATCACACAAGGCAAGACCTCAGATGCAGGCTGTGTAAAGATGCCCCTGAGACAATCCAGCACATAACAGCAGGGTGCAAGATGCTAGCAGGCAGGGCTTACATGGAACGCCATAACCATAGTTAGTAGTATACAGAAGCACCTGTGCCGAGTATGGCCTGGAAGTCCCGAGGTCAAAATGGGAGACGTCCCCAAGGGTGGTGGAGAATGACCGAGCTATGATCCTGTGGGACTTCCAGATACAAACGGACAAAATGGTGGTGGCAAACCAACCGGACACAGAGGTGGTAGACAAACAGAAGAAGACGGCCGTAGTGATCGATGTAGCGGTTCCTAATAACAGCAACATCTGGAAGAAGGAACACGAGAAGCTGCAGAAGTACCGAGGGCTCAGACAAGAGCTCGAGAAGATGAGGAAGGTGAAGGTAACAGTGGTCCCAGTGGACCAGGATTAACTCATATTACACAAGACATTTTTAAGACTTCAGTTTTCACTTTTTTTTCCATGCCTCCCTTAACCAAAACACACTTACATCCAGAGGGCCATCACTTTACCTACATCACTATAATCAATATTTAATTCATCACTGTTTAATTTCACTTTTTAAAAAGTCTCTAATTAATTAAAATATTTTACAGTATCTGTTTCCGCTGCTGCACAGGTCAGCCATTGTTATTTACAGGGGTGTTTTTTTCACAAACCTTTATTTTCTATGTAATCTTTATGAACATTATATATAATTTCCAAATAAACTAAACTAAACAGCAGGTGAGTGGAGCCACAGCGTTCATGTTACTGTTTGGCAGAGTTATTTTTCATAGAAATTAGCTATATGGTCACTTCAGTTTTTGCCATTCAAGTAATCAGTGAAGCTACTTTTACAAATATTACTGTTGTAATGATTACTGATCCTGTTATTAGGAAAGGAGAAAAAGAAAAACCCTGCAGTGTTTCAGTCTCCCTCTGATTCCTCAGCATGTGACTTCTTTTCACCAGCCTTTATATAAAATGAAATTAAATCATGCGGCTGCTCTGAAATGGTAAATGGTAAATGGTCTGTATTTGTATAGTGCTTTACTTGGTCCTAAGGACCCCAAAGTGCTTTACACTATACACAATCATCCACCCATTCACACACATAAATGTTGACAACAACTGAGAGCTCCATGTCTGATTGTTGGTGGTAACAGAAGAACCGACCGTTTACAGTTTAAACCTGTATAATGAAATCTCCAATTACTTTAAGAACACTTTTCTATTGCTTATCTGAAGTGCATATAGAAGGTCTGTGAATGAGGAGCCAAGGTGTAAAACTCTTATTCAAAGTTAGTCTACTGGAGCCTTCTAGTCTCCACAAAGCCATGCAAGGTTCAGGTCTGAGCAGCAGCTCAGGGACACTGTTAAAGACATGTTTAAAGAGTGTATTTGCTTTGTTTTCTTTTGTTTTTTTCTCTTGAAAGCCAAGACTGAACCTTTGAGCAGCTTGCCGAGCAGTGAACCAATCAGTTTCCCAGTAGGGAAGAGTGCAGAAAGACTGTATTATAATCAAAGGCTGGATGCTATAATAAGATATTTACCATATCGCTTTTATAGCCTGTAACATAATGTTGGTGTATTTAGAAACACAGAGTCTTTAATATCACATATCTGTAGAACTAATTTGAGTCATCGGGTTGAATGACAGTTTTAATATATGTGAAAGGTAACTTAATCAAGAGGTAACCATAGCAACATTACAAAAGCTTTGCACAGCACATTAAAAGCACAGCAGCTAAAGGTTCAAGGTTCGTCCCTGTCTATAAAAAGCTTCATCTCCAGCGGCTGATATTCGACACCCACCATCCCCATCAGAGTCATGTATGACTCTCAGGTTAGAAACTATTCCCACAGTTTTGCATTTAACATGTAATCCCACTTCAAATAGATTTAAGGGTACAGTTGATGGGATATTGTGATACTGGACATTTCACAGGTTTCACTGGTAACATTAACGTGTTCTCGTGCAGATTGGCAAGAAACTGCTTGAATCACAGAGATGCACACTGTTTTTTGATTTAGGCTCATTCACTGGTTACACTACTCATTAAATCATTTTCACTTTATTCCATAACATAAACTGAAATGCATTGTGGGGTAGCTGTAACAGGTAGGGCAGGTAATCTAGGAATCAGAAAGTTGGTGGTTCAATCCAGCTATGAAACCCAAGTTGCTCCCTATAAATTCATCTAAGCGTGCATATTAAGCACTCGCTATAGAAAAAATGAGACATGGTTACCAACAATATAAACCTTAGTCAATGTGGAATATTTATTTGTTGTTTGGCTTTAACGTCACTCTGGGTTCTTTGTGGTTTGCACGTTACCAATATGCTCTTGCCCTTTTGTCCTATAGAAAATGTCCATATCAGCATTCCTGAAAAGTCTTTTTCCTCTTTCCTGCACATGGACCAGAGTCAGCTGATTGTAGCGCATGTATGCAGGAAGAAAAAGGCATGGATGATGGGTTTTTTCTCCTCTTTATCCACCCATCGTACAGTTGTACGACATCCAGAAGTACATAGTTGTACCAATCGTATAACTATGTTGTTACTTGTGTTGCAAGTTGTTACTTGCAACACAAGTAACAACTTGCAACACAAGTAACAACATAGTTGCAACTCTAACGTAATTACTGAATGTAGTGCAGTAACTGAAAGACGCAGTATTATTACAGAAATGTGTTAGTTTGAAATGCACTGCAACCAACAGTAGTTGTTTGGATTTTTTGATTAGACACTAGAGAGGCCGAAGCATGAAAGAAAAGCTGTTAATTTGATTGTTCATCACCAATCCTACAATCACCCATGACGTGTGGGTAAAAGAAAAGGAATACAAGCTGGAGAAATAAGCATCAGTTTGGTCATTCAAGGTGTCTCAGAGTAGAGCTGCTGCTAAGCTTCCTATATGAAGTGTTTCTAGACTCCAGACATACTGAAGAGATTTTGTATCTCAGCTGACTTGGAAATGCCTTGATGTCATCACCTCTGGTGATGGGAGCCTTAGAGATAGAGATGAAGGCATTTTAGCTCAAAGTGCTGCCCCTGTGAACCAGACTCTGATAAGGAGTTGAAATGGATGGATATACTTGTGATATATACTTGGAACTTTTGTCATTTGCTTTAAACACACACAAATGTTTCATAATGTCACTCTGAAAAAAGAAGTCCAAAAGAAACTATTACATTTAAAAGGCACTTGTCTGAATGGAGGGCCTTTATTTGTTATTCATTTTTCATCCTGTTAAACCCGGCTTTTTCTTGTGGTTACATTTCTTATGGAAACATTTTACAGGTACATTTATGATTGCTTCCAAAGTGTCTTAATATCATTCATAGATTAGGATGGATGGATGGATGGATGGATGGATGGATGGATGGATAGATGGATAGATGGATAGATGGATAGATAGATAGATAGATAGGCCATACCTTGCACAGCACCTGGAAAATGTTATTGGCAGCTAAATACTCCACAAGATGTGCATTTCTGTGCACCTTTCTTATGAAGCTGTCTCTCTCTACTTAAAGATTACATGCTCATGTAAATGTGAATGAGATTTAGAAAATAGGGCCACACAGTTTGAACTGTGAGTTTACAATTTTATGCATCTTACTTCTGGAGAACATTTATTATGTATATTTCTAAATAACTAAAGATGGCATTAAATAGTTAGTCAAAAATGAGTACAGTTTTAGACATTTCCACAATTCTTTTATGGTTCTACCATAGCAGTGCTGTAGAGAAATTCCCATTAGACACAAAGTAAAACTATATTTGAATTGTGCAGCCACACAGCAAAGCCATGTAGAGGCAGGTCATTTCATTTCACTGTCCATTTACTTCACAACTGTAATATTCAATCTCACGCAGTGTGTCACAATAGAAGCATCATGAGCACCATTTCAGAAGATCAGAAGTGTCACAAATGCTTTTCTTTTGTTGAAAGGACTCGCTTTTCTTTCAAAATGCGTGATGCGGCCTTCAGAGAATCTGCAGAGGAAAAACAGACAGATCGATACCACTGCAGGGAGCGCTGAGTCTCAATAAGAGAGCAAAGAAGCATATTTTTGTAAAATGTCAAACTATAGAGACAAAACAGTACCGGCTGAAATTACATGCAAATATGTATTTGCATTTTCTCTTATTGTTCCTTATTACAGTTAAAAAAGCAGTTCAGTTTCCTCTTAAGACCAGAGAAGGCACTAGTAGGGCCTTTAGTGTCTTTGGGGATTATGTGGCTATGCTGTGGTTTTTGTGCAATCATAATGACTCATTCAATCTAATAACATCTGGAAGGTGAAGAATACGCAGGAACCTTCAGGCTGAAAAATAAAGAAAATATTCTGTGTTTTCTTTAAAGGTCAGCGTTGTTTTGAGATACCAAGATTTGGTGAAGAGCTGGCGCATTTCAGAACATCGGGGATTTAGCAGTTTCGGTTAGGCTGATTATAGTATTTACAATCTCAATCCAATAATTGATCCATCAAGCCATCCATCCATTTTCTATCAGTATCAGGTAAGAGTGCAGTGGAGCTATTGTTAGTAAACATGCCCAGACCTCCCTCTCCCCCAGCCACCACCTCCAGCAATTCAAGGGGACCACCAACCTTTCCAGCTCACTCTCCTCATGCCCTGGGCGTCTCCATGGGTGCATATGCTTTAATCACCTGAACCCCCTCATCTGGTTCAGCCTTTGAGAGTGATGATGATACTGATACTGGTGATATATCTATACTGTCAACTCCTCATGTATACGGTAAACAGTTATTCATGATTCTGATTTTCTCAGACACCATTCAGAGGATGCTCAATCCTCTGCTTGTTTCTCTGATATTTTCTCATGGTCACTACCCACTCTTCGTTGCCATGGATGAGTGTAAGGATGCAGATCAGCTGTCATAATCAAATCCCTGCAAAAGACCTGTACAATATCTGCATCACTGCAGACACTACACTGATCCCTTTCTCGGTCCCCACTCTCCCCCCACTCAAGAACAAGACTCCAAGATCCTTGAACTCCTCCGTTTGAGGCACTGCTGACTGCCTGTTTAGGCGCAAGCTTGTTGTTGCCCTCATCAACATTGGTGTGAGCCATAAGTCTGCTTCTTGTTTTAACAACCTCTAATCGTAAACCAGCACTGATCCTGAGTTCTTTTTTCTGACCTGCAATACCAGTGCCTATCATTCTGGAGAAGACTGTTCAGTGCACCTTAATTGCTTGTATAAATGGACATCTCTGTTGCTGCTCACAACAACCAATGTGGTAACCATATACTAGGCTTAAAGCGTGATTTACACTGCTGTGTGAAATCCACATGGTAACTTACAGCATAACTGGAAATCCTTTTAACACTACGCCGTAACCACTCTTAAAACATAAAAACGGTTATATCGTAAATTACGATGTTAATTTCGTCGAAGTCTAAATCAGGAATGAACCACCCACTTCTCACCAAACACTCTGTCATCCCTTCCACTCACCATTCAGACCTCTATTACGCCCCTGAGCGAAATAGAGGTCATTGGTTAATGAAGATAACAGGACCAAATCATCCACGGAGACAAATTCCCGAGACCACCACAACTGAAATCACATTCCTCTGCTGCTGCCTGCCCTGGCAAAATCCAGCAAACATCGGGAATGAATGTCTGTGAAGGTTCTCAGTCATCCAGGTCATCGTAGTCTAAGGAGCTTGGAAAGAAAAGCGCCTGGACTTCTTTGAGTTGCTTGAAGACGTTTCACCTCTCATCCGAGAAGCTTCTTCCGTTCTAAGGGTCCAATTGGTGGGGAGTCCCAGATTTAAACCCAGTAGGAGTTTCCCCCCAAAGAGGGACAAAGGACCCCCTGATGATCCTCTACCTAATCACATGAGCCAAGGTGTGAAAGCAGGTGTGGGTCCTAATCAGCCAGGGTTTCGGATGAGCTCATTGTGAAACCTGGCCCCACCCTATCATGTGATTTCCTGAGGTCAGATGGCCCAGGATGTGAGTGGGCGTCTGGGAAGGGAATGAATCTAACAATTCGATCCCATTTTTGATTAATCTTCCAGTTATTTTTTAATTTAAACTGAAAATAATCTTGTTCATAAAATATGAAAAAAGTCCATTACTACTCACAGCTCTGAAACTTTGTCAGAGTAGATCTGCCATTCAAAGAGTTTCAGTGTATTTTAAGAACAGACAAAATATGTACAGTCTTATAAATATAACTACTGCTATTTAAAAAAAAAAAAAGATTTATCGGCCTTGTAAAACCAGCTACATATGTCACTAAAACATTTTTTTTTTTTTTAAATTTAAAAACATGGACTCGTGTCTCGATTTGCAGTCACATGGATTAACTGGAAGAATGCAACATGAAAGCCTGAATTTTGATCAAGTGCAGTTTGTTTGCTTATTTAAGAGACTGATGATCAGCTGAGTGTTTTACTGATTGGTTGACAAATCTATTTAGCTTGTTTAAGCTAACATAGCAGATCTTCAAAATAAATATTCAATCAAATCAAATCAAGGAGGAACATAGGTAGACTATAGGCTCATTATCAATGATGCAGATAAAAGGCCTGGATTTGTTTTCAGGTGTGATTTATCGGCCCTGTAAAACCAGCTACATATGTCACTAAAACATGTTTTTTTCTTGTTTTCGTTCTTTTTTTTTCTTCTTTTTTTTGTCTACAAGTGTGACCTTATACAACTGTGTGGTACGCGTTGGTCAACATATGGGGAAAAACTTCAAGCTGTTCATAAAGTTCATGTGTGGGCTTAAAGCTGAGGATCAGAAGTGTTGGCAATCTTTTTCTGCCACTGTTCAGAACGAAATCAACATTACTTGAATAAATCAGGGACTCGTGGCTCAACATGAATATTTAACATCATTATTTGTACCTCCTTTCCTTAGAACTCTGTAGGAAGTCTGATACCCTAAGGGTACTGCTGCCGCCGCCTTTCTGAAGCTTAAGAGAGGGGTTATGAAGGCTTCTCCTAAGGGCTCGGGGAGTCAGACGGACTTAATAAACTCGCAGCCTGAGATCCAATTCTGGCTTTACTTTTACTGTATGCTCTGGTGACCTTTTTCTCTCTTGTGTTGGCCCTGTATATAAGGTAGACGTCAATCTCAGCAGCTGAAGGAAAAAAAAAACATTTTGTTTTTCGCATCTTTCAGCTACATGATCAAAGCTGCTTCCAGACTTGTACTTCTTTACATAAATTTTGAGGCAATTTAAAAACATGGACTCGTGTCTCGATTTGCAGCCACATGGATTAACTGGAAGGATGCAACATGAAAGCCTGAATTTTGATCAAGTGCAGTTTGTTTGCTTATTTAAGAGACTGATGATCAGCTGAGTGTTTTACTGATTGGTTGACAAATCTATTTAACTTAAGCTAACATAGCAGCTCTCTCAAGAAGGAGGAACATAGGTAGACTATAGGCTCATTATCAATGATGCAGATAAAAGGCCTGGATTTGATTTCAGGTGTGGTGCTTGCATTTGGAAGATTTTGCTGTGAACACTCGACATGCAGTCAAAGCTCTCCATGCAGGATGAAACAAGTCATCTTTAAGCTAAAAAAATAACAGAAAGAAAAAAAAAATCCATCCGAGAAAGGCTACAATAGTTGGAGTGACAAAATTTACAGTTTGGTACATCTTGAGAAAGAAAGAAACCACCGGTGAACTCAGGAATGCAAAAAGATCTGGAAGTCCATAAAAGACAACAGTGGTGGATGATCGCAGAATCATTTCTATGATAATGAACTCCTTCACAACGGCCAACCAAGTGAACATCACTCTCCAGGATGTAGTGTAGGTATATCAACATTCAAGTCTACCATAAAGAGAAGACTGCATGCAAATATGGAGGGTTCACCGCATGCTGCAAGTCACTCATAAGCCCCAAGAATAGAAAAGCTAGATTGGACTTAACTAAAAAAAAAAGAAAAAAGAAGAAAAATCTAAAAAAGCCAGCACAGTTCTGGAAAACCATTCTTTGGAAAGATGAAACCAAGATCAACCTCTACCAGAATGATGGCAACAAAAAGTCTGCAGAAGGTGTGGAACAGCTCACGATCCAAAGCACACCACATCATCTGTGAAACATGGCGGAGCAGTGTGATGGCTTGGACGTACATTGCTGCCAGTGGTACAGAGACACTAGTGTTTATTGATGATGAGACACAGGACAGAAGCAACCGAATAACTTCAGAACTGTTCAAAGATTCAATGTCTGCTCAAATCCAGCTAGATGCAGTCAAACTGATTGGGCATGTTTCATACTACAGGTGAACAATGACCCAAAACATACAGCTAAAGCAACCCAATAGTTTATTAAAGCAAACCTGATCCCAACTGAGGATGCATTTCTGTTGTTGAAGACTAAAACTTCAGACAGAAAAGCCCACAGACAAACAGCAAATGAAAGTCGCTGCAGTAAAGGCCTGGCAGAGGATTAAAAAGGAAGAAACACAGAATTTTCATTTAAAATTATGTAATGTAATGTAAAGAACCAAAATTAGAAAAAAAATGGCCTCTGTCCAAATATGTATGAACCAAACTGTATTTAAGCTGGACACTAAGGAAGGAGAAAAGGACTTGAATCAATTCATTAGGCAGACACATGGAGCCGGAAAGGATGTGCAGTAGGTTGATCAAGGATTGAGATGGAAATGTACTAAAATGGTCTGTATTTGTAAAGCGCTTTACTTGGTCCTAAGGACCCCAAAGCGCTTTACACTATACACAATCATCCACACACTGGTGATGGCAAGCTACATTATAGCCACAGCCGCCCTGGGGCGCACTGACAGAGGCGAGGCTGCCGGACAATGGCACCACCAGGCCCTCTGACCACCACCAGTGGGCAATGGGTGAAGTGTCTTGCCCAAGGACACAACGACCGAGACTGTCGGAGCCGGGGCTCGAACTGGCAACCTTCCGATTACAAGACGAACGCCCAACTCTTGAGCCACGATCGCCCCATACAACTGAAGAAAGTGTACTGACAAGGTGGAGAACTTTGAGGAGCTGATTGTAGAGAATAAAAGACTGAAGAGGATGAATGAAGATAGTGAACCAGGAAGTGCAGACAATAAGTAAGGAGGACGTGAGGGCTGGAGTGGATGAACATACATCCAATGAAAGGTGGATTGTCCAGATGACATAGCTGTGAACTGTGAGCTTCTCTAGGAGAGAAGACAGTGGACTTCTTAACCACTGAAATCAAAAAGTCCACAACAATCAGTGTAATGGTACTGATGTTTAAGAACAGGGTTGAAGTGCAGAGCTGTAGTAACTACAGAGGAATAAAGCTGATGAGCTATACCATAAGGATATGGGAAAGAGTTGTTGAAGGAGAGAGGTTCTCCTTCTGAGAATTTCGGAAGGAGCTTCATTGTGTTTTTGAGGATCCAGAGAAAGTATATGATGAGGTGCCAAACGAGGAACTGTGGTGCTGCATGAGGAAGTCTGGAGTGGCAGAGAAGTACGTGAGGGTGGTGAAGGACATGTATGCATAGAGACAACAGTGAGGTAGGTGGTAGGAGTGACAGATGGGTTCAAGGTGGGGGTGGGATAACATCAAGTATCAGCTCTGAGCCCCTTCTTGTTGTGATGGACAGGTTGACGGATGAGGTCAGACAGAAGTCTCTGGAAAGAGTGACTGACAGATGCCATGTTGATCTGTAGTGAGAGTGGGGAGCAGGTGGAAGAGTCCAACTATAATTTCTTATGTAAAGAGTTTATTTTAAAATATGTTCATTTCATTAAAAATGTACTATATTTCTTCATGACTGAACTTACTTAAAAGGTGCATAACCATGCCAACCTTTTGTCATGGCTGGAGTACCCAGCAATGTTAAATATTTTATCTGTACATCTCTACAAGAAAGGGGAAAGAAAACCCACCACAATCTGTTTAAATGTAGTGAGATATAATGTTGCCAGAGATAATTTACTCTCCTCTTAAAAGGCAATTCTGCCTGAAATGAGGCTGTGGATTGTGCTTGTTAGCTTCCCACCTGTGGTGACTCTGTGTGTGTGTGTTTCACTCATTTGTGGGCAGATGATGGCATCGGTTTGCTATTATTTTGCAAATGCATCTCAATTAACTTCAAGGATCACATTTTCAATAAAATGAGTGTTTGACTCCTTTAGATTTGAAATGCAAAACAAAAGAAAAAAAATCAAATACCAGGAAAAGATCGAGCATTTTACATCTTGAGTGGTTTCACATGATGGAGACGTGATGCGTTTTCTACTCTTTCACAATAAATGGAGGAAATCAAGTTGGCTGGTAATCACAGTCAGACTGTCATAAACACAGTAGGGAACTTTTTTTTCTTTTTTTACAGGAGAAAAAGGAAAGTGTTTTCTCCCAAACGTCTTGTCAAACACTCAAACTTCACTTCACTGAGATACCGCTCTGATAATGATCTCACCAAAGATACCAGTATCATAAATGGGAGCTCCATATTTAGGTCTAAAATCCCAAAATGTGGCTGAAACAAAATGAAACGTAGTGTTTTTGTTAAGCTTGTTTATAATCATTTTTAATTGCAGTTAATTGTATTTACTAAAATGAGTGAAACACAGTAAAATGACTGGATTGTAAAGATTTTAAAAAGGAGAAATTGTATATTTTTTGCTTGTATACATCAAGGTCTAAGGTCTGTAATTAGTTAGTACTCTGTATTTGGAGTTTGGTTATTGTGTTATGTAGAGTTCTTCTAAAAGCAGTAACCACACAGGAACATAGATGATGGTGAGTATAACTAGATGGGCAGATAAGTAGTTACAAGCTTTTCTTTATTGATTTTTTTTTTTTATCCAAAAATGCTAAAAAGTTCTTAAATGCAATATTATTATTTTCCTTGTTCTTCCATTATAGTAAAAACATCTGTGTTTGCCCTTAAACTATAGAAATGCATATTATAATGTATTTTTAATCGATTTTTTAGCTGAACAAAGGCATAAATAACTGTCCGGTTAATCAGAAATACACACAAGCTGCAGGACTAAAATATATGTATGTAAATGAGAGTACAGAGCAAGCAAAGAGATGCGGCTGTTATGAGAATCTCATCTGCGTTTCCTAACAAAGTGCCTTTGAAAGAAGTCACTAAAGCTGCCTGAAGGATTTAGAAGCCGATTGCCCTTTTGTTACACAGTACCTGTGCAAAATCATGGATAAACCCAGGAAACAGAATGAGTAGCTCATTAAAATGCATTTGCCTGCAGGAGAGAAGACCATTGCATGGAAATGGCTGCAGCCAAATGCTCCCAACAGGTGACGACTGGACTTTCAATGAGATAAACTAGATGTAGAAAATGACCTTTAGCTTAAGACCATAACAGAAAATGTAAAATATTGGGAATTTTGGAGTAAATATGCTACTAGTGCCTAAAAGAAGTAACTCATATGTTTCTGCCTCATTTCATTGTCAAATACAGATGCCTCTCACTTATATTTGACAGTGAGGAGCAGTTTGCACTGAGTGTGAACTACCTCAGAAAAGCACAGAATCCCTTATTAAACAAGAATCGCTGTAAGATACAGAGATTTTAATCTGTTTTTTTTTCTTTTCATGATACCAAATAAGCTTAAATATGCAAGGTATTTGTGAAGTACTACATCGCTCACAAGTAGTTCTTCCATCTCCCCTGCAATATTGAATTACATCCTGATCAAACCATTTTTTTAAAAAAATGACTTTTTCACTGGATGCTGTTGGCAGTGGTGAGAGCCAGCTGCGTAGGCTAAGCTTAAATTAGGTTTAAATGAAGCTTTACTGCATAAAGTCCTTCGAGTGCACAAAAGACACAAAGATGCACAAAAAGACTACACATAAACACTAATAATAGCTAAAAATACAAAATAAACCACAGGGGGAAAAGAACTAATGACCTAAACTATAGAAAAATAAAACTATCACAGAGAGCACAGAAAGAGACTAAAAGAATTAACAACTGCAGGATCAAAGAAACTGACCACAAAAACAAATAAAACTACTAAAAGCATCACCAAAATTAATTTTAAAAAATACTCACAAAAACACTAAAAACAAAATAAAAAAACACAAACAAAAACTGACCACAAGCATGTGACTAGAAATACCACTGTGAGCACAAGAAATCCCCCCCCCCCCCCCCCCAAAAAAAAAATCATTATAGAATCATCAAAGAAGGCAAAAATAACTCACAAACAGCTCAAAAATACAATTAAAGAAAACTAAAACCAGCAGAGGGAGAAGAAAATGGCCACAGCCTTCACAATCATTCCATGACTCATTCAGTCTGGGGAGGGGGGGTCAGCCTTCTCACTGGGGTGGGTACCTTTTACATGTGTGTACGGAGGGGGTGATTTTGTCTCACAATCTGCCCGTGGCTGCTGTAGCTGCTATTTATTGAAAGGTTTAGTAGTAGAATCTTTAAAGTTGCTTATTTTGCATTTATTGCAGTGAAAAAATGGTCTAAATGTTAAAAAGCGTGCAGTTTGTTATGTGAAGAATTTGTGCCTTTAATTTTAATTCATTCAGAAGTTCCTAAACATGTCTGTGAGGGTTATTTAAATGCATTTAACGGAAACTCTCGTTAACCATAAACCATCTGAATGTACAGGTGAGCTAACAGATCCGTCCGGACTCATTCACAGCAAACATCCATTAGTATGAACCGGTCAGGTTTGCAACAGATACCCAAACTTACCTTAAAGCCGAGACTTCTCCGCACCTTCAGGACCCGACTTTTACCGGGGCTTTGCTGGATTTATCGGTGAAACAACGCGAGAAGAGCCGCTGCACTTTGCCAGTCCTCCGTCGGGATGAGTTCCAGTGGCATCTCCAGCAGAGAAGCAGCCCGCTGCGCTCCTCCGTCCGCCTCCGTCTCACTTCTCTCTCCGTCTGCTCCGGACAGACTGATCCTCTCAGAGTCCCCACCGCAACATTATGAGCAGAACAGGTCGCACGGTCTCTAGCTTGTAACTAGGTAACAGCTCTGCTGCCGCACACAGTCAAATAGGAGGTGTTAAAATCCTTTGGTGTGTGCGTGTGTGTGTCGTTCCCGTGTGTGTGTCGTTCCCGTGTGTGCACAGTCTGTGAGTGTGACTGTAGCAGCGCAGGTATCATTTCAAAGCCTAAAGAACCATTAAAAAGAGCAGGTGTAATCTATGATACTTTAAATTAAACACTTTAGCTAGAAAGCTGCCAGTCGGGCATGTATAAGTACCTCCCTCTACTCTAATTAACAGTCACTCTGAAAATTGAGGACCTTACAGAAAAGATGACATAACGGGAGATATGTCTTATCATCCCCAAAATATCACAAAGAACATAAAAGAAGGCAGGAAAAAAGCCATGAGAAATGACAAGTACAACACAAAACTATACAGTATGATGGAAAACAGAAAAGCGGATTAAAGAAATCAAAATCCAAATAAGTAAAAAGATTAAAATGACAAAAATCCAGAGGAATGAACATCAGAATCTAACAAAACTATAAATAGCCTTCAGTTGGGTTCAGAATTGGTTGGACAAAGACATTTGTAGTTTACTTTTGTACAGCACCAAAGCTTTTCACTCCAACAACCCAAACGAAGTGCAGACTTTCCACTTTAGTTCAAGGAGCTTCATAAAACCACAATATTAACTCTTTAGGAATTGCACCAATTTTTATACAGAATTTCACATTTTCAGGTGCTTAAAATTAATTAGACAAACTAATATAATTGTACTTTTATAATCAGGAGTGTCCTTAATACTTGTGTGGAAATCCTTTGCGGTCACATATGCCTGAAGTGTGGAATCCATGGACTTGCTGCTTGTTTGTGGATGTTTCTGTTTAGATTTGCATTTACAAAGTGAAGAGCTGCTCTGCTGGGTTCAGATCAGGTGACTGACTCGGCTGTTGAAGAATATCCAATTTCTTTGCCTTATGAAACTCCAGGATTGCTTTTGCAGTGTGCTTTGGGTCATTATCCATTCACACTATGATGTTTTGCAGAATTTGGATGAATCCAAGCAGAGAGTACACGTCACAGTTTATTGCACTTCTTTTATCAGCAGTCAGTAAACGCTAGTGGCGTAGTTCATCTGGCAGCCGTACATGGCCATATCGTAACATTGCCTCCACCATGATTAACAGTTCGTGCAGATCATGAGCTGCTTCCCACATTAGTTCTCTTTATGCCTGGTACAGTCTAATCTAATCTTGGATTAGATGTTTTCTAGTGAAGTCTAACCCGACCCTTCTGGACCTGAGTGTAAGTAGTGGTTTTCACCCTGATCTCTGTTATTTCCATTAAAGGTTTCTCTTGATCGAAGACTTTGACAATGACACCCCTACTCCTTCAAGTGTTCTTGACATGACTGTTTTTCTTAACCATGGAAATAAATCTGTCATCATCAATTTAAATTGTCTTCTGTGGTCTTTAAGGCCCTTTTCTAAATGTTCCAGATTGTTGATTTGGCCACTCCTGAAGATTTTTGCTGTCTCTGTCATAGGTTACTTCTAATAATGGCCTCCCTCGCGTGCACTGACATCTCTTTGGGGATCATTTTTTAAATAAAACTGAAAAGCCACAAAATGCAAATTCAGGACTTTGAATCAACTTCGGATATTATGTCAGCTTCATTTGTCATGAGATAATGAGGGGACAGGCCTCACCTGGCCACGAAACTGCTGGTCAGTCAACCTTTTGATCTAAAGCTGAAAGTCTGCACATCACTTTTACCTTGATTGGTTGATTTAAAGCCATCATGATGTACAGTTGCAAAACTACAAATGCAAAACCCAAGCAAAAACAGTATCAAACACGATGAAAGATACACATACATGTTGAATTTATTGAACACAGAGTAAAACACAGAATAAAAAATCCAGTGACCTGCTGATATGGAATCTCTGAGCCACCATGCGTGATCCTAATGAGCACTTCATCGTGAGGCGTCCCCAGTGTCCAAAGGTCATGACAGGCACAGATAGCCACCCCTCCTTCCTTTAATCTCCCCCAGTACCTCCCTATTACTATTATTACTATTTGTACTTTTACGTTTTATGCATAATGACACAGAACTAAACTTAAATATTAATTACAGTTTATTTTCCTTCTCATTTGCTTTTGTTTTGTTGATTCTTTTTGTTTTTACCAATCTCAGTACTGTTGGTGTCACGGTTCTGGGTCAGTTCGACCCAGCATTTTGGAGTTGTTATGTTTTGGCTTTGAATAATGGATTATTCCTGTATACTGGTGGTGGTGATGATTATGATGATGATAGATTATTATTAGAGTTTCATGTTTCTGTTTATGTGTGTTTCAGGATTTGTGTCTCATGTTTAGCATTTAGGTTCCATGTGTTATATTCAGTCTGTCTCTCAGTGTCAAGTCTGCGTCTTTGTGGAGTGAGGTCTTCCTGTTTTATTGTGAAGGTCTGCGTCTATTGTGAATGTGTTCTGTTTTACCTCTTGTCTCGTCTCGTTAATTGCTCCCAGCTGTGTGTAATCTCCCTGTGGCTGTATCCCAATTCAGGGTCTGCAGCCTTAAAGGCCGCATTTTAAGGCCGATTACGTCACAGCGACGCGACGAAGGCTGTCCCAATTCGAAGGCTGTCCCAATTCGAAGGCTGCTCGAAATGCGGCCCTCAAATGCGTCCTTCATTTCCCTGAATTTCAAGGACGTGGCGGTGTAGACTTTGTGGCCCAACATATCCCAGAATGCATAGCGCGGCGGTGGGTGTGGATAATTTTGCCAGAAAAAAACGGCGGATGAGGGGCGCCCGAAGAGTAAACTTTAAGTAAGTACTGAATATTATGTCACTTATTTATGTGCAAATGTTTAATAACGAAGAACATTAAAACATTACTGTTGGCCACATGTCGGCAAAGTTATGTGACATTAGTGACGTTTGTACTAACTTGGTTTTAAAGCCTTTACTTTAAAATATACGCCGTTCAATAGCTGAGCTTAATCTTACAGAGAATGATCAAAGCTCATGTAGAAACAAACAAACAAATGAACAAAAGATTTTCTCCTTCATTTCTGTCAAACAAAGCTGTATGAAACGTTTCCAGCTGTTAGTATCATGGTTGCTCGGCAACCTGGGCAGCGCAACGGAGGCTAGACCGTCCCATTTCACAAGCCTCGCACTTCCAGCCTTAGCGGTCTTTGAGTACGCGGCCCTTGAGGATCGCTGAGACTGCGTACTTTAAGGCTTGGATCCTCCTTTATCATCTCCACACGGCTCACTCCACTCGCCGTGACAGTTGGTTTTGGACAGAATTAACAGTTTCACAGCATTTTCTCACACATTCAACACAAAAATATTCAACACACACACACACACACACACACACATTTCAATGTTTATACATTTTTCTTGTTACTGTTTTGTCATCACATCTCGTCCTTATGTTTGTCCTTTTTTCATTCCAATATAAAGTTCTTGTTGTTTTTTTAAAAATCAGAAACAAAAGTCAACCAAACAGACACACAAATCAGCTACAAGTACTGAAAAATCACCCAAATAATGACACAAAATCTACAAAAACTGACAGAAGATCAACAAAAAAATACTAAAACTACGAAAAGAAAACCTCACCCCAAGTAAAACAACTTAGAAGAGCACAACATTATTCACTTCAAAAGCTGATAATTTCTTTGTGACAGCAACTAAAAACATAACAAAACAGCTTAATAATAAGTAGAACACTCACAGTTCAGTGAAATACAAATGTGCTGTGAGGGTTCAGAAAGGCGCTGTTGCCATAAGAGGACAGATTTTCTCTGGAAGACACAGATTTTACACTGTGAAGATTTACTGCATGAGGTATGAAAGCTTGGCGGTTTCTGTCCTTGTGGAAGCAGAGATGAATCAGTGTGTGAGAGAAATTATTGCACCTTTAGTGATAAGATGAAATCTCTACAAACAGATATCTGAATATGATTATGCACAATTAACCAATCCCGTTTAAGCAGGCTTTGACTGCATACAGAGAAACAGGGTGATGCAATGACTGTTAAGCTATCAAAAACATTCAGATAAACCAGTAAAACATACTGAAAGCAAAAATATATATAAACAGAGTTAAAGCAAACACAAAAAAGTAAAAACAGATGGAAGGCAAATAAAAAAATAGACTCACAATAACCACAAATACAATGTTTTAAAAGAGACTGCTAACATCTAAGAGGTTTAAAATGACTACAAAGCGATACAAAACTACAAGAGAGATGGAAAATAAACACAATGTCTGAAAATAGGTCAAAAAAATAAACACAGGGAGATGGAAATTTGTTACAAAGTGACAAAATGAAGTACAGAGTTAGAGGTTGAGCACCCTCAGAGTCAGAAACATGGTGGAGCAGCACTGCAGACTGAAAGGTGATCTGCTCACTTTGTAGATATGCAGGGCTCATTCCAGTCTGACACAAACCAGCTATTCATAATCACAGGCGACCCTATACAAATGAAAACATAATTATGAATCCTGTATCTTGTTTCTGCTAATTCACAGGTGTCAAACTCCAGGCCTCGAGGGCCGGTGTCCTGCAAGTTTTAGATGCGTCCTTGATCCATCACAGCTGATTTAAATGGCTAAATTACCTTCTCAACATGTCTTGAAGTTCTCCAGAGGCCTGATAATGAGCTAATCATTTGTTTCAGGTGTGCTGATCCAGGGTGAGATCTAAAACTTGCAGGACACCGGCCCTCGAGGCCTGGAGTTCGACACCCCTGTGCTAATTGGTCTGCCTAAATTCGACATGCCGATCCTTTAAAGTTACAGACTGTGAGATGTTAGACTTTAATCACACTTAATGAGCTGTAGTGATTCTGGCGGAGCTCAGGTCTGTTTTGATGTAGCATCCCTGTGATGCAAACACTACGCTGCACATATTAATATCATACGCCTGGTAGGTTTATCATAATGTATAGCCAACGCACAAAAATATGTTTTTGGTGTGTGTGCATGTCTGTATATGTCAGAAAAAGGCACAATTTCATGCTTTTCGTGTTAGTCACATTGTCCTTTTTTAGTGGTCAAGCATCAATGGACAGATAAGGCATCTTGTCTTTGCTTTTCCCGATGCACATCTTCCTGGAAAACTGCTCAGCCGTGTATCGAGTTTGCACATAAACTCTGGAACAAGTCTGTCTGTAAGATCTAGTTTCCATGAAGTGAAGTAACCTGTTTTTCCAGGTCTATTCAGCTACACGAGCATGTTCTCTGCAACAAACGTTTCAAAGGGCCAA
The DNA here is from genome assembly GCF_963576455.1 of Neolamprologus multifasciatus. NCBI lineage: Eukaryota > Metazoa > Chordata > Actinopteri > Cichliformes > Cichlidae > Neolamprologus > Neolamprologus multifasciatus. Next base: position 4,250,763 of record NC_140442.1, on the reverse strand, counting down.
TCTCTCAACTCAGCTTCTCATTTCCGATCACACAGGGAATGGGAAATCTGTCGAGTGTCGACTATACTGCAGCTGCGAGAGTCATAATGATGCCGCAAAGGAGAGAAAAGAAATAAACGCCTCTTTCTCTGTGCATTTTTGTCACTGCTGAAAATGCTTTATGAAGAAGAAGAAGAAGAAGAATCGCTTTTTGCGTTTGATGACAGTGCTTCTTTGCTGTCTTCTGTGGTTTATCCCCAAAATGTCAGGTTTCAATCAGAAGCTGCCTTTGTTTAAAAGAAAGAAAGAAAGAAAATGGGCTTTTTGCCAGCAAGACTTTCAGTTTGTAATGTTTGATATAAATTATAGAAATTCGTTATTGGATGTCTATGTCATGTAATGCTAGTCTGTCACCTTCTCCCTGCATTTCACAATTACAAACAAGGCGCGTTGTGGGAATCGGTTCCTTGGCAGACCAGCTGTGGCAACGATAGTTGCCAAAAAAATAACAAATCAATTTTAGAGACCTAGAAAGTCCACATCAGAAGACTGGAGGGATAACTGTTAGCCAGGAGACCATGTTTACTTCCTGTTTGGACCTTTTGTTTTGTACTTGATTTGAATTCTACGTGTTGAGTCTCTGTTTTTTTGCTCGGTTAGATTTAGGCAAATGTAGTGGTTTGGGTTACAAAAAGGCCCTTCACAAAATGAACAGTTCACAGTGAAGAGGATGAGTTAGGATGGACAGCGCTGATGATTAAACAGTATTCTTTGCCACCATGGCAATGAGACCAAACTGAACTGTATGATTTACATTTTTATTTACACCATTAACAACACACTGTTAGTAATTTATATCTTCAGGTGCAGGCTATGTCCCTGACACATTTCAGCACACAACAGGAGGTTGCAAGATGCAGCAGACAGGGTATACATGGGACGTTATAACCAACTGGCCGGCATAGTATACAGAAACACCTGTGCCGAGTGGCCTAGCTAAAATTCTGTGGGACTTCCAGATACAGACGGACAAAATGGTGATGGCTAACTAATCGGACATAGTGGTGGTGGACAAGCAGAAGAAGACAGCTGTAGTGACAGATGTAGCGATACCGAATGACAGCAACATCAGTAAGAAGAAACACGAGAAGCTGGAGAAGTACCGAGGGCTCAGAGAAGAGCTCGGGAAGATGTGGAGGATGAAGGTAACAGTGGTCCCAGTGGTAATCGGAGCACTCAGTGCAGTGACCCCCAAGAGTGGCTCCAGCAGATCCCAGCAAGGGCGTACATTTGGCATGGACGGAAGGGACATGTCCCCAAAAATATTCAGCAATTATTGAATTGTCCCCACCAATAATTTGATCTCTTCGAGTAAAGAAAAACAAACCCGATAGAAAGAAGAAAAAAACGACCTGTCAGCGTCTCATTCACCCAGCGGTGCAGAAAGAGTTAAATTACATCTCTACTGGAGTCAAATATGACTCCAGTTTTCTACTGGAGTCATATTTGTCAAATATGTGACAAATATGGCCAATGTGATTGGCTGTGCCTTTCAGGGAGCTCTGTTTAGTTTTAGCAGCAGCAAGCCTGCGCTGCGAGGACCCGCAAGGAGGAGAGGAGGACGGCAGCAAAAAGAAAGAACCTGGATATAAGAAAGTATTTTCAAAGAAACCTGTAAGTCACTTAAAGTCAAGTTCACTCTAAAAACTGTGTCTGTCATAATAACGTTACAGGCTGTGCTAGGCTTTGGCGCACATCAGTCAAAAATTTTATGTAACCATGAATAACGTGTTTTGGAAACTAACTGCACAGCAGGCAGCACTATTAGTTCTCTCAGTCTCAGAGCAGCATTTCTAATTTTGATTGAAACTATCAGAGAAAACGGAGCCTCGAGCAAGCCAGGATATTCGTTTACAGAGGCTGTTAGAATTATATGTCTAACGTTAAAATGTTGGTGACACAATAATTTCATCCTAATGGCACTGACATATTCATAGGGTTAATTTTTAAGACAAAATATCATGAGGTAGTCATGATTTTGCAAATATTCCACCTTGTAGTGCAGTTTGCACAATTTAAAAAAAAAAATGCACTCACCCTACAAACATTACTGATGAGTCAAGATCTGCACAAATGGACAGAAACACTGAAGCAGCTCCACATTTTATTCTTATTGTCATGTTTGTCCTATTTGTCAGGTGACAGAAGAACCAACACAAAGCTCAGAGAGTGATGGTGACACAAGATCACAGGTGGAATTGGATGATGACTTTGGTTCATGACTGTATTTGAAGCACATGTGTGACTGCATGTATTTGGAATGTCTCACTGTTATTGATCAGGTGACAGAGGCAGCTCTGCCATGTTGTAGCGCAGACAGAGGTGAAGAGGCGAGGTCACAGGTGATTGACTGATAATTTGGTGCTATAGATTAACTGGTATTTATTATCATGACAATTGTCAGGCTGCTTTTAGTCATCCCAGTATCCTCGGCTGAGGCTGAAAGAAGCTTCAGTGCTCTCAGAAGTAGTGATGGGGTTTCCGGCTCTTTCGGCTCCGAACTGGCTCTTCAGGTTGTTTTGTTGCTTTAATTAATTAATTAAATTAAATTAAATTAAATTTAAAAAAGTGGTTGTATGTTTATATATAAATATATGCAGTGGCACTGTGGGATAAGGAAAATATTTTACTGCTACTCATACTCATCATTATTACCATTGCATTAATTAACTTTGCATTAAGTCATTACCATTGCATTAATCAAATTAATCATCATTTCATTAAAACGTTTATTGAAGCTTATGATCATTTAGAGAGCGCTTGCATAAAGCATGTGCAATCGCACGCGATGCTCTCGTTGCAGCGCAAGGTAAGATGAAGAGGAAGTTTGATGAGAAAGCTGTGCAAAGGAAATTTGAGGTTGGTGATAAAGTTTTAACACTTCTACCGGACCCTGGATCTTCTCTCCAGGATCTCCAATGATCGTAACAAAGCTGTTGGCATTACATTAACCTTTTTTATTACAGGTGCAGCTATGACCATTTTATACAAATTGCATTTTTGTGCTGATTAAAGAGTCAGAGCTCGGTCAATTAATTGGAGGTTGTAAGCCTCGTTCGACGCCTACAAAACACATGTAATACATATAATCTAGAAACAGGCTTGAGTGAAGGCCTGAATGTATCCGGCTTCTTGTTGCATTTGAGTTTGCTTATTAACAGGTGACAGAAGATGGGCCAAAAAGGAGGACCAGTCTATGGGAAACGTCAGGGCCTGAATTCATCGCCATATTTGGAAGAAGATGGTAGAGAGGGGAACTTCGGTGTCTGCATTTATCTCTTAAAATTGATTATTGTCTGTAAAAGATGCAAATTATGTTCTTGTAAAACGCGAGAAGGGGCGTTAACCCTGACATTATAAAAGCAATCTGAAGTGTATTTTTGGGCGGAGATCTACATCTGATGTGTTGCAGTGTATATCTTCCCATGCGTGTGTTCAATAAACTCATCTGTTTGATCACAGCACAGAAACAGCTTTAGTGAAGGTTACAAATGATCTTCTTATGGCCTCTGACAGTGGACTCATCTCTGTGCTTGTCCTTCTTGACCTTAGTGCAGCATTCGATACTGTTGACCATAATATCCTATTAGAGCGATTAGAACATGCTGTAGGTATTACAGGTATTGCACTGCAGTGGTTTGTATCATATCTATCTAATAGACTCCAATTTGTGCATGTAAATGGAGAGTCCTCTTCACACACTGAGGTTAATTATGGAGTTCCACAGGGTTCAGTGCTAGGACCAATTCTGTTTACATTATACATGCTTCCCCTAGGCAGCATCATTAGAAGACATAGCATACATTTTCACTGCTATGCAGATGAAACCCAGCTCTATCTGTCCATGAAGCCAGATAACACACACCAATTAGTTAAACTGCAGGAATGTCTTAAAGACATAAAGACTTGGATGGCCACTAACTTTCTGCTTCTTAACTCAGATAAAACTGAGGTCATTGTACTCGGCGCTGAAAAGCTTAGAAATATGGTATCTAACCAGATTCTTACTCTGGATGGCATTACCTTGGCCTCCAGTAACACTGTGAGGAACCTTGGAGTCATTTTTGACCAGGATATGTCCTTCAACGCACATATTAAACAAATATGTAAGACTGCGTTCTTCCATTTGCGCAACATCTCTAAAATTAGAAATATCCTGTCTCAGAGTGACGCTGAAAAACTAGTTCATGCATTTATTACTTCCAGGCTGGACTACTGCAATTCATTATTATCAGGATGTCCAAAAAACTCCCTGAAAAGCCTTCAGCTAATCCAAAATGCTGCAGCAAGAGTACTGACAGGGACTAGAAAGAGAGAGCATATTTTTCCTGTTTTGGCTTCCCTTCATTGGCTTCCTGTTAAATCCAGAATTGAATTCAAAATCCTGCTCCTCACATACAAGGTCTTAAATAATCAGGCCCCATCTTATCTTAATGACCTTGTGGTACCATATCACCCTATTAGAGCACTTCGCTCCCGCTCTGCAGGCCTACTTGTTGTTCCTAGAGTATTTAAAAGTAGAATGGGAGGGAGAGCCTTCAGTTTTCAGGCCCCTCTTCTGTGGAACCAGCTTCCAGTTTGGATTCGGGAGACAGACACTATCTCTACTTTTAAGATTAGGCTTCAAACTTTCCTTTTTGCTAAAGCATATAGTTAGGGCTGGACCAGGTGACCCTGAATCCTCCCTTAGTTATGCTGCAATAGATGTAGGCTGCCGGGGGATTCCCATGATGCATTGAGTTTTTCCTTTCCAGTCACCTTTCTCGCTCACTATGTATTAACAGACCTCTCTGTGTTGAATCATATCTGTTATTAACCTCTGTCTCTCTTCCACAGCATGTCTTTATCCTGTCTTCCTTCTCTCACCCCAACCGGTCGCAGAAGATGGCCGCCCCTCCCTGAGCCTGGTTCTGCCGGAGGTTTCTTCCTGTTAAAAGGGAGTTTTTCCTTCCCACTGTCGCCAAAGTGCTTGCTCATAGGGGGTCATATGATTGTTGGGTTTTTCTCTGTATCTATGAAGCGCCTTGAGGCGACTTTTGTTGTGATTTGGCGCTATATAAATAAAATTGAATTGAATTGAATTGAATTGTATCCTCCTGGGCCTCTGGTATTTTGTTTTGGTTCTCAACATCGCGAATCGGGACAGTTTTGGTGCCGAGACCCAGATGTTGGGGCCATTGACCCGGTTCTGAAGGTTTTTACGGAGAAAAGGCGAGAACAGAGGTGGTCAGACGGGTGGACGTGAGCCAGTGGTTAGGCTGAGTTAAAGGGCCTAACCACCACTACAAAAAGGTAGGCGCAGCCTGTTAAATCAAAATGTGCTGATTGAAATATTATATTCTAAATTTACTCAGCTAAATTACTGGTGAATGTCTGTTGTGAGTGATTTTTGGACATTTTGACTGTTCATAGGATTTTGAAAAGGACAATATTGAGTTAAAAATAAAAAGGTATTTTATGTCAAAGGATAAAAGGCAATGTTGTGTATAGGAAAACACAGGATCATAGGTTAATGGTAATTTTAAGGTTTAAATAACTTAAGTTCAGAGTTGGAGAAGTCCCCCCTACTGAAGACGTTCGGTAGGGTCCGTGCGGTCACTCCAGATTGACCATCTGCCAATGACTTGGGACCTTGGTTTAAAATAGGTTATGATAAAAAGGAAAAGAAAAAGGATATTTAAAGTCATATTTTGTGTAAATTGAAGAAAACTCACCATATATGTTCCTTTTTCTTCGTTTGAAGGCACACACACAGTTCTTGGGTGTGAGTTACTTCCTCTTTTTAATTTTAAACTGCGACACATGTGTTCACTGAACTAGAACTTCAACAGTGAGTGAGACAGGATTTAGATTCTCATTTTTGAAGGACTTTGAGAGAATATAGTTGGAGATTTAAGTACTTTGAGTTTGGAGCAATATAAGTATTTAAATCCCCTTTTCCGAGTTGCAGGGTACCCTTATTGGTTCGTTTTTGACGATTGGGTTAAGAACTGTACCTGATGGTGTTCATGCAGATCTTTTTATTTCCTGTGAAACAGTGGATTCCCAATATGAATATTTCACCTCTGAAGACTCAAGTGAAGAACAGTTTGCCGAGTTCCTGATTGATTTTCTAGACATCTTCCGAGCCCTAGTTCACCTCTCTGTGTGAAAATAGTTATCAAAGTAAAGTTTGTTGATAAAATACATAGACTGTTTTTAAGAGGGTGATTTTTTACTGTGGGAAATTTTGCCTCAGACAGTCAGAAATATTATAATTCAGATCAGTACATTTACATATTGTTGTATCTATAAAAAGGAAGATGACACTTTCCAGACTTTATCAAAGGTGTGAGCATCACAGCAGATGCCTTTGTGTCAAAGTAGCTGAAGATAAAACACAGAAAAACATGAAGGTGGTTTTCCTGGCCTGGGATTTTATAAAAATATTCTGCAGTACGTCAAAAACGAAAGAAAACCATTAATCAACACATGAACGTTACCTCTGAAGTTACAGCGGTTTATTAGAGACACAGCTAAGCGCTTTGCATTTTGCATAATTTTAAAAAGTTTAAATTTGTTCAGTAGCCTATTGAACAGCAGAAATTAGGTTTTCTTTTCGGAAGTAAGTAAAAGAAAAAAAAACATCGGCCGACAGCGCTGTAAACAACGGTAGACTTGTGCGTAACAAGCAAGCGAATAATGCAGAAAAGAGATTTCGGGGATAGACGGGAACTGTTCTTGAAGTACAGAGAAAGAGAGAGAGAGCTGTGCATGAAGTGTGATTTTATTGTGATGGAAGCAAAACCAGCGCAAAATCAGCGCAAAAAGGGCGTAAACACAAAGCGCGGAACCGCCGAAACATCAGAATCAGCGAGCTGTCGGCTTTCAGCCCGACCGTGTCCGTGCCGTCGGGTGAGAAAGGCGACATCTCACTGATTCTGATCCGCGGGTCCGCGCTGTGTGTTTACGTCTTTGTGCAGAAGCCGTGTTCCTGCTCTCATTTACTGTTTTAAATGTTTGGTGGTTGTCAAAATTTTGTGACGTTTCACCTGAGATTCTGGAATTTTGGGCAAAATACATTTATATAAAAAACCGATTCAGGATTTTAATGAATCAATATCACGTTATTCAAGCCAGAATCGATTTTAATCGATGAATTGATTATTAAAACCCACCCCTGGTTTAAAAGCATGTAGAATAGCATATGTAGGCAAGTATATTTCTCCTTTTTTTATCAAGAAGCAAAGACAAAAAGGAAAGAACAGAAACAGGGCAGGGTTTGGTAGTTGAATCGTTCGTCCACACCAATGCCAAAACCAAATCTACGCCCTTGGATCCCAAGAACAACATCCAAGACCTCTGTCCAGAAGAGTGCAGTCCTAGAAACAGCTAAGATACTTCAGGAACGTTTTATATCTAACTTTTAAAAAGATAATAATTTATGCATTAATCCATTAATGTTTCTGTTACCTAACCAAATCATTATCGCAGAGATGGAGCATGCATATTAATGGAAAAACCAGTAAAAACTATATGTGACCACCAATGTTTTATGGATCATCTTCAAGCGTCACAGCACTACAATAGACCTTGGAAAACTCAAGTTTTTACAGCTTGTAGAAGCCAAAGATTTCACTTGAGTCTGCTCCACTCATACCTGTAAAATACACCATTTTAGTTTGTACTGCTTCAAGGTCAAAGGTCAGACATCAGCGAGTTGTTTGAAAAGCAGACTGACGTCAGTATTTTGTCATGAAAAGTAAAAGTTTTACTGCAGGCCTTGCCCTTCTGGGGGAGTTGCATCTCTCTGAGTGCTCTTGTTTTTTTATTTTCACATTTGATACCTGCTGTATTTACATCTTTCAGATCAATTTTATTTTGATAAATTATGAGCTTATGTCTTCTCTCTTTAAGGTTACGACATATGATTTTATTTTAATTTTTGTTTGCACTTGATACAGTTACAACTGAGCCTTTCCCAGCTATCAAAGGGCAAGAGGTACACCCTGGACAGGTCACCAGCCTACGACTAACACAGAGAGAAAGACAAGCATTCATACTCACATTCTCACATTTCTTTTTGCAACACCAAAGTTCATGAAACAAAACGTCATTTTTTAGTTTCAGTTAATTTTGGACTTAGAAATAACAATTTAACATATGAAAACTAGAGCAAACCCAATCATTTTCATGCTCACTGAGCCAAAAATAAGTAAATTAGTAATTATTAGCTGTAGACTCGTGTAACCTGGGGCTCAAAAAAAAAAAAAAAAATACAACAGCAGCCAGAATGAGAAACAATGAGGCTTCAGAAGAGGAATTCAGAACTGACAACCTAAATTCTTTCTATAAAGTCTATAATATGTTTGGCCCACTGCAGCAATAGAATATGCTGATATATTTTAGAGCAAATCCTAAATATATGATTTAGTTTAGGACATGCCAAGATGCTTTTGAAGTATAAATGATATATCTTGTAACTTGTATCTTGTTTCTTGATTTCAGACCGGAGATTCTCTTCAGTCCTCTTTTATGAGAGTTTCTTGCTCTTAGCTTCATCATTACACCATTCTCTGCCATTCTTTATTGATAATGGAGTGTTAGGTACAGAAATTGGAAGCTAAATGAGCTCCCAGCCCCCAAAAAGCTGAAGATAAAAGTAATAAGAAGGAATTAAATATGTTTTTATCTTCAAAGGCTTCACAGCTATATTATTAAATTTGGGGAAACTTTAGCACTTCCACAAAATCCTCCCACATACTAAGGCCGGTGATAATTTGGACTTGAAGTGGATCCATGTGAAATAGTACTTATTTGACAGCTGCCATAAGGTTGGGTATAAAAATCAGTTTCAAATTGCCATCTAATATGTTTGTCATATAATGTGTTTTCCATTGTCTGTCTTCCATTGCAGGGTTTTATTTTATTACATTTCTTACTTAATAAGCAATAGAAAAACAATAAAGCTGTCATATGTGCATCAAATGTTCACAAGATTGGTGACAATGTGGGTAAAAGAATTTTTAGTCCTGCTGATAAATAAGAAAGACATCTTTTAATATAGTTTTATTGTGAGCATGTGTCTGTTGTACGGCCTGTGTAACTCCGAAATGACAACACAAGCACGGCTTCTTCAAGACGGGCGCTTCGCTGCATTTATTGAACGCCGTGAAAACTACAAACATAAAACACAAAGGCTTTAAGCACTTCAGTCTATCAAAAGTAACACTTGTGCTTTAACAACAAAAAATTACCTCGTGGCCGCCTGCCACTTCGGAGGTCCTAGAAGAATACTTTTACAGTCTTGTTCATTCTAAATTAAAACATAAAACAATTAGAACACCATACATTACAAATATTCACAATATTACAATACAGTTATGGCAAATGACACATACCTTGTACAGCTGGTAGACTAACCCGGCCTTTGCAGATAGCTCGCTGAACTCCTTAGCGTGATTATTAAACGTGGGCTCACAGCCTATACTATCACGCCCAAACCTCGCGATAATAGCGGTGTAACAAAACTTGTTCTTTGTGACAAGATAAACACACCTTTACAATATTGACCACAGAAATGTACAAGCAAGAACATTTTAACTGCTGGAACCATCTATTAAACTTCTTTATACATAAGCCATTTCTGTGACACGTACAGCCTGTGTGCTGGTGCTGCTTTGTTGGCACCACAGATCTCATACACCAGATTTGTCATCAACATTTTCCTTTCAGATGTATGGATTGAATGGTGCAACCGATCAACAGACCGCCAGTGCAGCTCTTTTTCCAGACTCCCTATAATCACTTCTTCTGTGCTTTCACAAACAGGCGGTTCTCTGAAATAAAGCGTTTCTCTCCCTCCAAGGCTACAAAAGGATGCCTTCACTCTCGTTAAAACAGCCATGACAACAAGGATGATGAGCCCATCTGCTGCCGCAACAGCGCGCGAGTCTGTGTGAGTGCACACGCACGGCCAACCAGATGAAGATTCATTCCACATTTCACATACAATATATGTGTGTCCTCTGCGGTGAAAGCAGACTGTGAAAGAAAAGTGAAACCTCCACAAGAATGTGGGCCACCCAATACTGAAAGTATTATAGAGTGTGTATGAAAACACAGAGAAAAGGGCGAAATATGTGCAGAACATAACAAAAAAATACACTAAAAAACACACTTAAGGGAAGTGATCGGCCAAACATCAGAGACATGTTTTATTTTTTACAACAGGATGGATATTTAGATGAGTAGTTACCCATTTGGATTTTAAATATGTGGTCAGTTTATCCAAATAATGGGTATTTTGAAATCTCTGTCTGTCTTTCCAGGTTCAGATCAGTCCTCTTCTTAAGTGAATGTCAAGTTTTCTTAATTTTTTACCAGCAAAATTACAAAAATACTGTTTTTTAAGTAGGCTCATGCCTTTTGTTTACTTTGTGACATATGTATGCTCATCTGAAACGTGGAGAAAGTTTCATATAATGAGGTCAGCATGAAAAATGCCAAAACTCTAATTTTATAGTGTTCTAAACAATAGGGATTCACAGTTTTTTCTACTCTTGGGTCTCTGTGTTGTCAGGAAGAGATGACTTAATATGGTCATTCAGGAAGCCCCGTCTACTTGATGGGAAGAGAGCAGCCAGTCCGAAAATATTTAATTTAATGGAAATAATGAAGCTTTCAGATGGAGCATGACTTCAGTGTCTCGATGACATTAAGGCTTGGATGTCTGTTAACTTTTTAAAATTCAATGATAAAACGACCGAGGTGATGGTTTTTGGTAGCCCCACTGAGACCCCCAATGTGTATTTAGATTCCCTGGCCCAGTAGGTTAAGCCAACTGTCACAAACCTGGGGGTCAAAGTGGACTGTGATCTGAAGTTTAACAATCAAATTAAGGCAGTGGTAAAATCTAGCTTCTTTCACCTCAGGCAGCTGCAAAAATAAAGCCAATTCTTTCACGGCAGCACTTTGAGACAGTGATCCACGCCTTTGTTAGCACTCGGCTGGATTACTGTAATGCACTTTATATTGGGGTCAGCGCATCATATATTAGTCGTCTACAGAGGAGGCAAAATGCCGCAGCTCGTCTTTTAACTGGCACTCGAAAGTTTGAGCACATTTCCCCTGTTTTAGCTTCACTTCACTGGCTGCCCATTTCTTTTAGGATTCATTTTAAAATTCTTTTATTTGCTTTTAAAGCTCTCCGTGGCCTAGCTCCATCTTATCTCTCTGAGCTGCTACAGCCTTATACACCCACCCGCTCTCTTCAGCTGCTCCTGAAGATACCCAGGACTGGGCGTAAACTTAGAGGAGATCGTGTTTTTGCTGTAGCAGCTCCAAAACTGTGGAACGAGCTTCCTTTAGAGATTAAACAGCCCAGTCCTTTATCTGTTTTTAAGTCACTCTTGAAAACCCACCTCTTTACCCTGGCCTTTGACACCACGTGAGATGTTGGTTTTTATTTTTATTTTAGTTGTTTTTAGGTGATTCGATGCTGTTTTATCTTGTTTTTGTTTTAATATTGGGCTGTTTTAATCTTATGTTTTATGTGTTTTATTTATTTAATTTGCTGTTTTCTGTTATTCTATTGTTTTAACTTATTTTCTGTACAGCACTTTGTTCCTGTGCTGGGTATTTTAAAGTGCTTTATAAATAAAATTGGATTGGATGAACAATTATGTAGCCAGCATAGATTAAAGTAACAGCAATCAAGTGTCACTGATCACTCTTCAAATATTCCCATTCATATTTTTATATTGTGCTTTAGTTGTTTGTTGTTACAACTTTATTACTGTAGCTCACGCTCACTTTGCCTCATATTTTCAGGCCGTGCCGTCCAGTCAGGGTAAGCAAGGCAAGCAGTGCTTGTCCATTGAAATCTAAAAATAGACATTAATTAAAACCAAAGTTAAAGTGATCTCTCTCATTTCATCGAAAATAATAATTTGTCATAAAGCTTCTGGCCTGTTTGCATCTTTCCTTTAAATTACTGCCATCTCATGGTTGCCGCTGGCTGTTGTCTATAAAAGCAGGATCCACTCTGACGGCACGCCTGCATCAGCTTGTGAAGCTGAGAGGCCAGTGGCTTTATCTCTTCTTTGCACATTGTGGATGAAGCTCTGGTCCTTGACGGATGATTAGAGACAAGCGTGCTGCAGACAAGCTGTAGCTAGCTCTGCTTTCAATGATCTGAGATCAGTTACATCTCTGCTTTCTGTGCTAACGGAGCTAGGGTTAGCGACTAAACAAACCTGTAAATTAGCATCATTAACAGATAGGTTTCCTTTTACTACCCACGCTGACCATGTGGGGTAGATTTAGAGTATATAGTGAAAAAGTTGTTAATAACTGCTTTAACATGTTAGCAAAGTAATCCATGATGATGAGCTCCTAGATCTAGTTTAATAAAGCAGGCGTGTGTCCAGCAGTTTTAGATTACCTACTTGACTAAATGTGTACGTTTAACCTGTTCTTTTGCTAATACACCACCTTTACTTTTCATTAATATTTTCAGTTCCCCTGCAGATATTTACATTTAACCACGTCACACCCTGCCTCTAACTTCAGCTGTGATTCTCTGAGCTCAAAAACAGACGTGTTGTAGTGTTCCTTGCAGAACAGCCACACTACAAACATGACTTTGGAGAATATGATAAATCACTGCAGATTAAACAGATTGCAAAACATTTAAAATGAGCTCAAGTGCATAAAAGTGAAGATGTCACCTGATTTGTCTCATCTTCAAAGTTACACACAAAGGCAGAGAGAGGGTCTAACTACTGGCCTATTAGAGCACTTCGCTGCCGCTCTGCAGGCCTACTTGTTGTTCCTAGAGTATTTAAAAGTAGAATGGGAGGCAGAGCCTTCAGTTTTCAGGCCCCTCTTCTGTGGAACCAGCTTCCAGTTTGGATTCGGGAGACAGACACCATCTATACTTTTAAGATTAGGCTTCAAACTTTCCTTTTTGCTAAAGCATATAGTTAGGGCTGGACCAGGTGACCCTGAATCCTCCCTTAGTTATGCTGCAATAGATGTAGGCTGCCGGGGGATTCCCATGATGCATTGAGTTTTTCCTTTCCAGTCACCTTTCTCACTCACTATGTGTTAACAGACCTCTCTGCATTGAATCATATCTGTTATTAATCTCTGTCTCTCTTCCACAGCATGTCTTTATCCTTTCTTCCTTCTCTCACCCCAACCAATCACAGCAGATGGCCCCGCCCCTCCCTGAGCCTGGTTCTGCCGGAGGTTTCTTCCTGTTAAAAGGGAGTTTTTCCTTCCCACTGTCGCCAAAGTGCTTGCTCATAGGGGGTCATATGATTGTTGGGTTTTTCTCTGTATCTATGAAGCGCCTGGAGGCGACTTTTGTTGTGATTTGGCACTATATAAATAAAATTGAATTGAATTTAATTGGCCACTCTTTTCTGGGCCACTTGAAGACAAAAAGGCACTGAATAGTGTGCCTTTTTGTCTACGTTGACCGGATGTCAACGTAGTTTGGTGTGTTTCATGCAGATAACAGTGATCGACAATACCCCCGTATGTCCTGGGACTGGCTCACCATAATAAGGTCACACGTCAAGAGTATCTACACTGCAGCTTGAGCTTAGTCTCAGAGCCAGGGGCGATTTTAGGATAAAACCCTTAGTAGGGCTCAGCTCCCAGTGATAACGTCATTTATGTCGTGCACTCCAATTTATAATTGATGAAACATAATAAATTGCTTTTAGCATTGTCAGTTTTATACCACAAAATAGGTTTTGAGAATGAGTGAATGATGGTGTAAGCTCCTAGTAAACATCGTTAACCCATCATAACTCTCCAAATGTCAGTTTAATTAGATTCACGTTACAGTGTTTCGTTTAAAAGCAACCTACTTAGTCGGATGGCTGATTGGAGTGTCTAAAAATAATTTGGAAGAATAATTGCAGATCAGAATTTAATCCAGTTGCTTTGGAGTGGACCCTTCAGTTATCAAACCTGAGGCAAAGGTTCAGTCATGTTTATCAGAATTTTCTAAAGCAAGTTGAAGAACTATTTTTAGCAAAGCAGATCAAAGTAGAAACATACTCAACATTGTTTCAGTCACACAGAAGCCGTCCACCAACTCATCAAGCAATTAATGTAGGGTTAAACACTCCAATTCCACTGAAAAGCACACAAATCAATCTTTTTTCTGGCTAAACAATCATTGTTTTCCATTTAACTTTACTATCAGTAAATAAAGAGACATAAGATATTATAAAATCAGGTTAGGGAGACTCCACATTTGATTACAATGTAGCATCCTGCTTAGTTATGTGAAATCACCATTGGTGAATGCAGGCAAAACAGAAGCTGTCTTGGCATTATAACAGTGGTGTTGACTTTGGCCACACGCCCACTCTTACCTGTTTCTTTGTGCTGTCTGCTTTTGCTCTCCCTCTCTTGCTCTCCCTGTCGAGTTTCCTCTCCATCCATATCAATTAGTCATACTGGAATTGAATATTGGGCTGCTACGACTGGCGGTCAGTTAAGTAATTTTCAGAACAGCATCTTTCCTCTCTTCGCTTGAGTTCATTATCCATAAATGTACTCTAAATAAATAATGAAGCCCAATTTGACAAGAATAGAAAACTTTAACAGACTAAAGTAATAAAGGACATCAGCTTCTTGGTTGGCAGCGAGTGACTCAGAAAGCTCAAAATCTCTAGCAGTTTAGCCTTTGTTGATATTATTTAGAGAACAAATACACACAACCAGACACTTTTTAAGTACTGCAATGACCCGGGCGTTAACAGAATCATTTTCACTTTCTAAAGTTTGTGACATGAAATTACCTTTTCCTCTCCTTTCTGTCCCGAGCGGCAAGTCTTATTTATTAATGACAAGCCTTAGCGTTGAAGCATCCAGTGCCCGCGTGTGTGTGTGCACCCTAACTCCGTGACATCAAGAACACTGGACATTTAAACCTGTTTTCATTCTAAGCTGCACCATCTCAGTAGAGACTCCAGTAAGTCAGATAATACCAAAATACATTATTATTACTGCTGTTACTATAGCAGTTTTTAGGGGTGCTAGGATGAAATTTCGGGATGCTTGAGCACCCCCAAAAAAGGTTTTAAACTCACAGGTGCCTGGGCTCCGTTATACTGCACATAGCTTAAGTATAACTCATTTTGTATGAACTTGAGTTCAAAATCAGGTCAGATGTTTTCCTAGCGCAGAGATGTCAAACTCATTTTACATTGTGGGCCACATACAACCTACTGATCTCAAGTGGGCCGGACCAATTTAGTCCAATTCCATTTTATTTTATAGCGCCAAATCACAACAACTGTCGCCTAAAAGCATGGCCAGGGAAACTCGTATTTCTGTCAGTGTAAAGTTTAACTACACATTTAGTGCCTAAGATATTTTAATATAAGAAAAAGAAGTGCAATTTCTTTTTTCCGCATGAAAAAGAGACACTGTGGTATCTGTCAGCACAGCTCTTTGGGCTTAAATTGTAAGAAATAAATGTGTTGTCACGGTCTGCGGAGACAGGCCGTGCGGTGGTGTGTGTGATGGACCCAGGTGCGTACACAAGTGAGTAGACGGGAGTGAACGAGCCTTTATTATGGCTGAAGACAAAGTGTACAAACAAAGCAGGGATAGCGTGACTAAACTAGACTATAACTAAACTGGGAAAACTAATACTGTGACAAACTAAGAAGACTCAGAGACTATGATGATCACTGCAAAGACTGACTGTGAAAACATGGAGATGAGAACACAGACGACGCGACACTGAACACAGCAAGACTGAGGACTAAATACACACATGAGGTGATCAGGGGAAGTGGAGACACATGAGGACACAGCTGACTAGAATGAAACATAATTACAGCACAGGGGAGAGTAAACCTAAATGCAGTGAACAAAGAACACCAGACTCTTTCAAAATAAAACAGGAAACCCAGAGACATGAAGATAAATCATGACATGAACTTAACATAACCACACAGACATGAAACATGACAGGTAGACGCACGAATCAGGGAGACTGAGTACAGGGGAGATGACAGAAACAACTAAGAAATAAAGAACTAAATAGCCACCTAGAAATTAACTAGATCAAAAATGGATACAAAAATACATAAAACTCAAACACTGGGTCACACGACCCAGCTCATGACATGTGTAAATTTGCAGAAAAAGTTCTGGTAGCTCATTGACCTGATTCTTACGGAGCCCCGCAGGGGACATGGGAGAAAAAACAATTAAGACGGACTTTTGCGAGATCTCGCAAAACAAACTCAGGATCTCTCGCAAAACAAACTCGGGATCTCGCAAAAGTTTTGCGAGATCTCGCAAACGTTTTAGCCGCATTCTTCCCGTTAGCTCGAAGCTAACGGGGGTGGGTTTTTTTTTGTTTTTGTTTTTATTTGCACAGAAATGCACAACAATTATGGCAATCTCTACAAAGATTCTATTTTCCAACATGAAATATTATCAGAACAGGCTGAATTCCAGCATATAGAAGATAGGTAATGAACAGGAAGTACAAACAACAACAAATAAATAAATAAAACCAAACCCAAACAGAATCAAAACAAACAAACAAAAACAAAAAAAAAAAAAAGAAAGAAAAAAAAGACATTATACCTTAGGGGTTTTCTAGCAGATCTAGTTCAATAATCATATGATTCAGAACCAGAGCTTGTTTTTTGTCCATAAATTTAACAGATGAGAGGAAGAGGCAGAGTTCTTTGTGAAAAGTAAAAAAGGGCGGCTTTGTTTTCAGAAAACGACATTTGTGAATGAAGAATTTCCCCATAATAATTATTACATTTAAAACATTGTCAAGCTTCTTTTCTTTTCTTAGAGAACCAAAAATAATATCATTTTTAGAAAATTCAAGTAAGTTTGGAATCTTTGGAAAGAGCCAGTAGTGCACATCGTTCCACAGGGCTTTACAGAATATACAATAATAAAATAAATGTTCTGTTGATTCAATATCCCCATCACAAAAAGAGCAAGAATTATTATCAATAGCAAAGCGACGTCTGAGAAATTCTTTGGAAGGGTAAATACCAGAGAGTATTTTGTAGTGGACCTCCTTAGCTTTGGGAGGAATGGGAAGTTTTAGGTAATTTTTTCTGATCTCTTTCTTTTGATCACCGGAGAACAGATGTGAGATGGAATTTGGATTGCATCTATAAGGGAAAAAAACATTAGTAAATAATTCCCTAATTTGGGAGTTTTTTTAGACTGTTAGCTGTTAGATGTTATGCCCATTTACCAAGAGTTCAGGGAGGTCAGGGGATCTATAGTCAGGGTTTTGAAAAAGATTATATGCTGTACACAGAATGTTTTGAGGGATAGCCTTAGTAATTTTTTGAAATTCTTTGTTATTTATTTGCAGATTATAATTGGTGGTGAAATCTTCTAATAAAATTTTACCTCTATCATTTAACAAATGCATCACTGACCAGATGCCCTTATCGTACCATTTTTTTTATAAAGATTGATTTGTTTCCAATGTTTATGTAGCGACAGTTCCATAGGGGAGTGTTGTGTGGGCTGTAGTTATGTTTGTATATTAATTTCCAGTATAATAAAACTTGCTGGTGAAAGGAAGAGAGCTTTATGGGGAGTTTTTTTATGTCAAAATCACATCTAAGTAAAAGATTAATTCCGCCTAGATCTGAGAATATTTTGCTTGGAATGTGAAACCAAAGACTATTTTGACTTCTTAAAAATGACCTAAGCCAATTTATTTTTAGGGTGCCATTTAAGCTGTCAAATTCAATAGCTTGCAAACCTCCATCTTCAAAATGTTTGACTAAATTACCTTGCCTGATATAGTGGGTTTTGCGTTTCCAAATAAAATCAAAGTTTAGCTGGTTAATAGATTTGATTGCTGATTTAGGCACTCCTACCGCATATGCAGGATATACTAGCCTGGAGATACTTTCCATTTTGGTGAGAAAAATTCTACCCAGAATCGATAAGTCTCTCTGAGCCCAGTTTTTTAACTGAGTTCTACAAATTTGAATTTTCTCCCAAATATTAAGGTTATCTAAATCAGTCTTATTCCTGGTTATATACATACCCAAATATTTGACAGTGGATTTAACAGGAATATTAAAAGTGTTAGAAATAGTACAATCATTTAAGGGTAAGATCTCACACTTGTTCAAATTTAGATTTAACCCTGAAGCTTTTGAGAAAGTTTCAATAATCTGCAGAATTTTGGGGATTTCATTCAGGTTATTTAGGAAAATAGTTGTATCATCGGCTAACTGGCTGATAGAGAGCTCTTTACCCAGGATAGACATCTTACCAAACTCAGCATTTTTAATCAATATGGAAAGCATTTCTGTTGCTGCAATAAACAGCAATGGTGAGATTGGACATCCTTGTTTTATTCCTTTGCAAATCCTAAATCTTTGTGAGGTGCCACGTGGAAGACACACTGAACTGTTAGTATCTCTGTACAGTAATTTGATTACATTAATGAAGTTACCTCCAAAACCAAACAAATCAAGGGCTTGAAACATAAATTCATGCTCTATCATGTCGAAGGCTTTGTAAAAATCTAAAAATAGAACAAAACCTTGGTTTTCAATTAGGTAGTTGTAGTCAATCAAGTCCAAAATAAGGCGGATGTTATTATGAATTGAGCGGCCTTTTATAAATCCAGACTGAGTGTCAGAAATAATTTGATTTATGCCTGATTTTAACCTGTTTGCAAAAATATGTGTTAAAAGTTTATAATCATTATTTAATTGAGTAATTGGTCTTAAATTATCAAGAAGAGTCGGATCTTTCCCAGGTTTTGGTATGAGTGTAATTACCCCTTGTTTCATAGTGTGTGTGAGAGAACCATTTTCTACTATTTCTGTAAGCATTCCAAACACAAGGGTTCTAATATGAACCCAAAAATGTTTGTAAAAGTTACTGGTCAAACCATCACAACCTGGTGCTTTATCTTTGGGTAAAGCACTTAAGGCTTTATCTAACTCTTCAATGGTAATTTTGCCCTCACAAGTCTTTTTAAAATTTTCATCAATTTTTGGAATCAGGTGTTTGATAGATTGAAAAAAAGCCTCAGCCAATGGTCTAGAGTATGAAGAGGAGTACAAATTACTGTAAAAGGTAAAGATTTCTTTAGCTATTAAATGAGGGTCAGTGCATAGCTGACTATCAATTTGTAGACTATTTATGGCGTTTCTTTCTTGTCTTATCTTTTCTAATCTACAGAAATATGCTGTACTTTTTTCGCCATCCTCGATCCACTTGGCTCGGGATCTCAGATATGCTCCTTTAGCCTTTTTAATATAAATATCGTCTAAAGAAGAAGACTGTAGAATACTTCTACGCTGTTTGTCATAATCATTAAAAAAGGGTTTCGAGCAGATGTGATTAAGTTCTCTGATAACTTCAGTTTCTTTTTGCTTGTTCTGATGAGCTATTATTTTACTGTGTTTAATTGAGATTTGACGTACTTTAAATTTAAAGAATTCCCACTTTTCTGTGTAAGAACTTATGTTTTCATTAGCTGAAATAAGTTCTAGTTGTTGAAGTATTTCGTTACTAAAATTTTCATTGGTAAGCAGGGATGAGTTAAACTTCCAGTAACCTTTATTATGAGAGTTTTTAAGTTGAGGAGTGACACTGAGATTTATCACACAGTGGTCGGTTAAAGGTGCAGCTGAGACACCCACATCTATACTATTCTGCATTAAACTGTCTGAGATTAGCCAGAAATCGATACGTGATTTCGCCGAACCATCAGGCTTGAACCACGAAAAGGACTGAACAAGTGGGTTTGCTAATCTCCAAGGATCTATTAGGTTAAGATTTAGACAGAAGTTGTGTAAAAATGAATTTATATGATGGGAATGGAATTTAGAGGGTGATCTATCAAGCCATTCGTCATAAACCATATTGAAATCTCCACCTAATATAAGATTGTTTGTGGAGTATTTGTGAGATAGTTCTTTTAGGTGACTGGTAATCTCAGTTAATAAAAGTTTGTTCTGAGCTACATTGTTGTAACCATAAATATTACATAAGATCAAAAAGCTATTATCCACTTTGAGTACACAAATTAGCCAATGGCCCAGACTGTCTTTCCTACGAGTTTCAATTTTATTACCAAAGTTTTTAAATAGTAAGGCCACCCCAGCTGATTTGTTAGTACCATGACAAAGAATTATTCTTTCCCCCCACTGACTAGACCAAAAATTTTCATCTGCCTCCACAGAGTGTGTTTCTTGTAGCAGTATACAGTTCGCCTTTACATTTTTACAGAACAAAAATATTGATTTTCTTTTAACACTGTCTCTTAAGCCCCTAGTATTTAAAGACACACAGTTAATATTGGAACTAAGGAATGACATAAAAAGGGAAATGAGAAAGCAAAATAAAAAGAGGTTGACTGTACTTCAAGTACCCAGATAGAAGTAGAACTCTATAAAATTGGGAGCACTTAATCCCTTAAAACTGAATTCACAAAGTGCAAACGACCTCTATGAAAAATTCTTACAGTAACGTACCAAATAGGTAATATAAACAGTAAGTATTGAACCTGCCTATTTAAAACTTTTGGCATTCTTAGAATTGGTTAAAGAACGTGACCTAAATAGAATTGTTAGCAAAACCCATTGTACTCAAAGAGTAATATGCTGACTGGTTATTTGGAATAGTTCGACAGTCACCCAGGGAACACCCGAACTCCGTTGATGTAACCGGCATGCCCTCGGTAGTAGACGTTCTTCCCTTCAGCTCTGGCTAGCTCCATTTTGGGCCAAACTGCAGCTCTTGCTTCTCGGTCTAGTTTGCAGAAATCTTGCTTGAAGTAGACGCCTAGCTCCTTGCACACCTGGGAATCCTTAGTCAGTTTCCAGAAAGCGTCTCGGTAGTGCCTCATGGTGAACTGAACTATTATTTGTCGATGTCTACCCGCTTCTTTTTTCCCTAGACGATGGACGGTGTCCACAGCGTTGCCCAGTGAAGAAGCCCAATGTGGCGCGATCTTAGCCAAGATGTCAATAACTTCTTTGCGAGTATCTTCGTCATTTTTTTCTTTCCAGCCCTGGATTTTCAAGTTCCAGCGACGCATGTATCGTTCTAGTTCTAACATTCTCTCTTTCAGCTCAGCGTTTTCTTTGTTTAGAGCAGGAATGTCTTTTTCCAAACCAGACAGTTTAGCCTTACAGTCTTTTATATCGGCTGCGTTCATTTCAGCCAGCTTGGCAATGTTAGCCACCATTATCATGTTGTTACTTAGCTGCACGCCGAAGTCATCGATCTTGTTTGTTAGCTTGTTAATGGCTTCTATTATGGAGTTGTTGGTTTCCACACTTTGGGACACAGTACCCTGGCTAGGGGGTGTGGGTGCTTTGGTGGGCGTAGGTGGAGTTTTTCTTTTGGCTGACGGTGTTGAAATCTCCATTGCATATTCGTGGCCAGTGGGTGCGGAGCTCTTGGAAGCTACCGCTGGCTTAGCTGAAGCTTCTGCTTTTTCCCGCGTCATCTTCTTCTCCATTTAACGGCAGATTGGGTCCGTTCAATAGGTTTCAAGAGGTGAATCTAGTCCTTAAAAACTATAGGCAAAAAAAGCAACCTACTTGGTATTCAAAAGTAGAGGTCTAAACAGGTCCACCGGGATTAGTGCACGACGGCTTAAAAGAAGTTGCCTGCCCCGACGGCCATCTTGCCGGACTCCCAGCTAACGGGGGTGTCGCTACCCGATCCGTACCGGAAACCCGATCGGTACCCCGCATGCGCGAAAGGTGTCTACTTCCGGTCGTAGCGTTTTACGATAGTTATTGGTCAGAGTATCTGTTAAAAATGTTTAGAATAATAAGTATATCTTAAAATGTTTGCGATAATGAAGCATTTCAGTACAATGTAGACAAAAACGAAAAATAAAAAGGTAGTTACGGATCGGGACTCCCCGATCCTTACTGCGCATGTGCAAAGTCGGACTGTACAAATCGGGTCTACCCAATCTGTACCGCGCATGTGCAGATGTTTTCTTCTTCTTCTGTTCGTTTAATGGCAGTTTACTCCCCAGTGTACGAGGATACTGCCACCTGCTGACCGAGCGAATGAACACTATTGTAAACTGAATTGGCGTCATTACAAACGTGTGTTAAATTTGATTTAGTGATAGTCGAGTGTGTTTATGCTTGTCTGTGTGGAGAGGATTGTTGGAATAGTGATGATGATGTCCGCTATCACTGTCAATTGTCAGTAAACACTTAATCTGGCTGCTGAATCTTCACGTGACACATTGCTAAGTCAATATTATTAAGTCTGTAATTAGGCGCCATTCTTCTTATTTTACGGCGCTGTTGTTCAATCGGGAAACGCTCTCTGTTGAGGAGAAAAGCATGAATTTGTTTGTATACGGATTATCCATAGTTTAAATGTCCCGGTAGTCGAAAAGGAGGCAGAGCTGTTGAAAAATGCTAGGAGCTAACTGGGCGCTAACCGTATCATTCAAATATATTGAATGTCGCAATGTTGGCAAAGAGAGGAAGTGACGTAAGATTTGCGCATGCGGGGTACCGATCGGGTTTCCGGTACGGATCGGGTAGCGACAGGGGGGTCTCGACCTCCCGTTAGCTTCGAGCTAACGGGAGGTCGAGACCGACTACAGCCGGGAGGAACACCGCTTTCCCGGCACATCGTGCCTCGACCTCCCGGTCGGCTTCGAGCCAGCGTCCGAAGAATGCGGCTAAAACGTTTGCGAGATCTCGCAAAAATCCGTCTTAATTTTTTTTTCTCCCATGTCCCCCGCGGGGCTCCGTAGATCCTCTTGCAATTATAAAGCAAAATGTTTTTGTCAACTTAAAGCATTTTTTTATTGAACCAAAAAAAAAATCCCACAACATTTCTAAGGTAATTTTCAGTCATTTATTGTTTTTCTATTACTTAATCACTTTGATGTTGGATTTGCGAAAGACGTAAGCCAAAATGGGACATTTTGAGTCAGATTCACAAATACGTATCAATCTGAAATGAGAAATTTTATCTGTATCACAATCTAACAATAACAAAAGAGAACAACAGGAAAGTTTGCTGTCAAGTTTAGATTCTTCAAGGAAAAAGAGAAATAAAAAAAAAATAAAAAAAAAACACAAAAAAAGGAAACCGATATAAAAATGTTTGTGAAGGCTACAAACAAAGTGCTGCAGCACTAATATTCACGTGTTTGCTGTCACCAGCCTTTTGTAGAAGGTCTATTATCGGATTTTACAATTCATATTTTCCATGGTTCAGATTAGGTCTCAGCAAAAGAGCTGTCAACTGGCTCTGCCTGGGAAGAAAATCAAGGTTATCCTTTTAGTCGCTCAGTCTGGGCACAATACATAACAGTCCTATAGCTTTGGTATCACATTCTCTTTATCTGATGTAGTTTACCATCCATGTGAAGAGTGCAAGCCACACAGCGCCTCAGGGACCAGACTCCTACAGCATCAAAAAGGTCACGGACACTGCCCACGTCTTTCCTGCCTGCTTTATCATTACAAATAGCACAGACTGTAAATGGCAAACCTGATCCCTAAAGGAAAAAAAAATCAGCTCCACAAAGTCAATGAAACTGTCAAATTAAAACATCTTCCTGATGTCTTTGTTTAAAGGGGATGTCAGACCCTGCTTCCAGCTTGAGCTCATTACCTGATGTAATGTTTGTCTAATTAAATTCACATGCATAAAAATAGAGGGATCGTCGATTGCACGTGGGTGAACGAAAGCAGCCGCCTGGGGCTCAGAGGGCATCCACCTTAAAGCGTGATCCTTAACTTTGAGCTTTTAACCGTTTGTTGGACAGTCCTGCGACGACTCTGATGAGTCAGATGTGATGATGAGGTGTGGGTGAGCGCGTAACAAAAACACTTCTTAATGAGATCCCTGCTCTCTGCCTTTTAGCTGTTTAATGAGTGCGGCTCTTTTTCAGTGTTTAGTACGAATTAGTAAACAGAGACAGGAGAAATGTTAAAGGTTCACTGCTTCTTAGTGGTGCAAGCTACATTTACTCAAGGACCGTACAGTACTTCTCTCTTGTCTTGATAAACCTGCAGGGGATTATCTGCTGAATCTGCTGTTGCTTTTATAATGAGCTTCAGTTCATTGTTTACCTCCCTGCTCTGTAGGGCTGTAGTCAAAGAAGATTCTGGTGAATAAAACTCGACTTTGGGGGCATGCCGACTGTCTCTGAATAAAGCACGTCTGGCAGAGTGTGGACTGCACTCTGCCTGCCACTGATCTTTTCTCTGGTTTTGATGAGGGAGGAGGCTGCACATCCACTTGGCCTTTGTGAAGCTGCTGCTACTGGCAGACGCTGGAATCAAAGCCATACGTGGAACCACCTGCTGTTATAAAACTGCTTCTGTACCAAACATCTTGAGGACACGTCACTTGTGATATGTTAATACTCAAGGCCTGAGGCGCTGAACGTAAAAGGTGACAGAACTGCTTGTTTCTTACAAAAACTTCACAACTTTAAAATTGTGTTGCATGTTGGTTGTGATAAGCAAACTGCTATTTGTAGAATTGTTCCAACTTCAGCACCATTTCCATTTCATTTCCCATTACCATTTCCCAGCTGCCAAATTTGTAAGTTGGGTGTTTAATTTTACCCACGTTGCCAGATTGTTTATGAAACACAGTCTAAATACACAATCTTCTTCTTTCAGATGCTCCTGTTAAGGTTCATGACAGTGACTCATCTGCTTCCATCTCACCGAATCTTTTGCTTTCTCTTCTGTCACACCAACCCTCTGCATCTCCTCTCTCACTGCATCCATAACTCTCCTCTTCCTGTGTCTTTACCCAGCAGTAGCACAATTTCAGTAGTAGTACTCAGCCTGCTGATTAATGGCATTAGTAGCAGTCGTTGTTATCCTGGTCTCCCCTGATGCAGTATAGAAATCTCATACCTGATGTTCTGCACATTTGATTTCAGCCAGATGGCCTTCCTGACAGATCCGTCCCTATTTATCTGGGTTTGAGACTAGACCTGGCACTAATAATACACTGACCTGTGGCTCCATACACAATTAACACACTAAATACAATTTCTATCTGCCAGAGCAACCTGGTAACCCGTTTATGAGGTTTTGGCTTTAATATACAGCACCGTGCAAAAGTCACCGCTCATTTCTTTTTATTTTCTTCCAAGGAGAGATTTTTAGTTGGTGTTGAGGCTTGAATAGTTCTCCAGGATTTCTGAAGATCTTTTGAAGTTTTTCTTTGGACAGTGGTGTCAGGTTGGCTGTGAGGCAAAGCAGGCCTCAAATGCAGGACTCCTTGAATAACAGTGAATTTATTTAAAGTGAAAAATGCGCAACAACAACAACAAACCCAAAACCTCGATTCCACAGTCATGTTTGATCCCGACTCCCAGGTGCCAGTGATTTTACTCCAGAAGGCTGTTCTCCACTACAGCTCGCTCAGTATTAACTATTTGCTCACCACTCTCTCCACAGGTTTCTCTACACATGAGACACAACTAAACTAACACCAGAGCTGAGGTTACACTGACTGTAGTCATTCATCGATACAGCGCAGACAGAAGCTCACACACTGCCTTCAGTAGTGGCTCTTGACAAGGTCATCACAGGCAGGTGTGTGATTGGCAGAAGGTGTGTGGAACCAAAAGGGGAGAAATATCCACTGATTGCCACCACTGCAAAAAACCAGCACACCCAGATACACACACACATAACCACACTGTCAGGGCTCTGTGTGCGGGCAGGTGGAGATGTGGATCCAAGTGCAGGACTCTGAGACGGAAATATAACTGAAAACCACAGCTTTATTGCTGGCACCAACAAAACAGAAACCAAACATGAAACCACTAACTGGAACACACAGGCAGGATCTGAGGGTACGACGCGACACCGAGAAAACACAGGGCTTAAATACACAGGGTAGTAATGAGGGAATGGGCAACAGGAGGGAGACACAGCTGGGAGAGATCAGGGCTAACGAGACGGGGGGAACCAAGCTGCACACACTAACATAAGACAAAGACTTTCACAATAAAACAGGAAACATGAATCACAACTCAGAGACACAGAAAATGACACATGGAACTGAACTATGAAACCACAATTCCTAAAACATGGATAACAGAAACATGAAACTCTAATAATAATCATCACAACCACAACAAGAGAACAAGAAACAATCCATGATGCAAAATTAAACCAAAACATAATAAACTCAAAATACTGGGTCCAACGGACCCAGAACCGTGACACACACAAAGCAGGATAGCACAAGAATGTGGCAGAGAGGTTGAGAGACGGAAACAGACAGAGGACCATGACAATTGTCTGCTCTTTCACTCATGTTCAGTCCATTTTTAAGCCATTTAACACTGATCTATGACTCATTCAACTATAAAAAAGACACCCAGCTTAAGGGCTGAAGCAGTGTTGGGTCTACACATAACAGACAACTATAAATAACTAACAGCAGACAACAAGAACCAGTTTTAAATTGTATCTTCAGCACTTTGTTACTAGCATCCGTCAAAAAAAACACATCATTTGCTTCACTTTCTTTAGTTCAATCTACAAAAAATAAAAAACACAGTTTGACAGGCATAAAATCGACACCACCGTGATGGTTCCCAAAGAGCTATTTGCTGAAAATCTGCCATATTTGCGTGATTTGCGGTGTGCTCTTAAAAAATCTGAGCAAAATGTACAGGTGGAAGACAAAAGAAGAAGTGGCTACAAACTATCTAACTGAAGAACTATTCATGAAGACTAGTTACTGTACAGAATATTCAAGATGCTGAACAAAGGTGTTCAAACCCTATTTCCATGTATGTTTTTAAACGTTTTGCTAAATCACCATTTTCATGAAGAGTATGAGCCGGACACTTTTAGGAAAAAGTTGTCATTGAAAAGATGTGCTGTGAAACGAGCGTTCAGGGAACAAAGAACAACAAACAAAAAAGCTACAAAAGCATGCAACTTGGGCAGTGTAGTGTCACCAGAAGTAATTTCACACATCTCCTGTAGGTTATTGCAGGAACTTAGTTCAGAAAAAAGACTTTTCCCTGTTTAATTATATGAAGGAAAAATATTTATTAACAACTTCACTGTTACAGTATGCTTTCTTATCACAAATGACTTCACACATCAGTGGTTTGAATAAAACTGCAACAGTTTTGGAGCTGAAAGGCAGGAGAAACGGGAAGGCCACAGATGGATGTAGTGAAGGAGGACTTGGAGATGGCTGGTGTGGCTGTAGAGGATTGATAAAGGACTGATAATCCACTCTGAGAGCAGACAAGTGTTACGTTCCTCTGCAGCCCCTAATCATCTCAATGTTTTCAGCTGGTGCAAATTGGCCACACCTAGTCAGGTGTGGATAAAAGCATACCTGAGGCAAGCTTCCCAGGGAGCTCACTTGTCTTTGCCTTGGTGGCATCAGCCGTTTTAGCCAACCTGGTTTTCCATTTTAAGATAAAACCTCTTCTCACCCATACTCTGGTATTCGTCTCCTTTTTTATGTTGCGGCTTTGAGCCGGGTCGTAACAACAAGACAATAAGTAAATTAGACTGGGCCCCACCCACCAGTGTCTGTTACATTGTTAGGTTGAAAGTGTTAAAAGAACAAGAAAAAGCTGGCTTGTCCTTGCCAAGAAGAAACCTCCAGGGCTAAAACATGAAGCAACTGCAGTTCCTCTAGTGGCCACTTGGAGGAGAGTCCTGCAGACGCAGCTGTAGCTTCAACTTTTTTAACTGGGCTCCATCCATCCATCCCTCCATCCCCATCCAAGAAGTCTGAGCTGTAGTTCTGGTCAGGGAAACTAGTCAGTTATTTAGCAGATGTCTGTATCTGAATGGTAAATGGACTGGTTCTTACATAGCACTTTTCTACTCTTTCTGAGCACTCAAAGCGCTGTACACAACTTGTACATACACCCATTCGCACAAGCACATTTTTCTAAGTGCTTTCTAAGTAACATTCACACACACATTCATACTCCGATGGATGCATCGGAGAGCAATTTGGGGTTGGTATCTTGCCCAAGGATATTTGGCATGCAGACTGGGGAAGCCAGGAATCGAACCACCAACCTTCCAATCAGTAGATGACCTGCTCTACCACCTGAGCTACAGCTGCATTAATTGTATTAATGCAGCTTTCCAACCCTTGGCTCATAACTGAGCACGCCAACCTTTAAATATGGTCACTTCAGGCTCCATAAATACATGGCAGTGGCCAAAAAGCTAAAACATGATGTTTCGTAATAGGGAGACAGCAAACCTAAGGGTGATGTTACGGTGGCACCATCCATATCCAGGACTATTGCAGATTTCTTTCTCTTTTGGTTCAAAAGACAGACCCTGAAAAGTTGGGTTGCATTGCAACCACCAAATAGCACTTAGCACTTGTTAAGCAACTACACACAAAAAGATATTTAAATAAATACAGAAAACCAGTGCAGTTTCATCAATAAGCATTACAGAAACCTCTGCAAGAGGGAGAATCAATCCTGTGCGTGCTGAATAATGGAACGATTGCACTTGTACAAAGAACCTCAGGCTGTCAATCATAAAGCCTCGAATGAAAAAAAGACAAATAGGAAAAAAGAGACTTAACTCAAACGATGTACTTCAGCAACTGAGCAGAAAGTACAGCGAAGAGTTCTTCAGCTGAGGTGAACTGGAACAACACACTGAACCCCTGGCAGCTTCATCCCTGACCTCCACCTTCTGTGACCACAGAAGAGAAGGGCTGATTTGACATCCAAATTGTTGTCTCTGAATGAACGCTCCAGTGATGTAACTGCCATTCACTGACTTACATATTCTTTCAGCTTTCAGGCAAAGAGAAAAGGGAAGAAAAAGAAAAGCTAATTTAAATTTTGTTAAATTTTTTACTCTTTTCGTCCAAAAGAAGAATAAAGGACACAGGGATGAATAGATCAACAGAAGGATATTCATTTTACTCATCATTTCCCATTTATCCATTTAATGGGTTTATAACAATTTAAAAAAAAAAAAAAAAAAGATATATTCACAAACCAACTGCAGCCTAGTTTCCCTCAGACATCAGTGCACTTTATCATAAGCACTGTCTTTTCATTGTCTTATCACACATTTCCATTTGTATTTTGGATAATGTTTGGGAAGAAAAGGAACAAATTAATGAAAAATAAGCTTCAGGGCTGGACTGCATTTGTTACTAAATGAAGTTTAATATGTTAAGTCTAAGCCTGATAAAGACTTTGCTGCATAATTACGTCGTTCAAATCTATTAAATCTAGTAAGGGTGAACATTTTAGCATAAATATTCACTGCAAACAATTTTAATGTGGTGAAGCTTTTTACAAGTCTACTCAGTTATGTTCAAACTGGACCTAGTAGATCAGCGGTCTCCAACCTTTTTTGCGCCACGGACCGGTTTATGCCCGACAATATTTTCATGGACCGGCCTTTAAGGTGTCGCGGATAAATACAACAAAATAAAACTAGTACCGGTACCGAAAAAAAGAAGATTTATTCATAACACACGTGAAAAGACCCAGGAAAACAGAGTAAACGATAACAAAATAACCGATAAAAGCCCTGAAAACCATACATTTCACACCTGAGCCTCAACTCTCGCGGCCCGGTACCAAACGACTCACGGACCGGTACCGGTCCAAGGCCCGGGGGTTGGGGACCGCTGTAGTAGATGACCTCAGCGGCCGTGGTCATTTTTGACTCTGCACGTTTGTCCTGTTTTGATGATAGCATCTAAGACTCCCGTTACACACAGACTGGCTGGAGAACCCTTGGCAACCATTGGCCGTTAGGGAAAAATGTTTATTCCCCAACTGGTTGGCAAGTGGTTGCTGGCTGTCGCTAGGTGAAACTGGTCACAAAAGACTTATATATCATGTTTAACCTGAGTAGCGAAAGACCGCGGGGATTTGAAAATGATGTGAGTTCACTGTTCTCACCCCGGCTATCTGTTGAGCTGGTGGGTAACAGACGTCTCCAAAAACGTCGTTTTACACAGCTACATTCTCGCCTGAAAATATTTTAATGTTTATGTCTTCCTGGGTTACAAAATGTTTATTTTGTGACCCAGAAAGAGTAATAAGAGTAATATTAAAACTAACGAGCTGCCGCCATTGTTGTAAACTGGAATTGGCTGGGCCACGCTATGAATTCTGGGATATGGTGGGCCACGAAGGATACACCCGACCCATCCTTCAAATCTGGGGAAAAGGGGGACGCATTTGTCTGCTGCATTTGGAGGAGTCTACAAATTTGGACAGCCTTCATCGCATCGCTGTGACGTAATCGGCCTACAAATGTGGCCTCAGGAGGATGCAGCCTATGAATTTCGACACCCCCAAAGAGGGTGCCTCCTTGTTATTGCTTTGATTGCTAGGAGATTGCCACGGTTAGTATGAAAGAAACCTGTCTGCAAACACTTGCTTAATGTTCATCGAGTTGTAGTGAAACTTGAAAAAGTGTAACAAAAACCTAAAACTGAGAGTTTTTACCTTCAAAGTAAACATTGGGCCTCAGCACCGAAACCAACACAAAAGGCACAACTTTTGTTTTGAAGGTGAGCGTCTCCTTTTACGATTTGCATCACTGCTCAGTGAGTAGTTGGCAGTGGGTTGCAGACAAGTGGCGGCAGTAATCTGACCAAAGCAGTCACAAGAAGGTTGTCGGTGCTGCACTGTATACCCAACCAATTTTATCTTGCAACTGCCAGTAGACCCCAGCAACCGTTCACCAACCTGTTGAGAAAACCTCATTTTTCCACCTTTTCAACCACAGGTTGCCAGGAGGTCTCTAGGCCAGAGTGACTGAGACCCAATCTCACCAAAGTACAAAATGTTTTATCAGGCTGGCAACTGCTAGCTTGCATCATAATCTGCTGTTCATATTTTTAACCCTCAAGCAACCTGTAGATGAGGAGCCAACTACACCTCCCACAGATGTTTAATTCCTCCAAACCGTTCAAACTAAAGTGTTTCACTAGACAGACTGTGATTATAAAACATCTTCATTATTTGGAAAGCTTTAAGAATCATTATGAAAACAGATGGTTCCACACTCTAGATATGCATAACTGAAAAAACAAATAATTAAAATCTTCGCTCATATTATAGGAGTCGGACATCTGCTGCAAACACACAATTAGGTCCGTAAGTGTTTGGACAGTGACTGTTTATTTTGTAGTTTGCTTCGATGAACTTCCACAGTAGCTTTCAAATTAAACCATCCACATGTGCATTAACTTTTTTAGCAATTATAGATATTTTTTATATATAGCTAACCAATTTGAATCACGTTTGAAAATCCTTTGGGCTCAATGACTCCATGAAATCTAGTCTTTACTGCTGCCAGTAAACCCTAATAAAAATTGCCTCAGCAGTTTTTTCTCTCTATAATAAGGCTTAAGTAGCTTTATCTCTTGCAAGCTTTAGTCCTGCTACTCATATGCACAGCTTCACAACATTGCAGTTTCATTAACGGCTCAGTCCAAACCATTCTTAACTCTCAGTGGTGCCTCTGTAATCATACCAGCATTAATGTTTGTGGTAAACGGTGAAAGGCTGCGGCCATAATATGATGTTTCTTCATCTTTAAGAGAGGATTTGGGTACACCACCATAAGGTAGTGTGCAAAAGTCTTGAGCCACCCCTCATTTCTTTATCATTTTCTTTCACGGAGCCAGACTTTCTCATCATTTTTAAGTGGTCTTGAGCAATCACTCTACAGAGTTTCTGAAGGTCTTTCAGAGCTTTTCTTTTCTCTTTTCTTTTTCACTGACTTTCAGCCTTATCTGACAATTTTCATAGGAATATTTTTTTTGTTTTTTCAGCCACATAACACTGACCTATGAGTCATTCTAGCATTTAAAAAAAATGCATCTAACTCAAGAGACAAACCAGTCTTGTGTCTACACATAACAAACAACTTAGCAAAAAATCCATTTTAAATCACATCTTTAGGAACATTTTTACTTGAAGCCTGTCAGAAAAAATAACATTTCTTCTAATTTCTTTGGTTGAATCGATGAAAAAAATGGTAAATTTAACACAGTTTGATAGGCATGAGACAACAAGGTGATTCCCAAAGAGCTATTAGTAAAATTGCAGA
The DNA here is from genome assembly GCF_963576455.1 of Neolamprologus multifasciatus. Classification (NCBI taxonomy): domain Eukaryota; kingdom Metazoa; phylum Chordata; class Actinopteri; order Cichliformes; family Cichlidae; genus Neolamprologus; species Neolamprologus multifasciatus. The sequence goes on along the minus strand of NC_140442.1, from coordinate 4,218,622 downwards.
AAACTGGACAAGTCAAAGACGTGGCAGGGCTAAACTCTGCTGCATTTCATCCAGTTTGGGGGATCTTACAGTACAGTGCAATCAGTACAATCTGGAATGTGTCTGTTTGGGAACAACAGTCATTTTGGCAGAAGCGTACCTGAAATGGAACTCTAATGGTCATGAATTGGCTTCCCCAGAGATTTCACATGATTGAACCAGTGTGGGATCAGCTTGACAGAGAACAAAACGAAAGGCAGCTGACATCTAAAGAGCTTTGAAGGGCCTTCAAGAGGCCCTGAGAACTATTCCCGATCATTACTTAAAGAAATTACAAGAAAGGCTAAGAGGCAAAATTGTACAAACTCTGTTTTTACCTTAAATACCTCATTTCCGTGTATGTTTGCAGATGTAATTGCTGAACCCATATCTCATTTTCCTAGGAAAATTAAAAGAATTAAGGGTCGGCGTGTGCTGTACAAATCAACATCTGTCAGTTTGCAGTGCAGGTTTTGCCACAAGCAGCTGCTCCATTTTGAATCCTAAATAGCTGAAGGTGTGCAAGCTATCCGTGTCTGTGATTCAAAGCACAACCGCAGCATGCATCTCTGCCTCACTAGAGCTTCCTAAGCCGGCTGGAGGCTTTATCAGATTTCAGGGCTAGTTTTGTTAAATCTGTAACTTTTTGGGAAATGTTTCCTAACAAATCAGTACACCACCCTATGTGGCCCATCTGTAGAATTATCTTTTTAAACCAAGATAATTTATTTCTATCACTCTGTCAGCCATATTACAAATCACCTCGTCTCCACACATGGGAATAAAATCAGAGCCGCATGTTGTGTGTTTGTGTATTCAGGTGTGACGCCTGCTTACGCTGAACGCTTATCACTCTTAATGAAAAAGTAAAGCTGTTTCCGTGCTCCTTTTATCCGTGTTGACGGGAACCAGCTGCTACTCCGATTAGATAAGTGGCTCTCTTTTCAGGCTGTAACCTTCACAAACCCATTTCTTAGTTTCCTTTAATCCCTGTCTTCAAGTTCATTTTTCTTTGGACAGGCGCTCTGCTCGTCTCAAGTCTCACCGGGTTTCAAAATGTCAAGAGAGGAGAGTAAGATTAAGTAAAGTGCAGGAACTCTGCGTCTCTTAATTGAATCTTGGAGTGTACTTCCACATCTATTCATGAGTCTTTTTTTATCTGATCGTTTAGAGTTCTGAGACTTCTATACCCATATTTTTAATATGAGCATGTCCTCACAGACTCTGTGAAAATGGGTTAACACATATACATAATTGAAACGCTCTCGTAACATATCTTTTAAAAGTCATATTTGCTTTATAGACCACGCTAAATGAGCTGCACACTAGAAGCTGCGAAGTCCCTGCAGACCCCTAGTTTACAGCCAGTGCTGTGCAATAATTGCATCCAGTTTTAGCCAAAAATGAGCTCTTACTTACATGTAAAGTTAAATAATTCTTGATTCTGATTCCTCTTTTTCTCCCTGCTCTTTGCAGTTCCCCTTCTGTCTTCTTGTTTCTCTGTGTTATTTCTTTCTTTTTCTTGTTCTTTGTTTCAGAGTTGGGTTTTCTCTTAAGGCCCAGTCACAGAGACATAAGTAATCTCCAACCAGTTATGAGTGGGTGCTGGAGGTCTAGACACCAGTCAGTGAACTCCTGCAAACCACTAGTCGCTAGAGGAAGTTGGTCACAAAATCGGTTGCTATCAGAATATTATGGTTGCCCTTTGTTTGGGAGGAAGACTCCAACTTGTCTGCAAACTCTCATCAACTTCTTGTTAACTGTGAAGAGTGCACCATAAACCAGAAATTTCACTATCATTTGGCGAGTTTTTGCCGAGTGCTTATTAAAGACGAGTCTGTATCTTCAATGCAATCTGCAATAGATCAAAGTCATCACAAGGAGGTTGTCATCTTCTTAGCAACTATCTTCACCGAGTGATGGTCGGCAACCACTCACCACCACCTGGCGCCCACTTAGCAACCAGTGGTCACAAGGTGATTGCGAACCGATCTCTAGATGAATGTTACTGACTTTCTATTTTTGCCTTTGTTCTGCCATAAAGACACCTGTGTCTCTCCTTTGCTTTTTGTTTTTGTCAGATCTTCTGTTCACCTTCCTGTGTCCTCTGTTTGAGTTCCTGCCTATGTCTTTTGTTCCATTATTTTGGAGTTTCATTGTTTCCTCATTGTCTCTATTTGGTATACCCTGCAGCCAACCTGTAGCACTTTTATTAATGCATTCAGCACTCCAAAATAAAACAACTGAAAAATTAAGAAAATGCAGAAATGCCAAAGTGGAAGTGGGCCACTTGAGGCTGGCTTTAGATACTCAAAAGCAGTAGTAAAGTAAGGGATTACTATCGCAAAAACGGTAATTAGATTACCGTTACTTTTCTGTAGGAACGCTGCGTTACTAAAAACGTGTTTTTTTGGGGTTTTTTTGGGTTTGTTTTTTTTTTTTTTTTTTTGCGAGAATGTCTCATGACAGTGACGTAAGCGAGTGCGACGTTGGTGACAACAGCTTTGTGCAGATCAACAATGGATCATATATCGAGTGCAGGAGAGAGTATGAGCGTGCAGCGTTTAAAGCGTGGAAGTACTGACCTTACTTTGAGTTTGATTCCATAAAAAGTGACAAAAACATTAGTGTCCGTTGTGCGTGGGAAGAAAACTTCTTTTTACAGCGAAAAAACCCTAAACTTCAAAACAAGCTCCGAGTAGCTACGACGTAATGGGAAACTCACAGAGAAACTCGTGGATTCTTCCACTGACCGCTGCACACCTGCACCAGGGTAAACCTCCGCCTCCGTCACTCCTGCTATACAGGTGAAAATAGAGCAACAGGACCGCTAGTCTTTGACTTTATTTATTTTCTGCTGTGTTTTACTTGCATCTATTTGAAAGACTGAGTGTAAACACAAAAAATATTTTATTTTATGTGCTGGAATGTGCAGAAAATAGGTTTAAATATTAAACAAATTTCTTCAAGTCAGAGAATGTTGCATTTAATTAAATTTTTGCTTGATGCATAAAGTTAAAAGATTAAAACTAATAAAACAAGTTTTAAAAATAGACTTTTCCATTTGATTACATTTTGTATGATGGATTATGTAGAAAAAGTAGACTTGGGCTGAAAGATCTATCGCTTTATCACCTATTCAGGTTGTAAATCGTGTTTTTAAAAAGTAACTAAGTAATTAATTACTTTTGAAAATAAGTAACGGGATTACTTTTTTGGGGAAGTAACCAGTAATTAGTTACTGATTACTTCTTTCAACTAACTTGACCAACACTGGTACACACAACAGTGCACACGATATATTCTCAAATCCTTCCCTTGAAGCATCTTTGTCCACTTGTCTCATACTGTGGATGATAAGATGTATTTTTTATTATTCCCATCAGTTTCTGCTGTTTGATTATCTGCATGGTCTGTATATCATTTCTATAGGGATCGTTGTTATTCTGCTTGTCATGCAGCAGCACTGCCATCAAAGGAAGGGTGTAATCATGTGGAGGAAAAACTGACAGAAAGCTAAAAATAAATCCAACAAACAAAACCTTTGAGTATTTGTAATAGAAACACTAGTAAATCTCACCCTAGAATCAGTATCTGGTTTTATTTATCTTAACTTCAAAGTTTCTGTTTTTGCTGCTTGAAGAAATGCGCATGGCACCAAAAACCTGCAATCTCTGCAAAGACAATGCCTCTAAAGTGTTCGGAGGACAAGCATTCCCCTAGGAGGAGCTCACATCGCACTCCATGTATGTTCACGCAGTATAAAGATTGCATAGCCTCTCAGAGACTGCAGCACTTTGATAGTGGCTCAGCACACTAAAGGGTCCTTTATGTTTGAAGCAATAATACCTTCACATTGCAGAGGAGAGAAATGCATTTATCTCAGAATGTTCAATAGCCTTTGAGATAGATAGACGCTTAAAATACAGAAATCAATAAAATTGTCCATCCATCCATCCATTCGCTTCCGCTTATCCTTTTCAGGGTCGCGGGGGGCACTGGAGCCTATCCCAGCTGTCATAGGGCGAGAGGCGGGGTACACCCTGGACAGGTCGCCAGTCTGTCGCAGGGCCAACACACAGGGACAGACAACCATTCGCACTCACATTCACACCTAGTGGCAATTTGGATTATCAATTAACCAATTAACCTATCCCCACAATAAAATTGTATACATGAATAATTTGTACTATACACAAATTGTACTATGTACATACAAATATTAATACTAGTGTGTGTGTGTGTGTGTGTGTGTGTGTGTTTATTGTTTGAACCTGATGAACTCTGTGGCTGCCCTCCAATCTTCCACTCAGTGATGGTTTCCCATTAAGACTCTGGGAGTGTTCACCACTTTATTACAGAAACACCACCATGTGAGAGCACAGAGATAATGTACAGAGGCTGTTTGTACCAACAGGGCTTAAGCTAAGTTACCCTCTCACATGCTCCAGTGATGACCTCTGGTTTCTTTATTTATACATATATATTTGTGTTTATGTGCATCGCGTACATGTTCATCAAAACTACACTTTCTACCAGCACAAGCTATGATTCCGTCCATGATCTCATCCAGTGCCATTTTAAAATTAACAACACTGCCACTGGTGGGGAAAAAAACCTCACCTCAACATGTAAGCACCAGCTCCTCTTCCTCATTCCTTGCTCATGCATACCAGCACAACATTTACAAAGTGTTTTTCTTGCTATGACAGTGTCCAAACAAACCAGGTAAACGGACTCAATTGCAGATACAAACGGAGGCACTGGTAAACTACACTGCACTGGAAAATTACAACTATGACGTGACTATGAACTGTCAGCTATGATGCTACGTGAGCTATGAAACATACGTGAGATTCTAAGGAGTAGAGTAGCAAACGTGAACTGTACAATAAACGTGGAGTACTATAGGAAACTATATACACATGAAATCTGTGGCGTGGGGAAAAGGGGAGTCAGGTCGGGGAACGAAACCAGGAGTCTTTGAGTCACTGTAACGAGAGGAGACAGGGTTCAGAAGATGTTCCAGTGCAGGTCAGGAGAGAGCAAACATGGACAAGTACTGTCTTACTTATTGCAGGTGGAGGAATGGCATGAGAGGGGTAAGTGGGGCGAGTGGGGCGGTGATGGTTCCAGCCAGTGATGATCCGTGGTGTTCAGTAACTGTGGCAGGGAGGCAGTGAGTACTGTCAGAGTTAGAGCGTGGAGATCGGATGGATGACTGCAAGCAAAGAAACACTCGGTGAGCAGAGAATATCGCTAGAATGATATCACAAGAACTGTGATGACATACAATAACAGAGGTTAGCTGAAGATCTGACGAAGAGTAGTTGCGAGCGCTGGTCTTAAGTAGCTTAATTGCCAACAGGTGTGGACTGAACGCTGGAACGCACTCCCCCCGGACCATGACTGACCTGCCACAGCCTTACCCATAATCATGGTTGTTTCTAATCTTTTACACTAAAGGTCATTTTCCACATTAACTTTACATTGAGCAGATTTATACGGGTGGCTCAGGGGGTTGGGAAGCGTATCTGTAACCGGAAGGTCGCCACTTCGATCCCCGGGCTCTCTGTCCTGGTCGTTGTGTCCTTGGGCAAGACACTTTACCTACGCCTACTGGTGATGGCCAGAGGGGCCGATGGCGCGATATGGCAGCCTCGCTTCTGTCAGTCTGCCCCAGGGCAGCTGTGGCTACAACTGTAGCTGCCTCCACCAGTGTGTGAATGTGAGAGTGAATGAATAGTGGAATTGTACAGCGCTTTGGGTGCCTTGAAAAGCGCTATATAAATCCAATCCATTATTATTATTATATGCTGCATTTTAAAGCTTCATTAATCAATGATTTTTCACTTATATAGATCGAGAGAAAAAAAAAAACCTCAGTGTGATTAAAAAACAACAACTAGTTTCCATACAGAATTTGTAGTTTTTCAAATTCAATTTTGATTTGTTTGCTATCAAAATATTTTAACATACTTTTGTAAAAGCCAGCAGTAGGCCTTCTTTCTGCTATGAGTTGTTTTAGAAATATATGGCACTCAGGACATTAACAGTAAAAACATTTTTAGAATATGATGCTGGAGTTTAAAGAGAATAGAAGATATTTATACTGACCTCAACCTTAAAAATCTGCAGCAGCAATATTATTACCTGACGCAGATCACCTTTGCAAAGTAAAGGTATGTTTTAAACTGGTCCGGTTTCAGCTTATTTGTTCATTATTTCTAGTGTTTAGGCGTTCCTGTGCCTCCTTTGTGTTCCTTCTTGTCATCCTTGTCTCCACATTCGTGTATTTCCTGTTTTACTTTGGAAAGTGTCACATCCTGTGTTCAGTGTTTGTAGTTTAGCTTCCCCATTGTCTCATCTTGTCTGATTACTCTCAGCTGTGTTCCACCAAGTTTAGGTTTTGTAAGTGTTTTCAGTTCATCCCTTCGTTGGTTACTTTGAAGAGTTTTTTGTACAGCCACCCAAAAAAAAAGGCTCGCTTTCAGTTTAACATCCTCCTGCTACACCGTGTCTGCATTTGGGTCCCATCTCTCTCGTTTCCACTCTCTAAAATTCAAGCACACCCTCTGTTATGGTTTGTAATTCACCACCAGACATAGTATTAGTCCAATAATCCATTAAAATGCTCCAGAAGGCTCCAGCAGCTCACACAGAGATTTGAAAAGGTCAGAGTTGTTATGAGAGGTGAAACTATCTATAGAGGCCAAAACTGTTTGTCCCAGAATATAAATACGATTAATTATGTATGTATTGTTGTAAATTTGTGCCTGTTGAGTCTTTGAGAGACTCCCTTTTGGAGTCAGGCTAAAGTGGCCGTTAGAGGAACTGCAGATTTTGGCTTTGGTCAAAATAGCATCACTCAGCTAAAGCGGTTTAACTCTTTAAACTAAATTTCTGTGTTTCTGTAATTATGTTAATTTGTTTGTCTTTTTATAAGTGTATATCTTTGTATTCAAATGCTTCTGGTGCTTATTTATGCATGGATGTTTTTGCATCTTTGCTTTTCTGCCTCTGTCTCTAAAAACCATGAACTTGGAGGGATGTACACTCCAAATCAGACAAATTCACATGACTGGAAATACATGCTGAGCTAAAAGTGTCTTCTAAATAAAATAGACATCAAATTAGTGGACGGGGAACAATTTGAGCTAATCAAAAAAGTGGTTAAAACTTTATAATCAAAGGAGCTTGCAAAGAAAAGCGATCCTCTAATCGCCTGAGCCAAGATCAGAGGATCATCAGGGGGTCCTTTTGTCCCTCTGTGGGGGGGAAACTCCCACTAGGTTTATATCTGGGACTCTCCACCATTTGACCTTAGAACTGAAGAAGCTTCTCGGATGAGAGGTGAAACGTCTTCAAGTAACTTAAAGAAGTCCAGACGCTTTTCTTTGCAAGCTCCTTTGACTACGATGACCTGGATGACCGAGAACCTTCACAGACTTAAAACTTTATATATAACTGTTTTTAAAGTCTGTGTATTGACCTTTATGTTTAAAATGAACGGGGAACCCTTTCAAGTTCAGGTAAACTCCCCTGTGTGTGTTTCTTGTGATGTTTTTTACTCAATGACCTTGACCTCAATGATCGGTAAAGGTCACAGATGTTAAACCGTTGTGACTGTTCAGAGATCAAAGAAATATATTTATGGTCGTGGTCAAGTGGTGATTCATACCTTAATGGAGACAAAGGGAATAATAAACCTGAATGCATAAAAAATCAGTCAACAATCAGTTGTTGTTTAACTGAGAAAATAAATTTTCACATTTAAGATGCAGCAACAACAGCACCGATACTCTAGCACCTTCTTCCAAGGACAAAAAAATCAACAAGCCCACAAGAGCGACAGTTTGGCTTTGAAACATCCACAATCATCTTGACCTGGTTTGCTATCTGTGAAAGAAATAGAAAACGCTGCACAAATTAAAGTAAATGATTCAGCACAGACATAATTGAGGAGTTGTTTGGGGGCATTCAGCTTCCCCTCTGGAAATGAGTGTTTTTTAGCCTCTAACAGAGGAGCAGATGAATAGCTATTATGAGGAGGAGTCGATGAAAACATGAGAGCACAAAAGTTTATTTCTGTCCACGTACAGCGAAGCCTTCAGTCAGTGAATGTAAGTTAAAAAAGCATTTACATGTGGCTCATCATCTTATAAGAAGCCGGTGAATGAAAGGCAGTGAGTCATCACGCTGCTTTTGATGATGGATGGATTTGTCACAAAGGTGCATGGATTGTTTCTCAGCTGACCTTGAACACTAAATGACCACATTTGTGACCAGAAGAAGAGAAACTGCTCTGTGAAGAAGAAATAATATTTTGACTTAAATGTCAGCAAGGGGAGCCGTAAGAATGCTTTTTAAATGGCAAGCAGGTCACGGTCCCTAACCTCTGATACTACCTCAAGGCAGCTGGAGATGCACCACAGTAAGTACATATCATTATATGATAGTGCTATCATTCCCTCCACACTCCCTTGTCATGTCTAGAGGTGGGAATTAAGAACTGGGTCTTGTAGAGAGCTGGTTCCCAGTAGTCTGGGATAGCGCAATATGGTAGCATCGCCTCTGTCAGTCTGCCCCAGGGCAGCTGTGGCTACAACTGTAGCTGCCTTCACCAGTGTATGAATGTGAGAGTGAATGAATAGTGGAATTGTAAAGCGCTTTGAGGGGTCCCGAAAAGCGCTATATAAATGCCATCCATTATTATTATTATTATTATTATTATTATTAGTCTAGTTCCTTGGAATTGTTAGTCTGCTTCACTATTGACCGGTAACATTTGCACTTGCGCTACAATCAGCTGATTTCAGTTTGTCAGAGGAGAAAATTATTAGCAGTCTACAGTTGGATTTGGACGTTACTTTTATAATTATTGCATAACAGACTAGAACGTGATGGTGAAGTGCATCCAGAACAGGAACAACTGACTTAAGCTGCCAAGACAACTTGAGCTCTTTGCAAGCATGCTAATCCATGCTAATGCTGAGCTAGCTAAGGACCCAGACTGATGAAGGCCGAGCCCAGCAGACCAGACCCTGACCTTAAACAGAAAACAAATTGATGAGCAGTCAGGCTGCAGCCTCTGTTTCTATCTGGTCATGTTTCTACAATCACTGTGGTGATCACTCTGAACTCTCTTTATGCTGGTTTTCAAGTTTGCATTCACACCTGAATACTAAGAAAAATGCGACACGGAACTGAGGGAGACACTGATGTAAGTACACAGAAAGATAACGGTCGTGTCCAAATTCATGGGCTGCATCCTCCTGAGGTCCCGGCCTTTGCGGTCTACGTGGGCCGGGTCCTCAGAAGGTCGGGTAGGCCGGAAGTAAACGGCTGAGGAAATTGGACGGTCTAGCCTTCTGATTAGCGTCACCGCTGTCTCGGTGGAGTTTAGTAAACTCGGCCGTCTGCTCCTTGCTATCTAAAATATAACAGGACACTGGCGTAAATTCTCGACCGTCTCACACTTCTGTTTAATCAGTTTTCTGTTTGACGTTTATTCAGCTGTGTGAAAATCCCGGAGGAACCCACCAGGGGGATTAATAAAGTTTTATTTTATCTAATCTAATCTAATCGAACAAATAAAACACTGAAAAAAGCCCAACAATAACATTTTTAGGTTGTCTAAGTGACTTATATATTACGTTTAACCCGAGTAGTGAAAGTCCGCGATGATCTGAAAATGATGTGCGGGAGTTGTGCCGTTCTCAGCGGCTTCAGTGACCCTCGAGCTCCCGGCTAGCTGTCAAGCTGGTGGGTAGTAGATGCTCTGAAAACGTCGAAGCACTTTTGCAAATATGCGATATCTTGATAAACGGAGCAGATATTTGACGTTTACACAGCTACTTTCTCACCTGAAAATATGTTAAAAGTTTATTTTGTGACCCAGAAAGTTTAGTAAGAGTAATTTTAAAACTTAGTAGCGGCCGCCATTGTTGGAAACTGGAGTTTGGCTGGGCCGCGCTATGAATTCTGGGATATGGTAGGCCACAAAGGACACACCCGACCCATCCTTCAAATTCGGGGGAAAAAGGAGGACACATTTGTCGGCTGCATTCGGAGGAGTCTACGAATTTGGACAGCCTTCGGCGCGTCGCTGTGACGTAATCGGTCTACAAATGCGGCCTCAGGAGGATGCAGCCCATGAATTTGGACACGACAAACGAGGGACATGGGAGCACAGTTAACACGGATAGTCATAACGAGACAGGGGAGGAGCAAACAAAACATGGCGTACACTGATGGGAGACTATCAAAGTAAAACAGGAAGTACACAGAGACGCAGACTGGACGGGGAGAGAGAACATGACGGGCTGGGGAACATAGATAAACATGATGGAATAAAACACGAGGAGAAACACGAGAAGCACGAGAACTCACACAATTAAATAAACACAGACGGCAAAGACACAACAGGGAATCTAATAAACAAAAGCTAAACAGAATAACCAGGTCACTATAACACACAATAACAAAGTAGACTGACATAATACCAAATGACAAAAACACAAGCCTCGCACTTGCACTGGAGTTGCTTGCAGCTGAATGTAAAGAGGCAGGAACACCTTAACACCTTATTCTTATTTGATAAAACAGTTTTCCCTTTTGGTTCTAAGATGTTATAACGCCACCCACCACTAGCCAGAGCAGCAGCTTTCTCTCTTTGTGGCAAGACGTTAGAAATGAACAAAGCGTGAATTAAGCGGATGTGGATGCTAGCCTCCTAACGTCAGCCACACTCAGCAAACTAATCTCAAATTATGTTTGCAACCCTAACATCATCCATTTAACCGCGCTTAGCTTTGGCTATTTTCCAAGGGTTTTCTTACTTTAGACTAGCCAGCAAGGCTAAAAACTTTGTAGTTGCATTGTTCAGTAATCCCTCAAAACTATAATGGATTCAGATCCAGCAACTCTAACAAACAAACAGAAATAGCAAACTAGGTGATTTTTCTGAACAGTAAAATCCAGTCAAAAATAAATGTAAAAAATTTAATGTTTGCATCTGTGGGCCAGAACAACACCTTCAATTACTGAGTAATTAAATCTGATAGGCTGGTTAATGCACATAATTATTAAATGAGAGTAATTTTTCCTGTGCTGCAGCAGGGCATTGCTTCTGGTAACATTTATATACTTGCTGGATAATTGAAAAATAATGATATCCCACAGCCCTCTTAAACTCTCAGCACAGCCTTTTTTCCTTTTCAATTTCAATTTCTTTATTGTCCCACAAGGGGAAATTAGTTTAGCAGCAGGATATAAATAAACAGAACAATACTATAAAATAATAATGACAATAATAGTGATAGAAAGTCCTAGGACAGTTATTTGCCATTGAGGAGAGAAGATGCAGTGGGGATAAAAGAGACCTGGAGTCTTTTAGTCTTCCTCACAGGTACTCTAAAACGGCGGCCGGAAAGCAACAACTCAAACTCACTGTGAAGTGGATGTTTCAAACAATTAATAATAGAATGAGCCTTTCTAAGCACATCTCTATTGTAAATGGCCCAAAGTCCATCTTGCCAGCACCCTGAAATTTTGCTAGCAGTTTTTACCAGAAGTCCCAACCGATTCTTATTCTTCACCGTCAGGTTACCAAACCAGGCAGCGATACAAAAAGACATCACAGATTCGATAAAACTTCTATAAAACAAAGACGACATCTCAGATGAGATTAAAAGATCTAATTTTCCTTAAAAAGAACAGTCTTTGTTGAACTTTTTTAGTAGTGGCATCAGCATGAGATTCAAAACACAGTTTATGGTCGAGTACCACACCTAGATATTTATAACTCTCAACGATCCCAATATCGGCAGTTTTAATGATAGTGGGTGATGAGCTATAAGAGGACTTCCTAAAATCAATAATCATGTCTTTAGTTTTTGACACATTAAGTGAAAGGAAGGACTCATCACACCGATTCACAAAATCATCTACAACCTGTCCATGGCCTGACTCGTCCCCACTAGAAGACTGACGATTACTGTGTCGTCAGCAAACTTCAGGATATGTCTGTTCGTGAAACTGCTGCGACACTCCTTGTCATCGCAGTGATGCCTTCATGGCACAAACGTAGAGCTGTGGTCACACAGTAGTACATAAGCACAGAGGTATAACGATTAAGATATACAGATATAAAGATAGAGGTATTAACATTTTTAAGCAGCAGCCAATTTCAAATGCAACTTTTTAATCAAACCAACAAATATCAGCAAACACACAAACCAGTTTTTTGTGACTTTTGTGACCACTGTAATTCAGTGGTTGCATCCAAACACTGCACTACACAGTTTAGTGCAGCCTAAACTGGTTAGTTTGCACTAATGTTATTGTAGGAGCTTTACCTAACAATATAAAATGCCCTGAGGCTGTTTATGTTTTGAATTGGTGCTAATCAATCAAACTGCTTTTAATTTAATCGATTTACTGTGATAACACTTATATTGATGCACTATATTGGACTGGTTACATCTAGGGTGCTGTTACTAGGTTATATCACGGGTGGCAGATATCAATTTATATTTTAGGTGATGAAGCTGATTAGATTCACTCACTGAAGTCTGCTTTTTATACTAGCTTCATAATGTCTGCAGGTTAGAAATCTGCTCACATAACACCTGCTTATCTTTTTGAATTAACTTGGCTAAATCTATAAAGAACAGTGAATATTGCGGTAGGAGCACAGGTCAGCTGCTGGAGCTCACAAAGCAAATTATGTGACTTATATCTATGTAATTATTTTCTCCATGATGCTACGCCTCATCTTAGGGTTAACCCACCTGCCAAATCAAATTTAACCTCTGTGTGTATCCAGTGTGCAGACGTATGAACTGTCTCTAATATCAAAACTCCTCAATATTCAGTATTCAGTCGTCTAGAAGACCTTGCGCTACTGCTGCAAAGCCCTTAAAATGAAACAAGAGATACCGAGAACCCCCACAGGCATGCCCTCTTGATTAGCTGTGGTGTCATTTTGAGTATTTTAAAATGCAATTTGAAAGGTAACGTGACCTTCTGCACAGTCAATTGGTAATAAAGTAATGAACAGGTTTCTCTGTCTGTGTGATGCATCCAAAACACCTGCCTGACTTATCGTGGCTCTATTTAAAACATCTCTTTTTAAAGTCTGAGTACAGTGAAGTGGTACTGGTAAAGAAGGATCATTTAAGTACATAAACAGAAATTTACTTTTTAAATCGGGTAATTTTGCTGCCACGTGCTGAATTCTCAGGTGTAGTGTTACTGTTCTTTTCTTTCCTTTTCAGTATGTCTGCACCTTTTTCTGGGATTTAATTAATGTAATTAAATTAATTATTATTCACTTGTATCTCTCTGAGTTGCGTATTGCCTGAAATCTATTAAGTGTAAAATTATGAAGCCAAACTTCATGATTATGAAGCTTCTGTGAGAACAAATACACTATAAATATCTTAATATTTGCTGTAGTACTCATCACTCTGTTTTCCAAGGAGCAAACACAAATCATAAAAGTTGAAGTTAAATAAATTATAGTGATAATATTAAAGAGACTCTACATCTCTAAGTGAGAAATGGGCTAATTTTCTCAAACATCTTTACAGCTGAACTTTTTGCTACCGAAGGGGTCGCCCCCTGCTGGCCATTAGAAAGCAGGTTTAAGGAATTTCATCGCATTTTTAATGCAACCCTAACAATGCAATATGCAGAGTGTCAGATGCAGCGAATAAAGCACGCCATCACAGGACTCCAGAGCAGTGCAGACGTGTTCTCTGCAGTGATGAATCAGGTTTCTCTGTCTGACAATATGATGGGTGAGTCTGGTTTTTGCAGTTTGCAGGAGAACAGTACTTCTCTGAGTGCAGTGTGTTAAGTGTAAAGTTTGGTGGTGTGGGGTTGTTTTTAAGGAGTTCAGATTTCAGGAATTGTCCAAAGGAACATTTTGGACAATTTCATACTCCCAACTTTGGGAACAGTTTGGCAATGGCCCTTCCTGTTCCAACATAGCTGGGCACCTTCCACAAGGCGAGGTCCATAATAGATGAGCAAGTTTGCAGTGGAAGAACTGGCTTGCAGCGCACTGACCTCAACCCCATGGATACCTCTGGGATCATTTAGAGTGGAGACTATGAACAAGGACTTCTCGTCTAACATCAGTGTCGAATGTTCAAAACGTCCCATAAAGTCACTCCTAAACCTTGCGGGAAGCCTTCCCAGAAGAATTGAAGCTGTTATGGTCCAAAGGGTGGACCAAGATCATATTAAATCCTGTGGATTAAGAACGGGATGTCACTCAAGTTGGTAATTTGTTTACTGAGCATAAATAAATAAATAAATAAATGAATTTGCACCTCAGAATCAGTTTGGTGCACTCCATTCTCCAGCCATTGGTCATGTGACACAAAAAGGGTACACACAATATCAACATCATTAGTGCCACTGTAGTGCAACTGACTCAAGGTGACTACACCGCCTGCTGGATGCTGGCATGGCATGCATGTCCGAGTTGTTGCTGCAACCCAGGATGTCCATGAAAGTGCCATGTGGTACTTGTGTCAGTCTTGCGGCACCCCGGCAGTGTGCAGGTGGGCTTTGTTCTGCTCAAACAGAACAAAGCCCACCTGTGCACTGGCAGAGAAGTGTAGGTCTTTCTGCATTTCTGATATGTCATGTGTAGATGGGAGATAGCCATACCACCTATTAAACATCTTGTATATACATGTGTTATAGTTTTGGACAGACAAGGTGTAGTTCAGTGATTCAGTTTAGCTGGTAAAGTTGTTAAGTCACCACACCTCTAACTTTGAGTCTTACTGGTATCCAAATGGATTAGTAATACAGGAATTCACCCTGTATAGATATTGTTGCATGCTGTAAACATGATTATTTCTGCTGTAAAGTTGAGCTTTTTAACACTATTTCATGGTCATTAGAGGAACTGCAGATTTTCACTGACGTTATTTTTCAGCTCTGGGTTTGTTGATCGGATTAAAAATGAATCTGAACACGTTTTGCTCACCAGTCCATCTCAAATGACTGTTTGTTTTTTCTGTTGTCTTTTTGCAGTTCGGTTGTTTCATTTAACGATGATGTCATAAGTACACTGTTTACTGTATCAAATGTTTGTTATATAACACAATGTGAGTATCCAGCAGAGATACTTAACTGCTACATTTCATGTGACTTTCCAACACTGTTATAGTGCATTATGCCTACACACCGCTGCTCTAAATAGATCTGCTTTCCTTACCTAAAGCTCACGGATCTGACAAGGCAGCATTTGCATTATAGATATGTGGTCACCATGGCAACTTAGTCAAACACAATGACCTTAAGCGAGAGGCTAAAGAGGAGGGCTGGAAATCAAAGTTTCACATGTGGAAGTGTGTCTGCTTTGGCATGAGGGCCTGTTGTTGGGACTTAATGACCAAATCAAAACACTGAGTACGCTTGTTTATGCAGGCGAGGAGACTCTAAATGGCACAAAATGGGATGGATGGCACCTCAATAATTACTAATATCAAGGACCATTTTGCCTCTCTTCTGTCGCACCTGCAGCAGGTTCAGACCGCTTCGTCCTCATGACTCGCTGCTGCTGTTTCAGACCGTCGCCACCGCAGCTGCTGGGGCCCACTTTGGAGGCAATTATTTTTGCGTTGACTGAATCAAGGCTCATAGAGACTGGAGCCGCATACTGATCGATGTAAGTGTCTGTCTACGTCTCTGCCAAATGACTCCATTAGAAAAACGTACATTCATAGCACGAGGCAGCTTACAACTTCAGCCGCATTACTTTGAGTTTGTTTGTTGCATTCGCTTTTTTGACATCTTGTTAGATTACTGCTCTTCTGTTGCTTTCTGTACCTGCCATGTGCAACACAACAGAAACATCTTTAGGAGTCAAACACACACTTTAATCTGAATGAAAGTGCAGTGAGCACTGTTCTTCCTGAGCACTGGGCACATGACCCCCCTCATCCCCAACTGAAGCCATGAGGATAAAATTAATCTTATAGTGTCCAACAATGGAAAGCACGTAACTGAGTACTTTTACTCATAAGGTTTACTGAGTTACAGTTCTGATGTAATCTGTTTAGGTATCATATTACATATACCTCAGTTCCAATGTTCCCTCTAATTTTTCATGTGTCTGAGCGAACACACAAACTCTCTGAGTGGTCCCTTGTGCACTGCGGTCACGCCGGCATCGAATCCATCCAAGTTACATGGTTTATTAAAATAATCAAATTACAGCATTTATGTTAGACTACTTTTAATTAACTGCTTTAGCCCACTTACAATGAAAATGTAAAAAAAAAAAAATCTTGTTCATGACCTGTGTAGTATGTTAACACTATTGGAAGTAAAAATAACTTGAACTCCAATTTTGAAAACACAACTTTCTTCTTCTTCTTCTTTTTTTTATAAAGCTCTGACTTGTATTATGAGTCTGTGGTCTGGGAGAGAGTCTGTAACTCTGTCTGCAAAATACAGGATATAATGACCAATGTTGGGCAGTTAATTATATAGTTACTTCTTCAAAAAAGTAACTGAGTTATGCAAACAATGAAGTTTTTTGCAGCTGTTTACCTAAAAATGCAGCCAAGGCGTTTTTTTAAATAAACATTTAAAACTGTTTACAGAACAATCAGCTGTTCTGCATCAAATTTGATGCCACACAAATTATTTGTGCCACTCCAAAGAATAATTTCTGTCCACTATGAGATGAAGGAGAACAACAGCCTGATACCTGCAGGCCTGACAACAGGAGACGTATCACTGCTGTAACACCTGTAACATTCAGTAGTCGCATCATTATTCTGACACACACAACAAAACTATTGACTACACTACACACTGACTACACAAGATTTGCGCTCTCACATCTCAAAACCGTCACTCCTAAAACTTCCACCTTCCTAAACAACTAAATGCCATGTTGCCATATCATTTTTTGATTGGTCGACATGGTAAATTTTTCGACGAATAGGAAAGGCTTGGGTTTTTTTGTTTGTATTTTTTTGCTCACAGGCTTTCGAGCGTTTTCCTTATAAAACGCAGTTTTTACCGTTTCTGTTTCTGTATTAACACTCAAAGCTTCATGTCCATGAAATTATGTGCGTGGTTTTTTTTTTTTACCGTTTTTCTACATTAAATGTTGCTCTGATTTTAAACTATTTAACATAATAAAATATTTATAATATAGATATCTTGTTCTTGGCTCCCTTTCTAGGCAACCCATGTAAAACATCTGGAACTGCCCCTGCTAAGCACTAACTTTCTGTGATGTTCTTGAGAGAAAAATACAGTTGTTCAAGTCCCACTTCTGATTCAATTCAGTTGATTTTTAACATCCTAAATCATAAAAAAGCTATTTTCCTCAGTAGCCTTCAACAGGGGCCAGAGAATATTCTTAAGAATAATAAGAATAAGAACAACTTTATTTATCCCGAGGGAAATTATTTTGTCATGTACATGCTCAAAGCAGCAGGAGAGACAGAGGAACAGCTGAATAAGATATATGATATACAATATATACAATAAGAATAGTACAGTAATATACAGTAGGATAGTGCAAGACATAGTATCGGATAACTCTAACGAAGTAATATACATAACTATATCCTGGTGAATAAATAACTGAACTATCAGTGCAGGCGATTCTAGAAAGTGACAAAGTATTGTGCAATAGAATAAAGGGAGTAGCAGTGTATGATGGGGGGATGAAACAAATATTCAATAAGTACTCTTGGGTAATATTGCACAGTCTGGGAGGGAACAGAATAATTTGGTACTCGTCTCAGGAAGATCACCTACAGAGTGAGGAAGAGTTAAACAGTCTTATAGAAACGGTACAAAGGATTTACTGTGGCGGTCAGTTCTGCATTTCGGGGCAATGAGTCTTCTGCTGCATTTGCTCCGACGGTCCATCATGGGGGCGTGCATGGGGTGGGAGGGGTTGTCCATGATAGAAAGAAGCTTTTTTAGCATTCTGCTTTCAGACATCTCCTCCAGGTTCTCAAGTCTGACACCCAGGACAGAACCAGCCTTTCTAATCAGTTTGTTCAGCCTGTTGGCATCAGCTGTCTTCACCCCACTTCCCCAGCACACAGCTGCAAAGAACACGACGCCGCTCTCCAACACCGAGTGATAGAACATGGTCAGCATTTTCCTAACTTTAGACAGTTGGTTTGGTAGTGTGAGCACTGCTGCACCGCAAACATCACTCATCCTAATGTTGCAGTCATCCTGTGAACACTAGCAGCATTAGCATCCAGGCACTCTGACACATCTGCTGACAGTTTATGCTCTGCCGATTCTCTTAGTTTGCCTTTCTCCCACCAGACTAACAGTAATCATGCTACTAACTAATACCTTTTAAATAAACATTGTATGGTATACAATAATAAAACCTTAATGCCCTGGGCATGTGCCCACTTTTCCCATGCAGTTATCTGTCTGTGTAAACACTGGATAATAAATGATATTAAATCTTCCAAAAGTAGCCAGATGAGATAGTCAGTTGAAAGAGATTGTTGCATCTCTTGTATTAAAACCAAATAAATCCTTCGGTTACATCTTGATTGCAAATATAAAAAGAAGAAAACTGTTTCTGCACAAATGTTTCTGAACCAATCTGTACTGAATATGGTTTTGCATTTATGCCAAAAGTGGCAGGAGGACACAGAGGGGGGTAATGTGACATCAGACTGAATCATCAGACTAGTGAAGAGCTGCGTAATTTTAGATTTTAAACTCTTGCATAAACTTAGTTTATCTAAACTTTGTGATTAATTTCCCTTAAATGCATGCTGTGGCTTCTTTGTGCTCGGTTTATGTAGGGTTTTATTTAGTGCCTCTTTACAGATGTTTTAAGTGTGTCTCTTTTGTGAGTGTTTGGTATCTCTTTTTGGTTATTTTAAGTCTCTCAAACTGGGTTTCTTTGTAATTCTAATGAGCTATTTTAGGTCTATTGTTGTAGAACTAGGTCATCACCTTACAATATAAAGCGCCTGAGGCGATTGCTAGTGGTGGGCGGGTCGGTCCAATCCCTGTGTAATGAGATCAATACTTTAGTTTCTGCACGCACTGCTGCAAAGGGGCAACCTGGCTGCCTGTGCAAGTGGCTCTGCTTTCAAGTGTCACAGCGCAGAGCAGCCACAGTTTGGTGCTGTCACGTGTCTCAGCAGCGCAAGCAAAGAAGCAAGCATGTTCAGCTAGCCAGGCAGAGAGCATCCAGGAACATGATGGTGGTAACAGTAATATTTTAGTTATCTTCAGCATTGCTGTAATTTTTAAAGTGCAGCTGGTTAATTCTTACTTCAATCAACTAAAAAAGTATAAATTACATTGAGACCTTGATATAATTGAATTAAAGCAAACATTCCAATTATAATATGGCTCAGATTTGATTGAAAGTAATTACTCCTTTGTGTTAACTGTGAAACAGATACAGTATGATTATTATATTTAAACTAAATACTCATTATAGTATTTCTGTCCTGGGTTTTAACTCATTAATAACTTAAAGGAAAAATCCCCCCAAACACTTAAAGGTCATGAAAACCCATTCACATTTAGCAATGGTGATGCATCTATGTTAATTACTAAAAAGTATCCGTATCGGCAATAATTGTATTTACTTGGTATCGGATCAATACCAAATCTTAGAGTATTGCACACCACGAGAGATTGCTTTGATTTGGCACTATCGAAATAAAATTAATTAATTTTGCGTCTGTAGTTCTCCTTGTGGTTAATTTGTTTCTCTTTAAGATTACTTTGTGATATTTTTGGTTGTTTGGTGTCCCTTTGTGGTTAATTTGTATCTTTTTTCTGTTTGTAGTTCTTTTGTATATCTTTGGGTTGTTTAGAGGCTCTATGGCTACTTTCTCTTTTTTGTGCTTTTAAGTCTCTTTTTGATTATTTTACATCTCTTTTGTTATTGTTTTGTGTCCTATTTTGTCTCATCTGTTATTTTGTGTCTATGTTTTATGCCACTTGTGATTGTTTTGTATCTTTTTGCGGTCCTTTTTTATTCACAGCTCTCAGAGTGACTTTTCAGTAAGAAACAAAAATCCAAGGCCGAAAAACATCTTGGACCGCCGCACAAATATCCAGCACCCCGTTAAATCCATTTTGTGGTTTGCCTTGCAACAAACTATTCTCCTATGAATGGAGCAGTGGGAACAATGGATTCTTCATAATGGACAGAGTACAATGATGAAAGCTATTACAGCGAGATCAGTCAAAGCGATACAGTCAGAAGAGTCTGCAGCAGGCAGATTACCTTATCTCGTAACAAATACTCCAGTTGATTGGCATTGGTGGCAATAGATCTAATTTGACAAGGGTCAGCTCAGAACAACCCATCTGAGAGACTTATCTGGCCTATTCATGTCTCTGCCGAATTAGTTTTTTGGTAACA
This sequence comes from Neolamprologus multifasciatus, assembly GCF_963576455.1. NCBI lineage: Eukaryota > Metazoa > Chordata > Actinopteri > Cichliformes > Cichlidae > Neolamprologus > Neolamprologus multifasciatus. Next base: position 4,198,185 of record NC_140442.1, on the reverse strand, counting down.
CGGAGTCACATTCTGTCAGTTTTTCCTGCAGCAGCACAGTCACACGCTAACTTAAAGTAATATTCTCAACCAAACCTTCCCTGTTTGTGTTTACTATCTCCTTTATGATTAACAATGTGTCATGGCCTGGGTCTGTTGACCCAGAGCTCATGTATGTTTTGTATATTTTTCAGTATGTTATGTTTTTGGTGGTTTTCTCTCCCTTTGTCCTTTCTCCCTGTGTTCTCCCGGAGGTTTTGGGGTCGCTGAGGGGACGGCGACCCGGAAGTGTTCCCGCACTGGAGGCTGCCCCACCTGCCGCCAGTGTTGGGGAGTAACGGAATACATGTACCGCCGTTACGTATTTAAAATACAAAATATGAGTAACTGTATTCCGTTACAGTTACCGTTTAAAAAGGTGGTATTTAAAATACAGTTACTTTGTTGAAATAAATGGATTACACGGCGGTACTTCCCTGTTTCATATTGTGGCGGGTCAGGACTGTTTGGGTTTTGTTTGACAGCTACGTTCTGTTGTTCCAGGCGGCAGCGTTACGGTTGCCATGGTTACAGGGTGACGCTCTCTCTCTCTCTGTGTGTGTTTCCTGGGTGAGAGAGGCCTTTTTGTTGTTGTTGTGCTAAGCTAACAGGCAGAATGCTACAGGTATAGCTCTAAAGAATGTAGCATCATAGGCAGTGTAGTCCATGCTGCAGGGAGAATGGACTGCCATACCCGTTATGTGTCTGTGAGCGAGGGAGGGAGAAAAAGGAAAAGTACGAGCTGTCATCGAGCAAAAACAGGAGCTGGAAGCATGTAAATATAATAATAACCACTGCAGCCAAGAAGAGTGCCTGACGAGCCCAGTTGTAAGTAAGCTATTAAGACTCGACTGTACACCGTGTTCGTGTTTTCCTCCAAAAACAATAAGTCCCGTTGGAGCAGCCTTTCAACGCCTCTCTCTGTCTCTCGCAAGCAAGGTTGACCCAGACAACAAAGTAAAGCTAGTTTTCGGCTACGAGCCCGACACAGAACCCACCGTATTAGTCAGAGGTCCCTTTACTACGGTTCGGAGCCGCGGACCTTCAGTAACAGTAATAAATCACAGCAATAGTACATTCATGTAGTTGTAAACAGCGCGGGATCATACTAAGTCGAATCTGTTAAGTACCTCTGTTGATTAGTGAGTTTGTGAACGGCTTAGCTAGTGAAGGCTGCCTGCTGAGCTGGGTGTGTTTTTGTGTCACCAGGAGTCGGAAGTCAGGAACGTCGTCACGAGGGAAAATCACGGAGTGGAATCGGGTTTTTGGAGTTGTCACCTTTTTCACTGTTATGGACACGTGCACTGTGTGGGATTCACAGGGGAATCGCCACAGGAGTCACAGTGCCGGAATTGTATATAGTTGTTGTTTCTGTCCACTCACTACAAATAAATCCACTGTCCTTCACTAGAGTCTCGCGTTTGGGCTCTACTTTCTCTACAACTCCACGGTCTGCCGTCGCAGCCCGTGACACAATGTTTGCACGCGCAGCTTCAATTGAACCATAGAGAAGCGTTAAATAATAAAATCAGGGTTTGATTTATATTTTATGACACATTCATAAATGAATAGTCAGTATGCTTAACAACTGAAGTGCTTCTTTAACAGCAGTAATATACTCAGTGCTAATACTAATACTAATGCACTGAACCTCTCTTGGCTGTCAAAACAATGTCATTTCTTGGTCTGGACAAGATGTGGGAAATGTTTATTTGAGATTGACATTATTTCTGCAGGTTTGTTAGCTGCACTGTTATGATGTGAGCACATCCCAAATGGACTTTTGTAATTGGTTTCAGAGCTGGTGACCAGGAAAGAGACAATTCTGTGTATTTTGATACTGGAAATAGCCACTGAAAGACGGCTAAATGGACTCGAATCGTCAATAACAACACTGAAAACAACATTCAGTGTGCTATGGAAACTTTCCACACCATTACACACAGCACAGGTTGTATGCCAACCTGCAGGCACACAAAGTAATCATTTCCTTTTCATCGCCGGTAGTTGCACTTCCTCCCTTTGTTTCCGTTTAAGCAAATTTTTTACTCAGCATATAAGCTGAAATCTAGTGTATGTACTTCCAAGTTCTTGACAAATTGTCTCCTGTACTCTGAATTCTCTTCTGCATTGCAGCATCTTTTGTTTCTTCTGTTTGGGCTTTTTTTTGTTTTGTTACTTTTTTGTTTCATATAAAAAATTCCATATAAAAGCCACCATTCGGTTGTTAAGGGATGACATATAAACCCTGCATCCGGGTCCAAACTACACACTGTTTATTAAGGCTGTTGTCATTTTAACGTGTTTAAATGTTTTGCATTTTGTTCTATTTAATCTGAATAAGCCCTTTAAAATAGTCAGTGATCACTGCTGGCCTCTCTCAGTTTTTATTACTGCCATTCATCTGCAGCACATTTTAAAGCTTTGTTTTTAAAACCTTACGATGTAACTACAGCCCATCAGCTTTGCCATGACACCGGGTTGGACTCACGGTTTGCCAGACACCAAATATTTGAACAGGTCGGAAAAGCATCACTCTGAGGCTAACAAAGACTTGAATGAGTACATGAAGCTGAAGATCAGGAGGTTTTTATGAGTCATCCAAATCATGCAGCAATATATAAATGACTAAGCTCGTATTTTGGATGGATTATCTCAGATGCTGTCCTGATGAAGTTTGGTCTGTTTTCAGCATGTTTTTCCTGTCGTGTGATTGCATTCGTCTCTACCCATCTGGGGCTCTCATATTTAATTGATTGGAAAAAGAATAAATGAATCCTCCAGCTTCACTCTGCAAAAGTGTTTTTAATATCCTAACCATAGCTCTTTAGCTAGCCAACACGCAGCGTACCATTATATGCCAGCTGGCCCAACTTCAGTAACCCTGCAAACGTCCTTGCTGCTTAACTTTCCTTCTTCATTTTATCCAAAGTGATAGCAGAGCTGTACATTTTAGGCTTTCAGAAATCCCTCATAGTATATCATATTTAGATGGAAACTGGAAGCTAACTAACTGCTAACTTCTGTTTTTCATGGATGCCTGGATGTTAAACTTTATTGATGCACCTGGTAGAGCAGCCACACTGATCATTTTATTACAAATGAAGGAATTTAGACAGTTTTAAACTCTCGATGGCGGCTAATGATGTCAGACTTAAGAGGCAGATAGAAAAAGATAATATGAATGTCGCCATCATGACATCATCCATTGGTGTTTGAAGCCCCGAGGATTTTTGCCATCATCATCTTTGTGTTGAAACTTGATGTGAGGAGAGAGGGGTTGATCTGACTGTGAAAGCCAATGAGCATAATCTAAATGATCCTCATTTTTGAAACTTAGAATGACCAACATTTATAAAATTGACTCCTTTTTCTCAGTATGACTCGAAATTTAATGTCTGTGGGGTTTAACGTTTGGCAGCAGCCTCAAGTGGCTATTAGAGGAACTGCAGCTTTGGGTCAGTCCCATTACAGGCTGTGTATTCATGCTGCTAATACCAAACTTTAACGCTAGAAGGTGAGCCTGTGCCCACTGCAGACTCAGATTTTTGTTTTTCTCTGAAGGAAGAGGGCTGAACACCTCTGAACTCTGGCATCAGCAAAGAGTGACCATCCAAACAACTGCTGCTCATCCATCTTTCTGACCGAACCCTCGCTATCTGCTGCCAGCAGTCATGCCAGAATCATGTTAACTGAAGGAAGGTTTGATGCTGTGAAGCCCTGCCAAATGACTGGCTGACTGCTGGTCCTGATAAAGAGCTTTGTGAGGGAATATTCTGTTGACAGCAAATGTGACTCTAAAAACTGGATAGTTTGTCTTTTCAATCAAGAGTTTATTGTGGAGGAAAACAAAGAGGAACTATGAAGAGTCGCAGTAAGTGAATCACAGAGCAAAAAGTTATAAAAAGACAACGATCCTGACTCACGAGGTCTAAGATATATCTGATTTATTGCACAGAAAAATCCACCTCCGCACACTCGATGACTTGTTTTTGTCTATTTGCAGATTTTGCCATTTGTTCCACATTAAAGTTGACCTATGGGCCTCAATTGCATCTGGACTCCTGGAATAAAGTTGCTTCTCATGAGTCACAGCTTAAATTAATTCACATGAATCTTATGCTGCCCCTCAGTTCATCCTCTCCCTGCAATAAGACCTTTTAGACATAGACTGTGTTTTACCGTCATCATCTTGGTGTTTGGTGACTAAGAATCTTTTGGCACTGTGTGCACATATGGCTGCCACCCTAAATCATACTTATCTTTATTGACTCTAATGAGAAGAATAAGACAAACTGGCAAGAACGTGTTTATTGAGGTCATGGAGCGAAGGAGCTGGAGGTCTGATGACATACTGTATACTCCTGTAGTGTATGACTATGTCGACATCGTTTTTAAGCCTTTTCACTGTATTTTTCCTCAAGTCAAGGAGCTGCACTGAGGTGCTTGGTTTCTGGTGATGACAGAAGCATCTCTTTCGTAATGACAGTTGAGTGGAAAAAGTGACACATATTGTTAAAATTACATTTATTTGACCTCAGCTATCTTCTGCTGATGAATCATTGCATGCAAAAGTTCTCAGAAAGTACTTATTTACACTTAAAAAAGGGGAAAATGTTATCATTTGTTATTCAGCAGTTTTACAGCCTAGATCCTCTTGGTTAAATCAGACTGCAGGTGGCCCAGGAACTATAATATGTTTGACACCCCACAACAGTATGTCCGATCCAGGAGGAGAAGCGGAGTGTTTAAAGCAGTCTAAAGCATGAAGGTCATTGGTGTTAGTGTGGAGTTTTATTGATAACATCTTTTTATAATTATTTCCCAGGGTCACCCAATTTCTCCTTGTCTGTCTTTGTTTCCTGTTTTTCTTTGCTTTAGTTCCCTTGTTTCTTCCCAGTAATTTATTTTGGTAACTTCCCCCTTTCTCAGTTTACTCAGTTTGCAGACTCTTGTAGATCTGTCCTTCCTCTTCTCGTGTCTTAATCTCACTCCGCTAATAAAAAAGAATCCTCAGAAAAACAGTTGATGTCCTGAAACAAAATTACTGAAACATTAACTTTTTAGATCTTCCCGTCAGCGGTTGAATGAAAAATTCAACTTATTTACTGTATATCCTCAAAAAGTATTACTTTTCATAATGAAATAAATAAATTAAATTTACTGTGTAGCATATCTTCTGCCTCGTAATATCTTTATCAATGATTTTTATTTATCCGAAGTGTCCACAGAGCTCCACTGTTGTCCAACAGCTTGAAAACTGTGTAAAATTGTCCTTAATCACCATACACTCCATACACCATATGGTTGAAGGAAATAAAAGAAGCAACATATCTGCTGCTTAAAGTGCCGTCTCTTTCTGCTTCCTCCTTTTTCTGCTGAATCAGAATTTCTTTTCTGAAGAACTGAACATTTATAAACTTTTTAGGACTTATGTCAGTCTTTCTTTAAAAGTAGAAAACTTGTTGCTGTCGAGGCTGAAATATAGCAACAATCTCTGGCGTTTAGAAACGTGACATCCCACTAGGTGGGGCCTCATATTTAAAAATGAAAGAGGTCTGCTCTTTTCAAGTGTTGCCTTCATGCAGAAGAAAACGTAGCTGATGCTTCATCTCGCTGCTGTGATGTGGCGGCAGAGGAAAGTACACTTTCTCTCCCTCTCCTGTAAAAACATTTTCACTTTTAGGTTCCCGTGACGCAAATATTTTCGACGTGTAGCACCTTATTAGGCATGAGATTAAAATAAATTAACCTTTTTTAAAGGTTTTTGAGGCATTACCAGAAAGACTCATAGTCAAACAATGTCAGGTTATGGGTTCAGTAGAGGTTACCATGGAGATCTAACAAGGTTAGACAGCGTGTTTCACATACGTGGATGCCCATTATGCTCACTTTGCAGTACATCCCTGTGTGTTTTCTGTCCCTGAACAACTTTCCTGACACAGACTTCTTTGATGTAACGTCACACCATTTTACTTCACATTGTGCTGAAAATTTCTAATTGTCATTAACAGTTTTTTTTTTAAATATCAGTCTTACATTTGGCATCTTTAACTGCTACAATTTCCAGTTACGGTGGGCAGTGGTTAGCACTGCTGCCTAAGAAGGCTCCTGTTTTGAGTCCTGGCTTTGGCCCTTTTTCATGTTCTTCTCATGTCTGCGTGCGTTCTCTCCACTTAATGGATAAGTAATCCTGTTACTTACTTTATATTTTTCTTGAACATAAAGGGTTTGGAAAAACTGAGCAAGTCCTTGCACTGGTGGAGTGGTGCATTGATAACAACTCTGAACAGAATGCCAACTAAACCAAAGAGATCATCGTTGAAATCCGAAGCCAGCATAGCTACACACTACATGTTGTCAACAACAGCACAGTGGAGGCTGTGGTACAGATAACACATATCCTGTCCTTGTCACAGCAGCATCTGCTCTTTTTGTGCTGATAGAGAAGAAATGACCTACCCTGTGCATATCTGTGATGTCAGGACGGTTAACTGGAAGTCCCTGCAGCGCATGGTGACGACAGCGATCATCATTGGGTCTTCTCTTTCCACAGGATCTGCAGCGAATCACTAAACATGCCCCCAAACCACCAGCGCTACAAATGACTGGACTGCTCCATGTAGTCAAAACGAAGCTTTACAGCAGAGAAATCTAACGTGCAAAAGTTATTCTTATACTTTTATGTATATGTGCATTCATTTTCTTCCGCTTATCCAATTAAGGGTCGCAGGGAGGCTGGAGCCTGTCTTAGCACGAGAGGCAGCGTACATCCTCACCAGTCTGTCACAGGGCTAACACAAAGAAACCATTTACACTCATATTCAAACTTACAGCCAACTGAGACTCTCCGATTAGCCCACATGTAACCTCAGTAAGTGCATGACTCAAACCCAAAACCATCTTGCTGTGAGGCTACAGTTCGTTATATGTTACATATGTGTGTATATATAATAGAGGTGGGAATCACCATACAACTCACGATACGATATTATCACAATACTTAACGCACGATACGATATTATTGCAATTTTTTAAAATATTTTGCGATATTCAGATTCTGTACATAAAGATAAACTTTATCAATATTCATTTTATCTAATATCAAAGTCTCACACTCAGTTTTTCTCTCATTTCAGTTTTATTGTTGACAAACTGAACGGTTTGTATTACAGTCTAGTCCAACTTAACTGAATCAACCATCTGGTACAATTATAGCTATTCTGAACTATGCAGTTTATGAAAACTATGCAGCCCCTTCAGCAACTGAAGAATTTGAAAGTAAATTAAAACAAAATATAATTTTACATTAAATAAAAAAGTTTTAAACTTAATTCAAATAAAACATGTCTTAAATTAAAATAAGTAAACTGTCATGTTTATTGCTGCCATAAACAAGTTAAACACATTTGGACAGTGAAGGAATGTCAGGATTCTTGCTCAGAAAAAGGATCAACATGCTCTGAAGTCGGAGCACAAAAACCTTTTTGTAACAAAATATCGATTTCTGCTGTCCCTGTATCGATACATTATTAGCAAACAAAATATCACGATGCTACACAGTATCAATTTTTTCCCCCACCCCTAATATATAACCACTTTGCATATACATATAACAGTATAATACACAGAACCTTTGTTGCACTATTATGAACCAGGCAACATATTTTCATTCAGATTTACACTGTCTGGCGTTGCTATTGGCGTGTTGTGCTATTGGTGCACTTCATAACTCATGTGAAGGCTTTAAAGCTTTTCCAGAACCAGACACTCGTGCACATCCAAATGAAAACAGAAAAAAACCCTCATGATTAGGACACATTAGTAACGTCCACGTTGCAGCTTGCTTTTATATTTTTATTTCTAACACAGTGTGCTTCTGTCAAGGCCATTTCATTTTTCATTTTTTCTTTCTTTCTTTTTTGTGAACTTTAGTTGTAAAAGTGTTGCAGTGCAGAATACATATTTACAATATCCTCTGTAGAAAGTGTGGGTGTTTTAAACGAAAGCTTCAGCCTACGTCTTTCCTGTCAGCAATTTGAGTTCCTCAGATTTTATCAGCATTCCTCAGTCAATTTTGAATAAACAAATGTTTTAATAGCTTAAGCATTAGCTGCTGATCCAATATTCATAAACTGGAGTGCTTCTGTGAAAGCAGTGCATTTGAATGTCTTCTCCACCACCTCAAATCGCCGTTGTTTTAAATTCAAAACGCCTGATTTCATCTTGTTGATGTTATGACATTATTTTTAGTGGTCACAGCTGCAGTATTTGTGTAATAACGTGTAATAGCGATAAGGTCATGAATGAGCTGTCTGTTGCTCAATGGGCATTTTACCATGTTTCACATCATCAGACGAGTTGTAAGCGGTGCTGTTGGCCGAGCTCTGGAGCGCCTCCAGTGTCGCTGCTGCGTCTCCGAATGGCAGCGCCGGCCCTCTTTTCACTCTGACTGAGTTTGTTTCCTGTGCAGCCGTCAGTCGCTCTGCACCATCAACAACATGGCCATACGCAGAAAAGACAGCTTCCTCTGGGGAAAAGGTATGCCTATTAATCTTTTACTTTCAATCGTTGTCATAAGCTGCCGCCGCTTTAAAACTAAAAGTGGTTTTGATGATGTTTGTGTTGACTATTTGTGTGGTTTAGTTTAGAACTCAAACTGCTCACAACTGCTTTGAATATCATGATATTTTCATATTACTTTCAATGCACAATAATGTCTTTGCCTAGAAAGGAAACTGAACTTTTTTACAATGTTATAAAAAAATTACTTGGACTTAAATTCTGCTTTAGTGGCTGCACTGGACTCAAAGTAACCCTCTTTGTTTAAAAGAGGAAGAAAAGCAGCTATTTTAAGCGTGTTGATTGACCACTACTTTAACCTGTGAAGGGTGAAGGTGTGATATATGAATGTGTGTGTGAAAATGAGCGGGAGGGGGGGTCTTCAAGACAGTCCACAGAGTTGCATGTCTAATTAATGCATTATCAAGTGTATTTGTCCCCATCCTGAAGTGTAACTGATGCTTTCTGTCACCCAACAGCTCCAATCAAACTCCCACCAGAAGCGAGGAGGCAGGGTGAGGCGCATGAGTTTGAGCTGCTGGATGACATTCAGGTACTGCGGTGAATATTTTCCTCTATGGTCTTTCAATAAAACGCCTCGTTATTCTGCTGTATGCACCCACTCCTAGCAGCCTCGGCAGAGTTTTTCACAGCACACAAAAAGGCCATTCATACATAACATTTAATTGAGATATGAAGGATTTGAAGGCTGCTTTATAATAGCCGACAAACTGACCATGAATCATTGAGTCTGCGAGTATCTGTGATGTAACACCAAACCTTGGTGTTTCTCTAACGTCACTGCCTTCTTTCTTGCAGAAACTCAGATTGGAGATCAATCGCGTCATGCCTGAAATCCACAGCCCTGAACTGAAGGAGCAGAAGTGAGTATGAGGACAATTCTTATAGCAGCTATTCTCTGAGTCAGCATGGCTTCTTCCTCTTGTTTAAGCGACACTTTGATTCAGCTTAGTCTCCTACACCACACGCAATGCTCAGTCGCACAGCCACCTTTACTCAGATTTGCATTTCACCAAGTCAGAAGCAGGGGCATTTCAGTGCATTGCACAAGCCTGATAAACAAAGCGGATTAACTGTTTTAGGTTGTTAATTCAATTCAATTCAATTCAATTCAATTTTATTTATATAGCGCCAAATCACAACAAAAGTCGCCTCAAGGCGCTTCATAGATACAGAGAAAAACCCAACAATCATATGACCCCCTATGAGCAAGCACTTTGGCGACAGTGGGAAGGAAAAACTCCCTTTTAACAGGAAGAAACCTCCAGCAGTGTTAGTGTTAGGTTTACCACCTATTAGACCTCAGAGGTCTAAAAAAATATTGCAGGATGCCACTTTTCAGACCAACCATTCCCATATTTAGAATCCCAAAGCCCACTATGTAATCTGTAAATATTCTGTGGCCCAAACATTTAGTTGCATTTCTAAGTGATACTTTTGTCACATTAGGGAAACCCTTTGCTTTTAAATAAGAATATAACCACAATACAACCAGCTGACAACCATTAGTTTTTCAAACTCACACAATGATTTTCCATTGGAAAACTGCTCTCAGCTCCTATTTTCCCAATGAGCCCATTAGTTGATAATTTCAGGTCATCTTGTATTTATTTGTGATTGGTGAGTTATTAGCCAAAAAAAGCACAGTTTCATCATCAGATTCAGCCCTTGTTTTAGCTAGCTGGTAGTTCAAGAAACTCAAAAGCTCAAATTGTGACTTCATAAAGAGATTTCACAAACTGCTGGCTGGTGTAGCTACGTCCATCGCTTACACGATATAAAATGGTTTTATTTTTCTTTTTTCTTTTTGTTGGAAATATTTAATTAGAATGTTTTTACAGTGATTTAAACAACCTGTCCCGACTCATATGCAGTACCTAAACCACCCTACAGGGGGCTGTGGTCCACACTTTGGGACTCACTAATAATACTGGACCAAAATGAACGTGTATATGGCTTTAATGTCACAGACGGCGATGTATTTTATAACCTATATGCTGGTGGTGGCCTTGAGCAGTCAGGAGGGGCAGGGGCCACCTACTCCCTCTGTTTAATTTGCTTGTCAAGCCTTTTCACCTGACACTTGCAATCACGTTCTCCATAAATTGTTCCACAAAGAGCAATTTTTACTGCTTTCCTTTTAAAACAAATCCACACAGTTTAATTCGGGTACTTAACATCCGTGCTACCCTTTATTTTAACCTTTTACCCATTATTTTGCTATGTTTCAAAAGTTTTTAGTCATCTTTGGAGGCTGGTAATTAGAGACAATGTGTTTTGGAGGAGACACTGTGATCCGGCACAAACTGAAGCACCAGCTGTAATGAAACAAAGTTAATGAGCACGCTTACAGTCACAGAAATTTGGAGAGAAAAATGTCTTTTGACACTATGGGAAGTCCTTATTTGGAGTTTCTGCTTTTTGCTGTTGCACTTATGAGGCGATAATAAGTGTCTAGTGTTACGCTACATTTACACATAGCTGCATTACTGGTATCGCAACCTCAGTTTCTGAGTACTGCTGCGCGCACGCCACAAAAACACCGACCACTTATCACAAAGCGCTCGTTATCGGAAAGTAGTTTGGAGTGTGGTAAATGAATTCACAGGAAAAATGATTTATTTTAACTTGAACATTGATCAGTCGTAAAGTTAACTTTTCATTGTCTTTTATACTAATATATGTATTATTTATGTTTATTAAATCGAAAACCAAACATTAATCCAGCAATCTGCTCCTCATATTCAACACGAAAAAAAGGCAAACACAGCTCTCAGTTCACAATAAACAACAAAATGAGCTACAAAACTTTATGATTTATAACATTACAACATTTTTTGTCTTCTGTTGCAGTAAAAATGTGGCGAGGAACAGGAAATTCCTACGTGGGAAAAAGAAATTTAACATGGACTCCAAAAAAGTGAGTTGATATCATATTTGTGTGCACTAATTTTCATACGTTAAGGAAAGATTTTTAATTTAATCTACAAAGTAAGACAATCCTTTGTAAGACCTTTTTAAAAACTCCACATCTTCCAGTGACAGTGACAGGAGCAAACAAAGAAGCTAGGTGTTGCTATAGATGGATTTCTGTAGTCGGCTGTAGTTTATATGGGAGACACCAGTCTGAAGCACGCACTAACTACTCACTGAGCAGAAATAAATAAACATTTTCAGCTAGTGAACATTTAATTAGCAATCCACTAGTCAGACCAAACCAGTTGCAAGGAGGTTTTCACCAACTAACCCTTAACATCACATGATCAGTGGTCACATGACTGCAAAAAACATCAGAGCAAGAAAGTCTGTTTAGGGTGGAGGTCCAGACAGATGGATGGGTCAACCAAACATCGGTATATGCTATATTTCCCTGTTTTAAGTCATCCTCAGTGTTTCTTTTACAAACTAAATTGTAAAAGGGTGTCAGCGCTGTTTCTGTTAAAGTAGCCTCAGATTTATCATAACGTCATGTAAGAATTATAATGAAGGTCCTGCAACTGTAACCAAGTAGTCATTTTAACCTTTGACTCCAATAACTTTACATTAAAACGCCTAATTTATGTCTTAAAATAAAGACAAAGTACCAAAGGTATATGAAGGGGGAAGCTATCCACACGGACAAACAATCATTTTTCTTGAAAAGGTCAGCATTTTAACACGAGAGTCTGTGGGGACTGATTTGAAGCCACCTTCAAGTGGCCATTAGAGGAACTAAAGCAGGGGTGGGCAATTCCAGGCCTCGAGGGCCGGTGTCCTGCAGGTTTTATATCTCACCTTGGGTCAACACACCTGAATCACATGATTAGTTCGTTACGAGGCCTCTGGAGAACTTCATGACATGTTGAGGAGCTAATTTAGCCATTTAAATCAGCTGTGTTGGTCCAAGGACACATCTAAAACCTGCAGGACACCGGCCCTCGAGGCCTGGAGTTGCCCACCCCTTAACTAAAGGCAAATCTTGGGCTTCATGTACAGGTTTGTCTTTGTGCCTAAGCCTTGACTAGGTTTGTTAACATAATAGTTTCTATTTTTCAGCATTTTTCAACATTAATTTTTAGCAGCATATCAGTACCTCATCCAGTAACCCAGCCATTGTGGGTGGCACACGCATTATCCAGTAGGATAAGGGGAGGAGCCAACACCTGTAGGGTCACTGCTCTTGAGCTGTATACCTGTAGATTATACATAAATGGTGCTATTTCTTAGTGCATACTTTTATATTTACTTCTGACATGTGCAGTGTTGTTTATTTCAAGAGATTAAAGGAAACTTTGTTAGTCACAGTAAAAGTTTTAATTCTACTTTCACTCACTTCAACATCTCTGTATCAGAAGGTCAACAGCAACACGGTAACAGATATCTCCACACACAGCGGATGTCGAGTTGAGAGAAGTGTATGTGATGCTCAGAAGTGCAACCAGTGCACAGGCACCGACGCACAACATGAGCAAAAGCGAGAAAAACCGCATCCTGTTCCCTGAAGTGGGGCAGAGACGCCACTTCACCACTGCGACCTCCATCTTTTTCTTTTTTTTTTTGCTTCCTTCCTTTCTGGGTCTTCAGCTCAACGCTGAGTGTCTCGGCCTGAGCACGCTCTGCGCTCAGGCCTGCAGACAAGTGGGTGGATAACACGCCTGTAGTCTTCTTGGGGTTAAGGGTGCTAAGTGGAATTGATTTGGTTAGCAGGAGTATGCACTCAGAATCAAGAGTCATATTTTGAAGAACTGTCTCTAAGTACCTTTTTGAGATGCAGCGATAACAACATGCGGTATTCATTCAACCCTTCACATCTTGTGTGCTGGTGCTTGGTGGCGACCGTGACTTAAAAGGAGAAGAAGAAAACTTTTTTTTAATGCGTGATACGACTAGGTTAGAATTAGCAGCACTGACAAGAAGAACTAAAAGCTGTGGCCGAAACTTAACACGAAGCTGCCTGTCGCTTAATTTGCCTTCTCGATGAAAACACACCACAGACATTTAATTCACTGATTAAAAATGTGTCCTCCTAGTTTTCACATTCATTTCTTACATGTCTGACTTTCCATTCCCCCCTTTGCTGCAGGGTGTCCAGTACCTGGTTGAAAATGGCCTTCTTGAATGGCGGGCAGAGTCTGTGGCAGAGTTTCTTTACAAAGAGGAGGGGCTCAATAAGACCGCCATAGGAAACTTCTTGGGAGAAAGGTGGAGTATTAGTATAAGTTTCCCTGCTCCTTCTTTAAAGTTGTAAGATTTAACTAAAAAAACATTAACGTGTGTGCTTTGATTGAACTTACTAAGCAATTTAGTGAGAAACTGCAGCAGGTTACTTTAGACCAATTTATGTAGATGTTAAAAAGCCACCAAGATTCACTTTTCACCAGTTTTCCAACCACATACATGATTGGTTTCAGTTTGCACACTAAACATAAAACCATATATCCACCTCTCAAAATTGAGTGTTTTTTTGTTTGGGTTTTTTTGTGGGCTGTAGTGTTAGGGGGTTGGAGGGTATCATCGGTGGGGGGTAGCATTCATAAGCAGACCACTGATGTGGTGAGCTGTTTTGAAAGCACCATTTGATGGTTTCAATGTTCCATTAAATATTTTCCAGTGATGTGTGAAAACATTTTTTTGCCCAAAATTTGACATTTTTGTATTGTCGTGCACTCTGTCGACAGACAACCTTTTTCCAAAGGTTGGAACCATTTGTCAAAAACTCCTCTTTAAGATTTTACATAACACGAGCTGATAAAAAGAATCCTCTGGTCCTTTGCATGTCTTAAAATGAAATAAATACAACCTCAGATGAACAACAGCATGAGACACATTGCACGGTGTCATTGTTTATTTAACAAATACTGAACCAAAATGCAGAAGCAACGTCTGAAAAACTGAAAAAGTGCACAGCATGATTCAGTATTTTGTAGAACCAATCAGATCGTTTTCTGTATGACTTTATCGTTCTCTCACATCAGCGTGAGAGGAACGCAGCCCACTCTTCTTTACAAAGCTCCTTTAAAGTCCCACCGCAGCATTTCAGCCAGGTTGAGCTGTGGGCCATTGCGACACCTTGATTCTTTTGTTTTTCAGCCATTCTGTCCTGATTTGCTGCTGTGTTTGGTATCATTGTCCTGTTGACCCAGTTTGGGACGAAGCTTAGACGAGGGACTAATAATATAATAATTTGGTTTACAGAGGATCCATTTAAAGACTGTAAGGTCCCCAAATCATCACCCCTCCTCTACTGTGCCGACAGTTGTTATTAGGTGTTTGTGCTAATATGCTAATAATGTGCATTAGTCGGTATACAACTTTGCAAATCTAAATGACGCTGCCACGTCCTTTTTAGAGAGAAGATGCTTTTTCCAGGCACCCCTTCCAAACAAGCCATACTCGTCATGAACTTTAACCTTTAACCTGCCTTTTTGTATTTCTTTGATCATTGTACCTGACCTTACAAGATGTTCCCTGATAGGAGGATTGTAGCATTGTAGGAACCTGAATGCTCCAGACTAGCATACTGCTTTTATAGTTTATGATCAGCTTATCGAGTGTAATTCATTAGAAATGCCTGGAAAAGGTGTACTTAGTTTGAAAATGTTCTTATTCACATGACTTCGTGACTTTCATGTATGCTATGAAACCAGTGCGCTCTGACGGTAAATGCGTATTCTATATTTGAGCCTCATTTTGAGGGTTGTGGTTTTCATTATTCAATTATCTTTCATTGTTTTGGTTGTCACACAGGGAGGAAATGCACCTGAAGATACTGAAAGCATTTGTTGGTCTGCATGAGTTCTCAGACCTGAATCTGGTGCAAGCGCTGAGGTTTGTGAAAGGAAGCTTGGAGTGTTGCAGCAGTTTTACCTTTAGTCTTGCTTTCGTCCTTATTACGAAACCCTCCTCCTTCTTACCAGCCCGTGTGTGTTGTTTTTCTTTTTCTTCCACCTTTGCAGGCAGTTTCTGTGGAGCTTTCGTCTCCCAGGAGAAGCTCAAAAGATTGACAGGATGATGGAGGCGTTTGCAGCTCGCTACTGTGGCTGTAACCCTGGGGTCTTCCAATCCACAGGTACAAGCACAAAGAGGCTGATTCATTTTCCCACACACTCCAATTAAAACACACATTTTTGCTTCTGTAATTACAAAATTCTATACAAGACTCATCATCTGCTGAGAAAAATCTGCTTTTCTTTCTGAAAAATAAACCCAAAGCC
The DNA here is from genome assembly GCF_963576455.1 of Neolamprologus multifasciatus. Classification (NCBI taxonomy): domain Eukaryota; kingdom Metazoa; phylum Chordata; class Actinopteri; order Cichliformes; family Cichlidae; genus Neolamprologus; species Neolamprologus multifasciatus. Next base: position 4,182,391 of record NC_140442.1, on the reverse strand, counting down.
AGAGAAACATCTCAGGCCTCCCTGATTAGAGTTAACAGATTATCCAATAAAACTTTTTTTTGGCCTAAGCAGCTGTCAGCTGGTGTTTATAATGTGTACACTCGAGAAGGCGATGAAGAAAGCTAAACTGTGGTTTTCTGTTACAGACACCTGCTACATCCTCTCTTTTGCCATCATCATGCTCAACACGAGTCTCCACAACCCCAACGTGAAAGACAAACCCACTCTGCAGCGATTTGTTTCCATGAACAGAGGCATCAACAACGGCGAGGACCTGCCCACTGAGCTGCTCACGGTCAGCTGGCTTCATTATTTCATGGCTTTGTCAGGCTCTGCCTGTACAGTCAGGTGATAGAAAACCCAAAGCGCTGATTGGTGACAGCATTATAGTTTACTCTAATATCCTTTAAATGTATTGCAGAAGTACTGCAATGCTCCTTGGTCAGGGTGGTCAACTGACTGCAGGGCATTTCTTTCATCTCCTTACGTAGCTTACCCTTACTTCTTTAGTGACACCAATAATCTCTGATGGGTTTCTCCAGTAGTACATCATTCTTGCGCAGTGAAATGCAGTTATACCCAGTGTTGGGAAGGTTACCTTTAAAATGTATTCCATTACAGAATACAGAATACATGCCCCAAAATGTATTCTGTAACGTATTGCGTTACGTTACTCAATGAGAGTAACGTATTCTGAATACTTTGGATTACTTAACATATTATCATGCTGTTTACAACTACATGAATGTACTATTGCTGTGATTTATTACTGTTACTGAAGGTCCGCGGCTCCGAACCGTAGTAAAGGGGCCTCTGGCTAATACGTTGGGTTCTGTGTCGGGCTCGTAGCCGAAAACTAGCTTTACTTTGTTGTCTGGGTCAACTTTGCTAGCGAGAGACAGAGAGAGGCGTTGAAAGGCTGCTCCAACAGAACTTATTGTTTTCGGAGGAAAACACGAACACGGTGTACAGTCGAGTCTTAATAGCTTACTTACAACTGGGCTCGTCAGGCTCTCTTCTTGGCTGCAGTGGTTATTATTATATTTACATGCTTCCAGCTCCCGTTTTTGCTCGATGACAGCTCGTACTTTTCCTTTTTCTCCCTCCCTCGCTCACAGACACATAACGGGTATGGCAGTCCATTCTCCCTGCAGCACGGACTACACTGCCCATGATGCTACATTCTTTAGAGCTATACCTGTAGCATTCTGCCTATTAGCTTAGCACAACAACAACAAAAAGGCCTCTATCACCCAGGAAACACGCAGAGAGAGAGAGCGTCACCCTGTAACCATGGCAACCGTAACGCTGCCACCTGGAACAACAGAACGTAGCTGTCAAACAAAACCCAAACAGTCCTGACCCGCGACAATATGAAACAGGGAAGTACCGCCGTGTAATCCATTTATTTCAACAAAGTAACTGTATTCTAAATACCACCTTTTTAAACGGTAACTGTAACGGAATACAGTTACTCATATTTTGTATTTTAAATACGTAACGGCGGTACATGTATTCCATTACTCCCCAACACTGGTTATACCTTAAATCACCCTTCGTGTTACAGTGTTACCTCGGGGTAAAGTTTATGTTATTTTCAGCACTGACTGGAAGCAAGTTTGAACAGAAAATGTAATAGTTGCCTAAAAGTGGCGAGGCAGTAGATAATTTGACAACTCAAGGTAATGCAGAGTTGATTAAAATACACAAGTAATGATGCAAATTAATGGTTGATATATTGGTTTAAATTTCTGTGGATAAACTGTTGAAACTGTTTGTTAAAAGAAAAGATAGCACTTGAAATAGCTAGCTAAAATTAATAATCATAAATCATTTGAAATTAACGGCAGCAATTTGTTTGCTAATTTTGTGTATGCTAAGAAGAAACCACACTCAATTAACATACTTTAAATTATGACCAGTTGAATTGCTAAAAGTATAAATAAACTACATTTATGACAGAATAGCAGATAAAAACTTGGAACAGTTATTAGCAGTGTTATATAGTTAATAACATGATTAAGTATCACCATCAGTTTACCTAATGTGCTAATTCAATGTTAGTTTTGGATAAACAGCTAAAGTTAAGCTAACACTGGATTTGTTCAAGCATACTGCAATATTTAAGCAGTTAAAATGCTTGGCTAATAACATGACTAAATAAAATTAGCGACAAAATATGGCTAGTTGTGTAAATGTTAGCTAACAGTTGACGTCATTAGCTAACAGAGCAAAGCTGTTAGCTAAACATTGCAGATTACTGGTTGAAATTAGATACTTTAATAGTTAATCACAAATAATTAGTGTATAATTTTATTAAATAGATAATAAAAGCAGTGAGTGAATGGTTGAAAAAACGCAGTACATTATAGGTTGAAGAAAGCTAGTCCTTCCAGAGTACTTGAGTTTTCTTTAAATACTAAGATACTGTTCTTTTTACTTATTTAATAGACCTAACCATGTATCCCAACATGAAGTAATGTTATTTAAAAAAATCACTGTCATGTAAAAATATCTAAAAATGTTGGTATTGATCAGGCTAAAATAACCTGATTTTATATGAGTTTATCTGGATGTTTAGGAATCAGGAAAAGACCGACATTTGGGGTTATTTCTTGATGGTTATCTATAGTTTCAGGGATTTTTTTCGTTGTTTCATTGTCTTGTGGTTTTTTCCCTATTGATATGCTCATATACGTTAGGTTCCTTTGATGCTAATCTGTTAACCTTTAGTAAAAATGTCACATCTGTGTTTCAACATGATTTCTTGTGTACACTGCACTAAATTACTCAAATCAGGACTTTAAAAATGCTTATTCGAAGTTTCTGTGCATTTTCAAATTATTTTCAGAAACTGTACACAAGCATCCGTAGTGAGCCGTTCAAAATCCCAGAGGATGATGGGAATGACCTCACACTGACGTTTTTTAATCCAGACCGCGAGGGTTGGCTCCTTAAAATAGGTGAGATGAAGAAACTAACACCACACGATAAACCCGGACTCCAAGACAGGACGTCAGAGCTTCTCTTTGCTCGTGTTTCTAATGTCTTGTTTGCTTCATTGCAGGTGGTCGAGTTAAAACCTGGAAGAGAAGGTGGTTCATTTTGACAGACAGCTGCTTGTACTACTTTGAATACACAACAGTATGTTTATTTTTTTTTCTGCCGCTACATAAGTCGGACATGATGACAATAAAACATGTCCATGTCAAACATCTTCACTCTCATCCTGCAGGATAAAGATCCAATTGGGATTATTCCTCTGGAGAACCTGTGCGTCAGGGCACTACAAGACTCAAGCAAACCGGTAGAGCATCATTCACTTTCTGCATCACACTGTATGACTGCTGAGTTTCCACACACATATTATTTGACACCACAGCCCTCAATGAATCATACAGCAGTTGCTAAATGAATTTCTAGCGCAAGTGCTCAAAACAGTGAGTCAGGAGGCTATCAGAAGATTATTAAAATAAACAAAAGGCATATGCACACAGTAACGGTGCTACATGTGGGTCTGCATGTGTGTTTAAACAGTTCTGCCTGGAGTTATATAATCCTAAAGGACAAAAGATCAAGGCCTGCAAGACGGAGAACAAAGGCAGAGTTGTCCAGGGTAAACACCAGTCGTATAAGCTCAGTGCAGCCAGCGCAGAGGAACGGGACGACTGGATAGATGCAATCAGGTGAGAGCAACTGATGCTGCAGAGGACACGCGTGCGGCCACGTGTGTCAGTGACTCGTGTTTATCGAGGCTTAATGTGAAGCACATGATCAGGAAGAGTTCAAACAAGCAACAGTGATCAAACTTATATGACCTACATGTCATCTCAAATCTAAACCTGCAGTTTTATAATGCACTCATTGCCTGGTAACCATACAGAGCAAAGAAATCGTTATCTGTAGATAACCAATGGTTTAATAAAATATTAAAGTGTTAGCTAATTAATTTAAATTGCGCTGGGAGTTTTAAAGACTCTTGCGTGTTAGAATAAAAATAACTAAACTTTCTACCTCACAGGCTGTTTTGTCAAAGCTACAAAGTAACACATTTTTATTGTTTCTGAGAGATATGCACAGAGTGTGCTTTTCATAGACACCTTGAACCACCAGCTATGGCAAAATTAGATGCTTAATGCAAATGGGTTTGAAACAGTGACAAAATCTGCATAAGAAGGAAAGAGTCTGTGTTTTACATCCTCTTTCAGTTTTCCGGTGACTTTAGTTGTCTGCCACCTCCAGATCCCCTGTTATATTCATATGATGCCAAATATGATCCCAAGAGGCCTTTCAAGTCTGATGTCATTGTCTCAATTTAAGATTTATGTTGAGGGATGTTAGTCATAGTTATAGTTATAGTTTAATTATTTATATAGCACATTTAATTACAACAAGAGCGTTGACCAAAGTGCTGTACAAGAATACAACATACATAATAAAATAACTGTACAAGAATACAACATACCTAATAAAACAACTTAGAGTATTAAAAGCAAACACCAAATATGAATTAACAAATAACTCTCATGCTGTATTAAAAGCCAGTAAATAAAAATGTGTTTTAAGATAAGATTTAAAAAGATTGACAGTGGGAGCCTGTCTGATGTGTAGGGGTAAATTATTCCACAGCTTGGGCGCTACGGCTGCAAATGCTCGATCACCTCTATGAACCAGCCTCGACCTTGGTACAGCTAAGAGCAAAAGATCACTTGATCTAAGAGATCTAAGGGGGGTATAAGTCTGCAGGAGTTCAGATAAATACCCGGGAGCCTGTCCATTCAGGGCTTTGTAAGTCAACAATAAAATTTTAAAATTAATTCTGAAGCGGACAGGGAGCCAATGAAGGGAGGCGAGTACCGGCGAAATTCAATTCAATTCAATTCAATTTTATTTATATAGCGCCAAATCACAACAAATGTCGCCTCAAGGCGCTTCATAGATACAGAGAAAAGCCCAACAATCATATGACCCCCTATGAGCAAGCACTTTGGCGACAGTGGGAAGGAAAAACTCCCTTTTAACAGGAAGAAACCTCCGGCAGAACCAGGCTCAGGGAGGGGCGGCCATCTGCTGCGACCGGTTGGGGTGAGAGAAGGAAGACAGGATAAAGACATGCTGTGGAAGAGAGACAGAGATTAATAACAGATACGATTCAATACAGAGAGGTCTGTTAATACATAGTGAGTGAGAAAGGTGACTGGAAAGGAAAAACTCAATGCATCATGGGAATCCCCCGGCAGCCTACATCTATTGCAGCATAACTAAGGGAGGATTCAGGGTCACCTGGTCCAGCCCTAACTATATGCTTTAGCAAAAAGGAAGGTTTTAAGCCTAATCTTAAAAGTAGAGATAGTGTCTGTCTCCTGAATCCAAACTGGAAGCTGGTTCCACAGAAGAGGGGCCTGAAAACTGAAGGCTCTCCCTCCCATTCTACTTTTAAATACTCTAGGAACAACAAGTAGGCCTGCAGAGCGGGAGCGAAGTGCTCTAATAGGGTGATATGGTACTACAAGGTCATTAAGATAAGATGGGGCCTGATTATTTAAGACCTTGTATGTGAGGAGCAGGATTTTGAATTCAATTCTGGATTTAACAGGAAGCCAATGAAGGGAAGCCAAAACAGGAGAAATATGCTCTCTCCTTCTAGTCCCTGTCAGTACTCTTGCTGCAGCATTTTGGATTAACTGAAGGCTTTTCAGTGAGTTTTTTGGACATCCTGATAATAATGAATTGCAGTAGTCCAGCCTGGAAGTAATAAATGCATGAACTAGTTTTTCAGCGTCACTCTGAGACAGGATATTTCTAATTTTAGAGATGTTGCGCAAATGGAAGAACGCAGTCTTACATATTTGTTTAATATGTGCGTTGAAGGACATATCCTGGTCAAAAATGACTCCAAGGTTCCTCACAGTGTTACTGGAGGCCAAGGTAATGCCATCCAGAGTAAGAATCTGGTTAGATACCATATTTCTAAGCTTTTCAGCGCCGAGTACAATGACCTCAGTTTTATCTGAGTTAAGAAGCAGAAAGTTAGTGGCCATCCAAGTCTTTATGTCTTTAAGACATTCCTGCAGTTTAACTAATTGGTGTGTGTTATCTGGCTTCATGGACAGATAGAGCTGGGTGTCATCTGCATAGCAGTGAAAATGTATGCTATGTCTTCTAATGATGCTGCCTAGGGGAAGCATGTATAATGTAAACAGAATTGGTCCTAGCACCGAACCCTGTGGAACTCCATAATTAACCTCAGTGTGTGAAGAGGACTCTCCATTTACATGCACAAATTGGAGTCTATTAGATAGATATGATACAAACCACTGCAGTGCAATACCTGTAATACCTACAGCATGTTCTAATCGCTCTAATAGAATATTATGGTCAACAGTATCGAATGCTGCACTAAGGTCAAGAAGGACAAGCACAGAGATGAGTCCACTGTCAGAGGCCATAAGAAGATCATTTGTAACCTTCAATAAAGCTGTTTCTGTGCTGTGATGAACTCTGAAACCTGACTGAAACTCTTCAAATAAACCATTCCTCTGCAGATGATCTGTTAGCTGTTTGACAACTACTCTTTCAAGGATTTTTGATATGAAAGGAAGGTTGGAGATTGGCCTATAATTAGCTAAGACTGCTGGGTCTAGAGATGGCTTTTTGAGTAAAGGTTTAACTGCAGCCACCTTGAAGGCCTGTGGTACATAGCCGATTATTAGAGATAGGTTGATCATATATAAGATCGAAGAATTAATCAATGGCAGGACTTCTTTGAGCAGTTTTGTAGGAATGGGGTCTAAAAGACACGTTGATGGTTTGGAGGAAGTAATTATTGAAGTTAACTCAGAAAGATCGATTGGAAAAAAAGAGTCTAACTTAACATCAATGGAACTAAGAGTAGCTGTAGATAATATTACATCTGTGGGATGATTATTGGTAATTTTTTCTCTAATGATAAAAATTTTATTTGTGAAGAAGTTCATGAAGTCATCACTAGTTAACGTTAAAGGGATGGTTGGCTCAACAGAGCTCTGACTTTTTGTCAGCCTGGCTACAGTGCTGAAGAGAAACCTGGGGTTGTTCTTATTTTCTTCAATCAGTGATGAGTAGTAAGCTGTTCTGGCTTCGCGGAGGGCTTTCTTATAAAGCAACAAACTATTTCTCCAGGCTAAATGATGATCCTCTAAATTTGTGACACGCCATTTCCTCTCCAGATTACGAGTCATCTGCTTTAGGGTACGTGTTTGAGAATTATACCACGGGGTCAGGTACTTCTGATTAGAGACCTTAGTTTTCACTGGAGCTACAGTATCCAGAGTCGTACGTAGTGAGGAGGTGAAATTATTAACAAGATAATCGACCTCTGTTGGGGTAGCGTTCAGATAGCTGCTCTGCTCTGTGTTGGTACAGGGCATTGACGATGATAACAGTGGCTGGATTATATTCTTAAACTTAGTTACAGCGCTTTCAGAAAGACATCTACTTTGATAAAGTCCACTCTCCACTGCTGCGTAATCAATTATTGTAAATGTAAATGTTATCAAGAAATGATCAGACAGGAGAGGGTTTTCAGGAAACACTGTTAAATGTTCAGTTTCTATGCCATATGTTAAAACAAGATCTAGAGTGTGATTAAAGTGGTGGGTGGGTTCTTTTACATTTTGAGAGAAACCAATTGAGTCTAACAACAGATTAAATGCCATGTTGAGGCTGTCATTTTTAGCATCTACATGGATGTTAAAATCACCCACAATAATTATTTTATCTGAGCTCAGAACTAAATTAGATATAAAGTCTGAGAAATCAGACAGAAACTCTGTGTAAGGCCCAGGTGGACGATAGATGATAACAAGTAAGACTGGTTTCTGAGTTTCACAGCTGGGGTGGACAATGCTAAGCATCAGGCTTTCAAATGAATTAAAAGTCTGTCTTGGTCTTTCATTAATTAATAGACTGGTGTGAAAAATTGCTGCCACACCACCCCCTCGACCTGTGCTTCGAGATTTCTGGTAGTTAGAATGACTCGGGGGTGTTGATTCATTTAAACTAACATAATCATCCTGCTGCAACCAGGTTTCTGTAAGGCAGAGTAAATCAATTTGTTGATCAATTATTAAGTCATGTACTAACAGAGACTTGGAGGAGAGAGACCTAATATTTAATAATCCACATTTCACTGTTTTACTCTTTGGTTCAGATGTGGATACTGTATTGTTCTTTCTTTGTGATTGTTTAAGTTGTTTGTTTTTTGTCTTTTTGGAAGCAGACACAGTCTCTATGTGTTCACATCTTGAGTGATGCTGCGTGGTTTGAATTACTCACTTTGAAAAAGTGCTGATCCCAAACTTAATGGCCATACTGAAATCAGGCTTGGTTTCACATGGTGTGCACTATAGCCTACACCATGAGTTTAGTTAGTAAAAATACATTTCTATTACATATTTCTATAGAAATATGACAACGTGCTCCATAAGAAAATGCAAAAAGAGAAAGACAAAAGGTTACCTAAATGAAAGGTGCTTTTTCAGGCTCAGTGGGAGAGAGTTCAAGAGTCTGGAGGTAACCTTAGCCTTTGGTGCTATATAGACACCAGACCTAATGGGGCCTGCTAGGGGCATATGTATGTAAAAGTTCACTGATGTTGTGATGCTTGTGCTCACCTATTCAGAGCTCTAAAAGTCTAAACCAGAGTCTTAAAGTGGACTATGAAGTTAATGGGGAGCCCATGCAACTGAATTAGCAATGGTGTGAGTACTTAGAGTACTTAGATATGTAACATGAGCATCCAAAGTGATGTCTGAATCAAAAGACATCCTACTAAAGATTCAGCAAAAGTGGGAAAGGGACCTAGAGTTTTCTTTATCTTAGACACAAATCTGCCAGAGCACAAGCAAAACAACTTTTTTTCTCATTTAGTTAAAGAAAATTGTCATCCATCTGACTTTTAATAGTCTAAGAGTGAATATAACAGAAATAGTAAAGGCCCCAAAATAGAACCCTGTGGCACTCCACAGGCTAGAAAAGTGGAAGAGGACCTGAACTTAGAAGCAGGCACAGAAATGAAGAAAGCCACTCCAAAGCAGGCTTTTATACACCCACCTAGCATCTCAACCTGTCAAGCATAATGTCAGGTCGTTATTTTAAAAGTGGGTGGGTGACATGCTTCACACAGTAGTGCTAATAATAATGTATAGCTAGCATGTCAACCACATACAGCCCACTTTGATCTTAAGTGAAGTGAAACTCTGTCAGTGTAAAGACATTTAAGTACACATTTAATCTCTGAGATATCTTAATACAAGATCAATAAATGTTCAATTTCAACAGCACAGCTCAGTTTTTCTACATGATAAAAATGTAAAATTACATAAAAAGTTCTGGTAGCTCACTGCTCAGACTGTTCTGTTTTTATAAAATATAAAGTTTTTGTCCATTAATGAAAAATTTCTGGGTGTTTTGTTTTGTTTTTTACTGAAATATCTATAGTACACAAAGGAAAACAGGGATTTTTCCTTCATGTAATTGTTTATCTATTACATGTAACTATCACTTAGCTATTACAGAAAAAGCTGTAAAACATATTTTGCAAAACCATCCAGCAGGCCAGATTTTAGTCTTTGCTGGGCTGATTTTGGCCCCCTGGTCTTATGTTTGACATCCCTGTTGTAGGCTAGAAACTGCAAGACATTAAAAACACAAAAGCATTCAATGCAGGAGACGCTTGTACCCAGAAATCACTTGACAGCACTGATGCTAAAGGACTCCCAGTGTAAATTTCTCTGGCTTTGACAAAACATCAGTCCCTGTGCTTGTTAGAGAGTAGTCAGTGAGGGACGACGAGGGTGTTCATTACATGAGCTACCATTTGGTTAGTTACACGGCCACAACATGGGATCATTATCAAAATGAATCATGCTAACATTTTTATTGGACATTAGAAGTAGAATAGAGGCTGGTGGGAAAGCTTAAATTGATTGAGGGTTAATGCTAAGTTAGAGTGATTACAGTCATCATCAAGATTGAATATCTGAAAATGTCCATCTCAGTGTTCTTAAGATCATGCATTAAGAAAGGCCTACAAAGAGTGCAATAAAGTCATTCTTTAGTGATTTCCACTCACCAAAGTTCTCAAAACTGAAAAAAAATGCTTAAAACTGCTACTTCTACTGTTACTTGAAGGTCTTGGTTTTCAAACTAAATGTGTTAAATGTTGTTTCTCAGGGCGAGCATCACCAAGGACCCTTTCTATGACTTGGTAACACTACGCAAAAGAAAGATCATCAGCAACACTTCCTCAAAGGACTGACACAGCACCATCAGTGATCATGGATGAGTTTGACTGATGAATCATGTTTCATTTTAATGACTGCTCACGAAAGATAAAACCAAAACGTCATTTCTCTGTATTTCAAAGAACTGCGCAAATTGGGATGTGATACTTGCAGTGTAAAAAGGAGAAAAGTGAACCGTGGTTTTCACATTACTTCCGCAAAATGAATGCACTGCTGCTCCGACTTCAGGGGCGACAAGTCTGACGGACAAACATCTGCTGCAAAGCTATAACAATCATGAAAGTCTAACCCAGAAGACATACAATGAGAGAGCCATAAAACAACTACAAAGAGACAGAAAATGACCTCAAAGAGACATAACAAAGACACACAAGGAAACTTCAGGGACATAAAACGACTTTAGACACAGAAAATGACCACAAAGATTAAACAGCTTCACACAAAAAAACACAGATAGACTTTAGCAAGACATAAAATGACTAGAAAGAGACACAAAACAACTGCAAAGAGACAGAAAACAACTTCAAAAAGAAACAAAATGTTTTTGAAGTGAAACATATTGACTTCACTAAGACACAAAATGCCAACAAAGTATCAAAATATAAATTGATACACGCCTTTTAGACATGCACACTTTTCTGTTAATATGAAAGCATCTGAACTTGTCAGCTTATTGAATAAATGTTCACTGGGGTCACTGTTTGACTACAGCTAGATTCCCAAATTGGATACCTAGAGAAAAACAGGTAGTTGTCAAATCTCAGCACAGAAACTTCATGAGTTTGATTTAGGACCACAGCTGAATCTACTGATGAAGTGAATTCAGAGATTGAATTTGAGATTGAAAAACTCAATTTCTTTTGAAAGTATCTCCCATCATGGTGTCCTTGTGCGTGCAGCCACTAGCTGAGATAACAGAGAGAGCACAAGTACTGGTTTTCTATAATGTTTGCATGATTGAACTTCAATACTTGCAGGAGGAAAAAACAACTTTTATTGGAATATAAGAAACAGAAAGATCGACTTAACACTGGTCTGACTGAGTTTTATGACCACCTAACATCAAAGGACTGAGATGACAGAAGAACGCCACAACTTTTGAAAACTGTCAGAATTTAATTTAGACTTTAGACATTTGTGTGCAGCCAAAAATGATTATAGAAGTAAAATATCATTTTTATTGTACACTGGAAAAAATCGGAAGACATATTCAGGATCAGCACAGGTCTATAAACACTGTAGAGAGCATTTCTTGATTCATTGGCTCCACAGTTTAACTTGGATTAAACCCGATGAATCCAAGGTCCACTACTGACGATGTGTCCCAAATTTTAAAATGATAAGCTAGATCAGATCCCTAATCCCTAAACCTAATCAAGGATGGAAAATGGCAGATTAGCCTGGGTAAAAGACCGAAAGTTGAGGCACACAACCATGTGTGCTGCTGGCAAAGTTTCTGGGCTGCCTTTCCTCATAACAGCCATCCATCAAGAGTCTCTCCATCGAAAGCAATGCATTATCAGGGACTGTAACATCTAGTCCTTTTTACTGAATCAGATTAAATCTAGAAAGGTTTCCAATGAAAACAGCATTGTTGACAGTCCAAACTAATGAGACTCAAGGTCGAGGTTTGACACAGTTATCATCTGAATTAGGTTTGTGGCTTGCAGCTATTTATAGAAGTCTTTCTTTTGCATTAATTACAAATCTGCAGCATCAGACAGCAGCGGGATTCGTCTGTGAGCATCTAAAACGAGAGAATAAATGCAACCCAGATAAAAATGAAAGAATGCTGTCATTTTAACAGAATAATGCAAACTGAAAAGGAAAAAGAAAAGAAATTTTTACATAAATTAACCACAGAAATGAAGCAAAAACACAAATACAGTGACACAGATGTTTGTGTATGTGTACTTGTAAAACTCTCAGTCTCCCCGTGGCTGCAGACTATTTGAAGTTACATATATTTATTTGTTCATATTAGAATATTTAAAGTAGATGATTTTACAGACCAATGTAGCAAATAAAATGTACAGGTTATTGTAAATGTGTATCAAAAGGTTAAAAAGCACTCGTATGTGCTATAGTCACACTTTAGCTTGTGTAAAAATGCATTTAGCACTTTTGTAAACCTGTTTCAGCTGTTTTGTAAATGAAAATATGATTTTTTTTTTTATTGTATATTCAAATGAATTTTAAGTTATAGATCTTTGTACAGCATGTTTTTAGATCATTTTTTGTATAATTTAATGACTTTATACTTGTGTGGTAATCAAACTACTTTTCGTGTATTAAAGTATATCGTATATTAAGATTGTGCAGTTCTTTTCCCAGTAGATGGCGCTACTTTACCACTCCACACCCTTTCTTTTGATCAGGAAGCTCATGCTGAATTATTAACCCCTACAGTGACTCGCTGAATATGTTAACCAGATTATTACTGTGATGATTACTGTGCGAGGTACGACATCATATCCTCATATGTTATCTTGTTATTTTCGCTCCTGTTATTATCAGATTAACATGATATGTGACGTGTGGAGGCTTTTCCTGTGAAGATGCAGCGTGTCTGATGTTGCGATAGAGTTGTGGTTTCCTGGGAGCAAACATACAAGAGAGAAAAAAAAAGAAAATATATCTTCTCACAGCTTTATTCAAACCTACAGCGTATTGGCTCATTTCTTTGTGCCAAAGAAATGTGTTTCTTTATGCAACTTTGCATCATCTAACCTTTGTGTTTAATTGACTTCTCACAGAAAATAATAGCTGAAAAATTAAAACCTATTTCCCCTCAAAAGTATGTGAACCTGCACAGCTCAAACTCAAAGAAAAGTCAAAATAACTCTGTAGTTTTCTTTGTCAATTTCATGAATATTTCTCTCACAGTAGCCTGATATGGTTTATGTTTATACCACCTTATCTGCCACTCATAAAATGACACATACCAAACCCATATTAGTCAGCATAGTAAACAGTCACATGTTGACTCGTGGTTATTGCAAAATGATCACTCCAGCTAAAAGCACGCTCACCGCTCCGCTGTTTGAAGGGGGCGGACAGATGTGATGGTGAGATGTGTGCACTATTTTGAAACAGTTACTTTGAAGCAAACTTACGTATTTCCACTTTCAAAGTGCCATGCCTTCTACTTTAGAGTCTTGGTTTGGATTCTTATCTGTAAAAAACAGAAACTCACTCGATCAAATTATAAAACGGTCTCACAGGCTGATTGGTGAGCCACAGCTGAACCCAGCATCCTTGCACAGCAGGCAGATGTTTTCACTGTTACACCCTTCACACAGTGAGTTTCACACTCTTTCTTTCTTCAGGATGCAGGTTTACAGTCACAAAGTGCAGAAGAGCACGGTATGAAAGCAGGTTCCTGGAACCATCACTCGCATGAGTAAACAGCTTTTATGTGTTACTATTATTATCACTACGCTGTATTAGGCTTACCTGCTTATGCCATGCATGTGAGGATGGAGGGCTCCTGTGTGGACGATCCAGTCTATCCGCAGGTACAAATAAACTAACGTGAACTTGATCTTTTTTGTTTGTTTGCTTGTTTCAGCCGGTTTGGAGGTTGCAGAATTAATTATTAAATCGAGAAACTTTACTGCTAACATCCATATTTCACGTGTGGCTAATTACACTTACAGTATTTAAATATGGGCAATATCAGTCCCCTATGAGACGTGCGTGAGCAAGTCAACACTGAGCTCAGTGTTTAGAGCAGAGGTGTCAAATTCTCCTCTGTTCGCCATCTCAAGCGAAGTATAGACCAGTATAAAAGAATGTCTCCCACTGAGTTGTGATTGATTTGTGCCATTTTGAAGCTTCGGACTGAATGTTTTCACAGTTACCATCTCTGTGTTTTGAAACAGGTGTGATGAACGAGGGGTGTGAAACTGCACACGCAACTGCTAACAACTTATGATTAAAAAATAGTTCGTCGAGGAAATACCCAAGATAACTGCACTTTCTGACTCTTAGACAGTGTTGGGGAGTAACGGAATACATGTACCGCCGTTACGTATTTAAAATACAAAATATGAGTAACTGTATTGCGTTACAGTTACCGTTTAAAAAGGTGGTATTTAGAATACAGTTACTTTGTTGAAATAAATGGATTACACGGCGGTACTTCCCTGTTTCATATTGTGGCGGGTCAGGACTGTTTGGGTTTTGTTTGACAGCTACGTTCTGTTGTTCCAGGTGGCAGCGTTACGGTTGCCATGGTTACAGGGTGACGCTCTCTCTCTCTGCATGTTTCCTGGGTGAGAGAGGCCTTTTTGTTGTTGTTGTGCTAAGCTAATAGGCAGAATGCTACCGGTATAGCTCTAAAGAATGTAGCATCATAGGCAGTGTAGTCCGTGCTGCAGGGAGAATGGACTGTCATACACGTTATGTGTCTGTGAGCGAGGGAGGGAGAAAAAGGAAAAGTACGAGCTGTCATCGAGCAGAAACGGGAGCTGGAAGCATGTAAATATAATAATAACCACTGCAGCCAAGAAGAGAGCCTGATGAGCCCAGTTGTAAGTAAGCTATTAAGACTCGACTGTACACCGTGTTCGTGTTTTCCTCCGAAACAATAAGTTCTGTTGGAGCAGCCTTTCAACGCCTCTCTCTGTCTCTCGCTAGCAAAGTTGACCCAGACAACAAAGTAAAGCTAGTTTTCAGCTACGAGCCCGACACAGAACCCACCGTATTAGCCAGAGGTCCCTTTACTACGGTTCGGAGCCGCGGACCTTCAGTAACAGTAATAAATTACAGCAATAGTACATTCATGTAGTTGTAAACAGCATGATAATATATTAAGTAATCCAAAGTATTCAGAATACGTTACTCTCATTGAGTAACATAACGGAATACGTTACAGAATACATTTTGGGGCATGTATTCTGTATTCTGTAATGGAATACATTTTAAAAGTAACCTTCCCAACACTGCTCTTAGAGCAACCACAATTTGCAAAAGTAACTTAATGGTTTTTTCAGTATGACTTGAACTTATCAACTGAGCAGTCATGTCCCCTTGGGCTGCATTCAATGACCTAAACTCTCCCACTGAAAACGCTACGTCCAAATGAACAGAATCAACTTTTGGGGGTTAGCGAGATACAGCGAGTTTTCACTGTGATGAAGGCGACTGCCGTCTTACCCTTACATCATCATGGTAACTAATGCTAAACTCAGAACCTGGTCCTGAGCAAATTATGTTCAGGGCTTTGGTTTAAACTCTTCTGTAGCTCAACATTTTCCCTGATTTTCTCCACTACAATCTCTAACTGGAGTAATTAACTACCGGAGAGAAACAAAGCATTGTGCAGCAAAGTTACACCAGTGCAAAAAGCACCACATATTTAGAAGAATAGACATTCATTCAGTTGGTCCTAGTGTACCCAAATTCCATTTTCCACTGCTGGAATTATGGCTAATAGATCAGACATTAGAAAATTAATCAGTCTGTATGCAGAGTAGATAAAATCTGATTAATTTCTCTGTGATCTGACCACAAACTAATTTGCATCTCTGTCACTGGCCTCTACGACTGTCAGACATGAATGGACTGATACTTAAATGTATCCAGTTTTCTAGACAGTTTAAATCACCTGCAGCATTAAGTGGTGAAGCAAATATGTACATCCACTCATGGAGACAAAAAGTTACAATTTTCTGCAGCATCACCAACTCTTGACTTGTTTTTAACATCAGAGTGGATTTCTTTTCTAGCTTACTCTATCTGATAATATCTCTGACCGAAGTAGGCGGTGCGCAATCGACCCAGATTGTATGGAGGAAGAGTCAAATGATGCATTAAATGCTCCTTTACTGTCAGAGCCTGATACAGAAAGAGTTCAAGCTGCTAACCAGTGTGATTTTCTCTTAAATCTGACTATTTTATGTTAAGTTGGGCAATTAAATGCAAAGAAGGCCTGACTTTTTATGTTGAACCTGCTTCATAGTCTAAGCCTCAGTTATTGGCTGAGAGTTATTGACTTTTTTTTCTTTTCTTTTTTTTAAATAAGCACCAAACTGAAAATCTATAGGAACTTGCTTTAGGTCAGAAAGAGGCACCCCTCCCCATCTGTACCCCTCACCACTCAGCTGTAGTTCACCAGGAGACATCGTGTTCCTTCTAACTTTGTAAGCAGCATAAGACCTGACCCCCACCTCCTGCTGTGCAGTCAGGCAAAGCTTTGAATATTCGCTGTTGATCTTCATCAAATCTCAGGGATCAAAAAGTGATCTCCCCTAGTTTACATTTCTGAAAATAACAGGCTATCTGTCTGCATGCTGCTCTTTAACTGACACCAAATCACACAAACACTTTTTTTTCCCTTTTGTTTTTATTCCATTTCTGCAACAGTTCAGATCATTTGTGTCATTCACATTTTATTCTCCGGCCTGTTTCACCTGCGTATCAAAACAGAATCCCAAAGTGCAGACGCACAAGTCCTCATACATTATTCACAGTCTGTACAACACACTCCCATAAACACTGTTGCCAAGGGTCCTCAGTAAGGTTACACTCAGGTACAACACCACATCTGATCACTTTTCCTGTCCCCATGGAGACCAGAATACCTAAGAGGTGTTATGTAATCCATCCATGTCACCTGGATCAGTCATCGGCTGCTCGCTCAGTCTTTAGGTTCACGAGTGTAAAACATGAAAACATTTTAGTTGTAAAATAACTTAATACCAAAAAAGTGTAGAAAATACACGTTTAATTTAATAATGGCATTAAAATCTCCCATGAGCACTTTGGCCGAAAACGTCTCGAGGGAGTTCAGCTGCAGCGTGTCTCTCGTGTTGACCTTCAGCTCAGCCTGAAGCAGCATACGTGTCCAGAGGGACAAACTGCACTCATTTTTCGCTAAGAAACGTCGGCTGGTTGCAGTAAGGCGATACACAGACTCACCCGCTGCAGCAGGTTTAACAACCAGACCCTCAAGTGTCAGAATATCCTCGTGTTTTTTCTCATGATTGGATGCAGTTCTTCTTCTGATGCCGGCGGCGACTTTTGAACCCTGTTGGTAAATAAAAGAAAAAAAAATCCTTCAATTTAATTCACAATCACAAACTGCAGTCACACAATAACTGATTCTCGACCATGACGAAACGAAAAACACTAATATTATCGACAGACATCACAGGGCTCCTGCAGGTCCCTGAAAGCTTAAAAATGCTAAGGATTCAGAAAGGTTCAAATGGTCTCTTCTTCTGACACTGCAATTTTGAATCTCCTAGTAAGATAAAGTGCTTTGCAAACACTCTGCAAAAGATATTTTCCAAAATGTTTCAAACAAACAAAAAAAAGTCAGGTTTTAAATTAAAAGGGTAAACTTTTACGATGTTCTAGTGTCATGCACATCTAGATCTAGATTCAAAATCTAAATATTTAACACCACCGGAAATTTAAGTTGAAACTAAAGAGCATCGTTTCAGCTACTTGGCGTTTAAACGTGGACCAGAAATGAGTTGATTTGATGATAGAGGCTTTATCGCCAACTATTTTCAAGAACTGGAGAAATTTCTTTTAATTTGAGTGTATCAGACAGAAAATCCTGGACTTTCAACAAGTTTACATGTTAGTTTGTAACTCTACTTTTTAACCATTTTATAGACAAAGCACCCAGTAAATATTTGCCTTGTTGCTCACTGGGACCACTGAATTATAAAATAAAAGATCTGTGATGACACACCGTCTTCGTCTCCCGTGCTGATGGTCTGCATAGACACGCTCCTCTGAATGAACTTCGACGGCTTCTTGATTTTGGTTTTTATTGGTCCTGGTTTCTCAATGAACTGAAACGAGTCGTCGGATTCATTTCCTGCGACCCTGTTGGCCACTGAGACTTTACAGTCTGCTGTGATAGTGGGGGAGGGGCTCTGAGGAGTGACCATACCTTCCTCGATAGTGTCTGTACTGTGATTGGCTCCTCTGCCTTTCAAGAAATGCCTGAAGGAGCTGCGCTTTTTGGGTCCGTCTGCCTGGTTCTTCTTCTGACCTCCTTTTCCATCCTCCTCTGTAGGTGAACCCGGACTCTGTGGGGAGGCTCGGTCCAACTTTTCCTTGTTTGCATTGAGAAAGCCGTTCTGCAGACCGTTCCTCTGGTTCAACCCACCTACCAGCGAGTCCCTCTGAGTCGACAAGTCCTGTAGCGAACCCGTCAGACCCAAACTGTTCCCGAAAACCAGCAAGTACTTGGGATTGTGGTACTTATGCGCAGGAACTTTCAGGTCAATCTGCCTGGAGTCCCCAACCGATACCTGAAAGCGAGATGTAGTGACGGGCAGAGGCCGGATGTGCTGCATCTTTGGCTTCATGACTGGTGTAGGAAGAGGCGGTTTAGTGATGTTGAACTCTCTGTACAGGTCCACCTGCTCAGACGCTGCGTATAGCTCTCGGAAGTCGTTGTCAAAGAAGTCCACAGTGTGTCCCGACATCACCGTGATCATGTTCCTGTCCAGCCGGGACGAACTCCAAGTGAAGCTGCAGGAAAAAAACAGGAGCGTAAACCAAAGTGGACAAGAAATATGAGATAAAACACCGGGAGACACAACTGCTTGTATTTTATTATTTAAGGCCATTTAAAGAATATATACATATACACACACTCTCCTATTTAGCAGGTTTTGGCTAAATCCAACAACCTCAGAGGTCAAACTGGGCTTTTTAGGGCACCAAGAAGTGCTTTCAAGTCTAGTCAGCAGGTTCAGTAACCATTCATCACAAGCTGCTGAGATTCACTTCAATTCAATTTTATTTAAATAGCACCAAATCATCCAAAGACATGCAGCTTGTGGGCATAGGTTAATTGGATAATCCAAATTGTCACTAGGTGTGAATGTGCGATTGAATGTGAGCACAAATGGTTGTCTGTCCCTGTGTGTTGGCCCTGCGACAGACTGGCGACCTGTCTGTACCCTGCCTCTTGCCCTATGACAGCTGGGATAGGCTCCAGCGCCCCCCGCGACCCTGAAAAGGATAAGCGGAAGCGAATGGATGGATGGATAGCGCCAAATCACAACAACAGTTGCCTCACAGTGCTTCAGTATGACCTATCCCATGTCCTTGGTTCTTTTGTAACAGCTACATCACCATTTTCGGGTCTTTCAGATGTAAAAGTGTAAACTGTGTAAATTTTGGTTAAGACTGGAAGAAATTTGATGAAATCCAATATGGCGGTTATGTCAGGGGTGTTTCCATGTGTCGGCCGTAAGTTTTCACGCTTCTTTTCACTGATTACTTTTTTAAGGCTAACATCAGCATCACCAAATGAGACCACAGAACAAATTTCATGCAAATTAAGTTACTTTTTTTTATATAGCAACAGGGCCACGTCTCCACAACAAGGCATCTCATGGAGCTGTAAAGTGATGCCTCAAGCTATGGATGCAGTTATCCAACAAACACTAGATACACTTTAGATCTTACCGTTGGTGCCATATTTTGTGAGACTATAAAATTGGTGGATTGTTGCAGCATAAAGTCAGGTTATAAGACGATCGATGGGAACTCGTTGAGGCAAAGCTTGCACATGGTTCCTCCATGAACACAGCACCAACTTTGACCCTTTGGTGGCGCTACATTGTTTGAGATGCATGCATTAAATTTGGTGAAAATTAATCAGGGAACCGTCTCCAATCAGTGCATCTAATTTCACAACTTCACTACAGTTATGGCTGCTTAGACCTGAGTAAGAAAGTCAAAGATGTATAAAAATGTAGACTCAATGCGGCTGCCTCTGTAGAATCACTTTTGAGCCCTCGGTGTTGACCACATAGCTGCAGCCTGTAACTTTTCTATTTAAACTTGCATTCATAACGAGGCCTCACGCATGAGTCAGGACATGACTGTGCTCATTTCACCTGCCACAAATCGGTCCCTCCAGTTGTGACTTTAATCAGTGAAGGAAGATTCGCCTCATCACTGATGTGGTCAGATGACGTGCACTCAGACTCATTTTGTGTGTTTGCAGCTTTCAGAACAGCGATTTAGCAACGAGTATACAGCTGTGTGGGTCCTGTCAAACTCGGAGCTCAGAGGTGAAATCGAGCTCTTTTGTAATTCTGAACTTTGCACTAATGGTTGCAGCTGTTTTATCAGCATGTATGTAGTCATGGAAACACAACATCTAAAACTGAACAAATGACATTATTTTGCCTTTATGTAGACTAAACTGTATCTAAGAAGTCTTTCTGGGATGTGCAACAACATTAGATTTTTATGTTTCATTTACCTTAAAGCATATCAGTGCACTGCATGTGTCTGGCTAATGTGATCTCTATTTCCCAGTGCATCACTAACATTCGATTTAATGTCCTGGATTTAGATTTTTAAAAAGATAAATGTTAGCTTTTGTCATAGCCCAATCTGCACTAGAAACCTGATTTATTCAACACATGCAAAAATGCGTGTACTTCCTGTCATTGCTGCAGGTTAAAATGAATCTTTTTCTTTGGAGATTTGCATTAAAATTACTGTTTATATTGATACCTGACATTTATATTCAATGTTCATACTGATATGACTGCTATATGGAAATGTAGGCTCGACGTTTTTTATGCCGTTAGCTGCAACAAGTATTTAGACGTGCACTGGTTGTTATATGATTTCACCTCTGCAGAATTCTTTTTATCCTCAGCAGCGATAAAATTTATCTATTTGTTTGTTTGTTTCAAATCTTTAATCATTCATTTACTTGGTTTACTCTTTACTCTTTGATCCCAGAATGTGCTGAAAAATGTTTCAGCTTACTGCAGCAGTCATGCACTGTATATGTCAAGGGCTTTTAATGTGAAGGACAAGGAGAGAAAGCCCTTTTTTGTGTGCATCTGGCAGCGGTACCATTTGCAATACTGGAAAAAAGTTGCAGAATAGAAAGGAACAGAATAAAACAAAGCAATGTATTAATACAATTAAAAATGAGTGAGGAAGATAAGAGAGGTACATTGAGTACAGACAGAGGCTAAATGCCTTTAATTTGTGGATATTGCAACTAAAAAATAAAACAAGTGACTTAATCAACTGTAGAAATCTTTAAGAGCTGGATAATTAATTCACCTGCATCACTGCCTGGTGTAGGATTTCATTTAAATGTCACACTTTCACCTAGTGTAAGTTTTTTTTATTGTTTTAATGGTTTCTCTGAAACTACTTAATCATTTTAAAGCACTCAGGAGAAAGCGGTACGATTCCCTTACAATAATCTCCCAGGTCATAAACGTCCGGCTCGGTCACCAACGACATTTACCAAAAAGCGGACCTACAACAATACATTTATCTTTTCCCACACTGAACCAACAGCAGATAAGAAGAGAGTGTGTTTAAAAAGCACTTCAGTCATTTCACAAGATTAATAAGCTTCAGAGTGTGTAAGGAGTTATTTGGAGGGTTAATGGAGTTCCTTTTGTGCTGTCTCACACCTAACAGTCACAAACAAGCTGCTCTCATTATGTTGGGTTTATACAAAAGATACAAACAGTCAATCAAATGAAGCACAAATAATGGTTATTTAATAACCATGTCAGGATCAGTTAATCTGCTTCGGAGTGAAACTGTGTCAGAAGGATACTTTATTATGTGTAAAAGTGAAACTTTCCAAATGAGTCTCAAATGTGACTCTGAACACGTCACCGTAACACGGAGTCGAATATAGGAGGTCAAGCGGTTCAAAGTCTTGACCAAACACAAGATACAACTGGACTCGGCACACTAAGCTAGACTTTTATTTTGAAGGATTTTCCATTTCCCAACGAGAGCATACCTTAATTACATGATTTATCTGTTAGTGTGAATATTTAAATTCATCCCATTCCTTACAGCATGTAGGCACGTTGCAGAAAAGAGACATCAGAAAACAAACACCTTGCTGTATATAGTATAATTTAATTTTTGTACAACCACAATTCCTAAAAAGTTGGGACGCTGTGTAAATTGTAAATAACAACAGAATGCAATCTCATAATCCTATATTTTATTCAAAATAAAACACAGAAAGTATCAAATATTTAAACCATTTAAAGAAAAATCTTGGCTCATATTGAATTTGATGGCAGCAACATGTCTCAAAAAAGTTGGGACAGGGCCGTGTTTCCCACTGTGTAGCGTCCTCTCTGCTTTAACAACACTCTGTAAACAACTGAGGAGAGCAGCTGCTGGACTTGTAGAAGAGAAATGTTCTCCCATTCAAGCTGTTCAACAGTCCTTTGTCTTCTTTGTCGTATTTTTAGTTTCATGGTGCTCCTGGACAGCTGGCTGGTCAGTTCACATACTGCATCTATTCTGTGCTATTCTAATAGAAACTCTCTGCAGTTTAGCTGAAAAAGTCATTGTCTGGATGGGAGCATATGTTGATCTGTAGACTATGTGCACCTTTCAGTAGCAAATGTAGGTGTGCCGGTAGATTTTCCAGATGTTTAAGCTGCCAGTTCAATAGGCACAAAGGCGTGAGATATGAATATAAAGACAGAGAAGACAACAACATTTCTGGATCGTGTTCAAACAGGACGTCTTTGCATGATGGAGCTTTAACCTCCATTTGTGGATGTCACAGTTAATTGTGTTCACAGACAGTGATTTCTGAAAGTGCTCCTGCTTTTAATGCAGTGCTGATTTTCAGCCTTGTCACTTGCACACAGAGATTTCTCCATATTCTATGAATCTTTGGAAGATTGTGTACTCTAGATGACGAGACATAGGTTTTCTCAATTTTACACAATCTGCAGATGCAGTTTAATGAAAATTTGTGAAAATTAGTGAACCTTTGCAGGGCGATCGTGGCTCAAGAGTTGGGAGTTTGCCTTGTAATCGGAAGGTTGCCGGTTCGAGCCCCGGCTTGGACAGTCTCGGCCGTTGTGTCCTTGGGCAAGACACTTCACCCGTTGCCTACTGGTGGTGGTCAGAGGGCCCGGTGGCGCCAGTGTCCGGCAGCCTCGCCTCTGTCAGTGCGCCCCAGGGCAGCTGTGGCTTCAACGTAGCTTGCCATTGCCAGTGTGAGAATGTGTGTGTGAATGGGTGAATGACTGAATGTAGTACTTTGGGGCCCTTAGGGACTAGTAAAAGCGCTATATAAATACAGGCCATTTACCATTTTTACCTCAAACATCTTCTCTAAGATGTTTTTAGACCCAATCATGTTATTGACCTGCTCCCAATTAACACAAATACTTGCAAAACATTCCTCCAGCTATTTTCTAAGTACCACTTGCCCAGCCTTTTGTTGCTCCATGACTTTTTGAGACATTTTGCTGCCACTGAATTCAAAATAAGTGCATATTTTTCAGAAATTTCTCAGTTTTCTGTGTTGTGTTATGAATAAAATGTGTTTATGGGACTTGCAACTTATTGTATTCCGTTTTTATTTACATTTTTCTTCTTTTGGGTGCTATAAAATCTTACATTAAATAATAAATTGAAACAGGTTGCTTTGTAAACCTTTTCTGCTTCCTTTGAATGCACCTGACCACAAAAAGAAACACTGGTTTGATATTTACCTGTAAGACCCGAACATGACCTTCTCTCCATCCACCAGCATGTATTTGGAGCACAGGGAGCCTGGCAGTGTTCCAAAGGACAGGGCCAGCCCTGCACCTTTTAGCATCCGCACACGTAGATTCTGTAAAAGAAACACCTGTTGGATTACACACTGGCTTACCTGTGTCAAAAATGTCACACACGTAAGCCTGAGTAAACGGACCCCAGCTATCGGGCATCCGTGGCTTTTTCAAGGATGACTGGCTGATTTACAGAGATGCCAAGTCAAATTTCTGCAGGCACACCCAGAAACATAAAGTCAGCCAAACACTTCAGCCACCTCTGTTTACTTAGAGGGAAGCAGGAAAAGAAAAGGACATAAATGCTGAGTAGACAAACTGGGAGGAGGCTCTCCTGTGTTGTCAACCCTGGCGTGGGGTGAGAGCGTCAAGTTACTATCCTTGGATCTGTTCTCAGGATCTATGAATGTTCCCTTGTCACTAGTAACAGAAACAGAGCCCGGCACTCTGAAAGGGTCTTTCACAGCCTTATAAACTGATACCACAATGGCCAGCCATTCCACCAATCCGGTTAAACAAGACTGGAGCTGAAAAACTCTGCATACAAGAGATAAGACTGGGTATTATGACACGGTGAAGATAGGATGACAGATGACTCACTATTTGCGCTTAATCTAAATCAGCACCTAATGTCACTTCTCAGGTTCTGCACCACAAGAAGCAGCAATTACATGTTAGCTCGTGCTAGCGTCTGCTCAGCAGTCCATTTTCCAATAATTCCTCAAAAATTAATAATTTGACCATCCCTGTTTTACACTGGAAGGAAAATACTTTTTTATTTTCACACATTTTCACACAAGTGCTCCAACAAGTCCATTTCCTCACATTTTATTGATTTCCTGCTGTTTATCAGTTACCTAACCACTACGTCTGCTACTTTTAGCTAACTAGTTAAACTGTTCTTGCGAAACCTTTAATGATCTGTTTTAGTTACTTAGATAATACTTTTTCAGCCTCAATCTTTGACTTTTTTTATGACTGAACAATTTAATCAGTTACTTTAATCCTATTTTTAACCTACTTCAACCATTTACTCAAAATTTTAGCTAACCGCTACATCCGCTACTTTAGCTAACTAGTGTAACAGTTCATGCAAATCTATGCAATCTATTTCAGTTACTTATATAAAATGCGTTTTTTCAGCTTTAATCATTGACTATTTTGCTGACTTAACTATTCAATTTGTTAATTTTTATCCCTTTTTAAAAACTATTTCAACCATTTACTTAAGATTTTAGCTAACCGTCTACTGTTTATGTTTTATGTTAAGCTGTATCAATTCTTTAAAAGTCCCATTAAAAACTACTCCATCCATTCAATGCTGAATACTTTTCTGAGCAGTAAATTGGCAGGTTTCACAAACTAAATTCCTGTAACCTCCCATGCACTGCTGCAAAGGCAGTTATGAGAAATCAAACCTCAAACTACCCTTAGGGTTAAGTGGGAAAATGTAAGGTTTTTGTGGTTGGTTCTGATCTTTTACGAGCAGTTAATCTAAAACGTATTGCCAAGTTTTCCTGGTTCATGTTTTAACTAGATCAAACCTTTGAGGTAATTAACCTGTCAGCGATTTCCCAGAAAGCCTGACCTATGATTCAGAATAAGTTTTAATCTGGGATAATTCCAGCCGTCATCGGCATTGTTCCAGGACTCAGCAGTGACCTACTGAGCTGTTTTCCCATGTTCATTTCCTCTTTGTTTACTGTGTTAGAGAGCCTCCTCTCTCTGCAGCGCTCTGTTTGCTCACCCGCAGATGCATCGCGTTAATCTGCAGCCGAGAGCACATATCCAGAAAGTGGGGCACTCCCCTCGCCTCCAGCACAACGTAAACTGCCACGCCGCGCCGTGACGAAGCATCCAGCAGGTCCTGGAGAATCTGCAGGTCCGTGAGGAGGTCCATGACGATGGCCACTGCCTGCGAGAAACAGAGGGGAGAGGAGCCATCTCATGTTACTCGTGCAGATCCATTAACACTTGTGCTCTTTTTCAGTTATTTGAGCAGTCATATTTTTTTAAAATTTGGAAACAACAATTGCTGAACAAAAGAAGAAGACTTTAACAGCAAGCATACACAATATACAAGTATGTGAATATTATTCAAATATAATAAATAATTCACTAAATATTGAGACTAACTGGATCGAGGCTCTCAAAGTTGCAGTTTTAGTGCCATTTAAAGCAGATAGCATGTGACTGAGGGCATCCCCTAATGTTCGCACCATGTGTGCTCACCGCATGCTGGTTGAAATTTTTATTTCAAAGCTAGTTTAAAGTTGTTTAACAGTTCATAAGGTGGTCCTGACTTTCATTTATACCAATTCATTTGCTTACTGTTAAACTTAAGTACATGTTGCATGGAGCTACAGGCTACAGAGGCTATATAGATGGTTGTGAGCAGTCAGTCAGCAAAACTATTTCTCTTTTGCTTTTTCATCCCATACATCTGAAATTAATTTGGTAGCCTTGGTGTGAACTTTAAAGACATTTAAAAAAAAAAAAAAAACTCATGAAATGAGTCATGTAAAAATGCAGTCTGTCTATACACACTTACACCCACTCATAACTGACAGATCAATAAAGAGCAGACGTCACAGTTATGTCACCGCAGTCGTGTACATAATAACAGAAAATATATGAAATAAAACCTGAAAGACGTTGGGACTAAGTAAAAAAAACAAAACCCATCTTTTGTGCCTTTAGTCATGGGAACAGAAATGTACGTTTTTAGAGAATCATCAAAGGCATCCTTAGTTATGAATCATCATCGTTTTTGTTTGTTAAACAGACAAACAGACAAAAGAATTTCATACCAGACACACACATAAAGGCAAAGTCAGCAATAATGAATGATTAGAAAGATAAATTAGAGGGATCCTTATAGAAGACACCTTGTCTTTAACAGACAAAACAAATCAATCATTTTCATTGTTTCTTCATTTATGTATCAGTCAATCAGCAGATATATTAGAATGTGTGATATGACACATTTATTTAAGCTCAGCTAAGCCTCTGGATTTAATAGTATCATTGCGGTCACAGCATGACCGAGCTAATTTATATTTGGCTTTAAAACTACACAGTCTAGGCTGTAGGCTGTGCAACAGGCCGAAACCATTGCCAGCATTTATACTTGTGCACATTATGCCTGCGATGCTAAAATACCCGTTGGTGGTTGAGTTTCTCCATCCGAGCTGCTCAGTTCCCTTCCAGTCAGTTTGAAAAAATAGCAGCACAAGAAGGAGTAACCAGAAATGAGTTGGAGGAAATGACTGCAACAATGCAACGAGTATTTTCCTCTCTAGAAAGATGCACGTCAGGTTACAGCACAAGTGTGTGGTTGCAGCATACCTATGATTTAGATTGAACTCGGAGTTCTGAACCCTGAAGTTACAGAGGAAGCATCCACGGATACACCAAGTCCAAACTTTATGTCCTCATTGATCACTTCATCACACAAATTTAAAGTGTCTTGGGCAACAAACTACATTTATGCTGTGGCATTCAGATGGTAGGGTCACAATTTGGCTTTAATGACGTGAAAGCACTTATCCATCCTGCCTTGTACCAGCATTTAGGCTGCTGACGGTGATGTCATTGACTGTCTTAGTAACCGTTCAGCACTGAGTATTATTGCTGACTGTGTCCATCCCTTTATGACCACAGTGTACCCATCTTCATATGAGACAAAGCACCAAATCATCTCAGACTGGTTTCTTGAACATGACAGTGAATTCACTGCCCTCCACAGTCACCAGAGTAGAGCAGCTTTGGCACGTGGTGGAAGGATGATCTGATATCCTCGTGTTGGTGTTGTTCCCAGATCATCATGAAAATGTTGTTCCAGGTTCAACATTGCAAGTGACCAATCACATTATTGTGACGTTATTCTTTTGCGCACCAACCCATTCGTGCATTTATGAAATTCCAATGTTGCAAGGACAATATCAATTCTGCTTAGCGTTTATTAAAAGGTCAGGGTTAGGGTCCGTTGATCGGCGGACAAAGGCGGTTTCTCGCAGCTTAAGTACAGTTTTTTGTTTTACGCCGGTTTTTCCCGAAGTCGCAAAAGTATGACATCACAACATTCTGATTGGTCACTTGCAATGTTGATCCTGGAACAACCTTTAGTATGATGATCTGGGAACAACACCAACACGAGGATATCAGATCGTGCCGTGGTGGAACGGGAGATTCATATCATGGGCGTGCAGCAGACAAATCTGCACCAACTCTATGATGCTTCTCGTGCTCTCACCATGGACCAAAACCTCCGAGGAATGTTTCCAGCACCTTCTTGAATCTAATAAAGTGAATGGCAAGTGCACAGGTAATTAAGTAAATGTAAGGAAATAAAAGCTGAAACCACTTCTGTTTTTTTCCTGTAAAACACCTCCGACCAGCCTGATGGGGAAAAGTCACGATTCCTGTGTATTTACTTTTAAATCTGGCTGCGGGATGCACCATTTAAACATTAAAACGACATCTGAATGGTTCCACCACTCCCACAGCCAGTCTGAACAAAGGCACCAGGGCGCTAACCTGTCATTAGTCTTGTGATATGAAGTTTAAACACGCAACCTTCCACCACGGCAGCAGTTCACACTTCTGCATAACTTGTTTTTCCGGGCGATTAAAAGTTTTAGCAAAGACAGTTTGGACAAACGCCAGCAACGGCTACGACTCACTGCACCGCTAATCTGAGCATGAAATCAGCAGCTACGTCTCTAACAGATGCATTTATAACAGCATACAGTTTAATTATGTACTGGATTTATTAGACCAATAAGACTGCTGTTTGTACTGAGGTGTTTTATAGCCTCTCCTGGTTTTTGTACCCTTAAGAGCAGTTTCAAAAGATCATGTGACTCTTTTTTCCCCATTTCCTTATTACAGTTTGTTTGGGACTCGTCCAGCAAACTGAAACGAGTTCTCCAGGAAGAGTTTGAATAACACAGTAAGCCAGACATGACTCAGTGAAGCTCCCGTCATCAAATTCTCATCCAAACTGCTTACGATGCATTTTATGTTGGAAAAAACATCTATCCAGAAAATGCTTAATCGGAACTATTTCAAGGTTTTCTGGAAAAAGCGTTATTTTCATACACGCCCACTTGTTATGGCTAACGGTTATTCCACCTGCCAAGACCGTTTTATTACATTGACCTTCCACGAGCTCTGGCTGATAAATCTGATAACATACACTTATTTTAAAGTAATAAAATAAATGTATGTAGAAGTTCATTTTCAACAGAGGATGAAACGAGGCCAAGCACAAGAGAAAGAAGGATTATTTTGAAATGTGACTCGTGTAAAGCTACTCTTTTAGACTCCAAGAGTAAAAACATGGAGCTGGAAGTGAGCAGATTAGATCCACTTCAGTTGCAGTGGTTTACAAGTTCACCTAAAAGAGGTTTGGGCTGTTTGTCCACAAACAGCAGGTTTACGATGGCGCTGTTGTGAAATTAGAGTTTTTAAATCAACTGCTCCTTTTAGGTGGGTACAGAGATTTGCCAATAGCATTGTGCTTTCAATGAGGGCTTTAAAAATTAATTAAAGGCACCTGTCAGCAGCAGAGACGTATTTACGTGACTCACAGTTCAAAATAACTCTTATTTGTCTTATACGAGCCTTTGGTGCAGACCCCGAGTTGCCCCTCTGCCTGACATAAGCAGTGTTGCCAACTCCTCAGTAAGGAAAATCGCTATTGGTTGTCCTAAAAGTCGCTAAATGACGTCATCACCTAATTTGCATAATTGGTCATGCTAATGTAATTGTAACCTACGTTGTTGGAGAGAGAAATAACGTTGTGGAAGAGACATAAAGTGAGTAAAAACGTCCTAAATGCATTTAGAATTTATTTAGAACTACAAATTAAATTTCTTTTAGCAATTATTGTTTTTTAATGTCACAATTCCAACCCTGCTCCTTTACCCGGGCTTGGACCGGCAAAAGTGACCCGAAATTGGCACTCTGGTGGAGTTACTTTGTGTGTGTGTGTGTTTATAAGTAGTTTTAAACCTGATCCACAAAACAGCATAACAGTAAAAGAAGAACTGACTGCGTTGCAGTCAGTGCGGGAGCAGCGGCTTAGCTCATGCGCGATTCATTTGCCGTTTGGACGCACAGGTGTGAACGTTTCCTGCCCTGATAGCAGCTGGGGGAGGACTATCCTCCACCCGTGAGCGCTTTGGCACGGGTGAGATGCCCACGGCAGCACCGCTGCTTGTTGAGAGTAAGAGCGATACACGCTTTCACGTCAAAAAGTCGTCATAAATAAGTCTCCAATAATACCAGAAAAAGTCGCCAGATTTGTCGCTAGTCGCTTTTTAGAAAAAGAGTCGCTAAGGGGGTCTGAAAACTCGCTAAATATAGCGACAAAGTCGCTAAGTTGGCAACACTGGACATAAGCTGTTTCCGGTTTAGCCCCTCCTCCATTAAGCAAACTTTCTCTCGATTGGCTGGTGCTCATAAACATAAGGTTTGAACAGCAGGTGGGTGGGACTTCTCTGTAACACAGAACCATCATCAGTAAGAACGACTGAAACAGTGTTTAGAGGCCTTGGCTCTCAGGGTCCACCTGGAGCATAGTACCTGTGTATATTACAGGAAATAAGGAAAAACACAACAGTTCCCCCCATAGAGAAGTGGTTTAACAACCATTAGAACAGTTTCCAGGGTTTTTTTCCAGGTGTCGCTGCATAACCCTTTAAAACCAATCGGAGCGGACACGCTCTGTTTTGCGTAACTATTTTTAAATCCTGGTAGCACTGCAACCACGTAAGCTAGCACAATAATTTTTTTTGCATATGAAACCGGAGGAGTTGTACTTACATCTTATGCCATCAGCTTGTCCTCGGTCACAGTTTCCTTCCACATATAGTTTTGCAAAAACTGCATAAAAAGCACTTGCAGCAACAAAAACATAATATTCCAGAAACACGCTTTGCTGATCCGATCAGCTGTTCATAACACTTCCTACATTGGAATAGACGTCAGCGTGAACTATCGCATGTCCGCCATGACCTGGCCGAAACCGGAAGTGACGTCATTTTGGCAGAAATGTAGTTCTTTACCATCAGGGCCTCATGAGCCTATACTGGTGTTTTTAAAAGTTATGTTTGACTTTATGACTTTCTGTGTCGTTTCTGGGATGCTTAGGACTCATATTGCACTGCTGGAAATAGTTTATTTTGATGCACATGCTGCTTTTTTGCAAATTTGCATCATAATATTTATTTTCGTTTTTCCTGCAGTATATAAAAATGTGTGTATTTCAAAAATAAAACTATGAAGACACTCAAAATTAATTTTCTGTGGTGGGAAACTATTTTGTGCAACTTTTTTGTATTTACAGTTTTGAGGGATAAGCCTCTTAAATTTCTCTAACTAGAAATATATGTTAAAAAAACAAAAACGATTTTCAATTTTTCTGTAGTTTATTGCACTTTCTTGCAATTTATGTAATTACTATGCACTTAATGCATACATATTATTAAAATCTGAGCTATAATGGTTGTTTTGATGTATAGCAACTTGAAATGCTCCCAAAAACAGCTCTACAGCATGTAAAAATATAACATCAGCTCTGGCGGACTTGGTTCTATGGTAGGTCTTAAAGGGATAAGCAGAGACCACCCTCACTAACGTCTGATGCAAACAGTTACTTTGTTCTGTAAGAAGCCTGAAATACAGCAGAAACCACTCAGTTCAGAGCTCCAACAGTTACTCCTAGTAGGCGTCCCGGGCAAATAACAGTCCTTAAACTTTCTATTACTATTATTGTCATTATTATTCGGTTTATTTTTATCCTGCTGATAAACTAATTTCCCCTTGTGGGACAATAAAGAAAGTGAATTGAATTGAATTGAGAATTGGGATAAAGTGATGTCCACAGCTGACATATTTATATTTAAGCGAGATCTTTTCAAATGCCCACAGTTAAAAACACACCTCACAGTCACTCTGATCCGATTTAGCATCAGTTTTTCAGCCATGTTCATGTTTTATCATGTACAGACATCTAAAAAAATAATTTACACACAGTTTATTTAGTAGCTGAAGTGACACTTTAGACATGAGAAAAGATAAATGTAATATTTTTATTGTTACTTTTAACGACCTGGAAACACCTGGAGAGCTCTGGGTGTGTGTGTTGGCGAGTGCTGCTGCCAGTCTTTGTTCATGGCTGGGCTTCAGCTTGTTTTCTCTGGTATCTGTCATCACGTGTGATATAATGAAAACCTTCCACTGTGGCAAATTGGAACAAACACTTGAGCTCTGTGACGTGAACGGACAACACCTTGTGTAAATGACTTCTCCTGATGGGATTCTGGTGAAGTGCACCTTCTTCTTGTGCATGAAAATAAGCATGACATCACCAAGAACTCATTGTTTTTTTTCCCTTTCAGGCGACATTTTCTGCTTTTTCTCTTGAATGCAGTTCGACCGGTAACAGTCACCTCGGCTCTTTCATATGTACATCTCAGCTCTTCTCTTGGATTGTGATAATGATCTCCTGTAGAGTAATGTTATGCATCCAGGATTAACGTGTGTGTGCGTGCACCACTTAAACTGCACAAGGACTCTTTCAAGTATCTGTCAGGCTTTTAGGAGGGGATGATTTATTTTACCTGAAGGGGAGCAATCTGTGCCTGATTCATTAAGCTGACACGGCGCTGAGCAGACTGCTGTAGATGGATAATAAAGTGGATTATTAACTATTCAAATATGATGAGTTCTGCACATCTTCATCCGTCTTCCCACCCAGCAAATACAGCCTCTGGTGCTGCCTGTCAAAACCAATTCCAAGTGAGCGATTCTCCTCATTAGTTACGATTTTCACACCTGGGATTTGAGCCAATCAGACAGAGTCGTGCAAAACTTCAAGTGGGCGAGGAGAAAAGTTAAAAAAAAAAAAAGAGTAGCTTGTTAAATGCCAACCTTAACCTGGTCTGCAGGATCTTGGGGGAGGTTTTAATCGCTCTGCTGGGTGCGTGTCGTGATGTGAAGCTGCCACTCAGCCGCTCAGCTTTTCCCTTCTGCGTTGCTCACGACTCAGCTTGTTAAAACTTGCACAGGACTCTCCCATTCATTTAGCTTTTATCGTTTTATTTACCCACGCTGGCTTCGTTAACCCTCACCTGCTTCAACCTTACTAGAAAATTCTCTGAACAAGCGTTACAACAACGCTACTGCAGCGCTACAACTTGCAGATGCGCCTCAAACACGCCGTGTGCAGTTTGCTGGTCATTACGTTTTGAGAAAAAGGACGTGAGGATGCACTCGCTCAGTGAGTGTGCTGGTTAAAATCAAACAGATCTGAGAAAAGTTTCCGTCTGATTTCATAACTTCAGTAACTTAATGAAACCATTAAAAAAATGCGGCCTTCAGAATATGGAATTTGTCAGTGTTACAGCCTCTGACAGCTCACAGAAGAAGGTGGAATTTTGCCACTTTTACAGTTCTCATTAGTTTTTCCATTTGAGCATTTTTGAACCTTCATAACTTCAAATCTCAATGAGATTTTCAAGGCTAAAAAAACATTTAATCTCTGTTAAAACTTCCAACTAAATCAATTTTAGAAACACCTACTGCATCACAATTAGGGCTGCCACGATTAGTCGACTAGTCACGATTACGTCGTCTATCAAAATCGTCGACGACTGATTTAATAGTCGACGCGTCGTTTGAAGCTTTGTAAGATCACAAAAGACGCAGGAATAAGTAGTAGGATTTAAGAGTGTAATAACGGACTGAAACAGAAGATGGCAGCAC
This sequence comes from Neolamprologus multifasciatus, assembly GCF_963576455.1. Taxonomy (NCBI): domain Eukaryota; kingdom Metazoa; phylum Chordata; class Actinopteri; order Cichliformes; family Cichlidae; genus Neolamprologus; species Neolamprologus multifasciatus. Next base: position 4,148,766 of record NC_140442.1, on the reverse strand, counting down.
TGCATGTACAAGGATGCCAGCTGCCGTTAAACCCCGAAGAAGAAGAAGAAGCTGTGTCCTAGAATTCATAGCGCAGCCCAGCTCAGTTTCCAACAATGGCGGCAGCTAGTTAGTTTTAAAATTACTCTTATTATTCTTTCTGGGTCACAAAATAAACGTTTAACATGTTTTCAGGCGAGAATGTAGCTGTGTAAACCTCAAATATCTGCTCAGTTTATCAAGACACCACATATTTTCAAAAGCGCTCCGACGTTTTCGGAGATGTCTGTTAGCCACTAGCTCGATAGCTAGCCGGGGGCAAGGCTAACTAGAGCCGTGAGAACACCGGACTCCCGGCAGATTGTTTTCAAACCCACCGCCGTCTTTCGCTACTCAGGTTAAACATGATATATAAGTCACTTAGATAACTTAAAAATTTATTTGTTCCTGAGTGAACCGGTTTGGCTGAGATTAAAGTTATAGTTTTTACACAGCTGAATAAACATCAAGCAGACAGCTGATTATCAGAAGTGTGAGATGCTCAAGAATAAACTCCGGTGTCCTGTTATATTTTAGATAGCAAGGAGTTTATTAAACTTCACCGAAACAATCTACAAATTTCAATAACAATTTAATAAACTATCATCTTGTCTTTATTTTTAGTTAGCACATACCTTGAACACTTAAAGCTGCAAGCTAATGATAGTTATATAAGAGCAGATGCTGCTGGTGCAATAAACTGTATGTCCAATGGATGATGATCTGATTAGTCGACTAATCGCAAAAATAATCGGTGACTAGTCGACTATCAAAATAATCGTTTGTGGCAGCCCTAATCACAATGCTCCAAAAATATTTATTTTATCTTTAATTATTATTTATTTACCTTTTTTATGTTTCCCATAATCAGCTTTTAGCATTAGTATCATGGGATGAATTACATTTTTAACAGAAAAGTTTAATAAATCAACCCCTGCTACCCTGATTGTTTGATCTGTTTTCTGATAACTCACGGGGAGAAAACTCAAAAGAATCTCATCGACATGTTTAATAGGAACCTAAACACCAGATAAAGCCAGGAAAAACCTTGGAGCACCTCGGGAGTGCATTAATGTCAGTAGTTCTCTTCATAAAGACAGCGATGGGTGATCAGGTGATCATGTTTTAGTCATAACCACCCTGTCTGCAGGGACCCAACGAGATAGAAACACAACGACGTCTCTTTCAGGGCAACATTGACAACAGAACAACCTTTAGCCAAAAACTGAGAACCACTCATTAAAATAACCTCAAACACAGCAGTGGACTTACTCGGGCCTCTCGGTTTATTAAAAAGTATTTAAAAGTGACATACTACACAACATTTCCAGTTCGATATTTTAATTACTGGTCACTAATTAAGTAGCACAGGTCAAAATGATCCGTTTTTATCTTATGCTAGACCTCAGTATCCCTTCAGTTCATCCTCTGTCTGAAATAAACCAATTTAAGTCGAATACTTGAAGGCCACAAGACACCTCAGCAAAAGTACAACTACTTTATGTAACAGTACAGCAAGCTGAAACTCGGAGCACCGGAGTAGAGCGCTGCGCCGTGACGATGGAAATTCCAGGTAAAAAGTCCGATGTGTATCTTTTATTTTCACTTTGACTTACAGCTGAAAAATGACAAAAAGCTCTTTGAGTTACAACGAATGTGAAAAACTTGAAACCCGCCTGCAGCTTCTGCTCTGTGGCGACTCATTAAACTGTTAAGACGGTGCAGTTATCAAGATGTAAACCTGCAAAATGTATGTACGTGTACAAAGTGTACATATATATGCATACGTGACAGAATGGACGACTAAGGTGCAGACTGAATTATTGAAGAAATCTTTGAATAATCCTTATTCAAGCAGGCCTGAAACTAAAGATTATTATTGTTAATAGTGAATATTCTCCTGTTTTGCTTTGTTTTTCCATAACTCTTATATAACTGTAGCTTGCCTCCACCAGTGTGTGAATGTGTGTGTGAATGGGTGGATGACTGGGTGTGTAAAGCGCTTTGGGGTCACTAGGGGGGACTAGTAAAAGCGCTATACAAATACAGGCCATTTACCATTTATATATTAAAAGTGAGAAAACTTACTCTCATTATCAAATTAATCATCCAATTACTGCGTGACAGGATGCATCTGGAGGAAGGAAGTGCTACACGACTCATCGGGGTGAAAACAAACTCAGTCCAAAAATTATTCTTGGAACAATTCAGGCAGCGAACCCCTTTTTTATATGGACATTTTAAATTATTTAAAAGTATTTTTTAACCCTAAAAAGATCGATTATCAAAACGTTTGATATTATTTTGTTTTTAACAGGCCGTCCCTGTTCACAGTTCACTCCACCTGTCCTGTGCGATCAAAATAAATCCTAAAAAGCTGAAGCTTTAACTCAAACTGACATTTACGTGATGAATTCAGCAAGACAGGAAACATGAGGACTGACTGTAACCGGCAAAGTCTGGGGGGAAGGGGGGGTGTCTTTGTCACTTTCGTGGTCAGGTGAGCGTCTGCAGCCAATCGCTGATAGTATTACACTGTTATTCTCCTTCTTTGTTAGAAGTAGGTCAGGGACTTTCTCCTTTAATTGCTCCACCATATAAGAAATGAGTTTCCTTTGTTTGGTTCAGGTGCAGGAGCTGAATCGTAAATCTGAATGTGCAGGTGTTTTATTCCACCTGTTTTATTGTTTGATGCATGCAGTCGCATTTTTGTATCAGCACTTTTAGAGGCAAGTCATGTAAGAAGCAAAGTGCTCGACAGGAAAGTTCAGAGGTTTCTTCTTATTTAAAGTTTCACTATTTCATGCCTGTAGAATTTGAATCTCTGTGGGTTTGAAGTTAAATCAGGACAAAACTGAATACTTCTCACTGTTTTCTGGCTTCATAAACACTACATCACAGACTAAGCGAACACTCACCTGCAGCCCTGACTGTTTTTATCGCTTCAGGTTAACAAATAAAAGGACTGAAGTTCTTATAAGTCAGGGTGTCCCAAATTTGGTGGGTTATTATAGAAAAATGTGAATAATTGAAGCAAAACTTTAAAACACTTGTGCGTAAATTTGAGTTTGGTTTAGATGCTGTAAACAGGGTGGATGTGCAGGGTTTCTCTTCTTTTCTGTTACCTTGTGTGACTCCTGGATGAGCCTCCTCACCACCGCCTTGATGTGCGGTCCCTGCTCTTTGGGGGGGTGGGTGTACACGGACACCCGGGTCACCCCCTTGTAGACGCCGGTGCTGCCGGGCCAACCGATGTCCAGACTCGGGACCTCTGTGTCGGACATCTCGGGCCAGTAGGTGGAGTGGACCCCGGAGTCCGCGCTGGAGGAGCCCTTGGACTTGTCGTGCTCCCCGGACTCGGAGTCGCTGTCCGTGTCGTACTCGTGGAAGGTTTTGCGGATAACTTTGACCTCCCGGGCGCATAGGAAGTCTTTGGTGTTGTCCTCCTGGAGGCGCATCTTGAAGGCTCCGTCCCCATTCCTCAGCAGCTGCTCCAGGGCCGCACGCTGCTCCTCACTGTAGTAAAACTCCGGCTTGGACTCCGGGACCTTCTCGTTAACGTGCTCATCATCCATGCACACCAGCTGAGACTCCGCCATGGCCTAAAGATTTAAAAATAACTTCCCCCTCGGTTCGCCACCGCTGCTGATTCCGCTGCTGCTGTTGCTGCTTCCCAAGAACCGCAATACCTGTGCTGACAGGTAGCAAGGGGGCGGAGCCAACAGGCACGTTATTAAAGAACATCCGGCCTGTAAACTTTCAGAGTACAACTTTCAAAAGGCAACAACGGAAGTTTGTCAGTGGTGGATCTTCAGAGTAGAGGAGCGTTATTGTAGTTAACCAGAGAGGTCAAACTTATTTTATGTTATCGGCCATTTACACACTAGTTTATTATCTATTGTAAAGAAGTTTAACTACTCATTTAATCGCTTACTTGACCTAATATGAGAACTAGAAACGCAGTTTCAACAGTGGCTCATTGCCCAGATGGTTCTGTATTTATAAAACATTTTGTTTTTTTTAATTCACAGAAATATTTTTAACTGTAGACACAGCATAATAAAAACAGAGATTTTAGTTGAAAGTGGAAAACAGGAACTTTTATGTCATTTCATTGTTTTATCTATTACTACTTTGGTGTAGTATAAATGGTAATGCAGGAGGAGTCTTTGAAAAGCTGCAAAATTTATGACAATGCAGCTAAAAGTTCAAAATCTATGTACGAAGGTTTCCAGCAGGTCGGACTGGAGTCTTATGTTTTGCATCCCAACTAAAAAATACTTCAAATTAAAACTAAATGCAGAAAAGCATCTTAGGTAACTAAAATCAAAATCAAAACTAGACTTTTGAAAAAAGTTCTTGTTGTCCAGGGCTGTGTGCTCGGGTGTGCACTGGCTCACTCTGGCTCTGCTGCTTGGCGGGGCCTGGCCCCCCATGGCTCTATCGGGCCCCTTGCAGGGTGTGGGGGCTCTCGGGTCTCTGGGTCCGGGGCTCAGTCTGCTCTGGCTTAGCCGGCTGCTTGTGGAGCCTGCAGGATCGTCGTCACTGCTGCCCACCGTGGCTTCTGGGTGACCCTCGTCCGGAGCTCTCCTCCTTTTCCAGGTGGGTGGCGTGATCGCCCCTGCGGTGGTCCTCCTTGGGCTTTCGTGCTCTGAGGGGGCCTGTAGATGTCTCCTCCATGCCTGCTTCATGTCCTGGGGGGCAGGGCTGTGGCTCCCCACACCCACTATCAAACACTTACATGGAGAAACCTTATGAACACAAGCACACTCACACACACAGGTTTGCAAACAAGTACTCACAGACACTCACTGTCTTGGTCAGCCGCTGCCTCGAAACACATCATGCATCATTAATAACATGTGCTGCTCAGTAACATTTAATATTTATTATTTACTGTTACTTGTGGTTGTTGCTATGGTTTCCTTGCTGTGTTGTTTTCGTTTTGTTTGTTTTTTTAAGCAGGTGTTGAAGCAGATTTTCATCTATCCCTCTTCTCTATTTTTCTCTCCCTCTCCTTCTGTTCAATCTCTTCCCAACTTCTCTTTCCTTATTCTGTTCGGTCCTGTGAGTTCTGATGAAAATCTAATAAACTATGACTATGAAGTCGACCTTTCTTGGCCTTCAGACAAGAATTCTGATTGCGGCAGTGCCGGACAGGACAGCAAAACCAAGAATAGAAAGTTTATATATTTTTCAATTTGGTAAAAATGTCTATTACATTTAAAATTTTCTTACTGTCTTGTTATTGTACTTTCTGTACTGGTTTTCCTAAATATTGCCAATGACATACACATCCGTCCATTCAATAATAATCAAAAAGACTAAAATTAAGAGTGAAAATTTTAAAAATAAATAAACCTAAACATGTTCAAACAATCTAAACTGAACGTAAACAAAAAAAAATCCAATCTGGAAACCAACAGAAACTAAACTGAACTGAAAGCAAAAAGTCAAAATAGAATAAAAATAAAAAGTAATTCGAAAATACAAAACTATAATAACTCCGAAGCAAAGGTTCCCAAATGGTGTGTTTTGGGATTTTGCACAAAAAGTAAGGAATTACATCTTAAATTTTCTATATCAGAACACATCACCAGGCCCTGATTAGTGATGAGGGAAAAAAAAAAAAAAACATCTATTCATGTCCACTTATCATTATCAGGGTTGCAGAGGAGCTGGAGCCTATCACAGCTGCCACAGGGTGACAGACATGGTAAACCCTGTAAAAGTCACCAGTCTAACACAAAGACACACAACCATTCACACTTACGGGAAATTCAGAGTTACCACTTAACCGCACTAACTGCATGTCTTTGGACTGTGGGAGGAAGCAGGAGCACCCGACGAGAACTGACGCAAACACGACAAACATGGAAACTTCACAGACGGTGGAGTCAAACTCAGGACCTTCTTGTTGTAAGGCAACAGTGCTAACCACGATGCCACCATGCTGGTACACAAAAGCACCCAAAGAAAAAAAAACTGGAGATATTACTGTAAAAGCTTCCTGTTTCCACACATGTTATCTTAGTCACCTAGAAACCAAACATCGCTTCTCATCCCTGGCCTACAGTAAGAGAGCACCGGATCTTAATGAGACGCAGAGCCTGTGTGAAAGTTTCTGATACAGAAATGGATGCATGTTACATTAGCGGCGCTCTCTGCAAACTAAAAAGTGTCGTTGGTACCCTGCTCAAAAATCCCTTCATCTGATGCTTCAGATAAAACTGTCACTGATGTCATTCCACAAGACATGGGGGTTGTTTTCTGCAGCTATAAATAGATGCTGTCCTGCTACTCTTCAGTGAGTGAGTACAGATGTTTGGATTTATTGAGTATTTTACTTTTTTCTATTTTATAGTCTATGAGCAAATTTTCATTTTTTTTTATTAAGTTATGTTGTCAGAAATGTGATATTGGGTTTGTTTGTATTGAGTTGGGCTGTTTTCATCTCCACTTCAGTATTCCAGGTGCCATAGTTGTACAACAAGCTACTGACAGGATCACCTTCAACCACCACAACTACCTGATTGTTATACACACATGAATTTTTGTAAGAAAAAATAAAGTATATAAGTGTCTTTTTATTTAATTCCAGAAGCCTCAAAGTCAGTGGGGAAGTTTTAAATGAGTTCTTTGTTCTTTGCAATCAAAAAAGTAAAACGAGTGCAATTTCTTTGTCTTTAATGGGGATTTTATTTTGAAGGGCAACTCTCCTTACCTGTACTTCTGGAGTTTTGGTTCACGTTAAGCAGGTGGACAATAATTCAAGTACATCTGCAATGATTTCTATTATTTTCTGTCAGGTTTTGTCTTCCATTGGTTCATGTTCACATTAACCTTGTGAATATGAACTTTTTTTATCTCTGGCTGTGAGCACCAAAGCCCCACCCACCTGCTTGCAAACCCACTTGTTTGCGAGAGACAACCAATCAGAAGAAAGTTAGCTTAAAGTGAAGCCTTAAAAGCACCGAATGCAACTTCCTGTGTTTAAAACACATTTAAAGCTTTCGAAATTAATTAAAACAGCCAAAAAAATTTAAAGAAACAACCTCGGTCATGATTTCCATATCGTGTTTGTACTGTGTTGAAGACAAATCGACTAAAGTTAAATATGGTAGGGCTGTCTGCATGTCGAACTGTGTAAATGTGTGAAAAAAGTGCTTGGGCAGAGGAAAAAGTACTGGTGTGAATGTGTGCTCAAACTGTAAACAGTGCATTTGTAAATTTGAACCACAAAGGGTACAGTGGGTGATTGTAGCATCCAGTCAGCCATAAGAGGAAGAGGAAATACTGACGGAAAGGAAGACGTTGTAGAACAGCGATTTAAACCATAGCTGAAGGACTCGGGAAGCGACTTTTATCGCCGCCAGCAGCGATAAAAAAAATGCAGCAACAGTTTGTGTTTGCTATGTTAGCTTTTTGTAGATATGTGACTCACAAGGAATATTGTTCGCTCGATTAGTGCTTCATGGCTTTTTAACCACATCATTAATAGTCTTTTCTTCTTTTTATCGTTAAAGACTCAGTTATACAGCAGGGCCTAATAAATGTAATTATAGGTTTTACTGCATCTTTAATATTCTGAACCTCAGTTTTGTTCTTTTAACTTTCACATTTTTAGGTAATTTTTTTTTTATTCTTAGCAACTGCATTTTATTTATTTTGTATTGACGTTACACTTGGGTCTTACACGGCCTCGTTTAAATGGATGTGCAAATCATTTTATAATTTTTACTACGACTCTAAAATGATATGTGACGTTATTAATGTTGGTTAAATGTGATTCATTAAAAACTTTCTAGTAACACACTGCCCACTAGTGGTGAGAGTTTAATTCATAGGTTAAATACAAAAATGTATCTTTAAAGGGGGCGGAGTTAAAATGGGCTGGTAGCTGCACCAAAGCCCAGTAAGAGATAAAAAATAAAGATTATTTTGATTTGGGAATCATGCAGAGACCAACTCCAAGAATAAAACATTAAATTTTACATAAAATAAATAAAAACTCACTTTTAAAACTATAGAAATACCCAAATAAATATCAAGAATATCACAGGTAAAATGTGATAAGATAAAACCCCACAGAAAGCCCTCGTTATGAGTGAGCATCATTTAAACATGAAGGTGGTGATAAAAAAACAAGTTTATTTAAAAATTCGATAACATTTTTTGATAAAAATGTGTCAAAAGTGAGCAGACAGTCCATTCATCAGCAGCCTGGCCAGCAAGCATTCAGACAACATGCTTACGGACGCGTCATGATACAAACAACATCCTCAGGCATCATTTGCAGCATTTCCTGTGTGCCAGGTGAACATGTGGGAGCTGTAGGAAGTTCCTGCAGGTGTCTCTGCTCCTTTGTAAATAAAGCTGCACCGCCTCAGTCCTCTGGTAGGAGGCTGACACGCAGCACATACAGAAGCCTGCTGGTTCACGTTCAGAAACCCGTCAAGAGCTGACGCAGCCGCAGATCGAGTCTGAACGCACGCAGGCGTTTTAAAATCATCGCCTGTGGCGTTTCCTTACAGCTGCTCTGTGTAGTTTGCGGGAAACAGCCCAGTCGATCCTCTCAGCCTGCCTCTCCACCACGACGCATCGGAGTTATCCACCACGTCGATGATGTCACCGGCGGAAAATTCGAGCTCGTCGTCTTCCTCTGCTGTGAATTTGTAGAGCGCCCTCACCTGCAGCGTGGATGGTCTCTGCAGGTGGAAACCAAACAGCGATCAATACCTGACGGACACAGCTGTAGCTGTGAGAATCCTTCACTGGACTGCTTTTTGTGACTTCTGCATTTTAACATTAGCTAAAAAGTCATATTCTGTAACTTGTCTTTAGCAGCCACACATCCCGTGAAATGAAACTTTAAAGTTGACCCAAAATACACTTTTTAAAAACGTTTTCCACCAGAAAACAGATCAAACATCCAGACTGCCAAATACTTCTGTTTCTGTTCCTCTACATCTCAGACAGTGCAGTTTATTGAAACTATGATATATCCTGATACCGATACTCAAAGTTTGTTATTCAAAAATAAGCAAAGTGTGGCTTCATACTGCGACACTTTGAGTGGGTGTAAATTGATTTGACTGCAGTTTTTAACCCTTTAAGACCTACCATAGAACCAAGTCCGCCAGAGCTTATATTATATTTTTACATGCTGTGGAGCCATTTTTGGGAGCATTTCAAGTTGCTATACATCAATACAACCATTACAGCCTAAATTTTAATAATATGTCTGCATTAAGTGCATAGTAATTACATAAACTGCAAAAAAGTGCAATAAACTACAAAAAAATTGAAAATCGTTTTTGTTTTTTAACATATATTTCTAGTTAGAGAAATTTAAGAGGCTCAAAACTGTAAATACAAAAAAGTTGCACAAAATAGTTTCCCACCACAGGAAATTTATTTTGAGTGTCTTCATAGTTTTATTTTTGAAATACACCAATTTTTATATACTGCAGGAAAAACGAAAATAAATATTATAGTGCAAATTTGCAAAAAAGCAGCATATGCATCAAAATAAACTATTTCCAGCAGTGCAATATGAGTCCTAAGCATCCCAGAAATGACACAGAAAGTCATAAAGTCAAACGTAACTTTTAAAAACACCAGTATAGGCTCATAAGGCCTTGATGGTAAAAAAACTACATTTCCGCAAAAATGATGTCACTTCCGGTTTCGGGCAGGTCATGGCGGACATGCGATAGTTCACGCTGATGGACGTAGGAAGTGTTATGAACAGCTGATCGGATCGGCAAAGCGTGTTTCTGGAATATTATGTTTTTGTTGCTGCAAGTGCTTTTTATGCAGTTTTTGCAAAGCTATATGTGGAAGGAAACTGTGACCGAGGACAAGCTGATGGCATAAGATGTAAGTACAACTCCTCCGGTTTCATATGCAAAAAAAATTATTGTGCTAGCTCACGTGGTTGCAGAGCTACCGGGATTTAAAAATAGTTTCGCAAAACGGAGCGTGCCTGCTCTGACCGGTTTTAAAGGGTTAATAGAGCTTAAACGTGTTTGTCACTTCTATGTAAAGGAAGTTCTGAAAAAGAACATTTTCTCAGGACAAAGCAGAGTACATTCACAACGACTGCACAGGATTTAAGGGGATAAGTGGCTGCCAGGAGTGGCTAATCAAACGCTCTTGATTTACTGATCATTGGCGAGGCACAGCACTTCAAAGAAAGCAGAGATTTTAGCTGCTGGTCTGAAATATGCAGGTGCGTGCACGGACTTCCCCCTGAGGTCAGCAATGCTCAGAGAAACAGCTAAAAGCCCAAGAGGCTACATCTTAGACTTTAATATGCTAACTGATACATGTAAAGGTCAAAGTTCACAACAGCACAATTAGAAAAAGACTGAACAAGTGTGGATTGTTTGGAAGGGATGCCAGAAGAAAGACTTTTCATGGCACCATGGCTTAAGTTTGCAAAGTTACATTTGAACAAACAACAAGACATCCATTGTACAGATAAGGCTAAAGTGGAGATGTTTGACCATGATGCACAAAACCAAACACGTTATCGGCACAAACATCTCCTCTGAACACCAAAGTATCGCTGCCTGATAGCTAAAGCTTGGCTCAAACTGAGTCACGCAATGACACGGATGTGTGAATAGCTGAAAGAGAAGAACCGAGGTGCTGCAACGGCCCAGTCAAAGTCCAGACCTCCCCCTGACTGAAATGTGGTGCAACCTTACAGGAGAAGTCGTGCATAAATGAATGCCCGCAAACCTCAATGAACTGAAGCAACTCCGTAAAGACGAGTGGGCTTAATTTTCTCCGCAGCGATGTGAGAGACCGATAAAGTTATACAGAAAACAACAATTCAAGTCGCTGCTGCTAAAGATGGCTCTGCAAGCTCAGTTTTTCACACAACTGTTTATATTTGTCACCATTTATTCCGAGTACTGATATATGTGTCATTATTTTTATTAAAATCTTAAAGCTGTGACCTAGTTTGTTTCATGTTGTCTTATTTGAAGTTTAGAATAAACGCTGATGTCACCTGGCTGAATGCAGTGTATCGACATGATGTTAGCTGGTCTACAGTTTCCTGTGTTTACCACAGCCAGTGAGCATCAAAGCGTGGCGGGGCTGACCTGAGGCAGAGGCAAGGTTTCAGAGGTGCGTCTCAGAGGCTGAGCCGAAGTAGAAGGACTGTTTCTTCCTGTGTGGCCGATCGTATGCGCTCGCGCCTCCAGCTCGGGTCTTCTGCCCTTAAAGCAGAGAGCAACACACACTTTACGTTCCTGCTTTTGCTTATTGTACAACAGAACAATGAGCCGAAACATTATGACCACCCCCGCCTAAAATAGCTTGGTCTCGACTCTTTAAAGGCAAATTAGATTTTGCTTTTCTGTTTCCTGCACTTGGTTTAAAGTTCTGAACCTATTGTTATCTTTGTGGCTAAAACCTTTGCACATTATTTGCTATGAGAGACTTCAGAGCTGAGAGGAAGAAAAGCTGTAGCTCATACCATCGAGCTGGGACTCTGGTCTGAAGATCTGCGTGGAGCCGTGTTGTAAGCTGGTGTTGTACGTTGCTCAGGCAAACTCCCCCTCTTCACCTGCAGGAAGGAAGCCGACAGGAAGAAGATAAGATACAGTTTTGATTTCTATTTATGTTCAGAAATCTAACTTTTTTCATCTTATGCATGATTGATTTTTACAGTGAAAGAGACTTCAAAACAAGAACAACCGCAGGTAATGTAATATGGGTCTGCGTTTAAGCTCCTAAAATAGACTGAAGCAGAAAAGTGCATCTTTATACCTTTATGTAACATCATAAATACAAATGAACAAGTTCTTACAACCGGAACGTCCAGTTTTACCATGAGCTGCTTTCAAATTTGATTGTTTTCAAAGTAAAACACAAACAAGTGCATTACATTCTCAAAAGTATCCCAAAATTTATTGATCTCATCGGTTTCCTTCATCATAGGACCCAACATTACTGAGCTTTCAGTGTAGACGTGAGTGGTTGATCAATGAAGAACTTATTACCAAAGGTTAAACTAACATCCAGCTAACATTTTTTGGTTTCCCTGTCAGTTCAACTCAATTCACTTTTATTTATATGGCACCAAATCACAACAACACTTGCCTCAGGGCAACTGTTGTTGTGCCCTGAGGCAAGTGTTGTATGTGTAATGTGTAATTTTTGTCCAAAATGTATCATTCTTTATTAGATAAACTTCCTTAACTGCTTTATAACACAAACAGAGCAGGTTTCTCCTGTTTTGTCTTCCCTTCATTGGCTTCCTGTTAAATCCAGAATTGAATTCAAAATCCTGCTCCTCACATACAAGGTCTTAAATAATCAGGCCCCATCTTATCTTAATGACCTTGTAGTACCATATCACCCTATTAGAGCACTTCGCTCTTGCTCTGCAGGCCTACTTGTTGTTCCTAGAGTATTTAAAAGTAGAATGGGAGGCAGAGCCTTCAGTTTTCAGGCCCCTCTTCTGTGGAACCAGCTTCCAGTTTGGATTCAGGAGACAGACACTATCTCTACTTTTAAGATTAGGCTTCAAACTTTCCTTTTTGCTAAAGCATATAGTTAGGGCTGGACCAGGTGACCCTGAATCCTCCCTTAGTTGTGCTGCAACAGACGTAGGCTGCCGGGGGATTCCCATGATGCATTGAGTTTTTCCTTTCCAGTCACCTTTCTCACTCACTATGTATTAACAGACCTCTCTGCATCAAATCATATCTGTTATTAATCTCTGTCTCTCTTCCACAGCATGTCTTTTATCCTGTCTTCCTTCTCTCACCCCAACCGGTCGCAGCAGATGGCCGCCCCTCCCTGAGCCTGGTTCTGCCGGAGGTTTCTTCCTGTTAAAAGGGAGTTTTTCCTTCCCACTGTCGCCAAAGTGCTGCTCATAGGGGGTCATATGATTGATGGGTTTTTCTCTGTATCTATGAAGCGCCTTGAGGCGACTTTTGTTGTGATTTGGCGCTATATAAATAAAATTGAATTGAATTGAAAAATATCTAATGAGCCAATCACATGGCAACAAGTGCATGTAGACAACCTGCTGAGGTTCAAACAGAGCATCAGAATATAGTTTGTTGATGTCAGAGAGGAATGACCAGACTGATTCAAGCTGACAGAAAGACAACAGCAATTAAAATCACCACTCATAACAAATTTATGCAGAAAAGCATCTCTGAATGCAAAACACTGCAAACCTTGAAACAGTTGGGATTTGTCTGCAGAAGACCACATCACTGCACGCCACTGCTGTCAGGCAAAAACACGAAACTAAGGCTACGATTTACATGGGCTCACCAACATTTGACACTTAAAGAAAAACTGTGCCCGGTCTAATGAGTTCTGATTTCTGCTGCAATATCCTGATGGTAGGGTCAAACCTGAAAGCATGGATCCATCCTGCCTCATATCAATGGTTCAGACTGGTGGTGATGATGATTTTTATGGCAAACCTTTGGGCCCCTTGGTACCAACTGAGCATCGTTTAAACACCACAGTCCTCTTGAGTATTTTGCTGACCCTGTCCATCCCTTTGTGACCACAGCCTGCCCGTCTTCTGATGGCTGCTTCCTGCAGGGTAACGCGCTAAAGCTCAAATCATCTCAAAGTGGTTCACTGTGCTCAGATGACCTCCACAGTCAACAGATCTCAGTCTAATCGAGCACCTTTGGGATGTGATGCAACTAAAGATTTGCATCATGGATGCACAGCTGACAAATGTGCAGCAGCTGTGTGATGCTATCATGTCAACATGGAGCGAAATTTTTGACGGCGTCCAACCCAGAACTCGGAAATGTGTATGTCCACATATTTTCGTATTTAATAAAAAAAACCTCTACCAACAGAAAGACGCAGAATCCAAAGACTCGAATAAGACATGTAGAAGTTTGCGTGGCACTTTTAGTTTCTCAGGATTATTACAGTTTCCCTCCATCACTTTGATGTGCTCACATTAAACCACCTTCTTAGCTTTCATTTCCTCTTCACACTCTTTTACATGATCAGTCAAGGGGGGCAACTGGTCACAGTTCTGCTTTCTATCAGTAAATCATAAACTAAAAACATACTCTATTATTTTCATGTATTTCCTGCTCACTCTCTGCCTGAACAGGCTTAAAACATTACAGATTTCCTACAGCTTAGCTTTAGTGATAAAGTGATCATTCTGCTTTTTTCAGTGGCTTCAGATAATCCTCCTCGCATGTTCGTTCACATTCAGGTGCTTCATTTTTACAGCATCTCTTCAACATTAACAGGCCTCTATTAATAATAGGGAGGGAGGCATTGTGAAACTGATATCTCTGATTCAGTCTCAGTTTCACCCTGCACCCCTAACACAGTGGCTTAAGTGGTTACGAAGAGGCTTGAACCAAAGCAGCAAATTCTAGAGTGCAACTATGAAGTCTGTGCATGAAAACTGCAATTCCTCTAATGGCCAGTTAAGGCTGCCCCCAAATGTGGGTCCCCATCCGGTCATTAAGTCTGACGTCACTAGCCGTGTCTGGGCCTAAACTCCGCTGCAGGTCCATATATCAAACGATCACTATGGCATTACTGAGAGTTGAAAAACTGTCTAAAGTCTTTCATCTTTAATAAAATGATCAGCATTCTGCTCTACCAGGTGTAACAATTGAGTTTAACATCCAGACATCCATGAAAACGGAATTTATGGCATTTAACGGAGTTAGAAGTTAGCAGGAAGTTAGCTCGCTAGCTTCTATCTAAATACAATATAGCATGTCCTGACTGCGGGGTTTTGGAAACAAATTAAAACGTACAGCTCTGTTATCACTTCCAACATAAATGAAGACAGAAAACTAAACAGCAGTGACGTTTGTAGGGTTACTGAAGTTTGGCTAGCTGGTATATAATGATGTGCTACGTGACCGCTAGCGACACAGCTATGTTAGCATAATATAAACAAGCTAACTTTTTTTCCACTCGATAAAAGTTAACGTGAGTGTTCTCGGTGGTCAGGAACAAATGTAATCGCATGGCAGGATGCTGTAAAAGGACCAAACTTCAGCCAGGAGAACAACTGAGATAATCCATCCACAATACGAGGTTAGTCATTCATATACTGCTGCATGGGCTGGGCTGTAGTTACATCGTATGGTTTTAAAAACTGAGCTTAAATAAATGATTAGCGGTAATAAAAGCCGAGGGAGGTCAACAGTGATCACTGACTGTTTTAGGAGCTTTTTGAGATTAAATAGAAGAAAATAATAATAAATAAAACATTAAACATGTTAACAACACAAAAGCCATATTAAACGCAGACTACTTTAGACCCGGAAGTAGGATTCGTCACGTCATCACTTAACGACCGGATAGAGTCCCATGTCAACAAGTCCAACTTTAGAAGAAATAAACATTTTACAGAGTGGTCAATAAAACAGTTTTGGTCTTTGGGGATAGTTTCTCCATGATACCAACTGTGCATTCAAAGGTAGTTAGTGTTTAAAATTAGCTATAGCTGCCGAGCTACAGTATGGCGTCGGTGACTTTTGGAACATTTCTACAGGAAATAATGTGAGGCTCAGTTAGGACAAGAGAAATTCTCATATTTTATTAGCCTTAACACAATTAGCAGGTACCTCTGAGTCCAGTTTGCTAGCATAACAAACTCATATGTCTAAATATAGAAACTTCTGGCTCCAAAAATCGAGCATGACCGCATCCAGCACACTAACGCTGAGGTTTTTAAATGTCAGCTCTGTAACCTTCATGTGTCATCATGTTTTATACACAGTCTATGATTTGAAGCCAGATGGGGACCCATGTGTGTCGAGTTCTGTCTGCACAGTTTTGTTTTTAGGCTTTTCCAGCTTATCCTACCATCGAAAAACAAAAGCATGCTAGGTTATCGTTGCCCATCTTGGCCCAGGACTTTCTCTGAGAGTTCTTCTAAAGATCAAGAGGTTTAATAGAAGAGTTCAAAAGCTTCTCTGCAATCAACATGTAAAAAGGTTCTTTTGGAAAATGTCATCGTTGGAGTGTTTGGCATTTAGATCATCATCATGGGTTATCAGTTTTATCAGTTATCAGTCATATTTTCAGTTTATTAAAGACCGATTTTCCCTGATTTTGCAGAGCTGGCTTCAAATAGCCTTTGTTAAAAATGTTCTCAGTATGACTAGAAAAAAAATTCTCATTACACTGAAATTTAACACGTCATCTTTTTGCAAATTTATTGTAAAGGTACCTGACACCTGAAATGTGGTTTGACCTTCTGCAATACCACAGAAACTGTCACATCATTTATCCCATTATCTCTGTGTGACACATTACTGTATGTTTGCTGCAAAATGTAAAATTTATAATCAGGTTTTGATTTCTGTAGATATGCTCGAGGCGTTACCGGCTGGGATGGGGAGGGGAACCCTTTGCTGTCGTTGAGGCTGCCATCGTTGAGGTAAATCACCCTGCTTTTAGAGATGGTGTTGGTTTTGTAGAACTCCACCAGCTTGTTGAGGGAGGTGAACTTCTCCTGCCACAGGAAGTACTGGCCTTTGTTGTCCCTCATCACTCTGAAGTGCTGGACGTCATTCTCATGTCTGAGGAGAAGAGATAAAGATTACATCTTTACTATCCATGGCCCACAGACTAAATAACTACTAAACATCAAAAGGTCATTTTTAATTACACAACACTATGTGGATAACATTTCAGGGTCAGAACTAACCACTTCCCCTCAGTGGGAAGTGGCTTCTATTCATTTAACTAAAAAGTAGACTGAACCTTCAGATTCTTGAAGCCTTTCTTGTCCTAATAAGGAACAAAAAATACTTTATTTACAGTTTTTAGACTTAAAGACTCTTGGACTTTATTAAAGAAAGGTTTAAAAAGTGGTAAAACATCAGTTTTTCGCCCCTCATACAGCTTCAGTCTGGCTATACTTTTACACTAATTTGATGAATCACATCCAAAACATCCACTTCTGTCCAGATTTATATGCAGCAAAGACCAAACTGAAGTAAATCAGGTCTTAAAACTGGATTAGAGACAAAGGCTGAAAGGTCTCTCCTTGATCATATCAGACTTCCAAATTGAAACAAATGTGTGATTGTGTAAATGATGTTAACTGAAATAACATTGAGTAAACAGAGTCTTTTGTGGCCCTTTATTATAAAGAGAAAACCTTGATGTACTAATCCTGGTCAGGAGCTCTTATAAAACAGTGCCCTGAAAGAAGGAGTTGAAATTTGTTTAATTTCTTGAGGTTTTTTCTGCTTCTCATTCTTTTCTAAAGCAAATGCGCAAGAACATCTACATAACAGACGACTCCCCGTTTCCTTCATCCCACTGGTTCCTCTCTCCTTATCTGGATTGTCCTCTGCTGGTCGATGCACAAAACTACAACATCAAACAAAAACTCCTTCAGCACATAACTGGGTCAATTTATATAGTGTAAAAAAAGTAATTCTACTCAAGGCACATAACAGGCCTAAGAGCACTTGAAGTGTGGATATTATTTATTTAAAGTGTGACCAGCGTTTTCACCACTATGAATCATACGGTACTGTATGTACAGTGCTTGTGATGTGTTGCTTCGAGCAAATGACAACAAAAATTCAGCCAACACCCAGGAAGCAGCCAATTTATAGTGTAAAACTACCACCCAACTATACAGAGATCATACAGATATCTACAGCAAGTCCCCTAAACTTCAGTTTCTTTCCAAATTATGTTTGGATGACTAAAGCTGAGGCTTTCAAATCTAAGAAAACTCTCCAAACTGTGAAGCACGGTGGTGTTAGCATCATGCTCTGGTGCTAATTTAATGCCAATGGTACATTGCACAACATGGATGTAATAATGAACTTAACTATACAGTTAAAACGTGGGCAAGATTGAGTGCTCCAAGAGAACAATGATCCCAAACACACATTAAAACTGGTTTTGGAACAAATTTGAAGAAACTCTTTCAATTCTTCGAAGAACAAATATCGAGAAATAATTATGCCAGAAGCTACAAAAAGAGTCTGGTCGAGGTGCAACTTGCTAAATGAGATTAAACCAAACATTAGTGTGGCTGAATGTCCCTGTAAGTATACTTTTGAGTCTGTGTGGATTGGAGAAAATCAACAATAAACTTAAACTTGTGCATCCAAATCACATTTATTACAGTTAATAAAGATGTTTCCGGTACAGTTATTCCAATCTGGAAAACGAACAGTTCAAAGAAATCATTAAAAGCCCCAAATCACCAAGACATTGATGCCCGAGCACGAGTGTACGTAAACCTCTGAACACAACTGTATACATTAAAAACCCATGGACAAACTAAAAGACAGCACCTGTTACTGGTTACTGAAAAATTAAAATACATGAGTCTTGAAACCATTTAGGACTGGAGATATTTTGCACGGGTGTTATAAATAACATACGGCACGACAGTCTTTGAAACTGTCCCGGCGGTCCTGTAATCAGAGCGCTAAAAGGAATAATCTGCGCTGGTGGTCTGACAGACAGCGGACACGAGAGGATAAACTGACTTCACCTCTGCCTCACTTGTTTATTCTGCAGCTGCCTTTGGTGATAAAAAATAAGAACCTCCAGCAAAGGAGGAAAGAGCTCAGCGGGCCAGTGTCCTGCAGATTTTAGCTATCACCCTGGGTCAACACACCTTTATCAGATGATTAGTTACTTATCAGGCCTCTGGACAACTTCAAGACCTGTTGAGGAGGTAGCTTAGCTATTTAAAATCAGCTGTGTTGCATCAAAGACGCGTCTAAAACCTGCAGGACTCCGGCCCTCGAGGCCTGGAGTTCCTCACCCCTGATATAAATGAAGTACATAGATTTTGTGTCATTTTATGCTGGAAAAACTATACAGCAGCCTCACATGAATAACTGTGCAGCCTCAATGAAATAAATAAATACATCACCAAAATATTATTTCATTAAAACTGTAAATAAAAAATGTTTTAAATACATAATGAATTAATTAAATTAATTCTCAATCCAAATATCAACTGTGTTTACATTTTCAGAAAACTTTCCCTCTGACCTCTCACCTTGAGGTCGAGGTCACTGAGATTCGAACTCATCCAAGATTTTCAGTAGATACACCGATGGTATCGGTCGCTTTAATCTCCAGTTATCGCATTCACAAACTCTGGTGTCCATGTCGCCTAGCTGGCTACCCGCCCACCCAGCAGGGTGACGACAATACGCCATCAGGCTTTTATGGCTGACGCGTAAAAAGGCAGTAAAGTACTCAGTGAAGCTGTGCACAAGTGTCGCCAAGTGTCAGACGTTATCAACCTGCCGTCTCACTCTGAGCTGTCCTCCAGTCCTGACTGTACTTGTCACGCAGGAACGAGCAAGTATGAAAACTCAAACTCTTTATACTTAGTATGAAACAAACACTGACCAAAAGCAAAGCAAGGCTTTGACTACAGCAGCTTTAGTCCCGCCCGCTGACTTTGGTGCTGCGGTTAAAGATAAAATAAATTCATGCAGCACAGCATGCAGTACCATAGTAACCACAGTGAATAAGATTTTGACTAAATAAATCCACAATTAATTAATTACACTTTTAATTAACTGTTTGTTTATGTATTTATTTCATTTTGACACTTTTGGTGCTACGTCTATGTTGGATGCACATAAAGCACAGCTCTAAAGGATACTCTGTTTTATTTGTGTGTGTTACTCTGATTTATGAGGTTAAGCTACAAAATTAACCTCATATTGTATTGAAAAAAGACTTAAGTATTAAATAAGACCTGAAACTAGCAACTGAGACCATGAACTCATCAAAAACATGTTCACTAGAGTTACAGTTTAAGTGACAAGTATGGTTATTTTTTTCATTAGCTCGTCTTTTCGCAAACAGACGAGTCTCCCTCTGCTGGCTGGGAGAAATAATGCAGATATAACGTACTTTTATATTAATCCGATTGGCCTGTTTCATGGGAACTGTAGTTGGACCAAAGAGACAGTTTTGAAAGTGTATAGCCGGTGATGGTTCAAACCAAAACAGTTACCAGGAGCAGTGGGGGTTGTGGGATAGGTTAACGGAGTCACTGTAACACTTTAAGATCCGAAGTATTTGCAAGTCCCCATATAAATCTTCTTTACATAGTGAATACGCATCTGTTTTTAAGGACAGTGTGGTCAAACAAACTCTCGGTGTTGTGATGGTGCCATCCATTGCAAAATCTTGGTGTTTATTAGTTACCAAAGTTGGAAAAAGGAAGTTTGGTTTCAACTGAAACCCAAGATTCGGCATTTTTGAATGAGAGTGAAACTGGTCACTACCACTGTCCATTCACGTGACACTCAAACAGCACACAGAGCTGGAAGTTTAGCTTGAAACCATAAACTATTAATAAAATAGACGTAGCATCATCACCCACTGGTTTCTGGACATATTATTTTGAGTTACGGTTTTTACAATGTTAGTTTCTTAGACCATATTTAGAAGGTGTACTGTTAAGTTATCATTTAACAGTATTTGGAGATTGACTCTCACTTGGAGCCAGCCGCTTGGTAGAAACATAACAGAAACAAAACTTTAGCATCTTCCCTTCGCTTACATGACACATAAAACCGGTCAATACGAGACACCAGCAGACTTTCACTGCTGAGCCGAATGAAAAACTTTGTGATTGATTTTTATAGCACAATTTTTATAACACATTACATGGTGCAAGTAGTATTTTTTTTTTCTTGAATTAATCATTAAAAATCAAGTAAATGTCAAAGAAGAGCAGAAAGGTAATCAGAAATCCAAAGTGATGTTTTCGATTGTCTCATTTTATCCAAATTCAAAGACGTTCAGTTTACATTTTTAAAGAAAAAGAAGCTAAAACATCAGGTTATGTGATGAGTTCTTCTTGAAAAACAACACCATTTGGTTCTGGATCTGGATCTAGCCCTGTCTGGTCTATATGCGTAATGTAAAAATATTTCTTTACTGTTTTATGAACTAAAAGAACGGATATCCAGTTTGATGCTGGTTGAAGACGCTGACGTACTAATATGCCTAGCATGCTGTCAAAGAGCTGAACAAACAGAATAAGTGACTCGGTAATATTCTATAATTTACTTCCCCTTTAACTGTCAAACCAGATGTTGACTAAGCATAGTTAAACATGCTGAACATCAGCAGCACGTAGGCACGCTAAAGAACACATTTAGCTTCAGCATAAATATAACTGTGAGCCAAACTTTAAGACTTCCCATTGCTTTACTCACTTGACAGAAATGGAGAAATCCCCCAGGGAGGTTTGGCACCCTCGGATCAGAAACTCCCCGACAGTTTTGGACTTGAGGATGTCCTCTGCAGCACTGCGACTGGCGTCCTCCTTAAACCACCTGCACACAGAGACCACAATGCTGCTGGTTATCTAAATTAAGTCACTCACACTCGTGCACAAAGCGGCCAGGAATCGTTACAAAAGTTTAAAACCAAGAATGAACCAATGTTGCTTTATTTACCCTTTATTCATACCTGTAATCCCACTGAGGCTTAATGTCTCACTCACAACAATAAAAAAAGCTAAAACTGCCTAAATCTTTTGGTTTGTTTATACTGCTGCTTTTTTATGTTAGCCCGAGTTAGGGTTATGCTCTGTTTTAGCCAATCAGCCATAGTTTCACAAACAACAAAACCTTTCAAATGGTAAATGGACTGGTTCTTATATAGCGTTTTTCTACTCGTCTGAGCACTCAAAGCGCTTTACACAACGTGTGCATTCACCCATTCACACCCATTTGCACAAGCACATTTTTCATACATTCATACTCCGATGGATGCATCGGAGAGAGTATTTGGCATGCAGACTAGGGGAAGCCAGGAATCGAACCACCAACCTCCCAATCAGTAGATGACCTGCTCTACCACCTGAGCTACAGCATGAAGTCTCTTACACGCCGTTTGGCCTAAACTATCCTGTACGAATAAATTTCCCTGGGTTAAGCCAAACATTTCATACAAGAGTTGATGTGAACCCAACTCTAACCCTACTACAAGCTCTCACAGCAGTTTGTGCAAAAATTATGACACTTAACTGAATTAATTTGTGTTTCTCGACACTGATTTTAACCTTATTTTCACTTCTTTTCCACCAGGCCCCTCGCTCCGCCTCTGTTGTTTCATGTCAGTGCGCACATACTGAAGATTTTCCACTCAAAGGGTAAAAGCATTGGCATCGTGAGTCAATTTGCAGCTCACGCCTCAGTTCAAGACCCCCACAAAGAAACGATTTTTACACATCCATTGGATTTTCAAAAGATATCTGTTTGTAGTTCAAGGCTGTAGGTCCCTCCCTTACCCCGGAATCTGGAAATCGATGTAGTTATGTGGTACATATCCTTCCCGTCCGTTCATCTCCGCCTTACACCAATCACCTTCAACTTTTATAATCTGTTCAAAAGCAAAAACAAAACGTGTCAAGCCGGGGGAAATGGAAAACATGCCTTCATTATCTAATCATATACTGACCTTTAGTAAATCACCCTTTCTGAAGCTGAGCTCCTCGTCCTCTGTTGCGATAAAGTCATATTTTCCTGAGGCTTCCATTGAGGTCAGAAGAAGTTTCAGGGAGGTTTAGAAGAACGTGAAGAAGAAGTGGCAAAGGGCTTTTTCTGCAGGGACAAACACCAACAAGTTATGATTTACATTCCAGATTGTAAAAATACAGCTGACAGCAGTGAAACTTGAACATGCAAATCAGATAACAGCATTTTATTTAAACTGATAGTGTGGTATGTGTCTGTCGGAAGCCACAAGAGCTCAAGCTGTTGTAAATGCAAATGTTAGTTATTATGCTTCCATCACCATATACTTATGTTTGGACTACAAGAGAAACTCTAATGATACGTATTTTATTGTATAATAGGTTTCAGTGTGCACCCTCTGATGGAACGAACCATTCAGTCTCGTAGTGCCGAAGTATTTTTAGCCTTTTGTGCTAATGAACTCAATATTTCTTATGAGACATTTGAAATCACCATGTTGGGCTCTGGTATACTTATACACAGCTCGTAATTTATAGGACATGGAAAGGAAGGACAAGGGAATGACATGCAAGGAGTAAACAGGAACTGGAAAACTTCATTTGTCGTCCATTTTTACATTATGGAGAGACACAGACGCCACTTCTCCATTCCCTGCAGTTTATTTAAACGTATACAGAAAGGATGAGAAGACAGGGGTCGACGCAGTGTTAGAGAAAATGCAATTCTCCAATGAAGGAGCTCTAAAACGTGGATCTAATGTTAAGGGTCTGAATCCCATGACAGCAGTTATCATCACGGCTAGTTATTTTATTTTCCCACCAATGTGAATAAAACCTTCACTTGTTTGTGGTTACAAAGTGAAGGATGTGGTAAGCTTTCGTGAAAAAGCTGGCTCTATCGTTGCAGCTGTAGAGCACTTTGCAACCTTACACTGTTCTGACAAGAGACACAGAGCTGCATAACGCCCGATATTGATATTAACCTAGCAAACAAATGCCACCTGTTAAACCACACAGGCCTAAAATAAACTTTAACCCTTATAATGGTTTTTATCTTTAATAATTAACAGATGTCTGAAACCTGACTCAAATTCAGATGTAAAAAACTTTAGTTCCTGTTAATTAGACTAGTTATCCCAGGCCAGCGGTACTTTTGCAGGTGCCAGGGAAGTATGTAAAAGCCAATATAGAGGAGCTAGGTAACCTGAAGAAACACACAAAAAGGTGTAGCTAAAACAGTGAATAAACAGTTTAAAGTTGACTAGATTAATCATTGTAAATTCTGGGATTAACAGCTAAAGTAATCCAATGAAAGCCAAAGACTGCCAGCTACATTTGGCTGATAAAAAACAGGAATTAACATTTTAAGTAGTCAGCTAAAAGTGACGAAAAAACCTGAAAATAAGTGTAGCTAAAGTAAGGAATTTTAAAAAAGTACAATTGTTGGATTAAATGCTGAATTAGTTCTTTTGAAGTCAAGGATTAACAGCCAAAATAGTTAGATAACAATCCAGGACTAAAAGCTGAATTATTTACCTAAAAGTTATGATTAATATATGAATTAGACAAAAACAAAACAGGGCTTAACATCTTAATTAGCCATATCAAAATCCTGGATTAGCAGTTGCTTTACTCAACAGAACGTCATGGAACAGCTAAAGCATTAGGGGTGGGGGAAAAAATCGATTCTGTGTAGTATCGTGATACTTTGTTTGCTAATAATGTATCGATACAGGGGCAGCAGAAATCGATATTTTGTTACAAAAAAAGTTTTTGTGGACTGGAACAAGCTCTGACTTCAGAGCATGTTGATCAGCTCCTTTTTCTGAGTAAGAATCCTGACATTCCTTCACTGTCCAAATGTGTTTAACTTTCTTTTTGGCAGCAATAAACATGACAGTTTACTTATTTTAATTTAAGACATGTTTTATTTTAATTAAGTTTAAAACTTTTTTATTTAATGTAAAATTATATTTTGTTTTAATTTACTTTCAAATTCTTCAGTTGCTGAAGGGGCTGCATAGTTTTCATAAACTGCATAGTTCAGAATAGCTATAATTGTACCAGATGGTTGATTCAGTTAAGTTGGACTAGACTGTAATACAAACCGTTCAGTTTGTCAACAATCAAACTGAAATGAGAGAAAGACTGAGTGTGAGACTTTGATATTAGATAAAATGAATATTGATAAAGTTTACCTTTATGTACAGAATCTGAATATCGCAAAATATTTTTAAAAATTGCAATAATATCGTATCGTGGGATGTATGGTGATTCCCACCTCTATAAAGCATCCCAGTATAAATCAGGGATTAACTGCTGAATTAATCACACAGATTCATCAGTTAATTCAAAACACAGGATGGTAATAAGAAGATAATAACAGATTCGTATAGCACCTTTCAAAAATCCAAGGACACTATACAAACATTTGGTTAAAGTCATGGATTAACAGTTGAATTGTGTTGCATTAAAAATGACAGATTAACAGTTAAAATATTTAATATTTAATTAGTTGTATCGCAGAGCACAGTGCACTGCGTCATATTATAATAGTTTTATTACACAACGCATAACGGTTAGACATGGAAATTGTGAAACAAGGGAGGCGGGGGGTCCTGTACTTGGGTGGTAGCTGAGGAGTCACGTGACACATTTCTCAGTGATGTATGCACGTAACAGAATACGCAAACCGTTATGACGTAACTGAAAAAGTAACAGTAAAACATTTGTTGAGCTACAAAGTGCTGTGATGTCACACAAAGCCGCATCTGAATTTTTAGATTATTTTTCACATGAATCTCATGCGTCACACAGTCTGATAATGTAGATCAGATAACAACAGTATGAGAAAAGAAACAGCATAATTAATCATAGCAACAGATAAAAGTAATGCACGAATAACCCAGATTTTAAAAAATGGCAAATGATGATTGAAATCAACAAGAGTGCAGAAAAAAAGAGAACTGTATGATTTTATTTGTAGGTTTACTTGATCCGAAAAGAAAACAAGTTTTGTGGAATTCATTTATGTCACAAGTAACTGACATTAAAGGTGTCACTAGCTGAAAGTCAAAGGATTTCTCAGTTGGCAGCTTCGGCTCGTCTGTTCTCGCACTTCTTCCTCTCTCTCATACCCTTGGGAGGAGATAAGAGGAAGAGTTGCAAGTGATGGAAAAGTACCCTAAACTTCTTCTCATGTGTTGTTGTATTAGGTCTGTTAGTTCAGTTAATGCCTTGTTTAGTTTTCATCATTTTAAAAGACCCTGTTATTGATTTCTTTTTTATAAAATATCTGAATTGTTTTAGATTAAAAGCCTCAGTTTATTACGTCACAACTCATAAGTCATCTTTGCAAGCCTTGCTGCTTATATGCCAACTGAAAAAGACAAATAACTGCGAAACAATAGCTAAAAGTCACAGGATAGCAGTAAAAACTGCAAATCCCATTTTAATGATTGAAATGGTTAACTAAAAGCTATGAAATATAAGATGAAGTCCTTTAAGGATATGGGTAAACAGTTTACATCCATCGATAAAAAGTCACAGATTTAGACCTGAAATGATGAGCTTAAGGTTATGGACCAGTCCTTGAAAGATTTGGATACAAACAACAGATTAAAACTTGCAATGGTAGCTACAACACAATCGTTCAAACTAAGTAATGAATAAGCAGTAATGTGCAAACAGTAAACTAAAATCTGTTCTATCTCATTGTGTATTCAGTATCAGTGCGGGTTTAGATTACACAACAGTAACCAAAGGTTGTCAGCTGAAACTGCTAAAAATTGTGAATTACCAGTTGAAAAACTCTTCTTTCAGTAATAAGTAAAGAGTTGCGATGGATAAAACTCACAGACAAATAGTTGAAACCTTTGGATTGACAGCTGATCACAGCCACAGATCAGACGAGCGGTGAAACATCTTCAAGAAACTTAAACAAGTCCACTCGCTTTCTTTCCAAGCTCCTTAGACTAAAGTTGAAAGATTTCTCTTTTATTATTGGTATTGGGTAAATATTTAAAGTGGCTAAAAAAACAACAAAAAGTGGACACGTAAATATAAACACTGTACCTCTGCTGCTCTGTAGTTCCTGCTGCAAATACAAGCTTGATGCTGCCTATTAAACAGATTTTTGTATATGTTTTAATGAAATATTCAGAACAACACCGACAGTGTGGCAATGAGGGCTGCTTTAGTGAACCTGACGTGCTGATTTCAGACAAAATAATTTATTTCTTTTTTAATACAAATGGTTAAAAGGATTTTTAAACACAGAATAAACCAGGTGAGTTAAGATTAAAGTTCATGAAGACTCATTTTAGTTAATCAAACTAACTGTCCATTAAAACAAATAACAGGTGCAATTCAAGCTGTTTTTAAAGCAGGCTGCAGCTTCAGGAAACCCCCTTGTTATGTGCTGCACAGCTGAAACACTGACCAGGATGCAGCCAGGGCTTTGTGGTTAGAGTTTGCTAGTACAGTTTCAAACATGCCTTAAAAGCATTTCTGTACTCTTTTATTTAGACCATCAAAGTTGTCGTCTCTGCTGTATCCAGTTTGGTCATGGTTTACGAGACTGATTCATCTGGGGATTATTTTCTCAATTAGTCTGAATTTATGTGGCCTAAAAATGTTTCAAATGCCATGTTTTGCCAAAAAATTACATTATTTAGTACTAAAGAGGGAAAAAAGAAGCATTTCAGAGCCTCAAACTCAGTAACTCCAGCTGCCACAAGCATTAAATGTTTCCATATCTGAGGCTTAAACTGGAGGAATCCCAGCATGTTGTGCTTAAAAATAACACTCGATTGCTGATCTGAGTTAGTTTAGAACTTAATTAGTGTCCTTTTCAGCATATCCACCAAGTACTAAAAGCAAACAGAAGGCTGCACGCATTTGTTCAGTGGTACTAGCAACCAACTGCAACTTTCAGAAGCGTCTTTCTCATGTTGATGCACCTGCATCATAAACTGCCTCTGTGCAGCGACACATGCAAATGCAAGAGTTCAGACCGGTGCTCTGAAACTTCTTAGATTTCACCAGCAGTGCAGAAGTCACTGACATCTTTCTCTGAATTAAAAGTTTCAAAAAAATAAAGCTTTAACTTTGCTGGGATGGTAATGAAGCAAATATATCACTGGCTTTTGATCTGTCAGGAATCCTGATGGGTTCTGTCATCACAATCATCCTCAGTGACGAGGAAAACAAACAAAATCTTTTTTATAATCTAAAATTTTAGGGCAGAAATTTGCTGCTTTAAGCTTCTCAGACGTAGATGTTGGGTCAACACTACTTTCATATTTATAATGGTTTTCCTCAGCATTGCTTGTTGTGTGCCCCGTAAATAAAAATGACTTGGGAGAAATGACATGCTGCTCAGAAATCCTTTATACTCTACAGAAAATGCCACTAAAGTACAATTTACGCATTTTTAAAACTGTCGCACATCATGATCAGTGTTTCAAAAGGGTCAAAATGTAAAACATGAATTTGTTAACCCAACATATGCAACAGTGGATATTAAGGAGTTCAACATGTAGACATGTAGAGAAAGAGCACACAGCGTACAATCGTTACAGGTGGGAAAACTCCAAGTAAAACCAGACACAACAATATTAAAATCGTTCACTAAATCTAGTGTAGAAGCATTATTAGCTAACCCAGGAATATGTTCCCTGTAACAGGATGCATCAGATATATAAGCAGTTGTTCATTTAAGCTCGCTTTTAGTCTTTTTTTCATCATTTTTAGGAGCCAAAACTAAAAAAACATCAAAAAAGCTGTTTTGTGTCACTTTCTTTTGCTTTTTATATTAAATAAATGAGTGTTTTACATCAAAATTCATATACGTATTTAGATTAAACTCTTTAGCTGAACCGCTTAAATTTTAGTTTCCACGTGGCGCAGTATCTGTTTATCTGAGGCTCGTGAGTAAAATTCAAAATAAATTAGAAAAATAAATAAAATGTAAATGTGAAATTTCCTAGTCCAAAGTGGCACCTGGGGCCTGTCTAAACTGGGGATGTAGCTTTGATACTAATCCAGTACTGACTGGGTAAGCTGGGTCATTCATACGTCATAACAAAGCACTGAGGAAGCTAACAGGTAACAAGGTGCTTCACGCTCGTGACGCCGCCTTTTTTGTATGTTTGCCAAACATAACGTAACCACAAAAGACCTGAGTCACTATTTTTCGCTCGCTGGGAAACTTTTATTGCACTTCCAGTAAAATAACTCGATTGACATGATTTCACCTTAGTTATCTCTGTCTGCTCCACTCCGTGTGCTCTCGCAGCGGCACTGAGAGCAAGGACAAGCCAAACTAGAATGACCATTTCAAATATCACTAAACACTTTTAATCGGTTTTATATTGGCCCCGTTTCCAGTGAGGACTACAGCTCATTAATGTAACCCTGCTATCAGATGGTAACTGTCATCAGCAGACACCCAAAGTTGAGGTGTGATTGTCAGAATGGGAACAGGAACAGGTGGATCAATGATTTGGGAAAAAACATCATCAAGTTTATGGAAGTTTAATTAGCTGTAAACACTGTGATTACATTACAACTTCTCTATAAATGTTCTCATTTGTCAACGCTTCATACGTTCGTTATTTAACCGTTTTTAACTTTTCAAAGGGCCTCTGTGTTTTCCTTTGATGAATTAGCAACTAATACTTAAAAAATTAGAATTTTAATAGCTTTCTTAAAAGCAGAACATGATGCAAAATTGCCTAATACACCTGAAGCCACTTTTATGACCCAATAGTAAAAAGCAGCATATAACTGAATTAACAACTGTTCCTTTCATTTTTCATCTGGATGTTCTGTTGGATTCACATTCCACACTTGAAGAAACAGAATTTATTCCACTTTTAGTCTATTTGTCAAATAGACTAAAAGTGGCTCCTGATGCTCATTCTTTCAGCACAGGCTTCGTGCAGTGTTTGCAGAGGAGGATGTGACCACCACAGCTCGATTAGAGGAGATGGAACAGGCCTCTAACATGAGGTCTGACCCAACTGCAGCCACAGAAGCAGCTGTTCACAAGTCTGATGAATTAATGTCAGTTATGAACTAAGTACACGCAGGCCCTCTCTTTTTCTCACCAACAATAGCTTTTATAACCACTTCCCCAAAGCTGGGGGTACTCTAAGCATGCAAAATGGGGAACAAACAACCCGATTCAAACAGATCTGAGAAACAGGCCGAAAATGCGAGAAATTCTTACTTCAGGCGTGAAGATCTGCCATGAGATTACTGCCACTGACGAATAACCAGAAGATGTCAGAGCCTCAAGTGGAGTT
Organism: Neolamprologus multifasciatus; assembly: GCF_963576455.1. NCBI lineage: Eukaryota > Metazoa > Chordata > Actinopteri > Cichliformes > Cichlidae > Neolamprologus > Neolamprologus multifasciatus. The sequence goes on along the minus strand of NC_140442.1, from coordinate 4,118,955 downwards.
CAGCCTTAATTAATGAATTGAACTGAATTTAAAAGGCTGAAAGAACGAGCTGTTGGGTTTTATTTGCGGGAATCTGTTTATATTAAATTAAAAGAGACACATTTTGCTTTTCAGCGACTAACATGAGAGATGGAGAAGTGAGAAACTGAGAAAAAGAGGAAGAGCAGTGAGCAGGAGGTGACCTGAGTCTTTTTAACAGACAGCTTTTGCTTTGAATATTTCTGATATGTATAGTGGTTCGGCTTACCTTTCCTCCCCTCTGGAGTCGACTCAAACTTTAGACGAGCTTATTCTAAGCCTGCCCGCTTCTCCCTGCGCAGTTTGAGCGCAGCAGCATATTTTAAACTTTTTTAAAATGCGGGGAAAATTTTATTAAAGTCCTGTTTCTGTGCTGAATGAAGTTTTCCCGACGGGTCAGTAGAGTGAATGAAGTCGACTGAGGACGGAAGATAAACACGCTCAGCGTTCGTCTGCAGTCTGCGGTCTTCGCTCTGCTGCTGCAGCTGCACCAAGAGCGACGCCTTCCCTCCGACTTCAGTCCACCTTATCAAAATAAAAGCCACGGGTTCCGCTGTGTCTTCTCTCTGTGTGGTTTTTTATTGTTTATTAGAGCCCAACATTAAACCAATGAGCTATTGTTATTATTATTAGTAGTAGTAGTATTTAGTAGTTATCAGGGCAGATCAGCTGCCTCCTTCACCACGTCCCCATTTTCCTTCTGTCACCCCAACCAGTCGCAGCAGATGGCCCCGCCCCTCCCTGAGCCTGGTTCTGCTGGAGGTTTCTTCCTGTTAAAAGGGAGTTTTTCCTTCCACTGTCGCCAAAGTGCTTGCTAATAGGGGGTCATATGATTGTTGGGTTTTTCTCTGTATGTATTATTGTAGGGTTTAATTTACAATATAAAGAGTCTTGATGTGATTTGGTGCTGTATAAATAAAATTGAATTGAATTACATCAGTACGGAGCCCAGCAGGGGACATGGGAGAAAAAAAATTAAGACGGACTTTTGCGAGATCTCGCAAAACAAACTCGGGATCTCGCAAAACAAACTCGGGATCTCGCAAAACTTTTGCACAAAAGTTCTAGCCGCATTCTTCGACCTCCCGTTAGCTTCGAGCTAACGGGAGGTCGAGACCTACTACAGCCGGGAGGAACACCGCTTTCCCGGCACATCGTGCCTCGACCTCCCGGTCGGCTTCGAGCCAGCGTCCGAAGAATGCGGCTAAAACGTTTGCGAGATCTCGCAAAAGTTTTGCGAGATCCCAAGTTTGTTTTGCAAGATCTCGCAAAAGTTTTGCGAGATCCCGAGTTAGTTTTGCGAGATCCCGAGTTAGTTTTGAAAAAGGTCCATCTTAATTTTTCTTTCTCCCATGTCCTCTGCGGGGCTCCGTACATCAGTGAATCTTCTCTGTAGTCTTCTTTTTTCCCTCCTGTCTAACAGCTCCAGCTTAAAAATCCAGGATATCCGCTACCCTCCTGTGCACATGTCCAAACCTCCAAAGTTGCCTCCAAACTGTCCGACCTGAGCCGTCCCTCTGATGTTCTAATTTCTGATCATTCCCACTGACAATATTAACATCATCGACTCTGCCACTATCTCCAAACCAGCAGCTCTCACTACCATCTTGTAAACCTTCCCTTTCACTCTTGCTGTTATTCTTCTGTCACAAATTCCCAGTGAAAATCTTGGCATCATTAAGATTTGGATCAATTATTTATTTATTTTTAAATTTTGTATGCATTTATGTTTTTTGAGCACCTACATAAATTACACAAACTTATGAAACATACCACACAAGGCTCCAGTTGCCAAGGTAACCCTTTAATGTATTTACTACCAGGTTATATGTCAATCACAGATACTCTTCACTCTCACTGAGAATCACTTCAGTCACTCAACTGCAAATACAGAAAAATCTATCTCAGGTCAAGCCCACTTTGTCTCACCAGCAGTTATTTCGCCAAGTGGCCAAATATCTTGTGATGAATCTCTTCTAATAGGCAAGCATCTTAAGCGAACCCTAGTTTTTAGCAACCCAATTCAATTAAATTACTTAACCTGAAATCTGGACATCACTCACTGGTTTGATAATTTCTTCATCATGCTTATTTTTCAGTTTGAAAATTGGATAAAGGGTAGTTTGGTCGGTAACAGAAACTAAATATCTACGAGTTTACAATGAGAGTGAAACTTCTCTATAAATGCTGCGTCATCATATGATCCCCAGACAGATGCTGAGCTGACATTTAGGGTTTAAACCAAAGACTCAGCGTCAATGTCTTGACTGTTGCCATGTTCGTTTTTAAAGGTAGAAGTGAGCATAACTAGAAAAGAAATTGGACTAAGTTATTAGTGCAATCCACCATTATTTGTCACTTACACTAAAATATTTCAATTTTTGAACAAACTGGCTGCGCGGCTCTTCTACATAAGCAGACACAGAAAACACTAGAAATCAAAATGCACCTCCAACCTTATGGCTTTGTTTTCTACAGTAACTCTGCATGATCCTCCCCTCTTTAAGCTGTCTTTCTTCTGATTGGCAGCCAGTCACAAATAACAGCAAGTGGGTGGATAACTGTGCCTGTGGTTACCATGTTAGTGATGTCTTGACTATGTTATTAAGTGATTTTTCACATATTTTGGAATAAAACATTAAACAAATACAGTTTTAATTTCAGTTCAGCATCACGTTTTGTACTTAAAATACCACATAACAGTCATACAAATGATATATGCTAATATCTTATTCAATGTCCTGCAGGTACAACACACTTGAGAATATTCAGATGTTAAATGTACTTTGCAAACCTACCTGCTGAATAAATAAATCTTCAAAGAACTGCACTAATGTACAGTCCTATTTAAATCAACCTGCAGAGACCTGAAAGACTGAAAACCTGCCAGAGCACGTGAAGAAATGAAGAAATAAGAAACGCAGATGCGTTCATCAAAGCAGGAGCGACTGTGAGCAGGATGCTGTTGCAACATTTGTGAAGATACCAGAATGGTCATAAGAAATGAAGATGGGGGAAATTTTCCATTGCGTTCTGCTTATTTTCAACATGGTAGTAATTTATCTAAAATCTAAAAATCTAAAAACACAGATAATCGGCAGCTCTTTAAGGACTGATGTGTATTCATTAAAAAACAGGGTCCCTGATATTTAGGAACCCAGAAATCACAAGATCATACATCTACACTGAAATGCTACATCAGATAAATTAAATAAATAATATTTAATACCACGAAAAACACATAATCAGGTTTTAATTTTTAAAAAAAATTAGAACAGCGTTACTATGACTATTTTTTTTTAATTGTTATATTACATTTTATGCATAAAATTTACTTTTATTATTACAACAACTCGCATACCAAAATAATTTCTCAAATGTGGGCTAAATTAGCAGTATTATTATTTTTTTTATTATAAGCGGTACTAGTAGTAGTAGTAGTATTTATTATTATTATTCATTTACAGAATCAACGGTCCACAATTTAAAAACTTGCTTGATGCTTACAGATCATTTTCCTACAAGAAGACTGAGGCTAATGTGTCCACAGCTGGGACCAGTAGCATGTAGTCCGAAATCCTGTGAGCACATATCATTTTCAGAAACATGAGGAATTGAATTTAAACGAGAATTATTAATTAGTCGTCAAATGTACTCCAGCAGCTACACATGCACTCCTCTGCAGTAAAAGTTTATTAGCTTTATTATTACTTTCCTTTACTACAAAGCTAATAGTAAGCTCTGGATCAGGCACTCTGAACCATCCCATAATCATGCTGCTCCAGGCTCAGACTGGATTGTGGCTACCTCTCCCTGAGGAGGTCACTTCCTGTTAAAAGTTTTTCCTTTGCCTGATCTCATAGGAGACCATCTGAACACTGAGACTGGGGTTTCTCTCTAATATTGCGAGGTGTGTACCTTCCAGTATAAAGTGCTTTGATGTGACTGTGGTCGTGAATTAGTGCTGTATAAATGAAACTCAACTTAATTATGTTGCTTTAAGTTTTATTAAACTTGCTTTCCTGTATAGTTTGTCCTCAAGCATGCAGCACACACATGGCTGCACGGAGAGAAATCTTACATGCACGCTCGCTTTACATGCATGAAACTTGCATAAGACGATGTTTGGTTGTGCACACATCACATGTCATCACCTCTAAATGTTCTCATCACTCATTTGATCTGTAAAAAAACTTATAAGACAGTTTAATAGAGTCATTTTTTCAAACATTTTATTAACATAGTTATTCATATTTTTGAATGACTGCTGATGAACACAGGATGTGATCAATCAGTGAAACTACACATTTACATAAGAAACTGAAATATGCTTTAAAAAGCACTAAGCGACACTCGCTTCTCTTTCATTTTCCTCTGTAGTCTTAAAAAAGTCACATTATGTGCATTAGATAAAGATCAAATCCTGTTATCTTGATAACTGCTTCTCTTCTTATTTAGATGCTTCCTAAACAGTAAAGATACATTTTTATTACTCAGAAAAAGCAAAGAGAAAAGTGAATTCTTGCATTTTACATCCCTGTTCTGTTCTTCTGTTATGTATTAGATTGTTTTTATAATTCATGGCAGCCCTGATGCTTCTCCACCAATCAATGACTATTACCTCAATGGAGTGTGTGTGTTAATGTTGAGACAACAGAAAATAGTGTATTTATTTTAACGTTTTAATTAACTGCATCACGAAAAGTGTCAAACACAGCAAAGTTATTTTTTATCCTCTTTATGTTTTTATGTCGTGATTAAAAATCTGGATTTTGTGCTTTTCTAAAATTTGGTATGCACAGAAATTAAAAGGCATTGAACCTGGTCTGCGTTTAATTTTGCATTATAAGTTTTTGATCTTGTTTTTTCTTTCAGATTATGTCATTTAGTTGATTCGGCGCACGTTTGTTTTGTGTTCACTTACTTTCTGCGTGTTTTGCATCATGTGCAAAGTAAAACCAAATCAGACCATTTTATTGTACTTTACACAGATCAGACAATGTTATTGCATTACTCAGGTTATAGATAAATAACACAGAGAAACAGCTATATCATATTACTCAAAGTGCATCATGTGCATTTAGTAAGGAAGGTCCATTCATGTCCAAAAAGAATAGACAAAAGCACAAGTGACTTCTTCTCTGTGTCCTGAATGTAATCCGGTTGCAGACCACAAACATGGCGGTCTTCTTCTTAGCCGAACAAGGAAATCCCTAAGTAAAAAAAATCTACTAAAGAGTTTGATCTTTTGTGTGAATATTTGTGGGACTGGTTCCAGATTGTTCCAGTTTTCCACCTGGTTCGAACCCTGATTTACCTGCAGTGTTAAAGCCTCGGTCAGGTTTCCTTCATTTTCCTCATTTCAGGTTTAAAACTGACCCAGAATGAAAGTAAAGTGCACTTTATTATTCTGTCATTGTTGCCATGAGAAACATATAACTCTATTTCTATTCTTTTAACTGACATTTCAGTGCCGTCTCATTAATAATAATAACTTTATTTCTATAGTGCGACCTTTTTAAAACAGAGTTTATCCAGTGCTTTAATAGAGAAGCAAAAACAATCATACAGAATATAAATAAGTATAAAAATGAAGAGATTTTGAGGCAGTAAGATGATTAATCCTATGCTGAGCTACACAGAAGAGTCGCACTTAAAATCTCGCTGTAAAGCCAACACTGGCATTAGTCATCAGTCACAAGCAGACATCTCTGTGATATTCAGCCAGAGACGGAGGAAAGGTGGTTAGAAATCAAACAGCTTCTTCCTGTAGCATAACAGGAGTTCCTCACTGAGGGACTCTGTCTGGCCAGCCTCATGCAAAATAAATGAGAAAACAGACTGAATGTATGTGTGCCGCGCTGCTCTCGGCGTGTCAGAGCTCACAGATCGCAGGAAGGTGTAAAAACGCAAGTCTGACCTGAATCTCCAAACCGCTCGCTGTGCACAGCAGCTGCAGGTGGATCACATCCGCCTCTTGGCCTGTTACTCAATACCACAAGATAAATACACAGTTGTGTGTGTGTGTGTGTGTGTGTGTGTGTGTGTGTGTGTGTGTGTGTGTGTGTGTGTGTGTGTGTGTGTGTGTGTAGACACAGAGACAGACATTAAACTTGGGTTTGTTTAGAAATGCCACAGGTGCATGCAGTGGCCGACTGTTATTATCTCTCAGTGTGAACATGTTTAGCATTTACATGTTTTAAAACCGTTTAAACTTGTTGGGAACGCACATTAGTGCAGCTGTGTGCTTTTCTTTTTTCATTTAAAGGTTTTGTAAATTACTTCCAAAATGAACTGAAGCTCTCAAGAACTGCCAGAACTTTGTGCCCAAAATATCGGTGTACACGGTTGAAAACAGGCCTGGGCTCCGCTTTCATGTATTAACCAATTTGTGCCACAAGATGGTGCAGTGAGTCAACCAGACCTGTCATTAACCTTCTTAATTACAGTCAAAAGCCAAAGCCTCTTGAGGACATGGAAGTACGGCTGAAAATAAAAATCAAAGGGTAAGAAAAAATATTTAGCACTGGAGAAATGCTGCCCCCTGGTGGAGTTTAAGGTAAGACTTGCACCGAGTGATTACAGAAAGTGCCTGCTTTAACCCACTGACTGTATATTAAAGAAACAGACAGTGCAGATTTGCTTTAAATGTGAAATCCTTCAAATGACCAGTTCAAGAAAACAGAAGATGGCAAATCAAAATTGCACATCAGTAATTTTTGCAAGTAAAATGAAGAAGTCACCAGTTTTCTGAATTAGTCCCTATTAGACTGATTTGTTCCACACTATTGTATTTATACTGTCCCACTGCAATAATAGTAGAAATGTGAAACAGGAAAAAAAGCTTCAGACTTAAATCATTTGTTTTCCTTTTGGTGTTTGATGTCTTTAGATGCTGCTTTCATTTCTGTTTTTCTCTGTTAACTGGCATCTCTAGTTTTCCACATTTTTATCTAATGCTGGTGGCAGTTTGTTCATAGAGTAATTTATATCCTGCCATGAAATAAGAGCGACATTACTAAAAGCACAATATTAAAATTAATGATTAGGATCACCATTAGATAATGATTAACGCGTCTGTTGGTGAAGTATCTAAAGCCGTTGCTCTGCCTATTTCCTGTATTCTCTATGCCCACCTCTAGTGTTATGACACCGCCTTCCCGGCCTCTGAGAGCGTTGTGCCTCACTACAGTGTTACAGTAGAAGATGTGGCAAGCCACACAGCCACACATTCTGGACAGTTGGAGATTGTGCACTAGGTCTGTGGATGCAGCCAAGTCTGTGTGGACTGTGTGATACTGTCTGTAATCATTACTTGTTGTTTGTTGGGGTCTGCTGTTGAACTGAAGGTGGTTTATGAGCCGGACATGATTCGGATCATCTGTGGAGGCCCTGCTGCTCTGGACCTGCTGATTGTTGAACTGGCTGTACTCGTTACTTGTTGTCTGTGGAGGTCTGTTGGGGTACAGCCTGTAAGGGTTACTTGTTGTCTCTGATGGTCTGTTGGGGTACAACCTGTAAGGGTTACTTGTTGTCTCTGATGGTCTGTTGGGGTACAACCTGTAAGGGTTACTTCTTGTCTGTGGAGGTCTGTTGTTGAAATAGTCTTGGCTATTTGATGGAACCTGATTGGAAGCTCAAAAGAAAGAAAACAAAAATCAACACTTACAAATGTTTTCATGAGTTTGTTTGCTGTCATTTCATTTATTAACATCACAGAAAGGTTACTTTTGAAGATGAAAATATTTTGTCACTCCACATTTTGCCAATTTTATGCTCCATAAACATGTTGCTTAGCATGCAGTTTCATTTGCATATGAAGGTTTTCACAGTGTTGTATCTTAGCATATTTACCATCATCTGAACTACTGTAGTCAAATGGGGAAGTAGGCATCTTCTTGGATATCTTGGTGTCTTCACGCTCCCTCTTTTCCGCCAGGGCTGTAAGTGCCGCTAGAAGAATTGATATCTCCTGTTAGAGGAGTTGGATATGTTTAAATCATTCTTAAGTCAGATTTAAACATATATAATTAGTACAGCAAAGATATCCCAGCCCAGCATGTGTTTTTCCTTCAACTTGTAGGAAGTCCTCCAAGTTCTCCACAATCTCAAAGTCAGAGAAACCGTACACCAATCAGACATCATATTGTTCACCTACCTAATATTGTGTTGGTCCCTATTTTGCTAACAAAACAGCCCTAACCCATTGAGCAATAGAATAAAATAGACCCCTGAAGGTGTGCTGTGGCATCTGACACCATGATGTTAGCAACAGATTCTTTAAGTCCTGTAAGTCGGGGCCTTTCTGTGTGGAGTTTGCATGTTCTCCACATTTTTGGATAGGTTTTCTCCCAGTACTCCAAAGACATGAAATTAGTGGGGTTTGTTTCTCTGAGCTAACCCTGCATCAGAATGGATGAACTGAATTGAATTAAAACGGTAAATGGACTGGTTGTTATGTAGTTTTGTTCTACTCTGACCACTCAAAGCACTCTGCACACTTCTATCTTTCTATGTAAGTGCTTTCTGTCTAACATTCACATGCATTCATACTCCGATGGATGAACTGAAGACAAACTTGGGGTTAGTATCATGTCCCAGGAGATATGGCATGCAGACAGAAGCAGATGGGGATTGAACTTTCAACATTCTGATTAGAAGGTGACCTGAGCTACAGCCACTCCCATAATTCATAACCTTCGAATGACGTTTCTATAATAAAGTATGCCGGAGAGGTGAGGCTCAAAGTGACCTGTGTTTGAGCACTCTGACATTGATATGAACAGGAAAAATATTCACACATTTTTGCAAAATTCACCAAAGGAAGTCATACCATGCTATTCCCAAACAATCTGTGTTTCCTGATGTAACTTTTCTTCAGTTTTTTTCAAAGCCACTGGACAACTTAGGCATCAAAATTTTGATCCAATGAATATTGGAGCGTTTTAAAGGCGTTTTAAAACACCTGCAAATATTTTGAAGGTTCCAGGAAAGAGATTCAGAGTCATTAGTAACACCTAAAGTGCTAACATACCACAATCAACCTGTCAAACAGGGTGTTCTTAGTACTTAGTTTCACCTTTAAAATACAAAAACACATATAAACAACACACACTTCTGTCTTCACAAGGAGAGGCTACTCTCAAAGTATTCAAAGCAGCTCAGATGTCATATTTAATGTTACAGAAACAACAGATTAATAGTGAAAAGCAAACAATGAGCACCAAATCTCTGCCGTTTTTGTTTCATTCACCTCTCAGATTTAACCTTTTTCTTAATATCTGGATATTTGGATATCAGCAATATTACTGCTACTTTCAGCTTTGTATGTGTGTTTGTGTGTCTATGTTCCCGCATGTGTTACAGAAACTGTGAAATCTTGTCAGACTTGACTGTCTATGGGCAGATTTTGTCAACATGGTAAGCATCAATATGCAGTCATCAAACACAAGGCAGCTGAAGTTCAATTCGATAATAATTGTTGTCTCTGAACTTGTAACTAGTTTTGAATTGCTGTACACTAAAACAAAATTTAGAATTTATTTTCATAAATTTAATTCAACCTAACAACATTTTAGTTTAATATAGTTAACTAAAGTTCACATACTGTCATCACATTGCATTGAAACTACTTCCTCCAAAGCAAACTGTCATGCAGTGAAGGTTAGGACCCAAATGCAGAAATAACAACAAACTAACCTTTTATTAAAGTCGAGGAGTAATCCACAACACAGATAAAAAATAAGAAAACTTTCAAAAAGGATCACGAGGAGAACACGAGAGCACACAAACAGATACTGAAACAATGACTGACAGGCAGGGCAGGACTGTGTAAACACACACAAGGGACTTTCAGATAAAACAGAAAGTAAACAAACCACTAAACAGATATGACAATGACATACAGGGAAACACTAGAGGAGGCTGGTCTTAAATACATAAAAAGACAAGGATATAACTTTAAATAACTCTTAACATTATCTGGATTATAAAATAACAAGAAGTAAACAGAAATGACTAAAGAGTCACAATGAGCCCAAGCAGGGATGCCCAATTATAAACTCTGCAATGACAATACAATCTGACCACAATCAACTAGAAGTAAAACAGAAATGAGGAACAGTACAGAGGCACAATGTTGAAAACATAAGATTTCTAGACAGAATTAGAAAGAAAACCTAAACTGAAAGCAAAGCCTGAAGTGTCCATGACAGAAACAATCGGTAAGGTGCATACCATGCAGGTGTTTTAGTCATCACATGAGTCAGTGGTGCATACCTATCATTCTCTGATTATGCCAACAAAACTGAACTGAGCGTAAAGTCGTTGTAGTGCAGCCATTCCCAAAGAAAAGTGCTGCAGTTCACTTCAAAACCAGAAAGACCATCTCTGATCAGTAAGTCTGGTTTCTGTTGTTACGTTGAAGCCTGGCGTTCCTGTGTGTGAGACAGTGGAGGAGATTCTGTTCCTGTTCATGTGTGATTGGCACTCTGGATTTGTTACCTTTCTGTTCCAAAGACCCTGTAAATAGTGATGGGCCAAACGAGGCTTCATAAAACACTGAAGAATTCAAACCATTTGTGCCGCAATAGCATCGAGGCTTTGAAACAATCTGAACCCATCTCCACAGTGACACCTGCTGGCCAATTTGGGAATTGCCACATCTTGACGGTGCAATTCTGTCAGACTATGACAGAGACGAGCCCTGCACATTTCCAAATAAAGCAACTTATTATATCAGACTGTCAATAATTGTGATCAAACTCAAACAATTGAGACTGTAATGATCACTTTGCTTCAGGAAAAACATTCTTGCTTTGTTAACCTTCATGCTGCTCAAAATAAACCAATAATATAGTAAAACATTCTGAGTAATAACTCCTGGGTTTATTGTAATAACCAGCTGTTTTTGGGATCAGTCAGCTTTGTTTTGGGTTTTTTTTTTTGCTCACACCCCTCAATGCTTGGATGTGTTTGGCTGATGTTTAAGTTTTCTGGGAGTTCATGTCATCAGGTTTGTTCTACACACTGTTAAGCAAAGCTAGAAGCTGGCATTACACTGGGCTTTAATTTTAATTAATGTAAAAATATATATTTAAATGGAAAAAAAAGAATGTGTTTTCCTGCTTTATAAAAAAAGTAGCATTGATTATATTTTGGTGGGCTAATTCTCATCGATTGTAACAGTCCACTTCACGCATACACTTTTAAATCATTCTCTGCTGAGCGATCTCTGAACTATGAAGAAACTTTTCTTAACTTTACACTGCTGTGGATGCTGTATTTTATAACACTGGCATGATGTTTACTGTGAGTCTGGGGTTTTAGTTATATTGAACCTGCCTCGTGTTGTTTATGAGATATTCTCACCAGAAGCATCAGTGACAATAAAAAAAGAAAAACTCATCTGTCATGAAAAGGTGTTAAAAATAGATGAACTATAAATAATGATTACTAATAATGTGTTTTTCTAGCTTTTATTATCTACAGTGCAAATATATTCTTAATGGAGGTGCAGTATGTGAATAACAGGTTGCAGTGAGGATGACACGACCTGATGCATGTTTTTATTGGCAGCAGACATGTATATTGACATATGGGTCTCTTGTGGGGCCTCCTCACAGTGGGGCATGTCCAAAATGCATCACCTAGGTGCTGCCCTGGAGAGATCCTGGCCAAATGCCCAAATGACCTCATCCTGTCGCTGTGGAGAATTACCACAGAGAACAAGTAGTTATGGAACAAATGTCCATTCCACTGTAGCGCTTACTGCACCATATACAGCATATGCATGATACAGTACTGGTGTGTATTGTTTTTTTTTTGTTTGTTTGTTGTTGTTGGGGTTTTTTGCCTGTCCTGTTTGGTTCTTTTGCCATCAGAATTACTGTCTAAAGGCAAAGAAAGATGCCCAACGGATTTAATTTACCAAATGGACCATCACGCCCTTGCCGTATTGGTGTATTTGATTCACCTTTGCTTTTATTGTTTATTTTATTTTATTTTCACTTGCTACACACGGGACAGACATGACTTTGGGAAAGAAAAGGGAGAAAGAAAGAGTGGTAGGGAAAGAAAAACAGCGCGGAAGAGGAACAGTGATAAAGGGCAAAAAACAAAAACCAACAAAACAAACAGATAAAAAATATATATATCAATCACCTGGATCACCTGTTGAGAAAGAAAAAAGAGAAAACAAGCAAAAAAGAGAGCAATATAATAAACAACATCATTGTGATGATCTATGTGAATATAACAGTAAATACTACATATTGAATATTATTGTGCAGCACGTAGGATTGACAGGGCACTGTGTGCTTTGAGATAGGAGCCAAAAAGGGTGTACACCTGTGTGCCTGAGTGCGCTTTTATTTAAAAGGTTCCTTCATGTAATGATCTGCTAGAGGGTGTGGGGAGCCACAGCCCCGTCCTCCAGGGCATGAAGCAGATTGGAGGAGATCCAGGCTCCAGACATCCAGAGGCCCTCAGAGCACAAGAGACCAAGGAAGACCAACAGAGGGGCAACCGTGCCACTCTCCCGGAAAGAGCTGAGGAGAGCCCCAGATGAGGGGTGACTGGTGTGTATTGTAAAATATTGCTGTACTGGCTAATTACACCATAAGGCACAGAAAAACTAATTGTTGCATAGTTGACATCAGTGGGTTCACACCCATTTTGCAAAAATGTGAAGGAGCAAGAGAGACAGATGTATATCCTCCAGCATGTCCCTCCATCATCTCAGCATTTCTGAAAAGGTGCTTGTTTTACACAGTTAAATGTAAAATGAGTAAATATTTGCAGAACTAAATTCAATTTATAAGGAAAATTGATAATGCATTAAAATTTTGGCCTTTGGGTGACAAGATCCATTCAAATGAAAAATGTACTGGAACTCTTATGTAGCTGTATAATGTGAATATATAGTAACATGTAGGACTCTCTGAAAGTCTTTTTGACTTGGTGCCTCCTACCTCCGAGTCCCCATGCAAGTTTGTCCTACACATAAGAAGAAATGCTTTTGAGAGGTTTGTTCTCTTTGGATCTACCTTCTTATGTTTAACTAACTCAGATACAGACTGTATCTGTGATGCTCACTTGTCTGCTAACAAATGACCAGCTCAGATTAAACATACTGCTGATGCATTTGCTTCATAAATCATGACATGCTGCTCTCCCCTACATAAACTGCTATTATGAGTCCATTGCTGTGTATTTACTTGGTATCAGGTCAATACACAGTCTCATACATCAGTAGTAGGTGCCTAATCCTGTCTTTAAGGCTGAGCCTGGACAACCGCATTCTCTCAGGTATGTGTATTTACATGGAGGTATTCTGCTGTAATCATCTACAGTATTTGAAAATACACCCATAAACAAAAATGAATGTAAACATGGATTATCAGCCACCAAAGCAGCTGCTGCACCTTTAATTTATTGATTAATTGATGAACTGTTGCAGAAATTGAACACAGAACCTTTGGTGACAATCACTGCACTAATATAAATACTCTTAAATCTACTGAAAACAACAATAATGTCTTTACAAACAGTTTAAATGAACCACAGCAGTATTTAATAAAGGTTAAAGATGGGAATGAGATGAAGTGAAGCCTTTTTATTTAGTAAGTCCTGATGTAGCTGCAAGGCAATTTCCTGCCACTAGATGATGCTCTTTATACATAAATTGGCCACAATTGAAAGAGTGACGCTTCAGATTTAGCAATTTCATAGGTATCATTTTTAAATATTTCCAGGACACACAAACCTATAATTTACATTTAAAAATAACAGCATTTAAAATCTCTAATCTTTCTCACAAATTAGAATTCATAGAGCTTAAATAACCTTATATCCTGTACTCTTTAGAGAATCTTTGCTATATTACTATTGTTCCCCCACATCAATTAAAACATCTATTTTTCAGTAATATTCCTTAGTTAATTATTTACTCCTTAACGTTGCCAAAAAGTCTCCAAAGTTAATTTAAGTTTTTTTTAAATGAACTTAGTTATATAACTTAGTTATATCACCTTGTTTTGCTAATCTGTTTGTTGGACCCAGTAAAACAAGGAACCAAAAATAATGTTTTGTTTTTTTAATATTGCTATTACATTTGAAAAAATATATGAAAGGGCACTCCTATTTGAATATATAAGTGTAGTGGAGTTACCAGGATAATGAGCATGAGATTCTCATAGATAGAATTGCACCATCAAAGTAATGTGTGTTCATGTGTATACCTGTCTCTATACATTTGTGGGGACCGATCCTGATTTAAAACCAAGCTATTGAGGACATTAAAACGTTTCTGTTTTTCACTTTCAGGCGCTTGTTTAAAGGTTTATTCGTGGTTTTAGTGTTTACGTTAATGGCAGGTTAATAGTATTATGCAAGTAGTATGATGAGACTAAAGACTAGCTAACTAATTAGACTAAAAGAAGTGAGACTCCGCTTTACGTGCCCGCAGGTCCTCACAAAGTAGGAAAGACAGTTGTGTATGCCCGTGTTGCTGTGATTAGCCCCGCCCCCTCGCTCCTTACCGTGACGCCGCGGTGACGTGTTGCTGTAGTGGCTCGTGCAGCAGCAGGTAGTTTCATTCAGTCCGCTTCAGAATTCCGGACGGAGTTAACGGCTTTGTTATCATGGACCTGGCTTTGATTTCACCCGTTTTACAGCTCAGAAACGGATAAAAAGCAACGTAAGCGTCTATTTTTTTGTATTTCCTCCTTAACGTCGACTCCAGTTTGGATTTTACCCTCCAGCGGTCCGATTTTAGCAGCTTGAAGTTGGTTCTCCTTCACCATATGTGGGAATGTGAACTTCTCTCATGGATGCCGATACACTGTTGGAGTACTTACACACATTTTCCTGATTTTCTGGGAGTCGAAATAGTGGACTGCGCTCGCTTCTTATCGTGAAAACTAGCTGTGAATAAAGCCATGTTCGCCATGTTTATGTAGAAGCTGAAAAAACGTTAAAATAATGATTTCGGAGGAGAAAAGCAGCCACGTAAATAAACAAACCCTGAACTTTCCCGTGGGTTTACTCATCCGCTCTCCCAAACGGCGCCTGGCCAAACTGGGAAGGAAACCCAGCAATGGATCTGTCCAGTAAGTCTCTACATGCTTTAATCCAATCTACTTTAATTAGTTGTATTTACATATCGCCACTTTACTACAGCAGTAATCTTACAGTGTAGAATACTGGAGAGTAACTCCAACCTACGATAAATGCTCTTAGCATAAACAAGAACTGCCCTGTTTTCTACCTCCAGTAGAAACATAAAGGTTTATAATCGCAGCAGCATTAGTTTTAGAAGATGTAATCGTTTTAAGTATACGCATTAGCCAGCTCCAGTTATAACTTTGCACATTAAGACATCATTTATATTGCTATATCTGCATTTTATACCAGTGCACCAATAAATTAAGTGATTTGATGTTGAGATGAATATAAAGATGTGCATGATTAATGCTTGTAATGATGATAATATTAGAAATTAAGACTATGGAGAAAATATTGTTAATAAGTTAACATTTAATTTCATTTACGTTGCGTTTAACTTTATTTTGAGCTGTTGTACTAAAGGATAAATGAGTTATATCTGGTCTTAGTAGACCTATAATGAGAAAAAAACGAAGTTATAGCTTTAATTGCAACTATATTAATTAATGAAGTAATTACACAGCCTTAGTAATGACTTTTTATATGTAGTATTTTGGCCCATGTTTTCTTTTCAGTTAGATTTTATGACTGTGTTTCTCCTTTTTATTTTTATTTTTTTCTTTAGAAATGCTATAAATGAAAATAACATAGTTGTCTATTGATTAAGGAAACATAATGACTTATGTAAAGGTTTAAATAGGTTCACAGAGACCAAACAATTAGCTGATGAGTTTAGATAACCGTAAAAACAAAATCCTGGTTTGTTTCAGTTCTAAATTTGGGTCTGAAGTGGAGAACTTTAGACAGATCATGGTTCATGTGCAGGGTCTTTTAGTGTTCTGTCCTCTCACTCCAATCAGGTCCAACAACTCGAACAGCACTGTCCGCTCTGCTGAGAGCGTTGGCGTCCGGCAGCCAGCCAAGAGCAAAATTCGCCGCCACAACAACAGGTTTTCCACTGTGTTCAACCAAAGCCCCGACCTGAGAGACGGTGGACGGCATGTCCAGGTGGCGAGTGGTAGTGGCAGGAGCTTGTCTGGAGACCTCCAGGTTGTGGACGACCCGGCTGAGCTATCCAGCCAAATGTCCATTCCTGGTATCCTGAAGATCTTTGGCAGTGACATCTGCCAGGGGACCAACTACAAGAGTGTGCTGGCTACCACTCAGTCCAGTGCAAAGGAGCTGGTGAAGCAGGCCTTGGAAAGGTAAGAGGTTTTCTCTTGGTCCTAAAACATGTTGTTGAGTCTTTGCAATAAGATTTATTCCTAAAAGAAACAAAGTAAAAGTGAAGTAGTGCTACCTTTAAGTCAAACTAGATTTTAACATGTGAGAATTAAACATCGCCTGTTTAAAAAACTCAGTTGTTGAGGACAAAAAGGGGGAAACTTAGAAATCAGAAACATTTATGACAGCTTCAGTGTGAAAATCAACCTCCAGACTTATTGCTAATGCTTCATTTCTCTGTTTTTTTTTCTCTTCAGATACTGTCTGGAAAAAGAAGACCCCAACAACTACGTGCTGTGCGACGTTATTGGCCAGACGGGGGCTGATAACCAGTGGAAGAGAGAGTGCTTTAGGGTTGTGGGTGACAGCGAGAGGCCCCTGATGCTGCAGTCGCTGTGGAAGCCGAAGGATGGCTTCTCCAGGCGTTTTGAGATCCAGCTGCGGGCGAGCGTGGAAGAGCAAAGTTTAAAGGACAGGGACACGATCACAGCAGGTATGCATGGTGCCTAACACCTGCACAGTGACCCTAACATCCTCCCACTGGGGTTATCAATCACTCAGCCTCAGCCTTGGGAGCCTTAGATGTTTCTTATTGCTGCGTTTCATTGTGCCTCTTATCACTGGTTCAAACAGACATGCAGCAGAGGTCAGGAGGAAACAAAAGCTGCCTTGCTCTTATCTTTGCTTTAATTCAAGGGTCCATAAGGTCCTCGCAAAGCATCAAGGCACAACGCGGCTCTTCCCACCAGGCCTATAGCTGCTGTGTTTTTCTTTCTGTCAGAGCTGACTTCCTGCGCTCTGGGGGCTGAGCGGTCCTGTTGACTTTGGCTCACGCTTGTTGTGGTCCTTTTTAGCTCTGGACCGACACTCTGACGGCTTTTTAATCAGGATTGGTCTGATAGCGCGAAGCTTAAATTACAGATAACCTTAATTATAATTTGATTTCTACTGAAGGTTTTCTTCATTTTTTAAAATGACGGTTTTTGAGCTGATTGTACATTTTAAAAAAGGTACAGTGTTTAGTCTACAGTGTCTATTAGTTTTTAGCGTTCCAGTTTCATTTTCAGATTGAGTTTTCTCATTTATTAGTTTAAGAATGTTTAGAGATTTTTTCTTAGTTTGTTTTAGCTGTCAGGAAACTGGTTGGTATTTGTCAGATTTTAAGATTTCAGAAGTTTAGTATAAACACAGGCAGTCACAGGTTTCATTATAGGGTAGACCAAATTAACAAAGACTAAAATTAAAGACAGATTTTTTTTTCCCTGTATGCAGAGTTTTTGTTAGATTCTTTGTTGTTCTCTGAGCCGGTAATTTGTTGGTGATTAATAGACTCCATTTCTAAGCTGGCATTAGTTAGTGTTGCTTTGCTTTCAGTTTTCATGGAAAAGTTCATGCAGGGTGATTCACATAGAAAGCCGTTGAGAAGCTGTTGGTGGCACATGAGAGTACAAAAATGATTTAATACATACAAGACTTATCTAAGTCACATTCAAATATTGGCGTTTCGAGTTCTATATCTGTGCAGCTCTGCACTGGTTCTCATGGCTCCGTGATCTACCCTCCCCTTCCTCCTCTCTGATCGGGGGAAAGCTGCCTTTTACCTCCGTCGGGTTTTTAGGCATCAAGCCCAGCCTGTCACAGCAGTGCTGAACAATGTGGAAAACACCCATTTCCACAGCTGATAAGGCAGCGGAGCACCGGGTGTGAAGCCGGACCCTGTGGACATTCCACCTCGCTTAATGGCTCCCAACGAGCTGAATAGTGTTTGTGTTACGTCAGGCCGACAGAGCGGCTGCTGGTATCTGATAGAGGTGGTCACATCTCACCTTCCCTGCACATTTCCCCCCTTTTTCCTCTGGTTATGTTGCATTTGAACTGAAGCCAGAGCAGAAAAGTGTTATGCTGGAGTCAGCTCGGATGACCGGAGTCATTTTGGGAGGAATTCTGTTTATCGTAAAGATAACTTTATAAACACGAGAGGTAGTTCTTCTGTTTTTCCTGGCGCTGATTCAAAGTTTGTCTAAAGCTGACATTATTAACTGAGGCCACAAATTTGAGAAGTCCATTCTTCTGCTGTGTTTGTCCTGTTTTAATTTTAAACGGTTTATTTCTGAATTTGAATTAGTTATTTTTTAATTAAGTGACATGAGGCATCTGGAGCATCAAACACTCTGTGTATCTCTATTTTAGTATATTTAGTTTGATCTATATGATGTTCTTTTTTGTTGTTTATCTAATTAGGTAGATGTTATGAACTAAATTATACAAAAACCTGAGTAACATAAGCTGTAGTCGGGCTAGTATTACCTGTGAACTACTACTAATTTGTAATAATCACAAAAGTCATCTTTGACCTTAACCCTGTGCAATTCTGCCTTGAATCTGTCAGTTAGAAATATCACTGCAGCACACCTGAGATTGATTAATTGAGATTAAGTATACCACAAGAAGAAGAGCTGCCGGATGTTTCTAGGTAATGAAGATCCTGATAAACGAAGACGTCTTCGGGCTCTGTGGATTTTATGTTAGATCATTTTTTTCTAAGAGACTAACAAGCGGATAGAGTCCAGCATCATCAGCATAGAGTGAATTAATTACTGCACCAAGCTTTGGAAGCTTTTTATAGTAAGAAGATAAAGACCAAAATGAGTCGTGAAACATACTCAGGTGTCAACACACTTGATGACATAGCATCTTCTTGTCCACCCAGGGATCAATGCCCAGGCTCGTAAGCTGCAGAAGACCCGCTCCAGAGTGACCTCCCTGTTTGTGGACAGCAGTGGGGAGGACACAGATGGACTCGGCATCTGGAGGAGCCTCAGCGAGATGGATTTGTCCGCGATGGGCAAGGAGGCTAGCAAGGCCCAACAGAGTGCGCTCAGAGAGGATCCCGAGGCTGAGGCCGACAAGGAAGTGCTGCGTCTTGGCATGGAAAAGGAGGAGACTGAGAGCAGCGATGATAACACAACCCAGTACTCCATCCACCCACCCTTTGACTTCCCTTATTTCCTCCTGCTGCAGGGCTACAGCCACAGACAGGTGAGTGGCAGACCAACTTAAGGGTATCTGTATATAACTATAATTACCTTAAGCAGTCCAAAGTTTCAGATAATGAGTTCATTGTAGGAACCAGTTATCCCTGTAAGCTCAGACTTCAGCCTGCTCTAAACACTCAGTTTCAGTTACTTTTTTTCCTACCCTGGGCTGTGTATGATGTCACATAGAGGATAAGCCTAATTTGGTCAACTCAGGGAGAGAAGTCCCACCCACTTGCTTATTTGTGAGCGGTAGCAAATCACATGAAAGTTAGTCTAAAGTTGGAGAAGCTAAAACAGCTTGTTTTGGATTGAGGTTGAACTGAGGGGCCTGCACGAAACCCCGTGTGAGAGAAATAAGGATTTTATTTGTTTATTTATTTTACCTGCAACTCATGCAAAACTGCTCTGGTATAGTCAAACAACAAAAATATGGATCTGGAAATGAAGAGAATGATGTGCTGCTGTAATATCAGCTACAGGTGGGTGCTGTTGTTCTCTTTCAGTCACATTTAACCAAATTATTGCCAATAATAGTATCCAAAGTTTAAAGCTGACCTACAGATGATTGAAAACTTATAATCAAGCAGATTTGCAGGCAGTTTCTGAACTTCTTCTTTGACATTTTAAAGACTTGAGGTTCGTTTTTATTGTAAAGTTTTAGTTAAGTATAATAATAGACCTGTTATTGCCCTTGAGTGTCTCCTGTGAGCGTGTAAGCAAATAAGCTTAAAAGAGACAAGAGGAAGAGAAACATATAGTGGCAAACTGAGCTTGTTATGTAACGCAAGGAGAAAATCCCTCAGTCAGAGAGTCAGACAGGGCGGAATCACTGCTACACAGGTGTGTTACGACCAGGTGATCCTGTTCGGGCTCAGGGTGACCCCTGTGTCATCATGTGTCAATGAAAGGATGAAGAACAGAGTGCTCAACCTTCTGTCAGAAGGAAACCTGCTTAGGATCTTTGGCAGAATAAAGAGGCAGTCCTGATTAGGAGGATAAACTGTAGCGTGTAAACACTGCTGTGCTGTAATCAACATAGCAGTGTACCTGACCTCTGTTTCGAACTGTCCTTACTTCCAAAATCTGTCCTTGTCAACATCGCCTGTTTAAAAATCTCTTTTGCACAGTAAACCAGAGAGCACGCTGTGGCTTTAGCCCATTCCCAGGAACAGGAAGCTCTTTCTCGCAGTGTTTTTATCCCCGCTGCTGGGGATTGCTGACTGAGCAGGATGCTGGGAGCACGGCAGCACGCTGAGAGCTGCAGCCGACCTAATCTTACTCCGCAACAATGGGTCGACCCAAAGCCAAAGCAAAGGAACGAGGCGGGTCTGCGGCGGACTAGCGGTCATGCAACAGGAACTGAAAGCTGATTTTTGGGTTGTTTTTTGAAACTGTGTTGTTGGAGACCAAAGAAACAAAACTGAATTTGGCATTTATTTCAGTGGAGACAGAGTTTTGATGCTGAGCCACAACTTCTGCGGTGGCGCGATGCCCATTAAGTTTTTATTGTTATTGAATGAGCTGCGTTTTTAAGCAAGCCTGAGTGTGTTTCAGTCAGGATGGTGGAGTCAGCATATGTTTGACTGGTGGAATATTGGTTGAGACCATTACCCATTACAGCAATGCATCCCAGTTATTAATCATTTTGTCTGTAAATAGCCTTTATATCTTAAAAGTAACAAAGCAATAACACCCTCTCATATGAATGCTGTTCATTCACGCTGAGGCTGCTTGGCTTTAGGCAGCAGAGATGATAGGCTATCATCGCCTGACTAATAGTCTTAACGTGGTGACCCTGAGCTCCTGGTACTCACCGTCTCGCTCATAAGCCCTTCCATTCCTGTCCCGCCTTGCTCTGCCAGTTCAAGTTGTACTTTTACCAGATGATCCTACTGCTGCTTGCACGCACACTCCTGGTTTATTTCCAAAGTGTTACACAAGGAAATCAATCCCAGGCTTCCCGCTGACTGCTACTTTGAATGAATGTTTGCTTGAAGAATAGAATTGCATTAGAGGAAGAATTAAGGCCGCAAAATGAAAGCTTGTGTTGTTGCTGTCATGGAAGACGCAGCAGGAAGTCTTCGCTGGTGGTACAGAGTCCAAAAGCGAGAGCATTTCACTCGCAAGGAGCTGCGCTCGTTACTGTAATCACAGCCAAAACCTGTGCAGATAAACGGAGAATAAGAGTCTTTTTTACTGCTTTCCATCCACCATCAGTTTTCTGTGTACAGGTGTGATTTAAGGAAAAGCTAAAACTCTTATTGGCAGTTCCACAAACGAGTTACAAATCACTTCCTGTGCCCAATAGGCGGCATTAGAGAACACCCACTACTCCTATGTCTTGATCGGAACCCACAGTGACAAAGTCATGAATGTTGGATTGTGCTTATCACATTTTAGTCAGTACCTGCAGATTAAATGAAACGTTTATGCCAGATTGGATAAAGTATATTTGAGTTACAACTTCTTGAACTTCTAGAAGTTGTAACCCAATTTATATGGCTTCACAGTTAAATATTGCCAAGGTCTTCAGTTAGAGCTTACCAAAGATGACACCAGGAGGAGTTGGGGGCGCGTACCAGCGTAAACGGGGGATATTACAATGGAAACCAAAGCAGTTGATCTGCCAGCTTTGCAGCTGAATTTATTGTGCGAAACATTTGATACAAATGTCTTCTTTATTTTTCTTTTTTTTGCAGGATTTTGTCATCTATCTCATGAGTGGGACCACCACCATCTTTGGCTGCTGCAGGGAGCATCACACTGGAGAAGATGAGGAGAGGCTGAAGGTGGACATCCTCCTGTTTGCTCCAGATGTGTTACCACAGCACTGCTGTGTCAGACGACTGGACTCTAACAGCCAAACTTCCACAGGAGGAGAGCACAGAAAGACGCTGACGATGCTGAAGCCCCTTCATGGAGCTCCTGTGACCCGAAATGGTTTACTCCTTAAAGAGGAGGTTGAACTGAATCCGGGAGATTTGGTTGGCTTGGGGAAACACTACTTGTTCATGTTTAAGGATCCTACAAGCAAACCAGGATCACTCCACACGCCTCCTTGGATGACCAGACTCTGCCCAAACTCTGACTCAAAGACCTCTTGTTTGTCATGCGGCTCTTTGGTGGCTAGGAAAAAGCTCCAGAGGAAGCCTTTACCTCCTCGTTGGAGAGACCTGGAGGGCACTGAGGCTTTGCTGAGCTATGAACTCGACCAGGAGGAAAGAGTCCTACAACAGATCCTGGACATGTTGGACCCCAGTGGGAATGAACCGAAGCTGACACCGGCTTTCCTGCTGAGTCTCTGCATCCAGCACTCAGCCTCCACGTTTGAGCTGACGCATTTCAGACAGCTGCTGCTTCAGCTGTCCAATCAGATCCAGCTCATTACATGGGTAAGGAAAAAAACTCGGCAGCACGTTAAATTTCATGACCAAAGCATTATTTGGCAGTTGGGTTTCCAGTCAGTTTTTTTTCTTTTTTTTGCTTGGGGTTAGGGTTGTCAAATGTGAGTGATAATAAGGTTAAAAAGGTTAAGGTTAAAAATCTAACAGCTCTGATACTAGAAAGAAGTTAAGAAAAAAAAAGTTTTAAAGTCCGTTTTTGATGTCGCAGAGCTCTGTGTGTGTGTGCACCGCTGAGAAAAATCACACAGACGCTATTGTGTGCTCTGCAGTTTCCATTATGGAGCAATTTTTGGTTAGAAATTGTCACTAAATACTGGAAAAAGTAATTTGGTTGCCTTTATACTTTGTAAGCAACGCTCCTTATCAGGTTCAGTTGATCTGTGCTCTGTTAGGTTCAGTTTTAAGGACATGAAATATGTGAGATTTGACTCTAAACATTCACACTGAGGACTGAATGAAGAGCTGCAGGACAGAACCAAATGCCCAGGCACTGCTCACAGCTTTGAGCCTTCCATCTACAATAATTACGCACTCATTCTGATAACAACTTCCCCTGGCTTTCCAAAGAAATCAACATTCCTGTCACAGCCGCATCACACGGAAGATAAAACATACTTTTTGGGGAATAAAATTCAGTACAATTTACAGTAAATTGTGTGCAACAAACATTATCAAATCACATCTGTATGACTCATTTAGATGGTCATCCACTCCTATTGAATGTGCAGTAAGGCCAAAAATGCCTGTATGCATGCTTTGCAGTAGCAAAACTGACACTGCATTATGTTCGGATATCCTGACAGCAGCTTTTGAACACAACAATAGGGTTTTTCCCCTGGTACATCATTAGTAAACTTAAAGCAGCCATGAAATAATGTCTTATCTGTGTTTTGTCCCCCTCAGGAGAAGACAAAGGAACTTGCAGCAATCCAGCCAGAAACGTGAGTACAAGTGTTTTCACAAGATATATGTCCTCTTATACTTCCTAAATGAAACTAACATGATCCTCTAGAAAAATGTTAAGTTCTTTTAATTTTAGGTTGTGCACAAAAAGCTAAGTTTGTGTTGTGATCACGAATAATCATGAGAATTAAAAACTGTCTGTCTCAGCAAGAGAAAAGCTATCAAAGGTCAACAGATTCTGAGTCAGAGGTCATTGTGTGGGCTTCAATAAAAGGGAGGAATCCAAAGGATCATATGACCTACATGACATGTCGAGCGAACAGCTGTGTAGCAGTAGAAACCACAGCAAATCATAACAAACCCATAAAAACACCTCCTACATTTGCTTTCAGTCAGTTAACTAATTAGTCCATCACAAATCAGAAACTTTAACTCATTTTATTGGGAAAAGACAAAACGCAGCTTCTTGAAATGGAGCAGGAACTTGTGTTTAACTGTGCTTAACCACGCACAGTATTTTGCTGATTTGCAGAAATTTAAAAGGAAGTTAACTGTAAATGGTTTGAAGCAAGCAGACATGGAGACCACTTTTTTTACTAGATAACCAAAGACTACTGACTAGCATGGCTGTCATGTTGGAGGCAAAACATACGTATAGTAAGTTTAAATATCAGTTAATCTGCAGAATTAATAGTAATTGCTTGATTTTTAAAACATCCCACATTTAATTGTTTAGTAAACTCAAACCTCCCAAAACAACACGTGACTGGTTATCAAAGTACTAATCAGTTAAATGTTAAACCTTAACGGGGAAGTTAAGAGTGAATGGATAGGATAAGATGGAGTTTATTTATCCAGAAAACCAGGAAATTAAATTTTTCATTAAACACAAGAACATAAAAGTTAAAGTAGTTCAATAAAATACAATAAATATCACATTTGTTGAATGGACACTTGGGTGTTTGTAACAACCTTTTTCTGTTTATAGACAGCTCACAGTGTCTTCTCAGGCTTGTTTCAGATCTAATCTCCCACTGGTTGTTTTATATCAGGAGCTCTGGCGATGAGCAGTCGGAGCAGCTGCAGCTGCTCAGTATGAAGGAGCTGATCCCAGGCCTGCAGCCGCTGGTGCTGTGGATGGCTAACTCCATCGAACTGCTGCACTTCATCCAGCATGAAGTCCCACAGCTGCTGCCATGGAGGCTGGACCAGGAGGATGAAGGTGGGCATTCATCATTCTCACCGCTGTCTGTGTTTGTGTGTGTGCTGTTAAGACTTATTTGTATGTCTCTACAGGTCTGCTTGACTCTGAGATATCATCCACTCGGACAGCCTGTGAGGAAGCCATGACAGTCTTGGAGGAAGTCATCATGTTCACCTTCCAGCAGACCGTCTACTACCTAACAAAGGTTGGCTTGATAACATAAAGAGCTCACATAAAAATTACATCACATGTTTCACATCTCCTTTGGCCTCTCTAATCTCAGTGTTGGTCACACATGAACCAGGAAGTCCAGTGCAAACAGCGTGTTCTGTTTTCATTGAGCGTCGTCCAGACAGAAAACACAATAACAGAATGGAAACACAAACTCTCAGGCAGGAAAGGCCTGTGAGATACTGAGCGAGTGTCTTTTCCACTGACCACGACATAAACACACACACAGTCCTCTCCCTCGAGGCTACGCTGGTTTGTTAAATAACATAAACCAGAACTGCAATGTGAGCGTTTTCTTTAATGTTGAAGCTACATTGCAAAACGCTTTAAAGAACAGCAGGTGTGTTTTAGTGTGGTTTATAGAGGATTTAAACACAAAGAAAAATGAACAGCAGAATTATTATTTTGCAGACTAAATGAAAACATAATTAGTGTAAATGTGGCTCTTTAGCCAGGATGGCGGATGGAGAATATCTGACATAAAATTGAACAATTAAAAACAAACTGTCGCTGTTTTTGTCAAAAAGATAATTAGATGGTGTCTGCTGGTCTTTAAAATGTTTTAAATGTCTTAAATACACTGTTTTCCACTGAGTGCAACATAAACACAGTCTTCTCTCTCTTTGGTTTGTTGATTAACAAAAGCAGACCCACAATGTGAAAATGTTCTCCAGCTTTCGAGTTACATGACAGAATATTTTTAAAAGCAAACGTCGAGAAAAATGCAGCAAACAAAATGAAAAACACATTTTCATGTTCATAATCAGCAGGACTGACCAGAACATATCTGGCAATATCTGTGCAAAGACGCCCAATGATGCAAAGCCAAAAGTGGTAAATCTGCATCCACCCAAGTTAAAAATATGCAGCTGTAGCTGTAAGATTCAACTTCAGATTAAGATGTGATAACCAACCGACTTTAACAACATGTCCACATGCATCTATTACAAACAGTTTTTTTAGGTCTTTATACTCTAAGTCATGAATTCTATGTTGTTATTTCACGGGGATACAGTGGTTAGCAGTGTGACCTCATGGTTTGAAGCCTTCCCGTGTGGAGTTTGCATGTTCTTCCCATGAGTTCACTCCAGGTACTCTCTTTCTCTCACAGTCCAAAGACTTGCGTCTTCGGTTAATTGGTGGCTCTAAATCGCCAGAAGGTGTGAATGTGAGGGTAAAGGGCTGACTGTGTCTGTGTTATCCCTGTGACAGCTGGCTCCAGCATCCCCCTGACCTTAACCCTTTCATGCATGAATAATGACAACCTCAATCAGGATTTTTTTCTTAAGTATTTTTATTCATCTTTAGGCATGAAAAACAGATTTTTGAACTTTTTTTAAAAAAATATGTACTTTTCAGAGAGTTTTATACATGTACACTTAGGTGGACAACATATGTTTTGACTTATGAATTTGACAAACGCACAAATAATATTCACTCTGTGTTGTGTTTATTAGGGGTGCAACAATACTCGTATTGATATTGAACCGTTCGATACAGTGCTTTTGGTTCAGTACGCATATGTATCGAACAATACAAATTTTTGTATTCATTTTATCAACTTTTCTTCTGACGATGCTGTCTGTGTTGAGCGCTCAGTGGATCTGCGTTCGACTACTCCGCCTAGGCTGCACTGTCGAGTGCAGATCCACTGAGCGCAGCACAAGCTAGTAAGACAGAAGCTAAGCTTGTTGCAACATGGCAGCTGCCTCTACGCTACCCAAAATTGAACCTCCCCCACCCTCATTCAGATCTGGCGTTTGGAACTATCTTGGTTTTCATGTGAAGCATGACCCTGAAGGTAAGCCCGTCATGGACTAAAGTAAAACAGTGTGTCGGATGTGCCACGCAATGCTCAGTTGATGGGAACTAGTGCGTTAGCGCAGTTAGCTCGTTAATGTGTTGACGCCGTCCAGCCCCACACACGGGCGATCCGCAGTAACTTGTTAACGGAGATTTGCCGCGTTATGGCGTTAACGTCATTTTAACGAGATTAACGCTGACAGCACTAGTGGGAACACAACAAATATGACTGCACATTTACTCCAACATCATCCTAGTGCAAAGACAAGTGGAAGCAGACAAAAACAACAAGCACGCATGCTACAAACTTTACCCGAGTCATTTAGTCAGCCGTTAGCACATGATTCTCCTTATGGGGACCTGATATGTTTAATATGCTGCTGAGAATATAGCCCAGAAGAAGCTTATAGTATAGCTTTTATTTTGGAAAGAGCCATTTCTCTGTAATAAACTCTCTTTTCCAAAGATGAGTGATTTCTCGATCAGATAGATTTATTTTTATTATTATTATTTTGTTGTTTCAGCAACATTAAATTTAAAAACTGTACTTTTGAGTTAAAATCTATATTTATAATTTTAATAAATGACAAATTAAAAAGGCATGAACATTTTTTTTGTATCAAAAAAATATCGAACCATGACACCAAAGTATCGAACCAAACCGTGAATTTTGTGTATTGTTGCACCCCTAGTGTTTATGTGCAAGTATACCATCAAATACAAGAAAACAGCCTTTGAATACCTTAAATGGAGCCCTGAGGAACACCACAAGATACTGTAAAAGGAAATGTGAGAAACTGACAGATGTTAGGAAGATAATTTATTCCAAACCCTTAAAACCTCTGGGCACACTCTTTGATTTAGACTTGTGAATGTTGGGAATCATCTTGTGTCTGGATTTGGATTTGACAGCAGTCGGGTTTGTAGTTTTACAGCCTAAGAGGCACTCCCAGGCTGATTTTATGTGACTTTCCCAGACTGAAGTGGCACTTTAAGGCTGTCTGGTTTACACCAAATCCAGTCAACATTAAAGCACAAACATTTAAAGCCCTTGTCCACTCCAAAATAATGGCGGATTAAGGTTCATTGGATTGGGTGTTTGAGCTTTATTTTAGAGAACATTAAATGTGAAGAATTTAGCAGTGGAAGACTGACAGAGAAAGATAATCCACCTTAAATCTGAGCATAAGACACTACAACTCATATGTTAATGTTAGAGATTTTAAAAAAGGGGGAGGGGTTGGAATTTCAGTTGTTTTTAACTTTAATAATTGCCTTCTTAGAGATAAAATGCCCGACAGCATATTTTTACAAATCTGAAACCAGTCTGGGATGTTGAGGATTTTTATGAGTAGAAACTGCACCACCGCCACAACCCTGCAACTTCTGAGGAAGGAAGCAGGAACAGCCTGTCCTGTTTTGTTTACTCAAAGATTTTTTGAATGACTTTCTGAAAATATAATTCTCTTATTGTATGTTTTTAGCCTTATAAAGTGTTTTGTTTGTCAGACATTAATTTATCACTTTTGAGGCTCTGTATTCACTCAGCTCCACCTTTACTGAGAATATAATATACTCTGAATTGTCTTGACATGTATTACTTATACATGTTTCACTTGACTGTTTTTCTGTTGGAGAAAGGGAGGATTAGCGGCTATGAGCCTGTTTCCTGCAGAGGAAGACAAGTCGTCATATGAGAAACACCCAAAAGACAAAAAGGAAGGGAGGAGGAGTCAAAAAGGGTCTTTTTGTTAATTTCCTGTGAAGTATGACTCTTCAGTTCTTCTTTTTCTCCCCGCTAAAGCTATTTGTGACTATACTGTAAATAAATCTGTGGAAAAAATGTGTTAAAGAAGCAGAAAAAAGGCGTCTATGTGCACAGAAAGTAATTTTAAACCATCAGCCCAGCTCAACACCTGCAGGTCTGCTGAGTTTCACTGTAAACTATCAGCTGACCTGTTGCCTCAGGCATGCAGGGTTACGGCCTCTGTCAGCGTGTCTGAGCTCATTATCTTAGTCATGTTGTGTGAGCGTGTTGGTGTGTTCGATGAGGCAGCGGTTGATGTCATGCGTGTGAAACAATGGCAGAATTGTGTAAGCAGCAGCACGAGGAGCGATAAGAGCTGACGGCGAGGTAGTATTCAGTACGACAAGCTCGCAGGTTTATTTATCTACACTGTAAATCTGTCGGTGTACAGTCTGCTTCCTTCAAGCTGCAGGTGGATTTTTGAGCTCAAAGTAAATACAAACTTGCTGCCATGCAGCCTCAGATTTTCAGCATCGAGTTCACTTTCTAGGAGATCAGAAAGATGCCCACGTTTTCCACACAAACAGCAGGGAGTGTTATAAACTGTTATAAACAGATTGTGTTGTATGAATCATTTTTGAGTGTTTAGTTAGCTTTTCTGGGCACTGCACAGATTTACAAGTTAAAAAAAAGGCTCTGATCAACAATTCAACAGGTGCTCTTGTTCAGTGAGACGTATAGAAGCACGAGAACAAAATGAGATGCAAGTATAACCGTGAAATGATGCTTTAAGTTTATTCTTTGAGCAAATTAGCAGAAAAAACAGACGTTATTCTAGGAGCGCAAAAAAACTGTGTGAAAAAGACTTTAGTTTATCAGGAAAGAAAAGGACCCCTTAAAATACTCGCATGTGTGTCTGAAATAAGTCAAACTGTGGTGTGACTGCAGCACCGGGCTATTCACGTCCCTACAGCTGCCCTTTGTGCTGTGGGCCTCGGGCTTTTCTGCAGGGCTTCCTGTTCACTCTGTGAATGCCTTCCTGTCTTTGAATTATGATGTCCTGCACATCTTACACGTGATTTGTGTTGCACCTCTCTTTGTGTAATTACTTATAAATTAGACACAAGTTTTTCTGCGTATTTAAATTTGCCCTTTTTTGTAAATTCACTATTTTTTACTGTTTTTACCTTCAGAAGGCCCTAATATCTCATTACATACTTTCAGTTGTTTCTTGAGTCACAGCATAACAAAGAGAGTTCATGTCAGTAGTTCATAATGTCTCCACCCCCCTCCACAGAGCATGTATTCAGCCCTGTCTGGCCTGCTGGATGGGAACCCTTTCTCAGAGAGCGGTCAGCTGCGAGTGCCCGATGGTCTTGAGAACATCCTGGAGGTCCTGAAGGAGGCGCTGAAGCTGCTGACGGCCTTCCAGGTGCATCCAGACATCGCCTTACAGCTCTGCGCCTACCTGTTCTTCTTCATCAATGCTTCGCTCTTCAACACCCTCATGGAGAGAGGTAAGATCTGTTATTAATATTACATTATGTTAATGTACATAATGTAATATTAACTGTGAGTTTCTTTTTAGTCTGTCTTCTTATTGTTTTCTCATATTTTGTCTTATTTTGCTCTTTTATATGTATGAGAATGTTTATGCTTCTTTTTCTTTAACTTCTAATGAAAGCTGACGTGCAAATAAACTTCAATATCATTCATGTCCTCTCTCGTTGCTCAGGATCTGTCGCTGGGTTCTATCAGTGGTCCCGTGGCG
This sequence comes from Neolamprologus multifasciatus, assembly GCF_963576455.1. Taxonomy (NCBI): domain Eukaryota; kingdom Metazoa; phylum Chordata; class Actinopteri; order Cichliformes; family Cichlidae; genus Neolamprologus; species Neolamprologus multifasciatus. The sequence goes on along the minus strand of NC_140442.1, from coordinate 4,088,447 downwards.
TGCAGATCCGGGCCAACCTGGACCTGCTGATGGACTGGATCCAGAGCATCGGTCTGGGTGATCTGGCCTCAGAGTTTTTCCAGAAGCTCTCTGCTGCTGTCAATCTGCTGGCCACACCCAAAGAAACCCTGCTGCAGGTCAGAGGACATCCTCTTTTCCTTTCCTGTTTGTCTTACCGCAGGCGGGTGTAGCCGAGCGGCAGAGTCACGTTTACGCCAGCCCGAGTATTTCCTCTAATGTGTACGAGTTAAATGGTTCTGGCTCATTTAAAACTTTCCATTTTTGGGGAAATCTAAAGCTCAATTACATTTTCCAAACTCTTGGCTCCTTCTGTCAAACATTATGGTGACCAGTAACACCACAGAGCAGCGTGTCAGTCTTTTTAGATTGTGGTCCCCTTACAGACCAGTTTGATCTTAAACTGGACGAGTAAAAACCAGTTATGAGAAGAGAAGGAGGAAAGGAAAGGGGCACACAAAGGAAAGAAGGATAAAAGGGGGAGGAGAGAAACAACGAAAGGCAAGAGAAGGAACAGAGGAAATACAAGAATAAAGGAAAGACACAAAGAAAGGAACAAAAGGAAAATGAAATGAAGGAGAGAAAGAAATGAAAGAACAAAAGAGAGAAAAGTAAAAAAGAAAGAAAATAGATAAATTAGAAAAATAAAGACGGAAAGAAAAATGAAGAAAATGAGCATTGAAAGGGAAGAAGCAACAGAAAAAATGAAAGAAGAAGAAGAAAGGATTTCTGTTTTACCACAAAATAACCGATATCATATTAAAAGAAAAAAGAAAACATACAGCGGGCTGAATCAGACGCACTGTCAGGCCTGTTCTGGCCCCCGGGCCACATGTTTGACAGCACTGCCACAGAGCCGAGGCCAGGGCTGTCTGTGGCTCTTGCTTTATGGTTATTGTCCCCTTGAGAACAGCTGCAGTCCTCTGAGAAACATTCGTATGAGGAAACAGAGTAAACACACTAAAATGTTTTAAACCCTGATGTCACAGTGAAGGTGTGATGAGGATATCCTGTTTGCTCGGACTAACACTTTATAAATTATCAGGTTAAAGCCTCGTTTAAGGAGCGGTTCAAACACAGAGAGGAGAAAACTCATCTTAAAGGCTGACAGACAATCGGAGAACAACCTGGCATATTTGCGTCTACACTTCAGCCTGTGTGGTGCTGCGGTAGCTCGCCACTTTAGTCCCTCCTTAAGCAGGTTGTTAGCTACCTTTTCAGATCCTGTTTACTCGAAGAAGGAAGCTGAGCTCTCACTTAGTATGTTATTAAACACTGAGCCACTGAAGGGAAACAGACCTGCAAAGTTCCCCAGGTACAAAGCACCTAGAAGGTCATTCAGTTAGTTACTTAACCCTTTAAGACCTACCATAGAACCAAGTCCGCCAGAGCTTATATCATATTTTTACATGCTGTGGAGCCATTTTTGGGAGCATTTCAAGTTGCTATACATCAATACAACCATTACAGCCTAAATTCTAATAATATACATGCATTAAGTGCATAGTAATTACATAAATTGCAAAAAAGTGCAATAAACTACAAAAAAATTGAAAATCGTTTTTGTTTTTTTAACATATATTTCTAGTTAGAGAAATTTAAGAGGCTTATCCCTCAAAACTGTAAATACAAAAAAGTTGCACAAAATAGTTTCCCACCACAGGAAATTTATTTTGAGTGTCTTCATAATTTTATTTTTGAAATACACCAATTTCTATACACTGCAGGAAAAATGAAAATAAATATTATAGTGCAAATTTGCAAAAAAAAGCAGCATATGCATCAAAATAAACTATTTCCAGCAGTGCAATATGAGTCCTAAGCATCCCAGAAACAACACAGAAAGTCATAAAGTCAAAGATAACTTTTTAAAAAAACAGTATAGGCTCATGAGGCCCTGATGGTAAAAAACTACATTTCCGCAAAATGACATCACTTCCGGTTTCGGGCAGGACATGGAGGACATGCGATAGTTCGCGCAGATCGACGTAGGAAGTGTTACAAACAGCTGATCGGATCGGCAAAGCGTGTTTCTGGAATATTATGTTTTTGTTGCTGCAAGTGCTTTTTATGCAGTTTTTGCAAAACTATATGTGGAAGGAAACTGTGACCGAGGACAAGCTGATGGCATAAGATGGAAGTACAACTCCTCCAGTTTCATATGCAAAAAGAATTATTGCGCTAGCTTACGTGGTTGCAGAGCTACCGGGATTTAAATGTAGTTGCGCAAAACGGAGCGTGCCCGCTCTGACCGGCTTTAAAGGGTTAAGTTACTTAGGGACATGAGGGCAGTTTAAGCTGGCCCTGACTGAGGGGTGGGCGGGTAAGGAGTTTATATTTAGGCCTTCTTGTGTCAGTGTGAGGTCACATGGTTTGTCTTTAAATAACCTCAGTCATATAAATCAACCATTATTTTTACCTCAGGAAGTCCTTCATCTACAGCACACTTATTGATTATTAAAGAACACGATGTACACTCTCTGTGTTTCATTCACCCGGTTTAAAAAACGGAAACTTTTACTGACTATTGAACCAGAACTCTGGTTTCACACTGTGAGGCTGCCACCTGTTTTTACTGCATGACGCGCAGCACCACCCATGACTCATCTGACGGGCGCAGCGTTTCGTCTTTTCTGCCTCGGAGTCGCTGCTTCTCGCCGCCCCTCCCCCCTGGCATGAGGTCGTTTTGCGGCTGCCGCTAAACGGCACACGCCCTCTGAAGATTTCTGCTTTTCCATCTGGAGCTGCTAAGAGCTGAAGTGGCTCGCTGGCACAGCTGTAAATTACCAGATGTGGGAAGCGGTGTCGCTTGTTGTGCCAGAGAACGTGGCATCTGGAGGGCCTTATTTTAGGGGGACATTAAATCTCAGACATCAGATCTTTAAAAATGAGACATTTTTAAAGTTTGGGTTGTTTGTGTAGTTCATCTTCTTCTCCTCGGCTCAGCGTGGCGTCTCTGTGACCGAGCAGCTTCCCGCTTTTGTCGGCCCCAGCAAGTCTGAGCACAGTCTTTACCTTCAGTAGTTCAAGTGGGAGCAGACCGAATGAAAGGTGTCATGTTTGTAAAGTTTGTCTTGTAACAGATGCATGAATAGTATGCAGTGAATCACCTGTTTCCTTATCCTCAAGCTATGTCCAGCAGAAAGAATCCTCTGTGTTTCAGGAACATCAGCAGGCAGAATGATGTCATAACATGTCATCTTACTAACAAAACAAAAAAGATACAATAAAATAAAAAAGGATAAAGATGATTGAGTATGATTTGGTTATGTTTTTGTTAATTTTGCATCATTTTGGACTTCAAACACACTATGATGCAGCCAGGCGACTCACCTGTTTCCGTGTCCTCGAGCTACTTTCAGCAGACGCTCTGAGAAAAGGTCGGTGTGTCTGAAAGATCAGCTGGCAGGATGACATCACCCGATGTTTCAGAAAAACACTCATTATCAGCGTCTGTCTGTCGTTAAGGCCTGTGCAGCTGAACAAGCACATCGCCTTCTGGGATTCTGCTCATCGTACAAAGAAGACAAAGACAAACTAAACTAATATTTATAAGGATAATGTTTTTTTTAAGTATTTAATTTTGATCCTTTTGGATCAATAACACCTGGTTGTTCAATAACACAACCAGGTGACTCACCTGTATCCTTATACTGCTGCACTCATCAAAAGATCAAATATCAAATATTGTCTTAAGTTTGCTTGAGTGGCTGCAGCTCTGAGGCGATCATCATGTTTCACGATGTGGACTTTCCCGCTAAGAGTGTGGAGATAAAGGCGAGTTTACAGTTCTCACGCTGCACAGAACAAGCAGGACGAGTTGATTAGTGAAACTTAGCGCGCACCTCTCACCGGAGAGTAAACACAAGAAGAACTGAAACTTTAAGTGCTGCTGTGGACACATTTTTCCCATGAGGCCTTGTTACCACAGCTTCCTGTTTGCATGTTATCTAGTTAGTTTAGAATACTTTGCATGTAGATGAGAGAGTTGCTCATATGGAAGCATGATGGGAAAAATACAGTCCAATAAGGAGCTTTTATGACTCCTACTTAAAACTAAACCATCAGGGAAATTCTTTTATGAACCCATATTTTAACCCATGAAGAGCTTCAGAGGAGCTTTGCCTCGTGTTTATTGATGTTTTTGTCTTTTCTTTGTTGTTTTATGTCCTCGCAGGCATCCTGGGTTTCTCTCAGGACCGAGTTCTCTGCTCTGAAACCTGCCCAGCTTCACCACATGTTGAGGGAGTACAACTCCGGGAAGGCGTGCCCCTCCGGATGGAACCCGTCACTGGGTGATGCAGAGGACGCCGTCAGAACGGGTAAAGAACAGACTTATTGAACGATGACGTAGCAGCCTTGTGTCCCGTCTGTGGTCATTTTTAGCCTCTCCGGCTTTTTACCAGCTCTGTTCGTGTGCAGCACGTTTTTAGCTCTCTGTGTAACTACAGCCCACGGGCTCACAGTGTCCAAAACACCAAATATTTGAACGCTTCAGAAAGAATCGCTGTTGTGGACGGATCATCTCAGATGTGTTCTTAGCTCAAGTTTGGTCCTTCTCAGTGTCTTCTTCTTTCCATATTATGGTGTTTGAGTCTCTACATGCACTTTTCCTGAGAACAAGTTAACCTTCATTCTATCCTCCAGTTCTCATAAATCTTCCCTCTGCTAATGTGTTTAAGAGCCTAACCATATTTCTTTAGGAAGCACAGCACTGTAAGTCAACCCGTCTGACCTCAGCGACTCTCCAAACCTCGCTACTGCTACATCCAAAGTTATATTAATGCTTTCAAAGTCATGTCAAAGTCTAACATGAGTCATAGCCCCATAAATTCTCTTTATTTTATTGTAACACCTGAGAGGACAGCCACACTGATCGATTTATTATAACTGAAAGAATTTGAAGTGTTTTTAAATTTCAGTGCTACTCAGAGATTGTTTGTTTTTTTGGAACGGACATTTGGAGCATTTGGGCCCCGATTTGGGCCGACCGTGGCTCAGGGGGTTGGGAAGCGTATCTGTAACCGGAAGGTCGCCGGTTCGATTCCTGGGCTCTCTGTCCTGGTCGTTGTGTCCTTGGGCAAGACACTTTACCCTACCGCCTACTGGTGTTGGCCAGAGGGGCCGATGGCGCGATATGGCAGCCTCGCTTCTGTCAGTCTGCCCCAGGGCAGCTGTGGCTACAACCGTAGCTGCCTCCACCAGTGTGTGAATGTGAGAGTGAATGAATAGTGGCATTGTAAAGCGCTTTGGGTGTCTTGAAAAGCGCTATATAAATCCAATCCATTATTATTATTAAGGATTAACTTAATGCACAGATTCTAAATGATCAATTTTAGAGGCCTGCAAAGGTCACATTATGAGGTTGGAGGGTTAGCGGTGGCCTAGTCAGACCTTTATGTTTTGGTTTTTTCGGGCCTTAAAAACATCTTAGTCAGGTTTAGGAAAACCTTCTGTTTTAGGGCTAAAGCACGGCCCATCACTAAAGTAACCCTGCAGGCTGAAAAACGATGAGTTTGGACTCGTCTCAAACTTCAAAGAGCCAAACCTCGTCTGTAATTGAGAGCGTTTGGCACCTTTGAGAAGAATGTTGTTAATTGACTCGATGAACGAGCTGCTGTTCTTCAGCTGCTGCCAATCAGAAAAATAAACCAACATTTTCTGATTAAGCAAATTAGCACAATTTTTTTTTTAATGCCCCTAATATGTATGCAAATATTTGAATGTTTCATGTTTACAAATTTAAAGACATCAAATTGGGTTTGGGCTAACTGTGATGCCTTTTTTGTAATAACTTTTATTGGGAATGAATAATAAATGCAGCTGCCTAATACATTCTCCTGTCATCAACAGTTCCCGTTACTTTTGCTTGGATTTCCTAATTAAAAGGCTGTGACAAAGAGTTGACAAAGTGCATTTTAATGCAGTTTTTGTGAAGTTCCTCATACTGCAAGTGTTTGTTTGTTTTTGTTACTAGAAACATTTTCAGTTTTGTCCTCCCTGCAAGACGACCTTGTTTACAGCAAACTGCAGTAATCAGACTCCTCGCTCGGGAGGAATCAGAACGACCTGTTGTGCAGCTTTGCATGCTCAAACTTGTTGTCAGACAATTTTGACTGAGGAATATGTCATGATAAATAACAGGGCAGGCAGCGGGTTTGATAATGTGCTTAAAAAACAAAAAGAGAAGAAGAGGCTCTGAAGAAGAGCTGAGAAGCAATCTTGAAATTCCTGAAACATCAGCTGACGACGCCTGTTTATTGTTATACTCATTATATTGTCAGGTATTTGTCCTGTGCAGCTGTGAGGGCGTCTCCTTTCATGGTTTTGTGCATATTTATTTAGAGGTCGAGGTGGAACATTTACGGAGGCCCAAAGCTGTCAATCGCAACAAAAATCAAAGTTAAAATATAAATGTAAAAAAAAACATCAATCAATCAATATTATAAGATTATTATTTAAAGAAATGAATTGTTAATTATATTTTGTTAGTTTTGCAAATGAACTGAAAACAAAACTATTCCAGAGAGTCGAGCAAACTTCAACTCAGAGTTAAAAGATTTACTCTCTAACTCAGAGCTGCTGGAGTGAAGCTTCTTCATCAGGGGAGCAAGACTCCGCTTAACGAGCTGAAACTGAGGAAAAAAAATGAACATTAGCAGGATTAATGTGGGCGTACGGTGGAGAGTAATCCTGGCCTGTCAGCCTGTTTCCACCAATCACAGTTAACTCTCACTCTAACCTTTTTCACCTCCAACTTCAGATTAACCAGATTCCAACAAAGTGATTTTGGACACTAATGTTGAGAGGTATTCATCATGCGAAGGATACAAAATATTTAACTCCTCCTCTAAGTGAAGATAAAACAACGCTTTTATCGCTGTAACCATAAAAACAATGTTTCAGCTGGCACGTCTCCTTCTGAGCTACAGATGTTTGTGAGAACCACCTTTCACCAGTTTGGCTGACGTATTAGAAGTTTGCGCTTTAATGAAGCTGCATTTCTTTTTATTTGTGGTGACTTCAGATTTTCCGTGTAGGCAGCGACGATGGTGACTAGGGGATCGCCTCTGATTCAGCTCTGATGCGCCCTCTCTACAGTCACCATTCTGGTGTAGAGCAACATGCTGCCTGCAGAGCTACTGATTGGTTGCACGTCACAATTAAAAACATAATTTACTGGTCTCCTTGATTACAAAGAATTGGTATCAGTCTGGTGACCCATGATCAAAGCCTTTCTTAACAGCCTGTAGTGTATGTACTGCTTTTAATCAACGTTAAACTAAACCCAGCAGCTCCACATAAACATGCAGGATCAAATTTTATTAGAGAGTCGTAATGAAGTTCAGGTTGTTTTTGATGGATGGTGATTGGACTTTCCCTTCTCCTCTTCTTCATTTGCGCAGCCGACATCCTGGAGAGCTTCGACAACCACCCGCCGCTCATCCTGCCCAGCAGCACGTTTCACCTGGAGCTTGGCAAACCCATCGTGGAGCCGGCGCTGTTTGAACAGCTCGCGCGTCTGCAGGACTTCATCGGCCAGCTTCCTCGCAGTGAAACCCGAGCCGAACCCGAAGCGGAGGAGCAGGTAACGAGCTCTCTGTGCCGCCAAAATGAGACGGCAGTAAATGAGACACTTTGATGTTTCCGCGTCTGCTGTTGATTAATTTTACTTTGCCCAAACTCAGCCTGTCAATGAGACAACTACAGACAGCCAGTCTGCGACCTCGGCCGCGGTCAGAGTCGCCCAGGATCCAGCCGAACAGGCGGTCTCCGACCCGGTAGACCCAGACTCTCTTACATCTGCGGAACCAGCTCATGCCCGAGTCCCTCCCGGTGACCTGAGCAGCTGTGAGGCCGTCCTGGCCCAGAAGCTGAAGAGCCTGGAGCTGCAGAACACCCTCCCAGGACAGGCCGACATGGGCTACCACAAGAGTCTGGCGCTGGACCCATCCTGCCTGCTCACGCCACCCAACACCCCACAGGGGATGGAGCTGGCTGAGCTGGAGGCTGACCTGCAGGAGGGCACCCGCCAACTAAAGAAAGGTAAGAGTGTGCTACAAATCAGGAAAGAAACATCAGTCCGAATCTGAAGTAAATACAAACCCAAACAAAGCTCTAAATATCTATTTATCTACTCTTTGAACCCTGAACATCAGGCCTTAACAAACATTCACCTTCCATAAGTTTGGTATGAAGTTACTGTCATAAAAGTTATTTATATTTTGTTTCTGCTGTAAAGATGTTTCAAGAACACAACAACTTCCGTGTGGGATACGAGGGCCTGAAGCCATTGATGAAAATATATGAGTGTTAATCAGTACTGCAAATCATTTCAGAGCTCAGCTTGTGTTTTTCTGGCTCCTCAGATGCTTCAGTGGGTTTTTTGGTTGTCAGTGAGGGTAGAACGTGTTCAGCAGTCACTAAAACAAAGATTAAACCCCCTCAGTTGGTGCACATGCCAACAACCTGACCACATTTTTGTAGTTCTTTCTTGGCTTCATTGGCACGCAGCAGGTTTTACTTCAGATGACGCACAGGGTGACTCCCACCTTTGTCTCCATCCCGAACTTCTTTTAAGTCTTTAGGGGAGTATTTAGCAGCCTGACCCTGTGGGCCGGCTGCATATTTGTCCACATAAAGGTGGCTTCGCCCTCCTCCTCTTCTTCTTTTACGGATTCTGGAGGTCAGGAATTTCAAGTGGAAGGCTGCTCAGGGTGGGTTCACTGTGCAGAGGAAAGAGAGCTTCCTCTCCCACCCCTATTGTTTATGGACGCCTCCGTCATGAGGTCATCTGTAGGAGTGAGAGGGAGTCGCTGAGAAAATGATGAGTAAATTCCCAAGTTTCAAACATTTTTCGACACAATTGTGAAAAATAACGACATCCAGAGACTGTATATGAAGACGGACAACACGGCATGACGCACACTCACGCTGTGGCGGAGCCTTCCTCAACACATTTATCAAATACACACCAAAGACACAACATGCATATAAAACAGAGGCTGTAATGGTTAAAAGTGCTGTAGTGGATTCAGGAAGGAGGATCTGCTCCAACGACCCCTCACATCTGAACCTTCAGGAACGCTTTTCATCACCTGTGCTAAGGCGCTCGCTGACAGATGCCCTGGTGGGCCTCAGCGCTCCAACAGAAGCAGGATTTGGTTGATCTTAATCAGACGTCTTTACTCTCATTGGTCACTTGTTGCTTTGTGTTTTCCCTCTTAACGCTTTTAACAAAAGTAATTTGCTGAGAAGCTTTGAGGATTACACTGGACCTGAGCCATCTGGCACCTTCTCTCTACTTAAGGGCAGGAAATCCCTCAGTTTAATCTGCAGCGTTTATACTTTTATACAAAGGTGGACGTCTTACTCCAGTAATGGGTTAATCACAGATGGTTTTCCAAGAGTATCCATTAAATGTTAAATGTTCATTTCTTCCACTGTTTGAATAATTTCCTGCTTCTCCTTCTTCCATTACAGATAAGCACTTATGAGTGGGGGGGTTTTTTTGTTGGTATTTTTATTTATTTATTTTTATTTATCCTTTATGGACTATCGATAAAATTGTTTCCAAGGAAAATAATTGGCACATTCCTATACGATTTTAAAATCTGCAACATTTAACTGTAAATTAAACTAAGACCAAAGTAAAGAGGAAAAGCTTTAGTTTTCTTTTCTCTTTACAGTTTTATGATAAAAGCCCATTGTTGTTCAGTCTAATTGCAGGGGAATTTGAACGCTTCAGTATTTTCATCAAGTATTAAATAAATCATGATGAGAAGTGATAAATTTGTCTCTTCCTAGACAGTTAAAGTTAAGGTTACCCAAGTTCGTAAGATAACAACCAACACCTATTTTTTTTTTTTCCAGTTGTTTAGCTTCTAAAACCTCCAAAATCACATGAAAACTTTATGTGGCATAAATATAACTTCATAAGAACTGAGACACATTCTGCAAGGAAAGCTATTTTTAAAGGTTTTCTTTAAGAATATTGGCAAAAAAACAAAAAAAGAACTTTGTTTCCTTCTGTTTTGTCCTTATTATTATTATTATTATTATTATTATTATTATTATTATGTTACTTTATTACATGTTGTCAGTGTTTGTTTGTTTTTAAATGAATAAAATGAAGTGTTTGAGCGTCATGCTCACATCATGCTGTAAGTTATGTAAATAGAGTTTTTATATTCGTCCTGCGCTCGCCTGCATCTAGCTCTGAGGTTTCAGGTACGCGTGATGATTGGTGAAGGTTTGATGACAGAGAGGAGGTGATGTCAGGGAAGGAAAGCAGCGGCGGATCCGTCATGGGAATTTACAGCTGGGTTGGTGCGTGGAATCTTAATCGGCAGCGGCATTGTTCGGGGCAGGTCCTGCGTGGGGGGCAGACAGTGGGGGAGGAGGGGGAGGATCAGGGTTTATTTTTGGGGAGGGGGAGGCTGCTGTCGATGGTGTTTTGACAGGACGACCCCAAGCGGCAACTTCAGGACAAAAATAAAATAAAATGATGTGAAAATCTGCAGTTCCTCTAATGCTCACTTGAGGCCTCAGATTATGTGATGTGAAACGCTCGTTAGCTAACAGCTAACGCTCTGGCTTCAAATGAAAGGCCACGCATCATTGGCTGACGTCACTGTGGCTACGTCCATCTTTTATAGCAGCGTGAAAAAGACTGAAAATAGATTCAGTCTGTGATGTACATGCAGAAGCTCCACCCACCAGACTTCTTGGAGAACAGTGTGGGAATCGACTCCTGGACGCTTCTTTGATCTGATGTGTTTGTCTGTGTTTGTTTAGCCAGCGGAAGTGTTGGGAGGAAGACGGGAAACGAGGAAGCAGCAGCAGAGGAAGAAGAAGACAGAGAGGAAGTGTTTGCGGTGGAGCTCCACAAAGGGCCTCACGGTCTCGGGCTGGCACTCGTAGATGGGACGGTAAGTATTCACAATCACTGTTTGTAAATAAAGTCGTAGGCAGGAGGAAGTGTGTTTAACTGATGAGATCGGACGCTAATTAGTTCAGACTGCTGGAAGGCTGAAAGCTCTCATTTAATCACTAAATGTTCCTGCAGTCCAGACTCTACAGATCAGTGCTTCACACCGTAATGACACGGTGACAAATAAGGTGCTACAACACAATAAAACTCTTACAATGAACTGAATCTGATGTGTTTGCTTCCTTATGCTTATCCTGAAATACGTAGTTAAATAATTGTTTGGCGGAATGATCAGAAAACACCAAAATGTAACAAGTTCCACCCACACTGGAATATTTGCTTGATTTTCTTCCATTGTCTTTTTATGTCATTTTTTAATCTGTTGATTCTGACAGACATCTTTTAAGCTGTGTAATATTTTGTATTCATTAGCAAAAAAAAAATACAAATCCTCCTCTTGGGAGCTTAAATATCTGCAAAACGATGTAGAAGGACTTTTTCTGCTTTACTGCAGAGCTTCTGCAGTGTGTCACTCCTCTTTTACAGCCAACTTTCAATCAACAAATTTTCTAACCACCTCTCTAATGTGTTTACAGCATCGTGGCAAAATTCTCCTCCCACCAGGGATGAAAAAATATTTAGCAAATACGAGGGGCATATCGATCAACAGAATGTCGTCTGCACCAAAGCAGTGGACCAACCTAGAAAAACTTAATTATAAAAATGTTGTAATCCCTTCAGTGCTCCAAGTTATCACATTTTTTGTCCTGTTTTTATGTCTTCATATAGAAAACACCGCTGAGAATGAGCGGCATTTATGTGAAGTCGGTCGTTCCCGAGTCCCCGGCCGCCAAATGTCAGAAACTGAGAACGGGCGATCGAATCCTGGCCGTGAACGGTGTCAGCCTGGTCGGGATGGAATATAGCATGTGAGTGTAAAAGTACAGATGGGATATCGATTGCAATTGTGATGTTTGCAAAAACTCAGTCCAACATAAACACATGAGAGACGAGCAAAGAAAGCTAGCTAGCAATAGTTAAGGAGTCGGTGTCTGATGTAAGTATATTTGGATGTCGTCAACGTACAATTGATTAGCAGTGCAAAGTTTTTAAAGGTTGATCTAAGTAGTAGCACATATCATGGAAATGGAAGTGGAGCCATATTGAGGTACAGCACAGGTCATGTAGACCGTTGTTGTTACCAAAGCTTTAACAACAGCAAAACACATGATAAACGGTGCTTAATAAAACATATATCATGTAAGTAAAGTATAAAAAGCACAAAAAAGAAAATCATATAAAGAAAACTTAAGACATCTAAGAAAACAGTTCACAGATTAATGTGAGGTATCATGTAAATCGCAGCACTGTTTGTATTTTTAATCTTTTGACTCTAAATATAAACATTTTAAATAGAAAATAGCAGAAATCGAAAACACGTCATTATGGTGTCATGGTAAAGCGAAAGGCTCAACAACTAACTTCCGACTTATTGTGTGTTCGTTTCAGTGGGCGGGAACTGATTCGCTCATCCGGAGACACACTTAAACTTCTGGTTGCCAACATGGACTCCAAAGCAGGCATCAAAGCCTCCACTTTGGCAACGTGCTGAAGGAAGAGCGTTAGTGGACGATAAAGTGCAATTTGGGAATACCGGAGGGCGTGAACTTCATCCCAAAGTCAGTATTTCTCACAGGATGGATTCCCCCCAACCAAAGAAACACAAACTTCCTCCTTTTTGTTTGTGACTCATTGTGGGATGGAGACAATCAAACTGAACTCGGACTGTAGGCGCTTTGCTGGCAGGCAGACGGGGAAGACAAGTTTTAAAAGCTCTTTTTTTCTTTACCAGCTTCTAAAAACAAACTCAAAAACAGTGAAAGGGGTAAACCAGCCCCCGAAGAGCGCCGCCAAGCCGCTCCGTGATCCCTCACGTCTGGCTTCAACTGGAACTATTTCCAAATTCATTTTTAAATTCTATCTATTTAAAAAAACTGTGAAGCTTTATATGTTACACTCCAAAACCAAAATATGTTACCCAGTTGTTTACTTTGTTAGCGAGAGGTAACTGCCTGTGGGCATGTCTCAGATCCAGATAAGTTTCCAAAACAAGGAAAATTGTCTTTGTGTTGCACCGTTTGTTTCATCGCAGGAACGACTGAACATTAATCCTCGGTTTTCTGCTGTTTCAGGTTCTTCCTTCTATAGATTCAACATCTGCTGCTGTAACACCAGAAAATATTATCAGTCGTTTAAAAGTAAAATCTAATTAGCACTTGTAGCGTGTTACTCATTTTTCCTCACACAAACACACACATAAAAAAAGCAGGTAAAGGTGTGTTTGGTTTCTTTCACTTGCAGGCAGATTTCCCCCGAGCAGATTATGTTTCCAGGTTAAACACTAACTCGTGCTTTAAAGCAGCGGTTCTCAAACGATGTCAAACACATACGATTCAGGGAGTTATTGCGAGGAAGCTTTAATGTTACAGATTATAGGAAAGTGGATCAGCATGTTGTGTAGGAAGCATCATGGTTAAGAGAAAACTGACTCTAAAGATGACGTTTTTGATTGACCAGCTTTTTTCCAACCCTCATTTATGTCTACGAGTTGTGGGTAGTGACCCCTCAGAAGAAGAAATGCACTTCCTCCTTAGGTTGGCTCAGTCTGAAACATGTGAGGGGCTCAAAGTAGAGCCACTACTTTATGTCATAAGTAGCTGTGGCGGTGCAAACATTTGATCAGGCCTCCTTGAGGCCACCCTTTGGAGGTTTTCCAGGTAAACCCAACTGGGAGAAGATTGTGGAGTAGACTAAGAGTTCCTTGAAGAGATGATCTATTTCTTCAGGCCTGATGACGCCTCAGGATCCTCCAGAAGGATGGGAAAATGTTACTGGGGTAAAGGGTTTCTGAAATACGGTGCTGAGTGAGGTTTAGTAAAATTCAAATATCTTGTTGACTCTTCCCTTGTCAGTCCGCTGACTTTGAGTGATTTGAGCTGTTTAGAGCTTCGTTAAAGAAAACAAGAAGCCTTGAAAGTAGGTCCAGAGGAAGCGGATGACATGGAGGAGATCCACTTCAGGGTAAAATGAGAAACAGCATCAGATATCCTCAAACCAAAGGCAGTTTGGGTCAGACACATAAAACAAGTGGCCTGGGTTAGGAAAAAATCTGCTGGGTCAGCTTCAAGTTAAATTGCAGGTTAGGTTTAGGCACTGAAACCAAGTGGCTGGAGTTGAGATTAACCATGAGGATCTTTTTTAGGGTATAGTTACGTTGCATCTTTGACCTGTTGGGCATATACGGAGAGATCGGTAACTTCTTCTGGTTTAGACTAAGCCAAAGTGGTTCACCAGGAAGTTAAGAAGTTAAATTAAGACGAAGTCAGAGGATCACAACTAACACTGCAGGTTATATTTATCAGTTATTCCACAGCTTATTTTCTTTATCTTTTTGCCCTTGTTTGTTAAGCTGTGGACAACCAATTAAAAAAAACTTGATTAATTTTTAGAGCTACTTTTTTATTTTGTATTAACTGATAAAAATATGTAGGTTTGTGAATCTTTGTGAGGCATGTCAAGAGAAAAAGTTTGAGAATCGCTGCTTGGAAGTTTTGCTGCAATCCAGGGAAACAGAAAAATCAGTTATTGGTCATCATAACCACAGTGAAGCCTGATCCTCTTTATTATCAATTATTCTACAAGTTATTTGCTTCATTGATCTTTCTATAAAACAATTAAAAAAAAAACCTCATGAGTCCAAAACTAAAGAATATTTTCTTTTGTTTACTTAAATGAAAAGCTGTTTACGCGCTACAGAGCCATCTGTAGCCTGCCTACACAGAGGTCAGAGGTCAGGGTGACGTCATACACCTATTCCACTTACTGATGCGTGACCCACATTTTGATAGATCAGTTTTTCAGAAGAAAGCTCTGCAGAAGGGGGAGACGTCTGAGGCGCCCACACTAGGTCCAGCCTTGAAAATATGAAGGAAATTAGCACAAAGAAAAGAGAAACGCAGCTACTTTAATGTTAAATACCAAACATGGTTCATGTTGTCTTATTTTTTAGGTCAACACACCATTAACTCATTAGCAGATTAGCCTCACACATTTTCCTAACAAACGCCCTGTTTGTCCCAGCTTCTTACTGGGATAGTTTATTGGGATTTTGGCACCATAGATGTCGGATTGTGGCCTAAACCATGCAGAGTATTCCTGGTAGTTTGAAGCAGATTTCTTCCTGCTGTGTTAAACATGGGAAAAAAAATAAAAGCACTAAACTTCATATGAGAAAGCAACTTAAAAGTTAAAAAGCTTTTGGGAACATGACAGTACACATTTTATGAGGCATTGGGTTAATTGCCTCATTAATGTGGCTCTAATTACAGTTTAGTTTCCCTCCAAACCGCAGAGCTCAGGCCAAAAATAAAAACGAGACATTTAAATTCCAGAACTTCTCCAAACTCCTCTGGAAAAACTCCGTTTATTATAGGAAACATAAACCCGAGTTTGTTCTGCTCAGCATTAACGTGTTCAGCTGGTTCAATAAATGAAAGCATAAAACATCTTCTGATGTATTAAAAAAAAAACTGCCGCAGAGCTCGATCACCTGACGTCTGTCTGTGTTTTTCATCTGTTTTGTAATATTTATACTGCGCAGTATTTTTGAGCCTGTGGAATAAATATTATTTTGACTTGGAAAACCTGCCTCATTTTACGGTCTGTTTCCTTAAATCGGGCCTGTGTTAGTAAACAGGAGGAGGCGGCGGGGGTGAAGCTGGGATGTAAAAGCTGGGCTGGGTGGAGCAGCAGCAGCAGTAAGAGGAGGAGGAGGGAAGCTGTGGGGTGTGGTAGCTGCATGGCACGCTTTGGTGGCCACTGTTTATAGCGACTCTGCGGTTTCCACCAGCCAGGCACTTTCCACTGACTCCAGCATGGCAGCGTTCAGCCAACGAGGCCCTGCAGGGAAAAGCGCCACTCTGACCTGGTGCGAAGATTTGCACATGCCGGCTTAAACTGCATCCCCGAGGGTGTAATTAAAGCATGAGCTGACCGCGAGGTGCTGAGTGAGGCGCTCCCTGCAGCTTTCTTACATAAATGCTCCTTTAAATGTTGCTGAGGGTTCACTCGAGGCGCCCATTAGCTTTCATTAATGCTTTGTTTTAATTTTTATTTCTTAATTTAGTTTGTGCGGAGTTCAGTTCTTTTCAATGATAAAATGGGAAGACCTGAGTGAGGTCATGAGGCATCTATCGCCATGTTTATTAACGCTAGCAAACAAAAAAGGGATACTGAAGACATCCCTGCATATTTTTAAATTTTACGAGCAGCAGAAAACATCTTTTAAAACTGGTTGTCTGACTTACCAAATTACTTGATTCATGGTACTAAATTATGTTTAATAAAACAGTACTGTTGTATCTATCAGTAAAGCTGTAAAGCTAATATTTACTTTAGTAACTGCCAACATGGGGGTAGTTATCCAGCTAGCTGTCACTGAGGTCATCATGGGCATTAATGTTGTGGTAATTTGGGGCTTTTAATGATTTCTTCAAGGTGTTCTTTTACCAGGGAGAAATACATCTTTAATGACTAAAACAAATACAAGAACTTGGTTAATGAGTTTGAATTAATTTGGGATCCACGCAGGTTCAAATATATATACCCGTTCTGGTTGCCATTAACAACCTTCTGTCATACTTCTGGGTGGATATGTGTCTACTTAATTGACAGAGATGATATAAATTGGTTGGTTTGCTGTTGCAGACCTGATTTTTAAACATAGTCCACACAGTTTCTATAGGGATGAGGTCGGGGCTTTGGGAAGGTCATTCCAGAAGCTCAACATTAGCTTGTTTTATGTTTGGGATCGTTGTCTTCTTGGATCCCAACTGTGTCCAAGTTTAAACTGTCTAGCTGTTGTTGATATCTCTTGCGTGATTACAACTGGCAGCGAAACAGCCCCAGAGCGTAACGCTACCACCGCCATGCTTGACAGTTGGGACGGTGTTCTTAGGTTTAAAGGCCTGTCATTGCATTTGCAGCTGCAAATTTCAAGCTTAAAGGGTTTTTCTGGATTTTCTTCTTTCTTGGTGAGCACACTCTCAGTCCGCGGTGATGTAAGACTTGCTTTCACTATGTAAAGCTGGTTTTACAGCAGTGTCTTGAGTCCTGGTTCCTTGGTTGTTCCTGAACATCCTAACAACTTTTCTTATTCCTCTGTCAGTGCGCCCCAGGGTGGCTCTGGCTACAATGTAGCTTACCATCACCAGTGTGTGAATGTGTGGATGACTGGTTGTGTAAAGCGCTTTGGGGTCCTTAGGGACTAGTAAAGCGCTATACAAATACAGGCCATTTACCATTTTACCATTCCAGACCTTGGTAAAGTGATGACTCATTCACAGACCTTGTTCTTAGGTAAATCTACAATTCCCCTTAGATCTTCTCTGAGCTTCTTGACTTTCCCATTGTTCTGAGTATTTGTCAATCCAATGAATGTTGTCAAAGAAATCATTTTTATCCTGGCAAAGAGGAACTACCAGCTGAAGTCAATCATGACCCCAATGAGAAGTTAATAGCCTTTGGACTTGTCAGGATAATATATTGTAGAAAACTCAGCATCCACTTATTTAAAGATTTAAGTGAGTGTATGCTGTATATTTGAGCCTGTGTGGATTAGGAAAATCCATATTAAACATGTGCACCACATTTTTGTTTCATTAAAGTCATTAAAGATGTCTGATGAGCAATTATTCCATCCAGGAAAAAGAGGATCCCTGAAAGCCCAGAAAGAACACAACATTCATGTGTATGATTAGGGTGTGTTTACTTCTGACCTCAACTATGTGTGACATTGGGTGCTGTTCGAAGTCACCTTTGTTGTTGTTATATTGAAACTCAGGTGTATAACAAAACTGGTGTCTACAGTAGGTGTAGGTACCTCAAAACAGCTTTGTAAGTCACAGACCCTGATTCGATGCAGAGTCCTGATTCGACCTAATGTAGCGGTCGTAGTTGAGGATGGGACAGTCTGTAAATGGCAGTCTGTAGTCATAATACACAGTGGCCTCTGGAGGACTCTCCTCTGGCCCTCCTTTGAAGCCGCACTCCTCCAGCGTGCTCTCCGGGGGCAGGCGGGCCTCCTCTGTTGGCACTCTGCTACTGAAAACCTCCAGGCTCGAGGTCTGGATCCCAGCTCGGTCCTCGATCACACTCATCAGACCAAAAACTGTGCGGCTGCTCGATAAAACAACCTCAAAGTTTCCAGGGTGCGCTGTGGCCGAGGTGAAGGGGATCAGTCGGACACTCAGACGGATGAACCTGGCAGTTTGATGAAAATGAAAATTTAGTTTTGAGTTTAGACTCTAGAAAACTATGTGACTACACTATTTTTTTTTTTTATTGAATTGAAAAGAAAAAACAAAAACAATTTCCTTCAGGGTCAACCTTCGGGATCAATAAAGTTTTATTGAATTGAACTGAACTGAATTGAATTGAATATATACAGAAGATGGCTCAAAGGTTGGTTAAGTGGTTTTGAAAGTCCAGATGAGAGTAAAGTATTCTGAATACATTGGATTACTTAATATATTATCATGCTTTTTACAACTACATAATTGTACTATTGCTGTGTGATTTATTACTATTACTGAAGGATACTCAGCATACCAACACCAACTAGATTTTTAAATCTTAATATAAATGAGTAACAGTAGGTGGACATTAGGTAAGGCTGCACTTTTTGCAGGCATCTCATATAGAAAACTATTCTGCGCTTATATAAAACAGGTCCGCGGCTCCGAACCGTAGTAAAGGGACCTCTGGCTAATACGTCGGGTTCTGCGGGCTCGTAGCCGAAAACTAGCTTTACTTTGTTGTCTGGGGCAACTTTGCTAGCAGAGACAGAGAGAGGCGTTGAAAGGCTGCTCCAACGGAACTTATTGTTTTTGGAGGAAAACACGAACACGGTGTACAGTCGAGTCTTAATAGCTTACTTACAACTGGGCTCGTCAGGCTCTCTTCTTGGCTGCAGTGGTTATTATTATATTTACATGCTTCCAGCTCCTGTTTTTGCTCCATGACAGCTCGTACTTTTCCTTTTTCTCCCTCCCTCGCTCACAGACACATAACGTGTATGGCAGTCCATTCTCCCTGCAGCACGGACTACACTGCCTATGATGCTACATTCTTTAGAGCTATACCTGTAGCATTCTGCCTATTAGCTTAGCACAACAACAACAAAAAGCCGCTCTCTCACCCAGGAAACACAGAGAGAGAGAGAGAGCGCCACCCTGTAACCATGGCAACCGTAACGCTGCCGCCTGGAACAACAGAATGTAGCTGTCAAACAAAACCCAAACAGTCCTGACCCGCCACAATATGAAACAGGGAAGTACCGCCCTGTAATCCATTTATTTCAACAAAGTAACTGTATTCTAAATACCACCTTTTTAAACGGTAACTGTAACGGAATACAGTTACTCATATTTTGTATTTTAAATACGTAACAGCGGTACATGTATTCCGTTACTCCCCAACACTGCTTCTAATTAACCAGCAGGGGGCGACTGCTGTGGTATTAAGAATAATGTGAGAATCTTGTCATTTGATTCACAGCGCCCTGATGAATTTCTGGTCTGAATCACTAGTTTAATGTCTGAATGGTCGTCATCATTATAGTAAATTAGGGAATAATTTAGAGCACAACACTTACATTTGCCATTTGTGACCTGTTGCCAGTTAACCTGATTAGGTACAAAATGTTTCTCCCATTCTTTCTTTTTAGCATAACTTAGTTTTCCAGCCTTTATACTGCCCCCATCCCAGTGTTTTTTAAGGTGTGTTTCAAAATGAGCCAATGTTTTTCATGAAACATTAAAATATGTCATTTTAACCATTCGATGTGTTTTCCGTGTTAGATCAGATAAACAAATGATTAATCTCTAGCTTTTGTTAACATCAGACAGAACGCATCAAGGCTAAATGCAAATACTGAAAATACTGCAAAAACATGTTTGTTTCAGCATCTTAACCACACGTCCGAGAAGCAAACTCCAGGCCTAAACCCCTGGAGACTTTCCAGACACGGCATGCTGTCTGCTAATGTAATCAAGCAATCAGTGGGTTTAAATAACATCAACTTGTGAAATGTAATGTTTTTGACTCTAAGTCTAATTTTATCAAACCAGTACAGCAAAAGAGGGGAAAAAGTGAATTCAATTCAACTCGGGCTGTGCACATTATGTTATGTGTGTGATTTACTGCTAAAACATCCTTCTGTGGCACAGGAAAACAATCACAGCAGCCAGGTCAGAAAAAGGCAACGGCACCTGTCAGCGGGCCAGCTAAAGGTCGCTCCTTTGTTTTCAGAGCTGTTGAGGCTGCTTGTGTCCCGATGTTGTCATTTTGGGCGTCTGAGTTACAGGAGCGGAGTCACAGTGTGATTTACAGCTGAGGGTCAGGAATAACTCAGCCTGGTTAACCTCACTCATGGAGGTTTGGAATGAATGTCAACACAGCCTGATTGTGTTTCCCAGGAGCTGCCCAGTTTGTCCCAGCGCAGCCACAGAAACTGTCGAAACTGCTTTTCTCCGGGACATGTCTAATGTCTGTCTGGCTTTATGATATTTTAAAACCAGCTGCTGCTCCTCCCACTTACTCTAAAAACAAGTCAGAGGGATTTTGTGGCTTCATGTCTGCACTGTATGCAAATATTCACATATTCAAATGTACCATGATCAAAGTAAAAAAAAGTGGACTTAACATTTTAAAATTTAAAGTGAAACAACTTGTTGAAGTGGAAGGAAAAGGTGAAATATTTCAGTCTGTTTGAGAAATCCAAGTAAGATTAAACCATTTTGTGCTTTTCTATCAACAGACTGGTCTGAAGTGGTTCAGTTGATGATATTTGAATTTTTATCACTCAGATTTTTTAGTTCATCAAATGAAAATGTGCTCGGAAACTTTTTTTAAAAAATTATTATTAATGTTAACCTGCAAAATAACTTTATTAGTTAGCCAAATGTATGTTTAAAGTGCTCAGAAAATGAACTTTAGTAAGTTTACTTAATATAGAATATAATATAGAACTTTAGTAAGGTTGTCTTAATATTGAAATATAATAAAATGTTTTATATTTTTAAAATTGTAAATCTTTTTTTTCTAAATCATTTTCTAGGTAATAAAATTAAGTCGATCGATCAATCGAAATGTATATTTTTCCACATATTCCACTAAATATTTATATTTATTTTGGTAATTATAAAAATGAGCAGAAATATGAAAATAAGGCAATATGAACAGATAATAAAAAATAAAAACAAAAATAAATAATAAAATAATAAAATAAAATATTATTTTATTAATAAAATTATTTTAATAATAAAATTGTACATAACTTATAAATAGTCAAATTTCTGAAAATAATAAAATATTTAACTCTTTTAGAAATATTAACCTCCTAAGACCCGAACTCTTTCATGGCATGCATTCTTATTTTTTCTTTGCTATTTGGGATGATTGGGACCTGATGAATGTAAAAACAAAGATTTTTTTCTTTCTTTTACCTCATTTTGAGAAAAATAAGATCCACATATGAGGACATTCATTTTAAATTTTGATGGAACAGTGGCAGTATAATGTCCTCGTAAGTGCATATCAGGCTCTTATAGAGAAAAATTTTGGTCTAAATAACCCAAAATGTGATGTCCACATATGTGGACGCCAGCTCCTAGGAGGTTAAACTTCAAGAAATTACACAAACAGGAAAACGAGGTTACATTAATTAATTTTTTTATTTGAAAATTTTCCAAATGCTAAAATCAGCTAATTTTGCCAAAATAGTAAACTTGAGAAAACAAAAATAAAACTGTGACATTTTTCAAATCACACAAACTCATGAAATACCAGAGCCACATCTGTCACATCTGTGTTTGTGTATTTGTAAAACGCAGCACTGATTCTTTTATTTGCAAAACTGCGTTCAGCTTTATTTTTATCTTTATAGAATAAATGTTCTGTTCATATAATATAACACATAATGAGCTCAATACCTCTGGGTTTCAGTGTTTTGCAGTCTCTGCTGATGTCTTACATTTTCTGTCTCCACTGGTTCTTGTCTTTTTATGAAGTGCCCTGGTATCTGAGCGTGGAGCTCTGCACTGTCACTGTGGGTAATAAAATCAAGTAAACTCATAAACTTATAAAAAGGAAAAATAATCAAATACTGATAGAGAAATAAGTTTGTTTCACCTCAGAGACTGTATTTGTTTCATCAAATCTTCATAACTAATCGTGTCATTGAAGGTCTTCAGCTGCTGAGTCAGCATGTGGAGCTGAAACTGCTGACAGGGGACACCCAAACTCATCAAACCTGCAGCACAGTAAAAACAGAGAGAGCGTGCACGTGTAAGTGGAACGCCCTCCTCTGAAATCCAGTTTAATAACAGCACAGCCTTTACTCATCTGCACCGAGATTTAGATGGTTGTTTAGTTTTCCTTTTAGGGCTCCAAAGGCCATATTCACGTGGTGCACAAACCATATTTTGCCCACATGTGAGTAACTGTCTTTAGGACATGAAAATGTCTTAACACGGTTAAAAACTAAGGAAAATGTTACCTAAAGTATAAAATGGTGACATTAATAGAGTAAAATAATAATAATTGCAGAGGTTTTCCTTATTTGCTTATAAAAAGCTGATGTAGAATGTGAACAAAGTGTCAAATAACATTAACATGAGGACGTGCAATCCCTGCAGGCTTTAATGTTTAAAATGTGATTCCCTCCTTTCTCCTGCAGCTTACGAGAGCCCCTCACAAAGCTTCCAGATGCTGACCAATAAAAAAACGCTTTTATGGAGAGACGTGTTAAAGACGCAGAGACAGTTTTGTTCAGAAGATGAGATAACCTGAGGTCTCTCTGTGAATCGTGTATGATCTATAAACCTGGAAATGAAGCTATAAATGATCACATTCATTGGATGTGCCGTAAAAGTAATTTATTGATTATTAAGACCTACAGCAGTGATTCTGTGCTGTAGGTCTTCCCAGTCAGAGTCGTAGCTGCGGTGTTATGCTGCAGGTCTGCACCGTAATCTCTTTGGAAGTTTACTCAGTGTGTCTGAAGTCAGACTCACAAAAGGAACATTGTCCTGGTTTTGTTTCCCAGAGCCAGCTACTCTTATCTGTGAGGAGGGGGGATGAGAGGAAATGAGGCTCCGCTGACATTACCAAGAGCCTGATTCACAGTACCCTCCATAAATACTTCAGCACAATGACACTGTGGCATTTAGTACTGACTCATATCTCCTTCTCTTCTGCGATTATCTTTATGTGACACTCAAAGAAGCTGAATGTTAAAAAATCCCAGAGCCTTCTCCCATCCTGGCAAAGAAAATCCCGGATTATTCAGGTCAGGGGTGATGGATTACCCAGCTCAAAGTCCTTCAGGCTGACTGATTCACTTCTGTCTACGTCACCGCGGATGAACAGCTGATCGATCTCCTGCTGATGATCAGAAATCCACCCGATCAACTCGAAGCTCTCAGACTCCCGCTTGTTTGCGTTCACGGAAATCTTTAATCACAGGAAATACCACGTTACAGTAAAATCAGTACAACCATAAACTTTAGAGATGAGACACAATGAAAACATAAATGATACAAAATAAAATGAGAAAAATCTGTGTGAAGAATGCATGTGTGCAACATGTTTATTTGCGGCGCTAAAAAAGGCAGAACTTCCACAATTTCACTCATTTATTTGGGCCTATCAATAAATATGTGAAGATTTCAGCATGTTTGCAGCTTTTTTCTCTTTCGTGTTTTTTAATCTGAGCTTTTTTGTAAGTCTGACTCTTAAAGACTCAGTTTCCCAGACATGGTTTGCTCCTGGTAGTGTTTGGTTATGTTTGAGGAAGAAGATTGTCCTTTGGTTTAATCGAGAGAAAAAAAATTCACGTGAGAAGCAATTTAATTTACATTCAGAGACCACATTATTTCCTGAAGTCGATCAAACTGCCCAACATTTAACCAAACAGACCACCATCTCGATTTTAAACTCGCTGTAATGTGACACTTGCAGGCTTTACAGACCCACCATCCACCCCGACAGCATCCCTCCCCCCAAAATGCTGTCTCTACATGCCATCCACTGGGAAAGTCCATCTTTGTGCCAAACAAAGCTACATGATAGCTCAATATTTTCTGTGCAAACACGGCATTGATCTACTTATAGAGTAGAAATGTTCTCAAAGTGTTAAGAGTCACAAGCAAATCTGTTTACACCCAACAAACGAGGGGCGGTTAACACCGTACTTCCTAGAGCTTCATCTTTTTCCCAGAAACACACGACTCGCGTATCATTCAGAGAATCCTGCATCTTCAGACACATTTTTCAAAGCCTTCTGTTTCTTCTTTATCTTGGATGCTCTGTTTCAGAGTGAAACTTTGTGATGTTGGAAGGTTTCTTACATTTTTTAACTTTTTATGCTGGTTTTTGGTGCGTCTCACGTGCTGCTGCGTTTTCTTCTTCATGCTGTGGTTATATGAAGAAAGCTGCTCTCTGAGCTCAGCTCGGTGTTTCCTGTCGATGCCACTGTGAAAGAGCAGATGTCGGACAGTTCAAAGTATCAGTATAATAAAGGTCTACGACATAATTTAAGGTGGACTTGAGAACTTCTAAGAATGCTATGGATTCTATAAGAAACGAAATTGGAAGAACAGTTTGTTTCTAACTGAGGATGATTATGAAAACATAAAGTAACAAATACGGCATGCAGGGGAACAAACAGGCTGGCAAAACTTGATTCTTTACATTTACAGATGTTGCTCTTTCATCAGCCCTGAAGTGTGAGCATGAAATAATCCACTTCTGGTGAATTATTAGTGACGGAAAATCCCGGTGTTCCTGTTAGTTATTTATGACGTTCAGAGAAAACACTGCACTTCTACGACTTCTTGTAAAAATCAGAATTCAGGTGAGTTTCTGAATTTATATTTTTACATTTCCATTCTTTCCAGGGACGACAGCGTACATCACCGGTATTCTTTCAGCCTTTCCCCGTGACAAACAAACCCAAACATGATGACACAGAGTCCAAATGAGCTTTATTCGCTCATCAGTGACTGGAAACACGCCCCAAAAAGTTTAATGCTCTGCAGAAAGCCTGATTTACTGTGCTGTTAAATGGTTATTCCTGCTCAACCCCACATCACACATCACAGCAGCAGAGTGACAGAATAAAAAGGATAGCCAAGATGGTTTCGTGATGGCTCATCCTTCCTGCTCATCTTAAACAATGAAGGCAGGAAACAAAGCTACGGTGACCAGTCTGCTGTCTCCAGCTTCCTCACTCCCAGTACTGGTCAGTGCCAGTCACAGGGCTGGGACCTCCTGAATCCAGATATCGAGCCCCTCCTTCAGATACAGACAGGAAATCCTGTCTGGAGAAGAAGGTGTATGACCTGGACAGCCAGGAAGATCTCAGTGTGACCAGTTTGTTATTAAACTCAGACACTTCACCATCACCCCGCTGAAATTACACACTTACTGAAGGTTTTGATGTATTCACTCCGTGGAGTCAAGTCCTGGTGCTCGTTATTCGGAGGAAAAGAGTGTGAGTGTTGTAACAGACATCAAAAAGACCACAACAGTACTGAAGTGAACAACGCTCCACATCATGTTAGAAACCAGTCCTCTGCCTTGTTCTAGACCAGGGGTGTTGAACTCCAGGCCTCGACGGCCGGTGTCCTGCAGGTTTTAGATCTCACCCTGGGTCAACACACCTGAATCAAGTGATCCGTTTATTACCAGGCCTCTGGAGAACTTCAAGACATGTTGAGGAGGTAATTTAGCCATTTAAATCAGCTGTGTTGGATCAAGGACACATCGAAAACCTGCAGGACACCGGCCCTCGAGGCCTGGAGTTCGACACCTGTGTCTAGACCAATCACACCCCCAGTGCCAATGACGCTCCCCAACAGCAGCAGCCTCCCTCTCCACAGAGTAAAATCCCAACAAACCCAAAGTGCTGCCCTAATCCAGTCCACCAGAACAAGCCTGATCCACGACCCACTGCTACCATCCTGGAGCTTCCACTTCTTTTGTAGAAAGATCCACATTTAAACATCTTCTAAAGGTTTTGTAAAAGATGTAGTGAAGGACACAAAGTTATCTTTCTTCAGATGTCCCAAAAGGTTTTGTGTTTTGTTTTGTTTGTAGGAGACATAATCCACATGATTTTTATCCAGGAAACTGGGGTTCAACTTTTCTTGTGTACTTTTTAACTTTTAAGTTTAGTTTTCACTCACAGTTTGCTGAGGTTTAGAACAAAACGATCTCGGTAGTTTCCCGACTCTTTAGTCCTATCTTAAGATTTTGATTAAACATAGTGGACTTGAGCTTGTATCCGCGATCTCGTTCTTTCGGTCACTACCCACAGCTCGTGGCCATAGGTGAGGGTAGGGACGTAGATCGACCGGTAAATTGAGAGCTTCGCTTTTACAAAAAAGGCAAAGAAAAAAAGGAAGAGCAACAAAACTCCAAACCCAGCGGCAGAAATGAGCTTCCTCTGATGGGTGGCTGGCCTCTCCCTTAGAGATAGGGTGAGAAGTTCGGCCATCCGGGAGGGGCTCAGAGTAGAGCCGCTGCTGCTCCACATCGAAAGGAGCCAGCTGAGGTGGTTCGGGCATCTGACAAGGATGCCTCCTGGGCGCCTCCTGGGTGAGGTGTTCCAGGCATGTCCCACCGGGAGGAGGCCAAGGGGGAAGACCCAGGACACGCTGGAGAGATTATATCTCTCGGCTGGCCTGGGAACGCCTTGGTGTTCCCCCGGATAAGCTGGAGGAGGTGGCTGGGGAGAGGGAGGTCTGGGCTTCTCTGCTTAGGCTGCTGCCCCCGCGACCCGGCCCCGGATAAAGCGGATGAAGATGGATGGATGGATGGATGGACTTGAACTTGTTTCATACTTATAGATGCCCCTGAATCCCCCTGTGAAACAAGTTAACGAGCTCCTCCTCTCCTCTGATAAAAAATAAGTCGTGATACAGTTCGTACGCTGATGATACGACTCTGCCTGATAAGTCTGCACCATCTTTTTTATGTTATGTTAATATACTGAAATCCCTCCGAGGGTCAACATGAAACACTGAATCGTCTGTGAATGAAGAGCTTATTTTATTTTCTGTTTTTTCACAGCTTCCTTTGAGGAAAATGTGACACATGTTGAGTCTTTGATCTCCCGTCCTGCTGGTCTCATTCATATTTATGTCTTGGATTGCTTCAAAGTGCATTTCAGGTTCAACCAGCCTCTCTGGGGCGCTCTTGGTATGTGAGGGCTGTCATTAAGACAAATTCAGGAACACATTCATTCACTTCTGCACAAAGTTATGTATTAACGCAGCCGTGATGACGCTATGGGCAAAACGCTCAAAGCAGCTGACATGAAACTATCAAAAATCAAAACACAAAAGGTTTAATCAGACACAAACGGAGCTTCTGTCTTAATGTTTATACTTCACTCTTCGAACAAACATTGCATTTTGACTTTAATAGCTTTAAGCTTTAAGAGCTTTATCTGCCCTCAGGGGCAGCCCAGGATTTATGCTCCAAAGCACCACCATCGGGGAGCTCTGGATGTTTGATTTGGCAGAGTTTTAGCTTTACTTCCTGACCCAACCCCAGTGCTGTGTAAACCTGAAATCTGTGAATAACACCTGAATGTTAGGATCTGTATAAGAACAGTTTTATCAGTTAACATCTGGCCATGATTGGTCTGTTATTCCCTGCAAGGCTGCAGCTGTTTACAGTATTAAAGTCAACGGGGAGAATCTGACTCACAGCCACCTGTGAGACAGAAAATCCTGAAGTAATTTGGCACCTGAACAACATATATTGGTTATGCAACTTTACCAGATGTGTTCAGTCCTCCACGGAAAAAAGGAGCTGTGCATAGGTGGGATTCTTTTCTGTTGAAAAGAAAACTGAAAATGTAAAAGCTGCAAACATTTCTCATGTTCTCGGCATAACAGAACATCTTTATATGGTATGCCCTCTTTTCCTTGATGGTGTTGGCTAACTGACAAACAACAGCACGAGCAGCGTACAGAATAGTTGTTCCACAGTTCGTCACACTTCCTCCTAGTGACAGTAAACAGCTCCAATATGTAGATGACAGTGCAAAGCTGTGTGTCGGCTCTGCTGCACAACCACGTACATATAGCCACATATTTCAGTACGTTATGTCAACAGGTCTTCATCCCAACACGTAACATACCAACGACAGTGACAAATCATCGGTATGTTAGACGCTCGGAGGCACGAGAGCGGGTTTGCATGAATCTATAAATGTGTTAAGATTATGATTAAGGTTAGGGCTGGAATAGAAAGCCATAGAGGTGGGAATCACCATACATCCCACGATACGATATTATCACAATACTTAACGCACGATACAATATTATTGCAATTTTTTAAAAATATTTTGCGATATTCAGATTCTGTACATAAAGGTAAACTTTATCAATATTCATTTTATCTAATATCAAAGTTTTATTGTTGACAAACTGAATGGTTTGTATTACAGTCTAGTCCAACTTAAGTGAACGCAGCCATCTGGTACAATTATAGCTATTCTGAACTATGCAGTTTATGAAAACTATGCAGCCCCTTCAGCAACTGAAGAATTTGAAAGTAAATTAAAACAAAATATAATTTTACATTAAATAAAAAGGTTTTAAACTTAATTAAAATAAAACATGTCTTAAATTAAAATAAGTAAACTGTCACATTTGGACAGTGAAGGAATGTCAGGATTCTTACTCAGAAAAAGGATCAACATGCTCTGTTCCAGTCCACAAAAACTTTTTTTGTAACAAAATATCGATTTCTGCTGTCCCTGTATCGATACATTATTAGCAAACAAAATATCACCATGCTACATAGTATCGATTTTTTCCCAACCCCTAGAAAGCCGCAAAGCCACGTTGGGAATGATAATGCTCTGGTTATGCTAGTATAAAATCGGTGCTGTAATGAATTGCCAACCTGTCTTGGCTGTACACCAACCAGGCCCACCTGGATAGCTTCCAGCACCCTGAATAACTGGATAAGGAGTGAAGAAAATGGATGGATGATACTAATAAAATTATGTGACAGTCGAATTGTGATGTTGCAGAGCTCCGTCTGCTGTGCAGGACTCAGAGGATTTTTCATTATGGACCGATACCTGATGAATTTAGTTTCACCAAAGACCACTGTGGGAAATGAGAACCACAGAGGGTCGACCTGTTAGACCGAAAACGTTTGTCCCCTTAATGCAGTTTGGGCCAAAACCCATCATGTTAAAGAACAAAGGGTATCGTTCATCCTTTATATTGTTTGGCCTCAAAATGTTAAATCATAGTTTGTTCCAGACATAAAATTAATGTAAATACTTTTTCAAAATAAAAGCAAAATGAAATGTCTGAACACTGAATATAAATGTGTGCATGTGAACTAACATCAATCACCTGGAGACCCCTCTGGTTTATCATGTGACCCACAGTCACAGTGGACGAGTAACTTTTTACTGCAGTAACTCTAATCATGTAAGTGCTCTTGCAGGATGTACTTTTATAGTTTAATTATTTAACTGCTCTCAAAAATAGAAGGAAAAAAACAACCATTGCAAAGGTTTATTTTAAAAAAATCTAAATAATTCCCAGCAGATACAGAACAGAACATTTTTATGAAACTCAATTTAATATAAATAACTACGAAGTTTGAGTATTGAGTAAAAAAGCTGCCAGTTAATGATAAAACTGTCTACATGAACATGTCAGAGAGCTGTGACCTGTAAGCGCTGTACGACCTGAGGAGAGAGTAATCCCGCTTAAAGGTCAAATCTGCAGTTTGGACTCCGGCTGAGATCCTGCGAGCCTCAAAATCCTCTCTCAGTTTCTCAGGTGGAAGAAAACTGATTTTACTCACTTTATTTTAGCTTAAACTCACGATCATTGCTGGAAATCCACCGCAGGAGTGTTTGTGTGCAGCCTGTAGTGTTTGGCACCATAAAAAGCCTGACGCGCTGAGTGACTATGAAGTATACGTGAGCCTATAGCGCCCTCTGCTGGGCTCAGTAAGACCTGGAAGCAGGTTATTCTGATATTGACAAGTTAAACAACCATTTATTTATATGATAATTATTTGTGTAATTTATTAAAACCCACAAGAACAGTCACTACTAAAATAAGTTTAATTTTATAATAAATGCATCACTTTTTAACAGTTGAATAAATACTTTTATATAACCCATAAAGTTAATTAATTTCCAATATTTCTAAGGCACTAAAGAGTTCATGTGTTTACGTTAAACTGTGTGAATCACCTAACACAGTAAAAAATAGTTACAGTAACAGTTTCGAAAGGTTTCTGAAGCTTCCCATGCAATCAAATGTACATATTTGTGCTTTTTCTTCTGGATTTCAAGGTTAATTATCATTTTATTTTAGCTAAAACTGTGACGTCTGTCTTATGCATCAGCGTTGTGAAAGGGATGGGTCCAAACTTTTGCGCCTGTGTGGATTAATTTGCATTTTAAGTAATTTTGCCAGAGAGACTGGAAATGAAATACCAGACCTGTGTCACTGTTACTGTCTAAACTCCATGACACAAATTTATATTCATATTTCCTTCAGTTATATTATATTAAGGCACTAAACATGTAGGACTGCTCCCTTTAAGGTGCAAACTTGTAAAATCACCTGTTGGTACTGGGATGGACGCGGTTTATAGGCTAACATTTTCTAATCCGCATGTTTGTGTCTTTATTCTGTCCTATGGTCGTTTTTCTTCTTTGTTTAATGGCTTTTCATCTGTAACCAGCGCTACAAAGACATATAAACACTACTTGTTTTTCTCACTCGCTGATAAATATCCCCCCTAATCATTTTATCAGTTCAGCATCAGAGAGGAACAGACTTACCCTGAATGTGACTCACAGCTAGTCAGTGATCAGAGCTTCTTCCTGTTTGTCACTTTGTTTACTGGTTTCCATGCTGACCAGTTTCAGGCATCGCTGGCTGCTCCAGTACAAAAGAAAGTCTTTCTTCCCTCTCAGAGGATTATCAGCAGGCTGAGGTTGGTTTTGTTCAGTTTAGCTAAAGTGAGAAGTAAAAACAGTGGATGAAGGTCCTGCTGTCTCTTCTTTGTCCACTAGGTGTCAGTAATAATCTGTGACAGTTTTCATTTCTGTAACGAAAATGTTTCGTTTTCATCTTTTATTCTACTTTTTAAATTTCGCCAATGAAACCAGAACTTTTAATGACACATTAAATACAAATTATTTGTTTTAATGCGAATGTAAAGTTATTAAATAAATGCAGAAATATCAGGAGATTTTCAGTAAAGTATCTACAAACCATAATATTTGAGGAGTTTATATAATATGCAGATTTTCTTAGACAATATTGAACATTTATTTCCTGTTTAGTGAACAAGTGTTTTGTGATATTTCAGTCAATCTGCATTTTCACTCCTATTAGCAGTGGTGGAAAAGACATAAATACGAATATGAAACACAGTGCTGTGCAAAAGTCTTGAGCTGCCAATGATGTTTTTATACTTAGCTGGGATAATGAGAAACAGGTGCAAGCATACATGGAGATACAGCATATAAAGCAAAAACAGAGTTTGTCAATATTTGATATGACCGCCTTTATTCTTTAAACACCGTCTGAACTTTATCTCTGTAAACAGTCTTCAGGAATCGTTCCCGTAGTTGATTTGTAATCACGTTCTCTTGTAATTCAGTTAACCTCAGCCTTCACCCCTCATTCAAAATGAGCTGCCCTTTCACTGAGAGTATTTATGATGAAGCTTCAGTGAACAGTAGCTGGACCAGCTGAAGGGTCGGGTGCGTCTCTCAGGCCCCTTGCAGCATTTTTCCCAGTCTCTTATGGACATGACTTTCAGATACTTTCCATCTACTGTCGATAGTTTTTTTTTAGGCCTGATACTTTTTCTTCTTTTGTCCTTCACTTGTCCAGTTTGCTCAGACAAATGCTGCGATATGCCAAGTTTTTGGCTGTTGGAGCAGAAATACTATTTTATGTCTGTCAAACTGTTATATTTGGCATTTTTCATAGATTCAACTAAGAAATTGGGAACAAAGGATGTGTTTCTGTGACAGGCTGAAACAAAGTGTCTACAGATACAGTTAAGTGGCTTAAACAAAAAAAAAACATTCCTCTGAAAATAGTCAGATGGATGGAGTGGACTTACTGGCCCTGTGATTGGCTGGTGGTCCATCCTCACCCTCCAAAACTTTGGAGAATTATTGCTCAAGACCGCTTTAAAGAATTACAAGAATATCTGACAAAAAATTATGGTTGCTGGTGTCAGTATGTCAGTAATTTACTGAAAATTTTACTTTAAACTTTGTATTTTATAACTGAAATATCAAACATATAACTTTACTTGTAAAATTACAGAGTAAAAGGTTGTTAAACGCAGTAATAGTATAAGTAGATTGAGAGCGGAGGACTTGAGGTGCTGAATTATTTCTTGCAGACGATGTGATATCTCGGCCGCTCAGACTTGAAGCAGCTCTGTTTTTGTTGTATAAGAAGTTTGATCATTAATATTCAGAACCAGCAGCAGAGAAACATCAGTGGAAATGTTAGAAATGAGTCACAGCTTCTCAGCTTTTTTTAAAATGTCCACATCGTTTTATAAAAGCATCTCTGCAGGTCTCGTTGGAGAGGTTTGTGCTCTACTTTCTTCTGTGATTCTCTCTCTGTCAGGACGTCACGCTGGACAAGCACAAAACTCTCATCTGAACTTCCTGATCATTCACTGGAAACTCACTGAGGAAGTTGCACATCATGGATTAATGTGGAAGTTTAAAATAGATGCAAAGATTTAAATTATAAGGCTGCCTCGACCTCCTCCTCTAACCTCCACCCACTCAGCTTCACATCCTCACTTCTCCCTGATCAGCTGTTACCTCTGAAAGACTCTCCGAAGCACAAGCTGACTCGGTTTGGCCAGCCAGCCCTAATGCCTTAATAATTAATGTTTTAATACATTTAAAATAAACTTTCTGCATCTGAGGTTTCAGTTTATCCATCGCTGATGTAGTTTTCTTGCATAAAAAGTCTCTCCTCATAAAGTCCGAAAGAGTAAAAGTAATGATAGAAAGAAAAATATGTATAAAAATGAATAAATAAAATTTACACAGAGTCATTTCAATGTGACAACATAAGCTGTAAACATATCAATAACAATAACTTCACACCGTTACGCTCCCTTAGCTGTAGTCACCTGGCCGTGGCATATTCTGCGACCTGTAGATCCACAACACAGATCCAGCTGCCATCCATCATCTGGATCTCAGGATCACTGAGATCCAGATGATGGATGGGATCTCCTCCACATGTCTCATCCGGATCTGGTCAAGTGTGTGATTCAGCAAAAGAGCCGAGGTTTGTGCCGGCAGAGCGGTGACGTATTTGGAAAAGAGCTGCAGGTCCACGTGCTGCAAGGTGAAGGTGATGGAGGGGCGATGATGTCAGAGGACACAGAGAACAGGTGTGCTCTTACACTGTGTGTTGATCTGCAGACAGTGATCTTTACATATGTGTGCATGTTTATTTATTTTCAAGACATTTGACATCATATCATCTGTTTCACATTAACAGTAACACATTTACACTTTTATGAAACCTCTTCTCCTGCTTTGCTCTTGTTTTTTCATCCTAATGACGCTTTAATCTATTAGCCTACTTTTTTATGCAATACACTCTTACTCAACATATTATGAAATTATTGCTTGCATATTTTTACATAACTCTGCATCCTCCTTTTCTGCTCATTTTCGCCTGTTATTAATACTAATTTCATGCTGTGACACAGTTTTCTTTTCCTCCTTCTCCTTGATGGATTAATTAAAGATTCAAATGAAGTCATCTCCACGCTGATTAGATGAAACTGAACTGAATTGAAGCCACAAGGGTTTAGATCTTCATACTAGCTGAAACTGTCAGTTTAAATTCTTAAACTATGGTCTGAAAATGGTTCTAACTGGACTACATTTAACATGTGAGCATGAAAACAATCATAACTCATAATCATAACACCAAAAATATCTAAATAAAACCCATCCTTATTGAATGTAAGTGCTGTGTTGTTGCTTCCTATTTTCTCCTCTGAGACTCGTTTGTATTCCCCTTCGGTCTGACGGTCGTCTTCCTGTCCGTCCGTGGCTGGACTTTTGAGCTGGCCAATGATTGCTGATGTCATCCCCCAGACTTCCTGTATCCAACACAACCATGCTCCTTAACCCAAGTCTTCTCTACCACCTCATTTTACAACACGTGGTTTGTTTGCGTGGCTGTTTCTGGGTCTTTTTCATTGTCACGCATGATTCCTCTGTATCGATATCATGTTCTTTTAGTGCTTAAGGACACGTATGTGAATTTTAACTGAATTTAAATGTGGATACTGAGTTTCCTCATTTGTGTTCTTGTACTAGAGTACAGAAATAGCTCCACAACTTTTTATGATTATTAGTTTTGCTTAAATAAAAGCCTAAAATGGGCAACACAGGTACCAGTGTAATTTTCCATAAAAGCATCTTATTTGGTTGTTCTGCCTTTAGCGAGAAAGACTAAAGAGACTGACCTCATTAATTTGATTTTACTCCTTGTGAAATTCCACATCAGTAAATGCAAGTTCTCATGAGGGAAACACAACATGTGGCTACAAGCTGCTCTTTGCATAGAAATAAAGCTTTAAAAATGGGCATTGTTTTTAATGTCTTTATTTAATGTCACTGTAACTCGCGCATCTTTTTTTTAATGTCATGCTTGTATCTGTTATGATCTGTTTATTTTGTACACTATCATTTAAAGAGCTTTATTCTGTATTCAGTACCTCTTTTTATAAAATTAAAGAGAAAAAAAAATAAGGAAATGCATTCGGTTTTGGAGTCTGCCTCCAGTGGCCATTAGAGGAACTGCTGTTTTTGGCTTCATTTATCAGGAGGAGGATTCTACGGAGCCCCGCAGGGGACATGGGAGAAAAAAAATATTAAGACGGACTTTTGCGAGATCTCGCAAACGTTTTAGCCGCATTCTTCGGAAGCCGGCTCGAAGCCGACCGGGAGGTCGAGGCACGATGTGCCGGGAAAGTGGTGTTCCTCCCGGCTGTAGTAGGTCTCGACCTCCCGTTAGCTTCGAGCTAACGGAAAGAATGCGGCTAAAACTTTTGCGAGATCTCGCAAAAGTCCGTCTTAATTTTTTTTAATCGCATGGCCCCTGCGGGGCTCCGTAGGATTCTGCTTGAAAACATCTACAAATCTCCTTTTTTCAGATGGTCATATTTCTTATTTATAATTGTAATTGTTCATTTTTTTAATACTACACTGTAAATATTGTTCTTGTTTTCGTATTTATGTTGTTATTGTTGGTCTTCACCGAGGTTTAAGTGCCGGATGTGCGGCAATGATAATAAAAACCCTTGAGTCCTTAGGGGTCACTTCCATCTCACCCTATCCCAGCATCATCCTCTGTCACACCGATCCTCTGCATGTCCTCCTTAACTCCTTCCATAAGTCTTCTCTGAGTCTTCCTCATTTCCAGCTGCCTGGCAGCTCCTTCTTCTTTTTTTCCCATATATCCACTAAACCATCTCAGCTTTGCCTCTGATAGTCTCCTCGAGTCATGTCATCCCCGTTTCTTTTATCTTTTACCCAGAATAATCTGCAGGTAAATTAAAACCTCATGTCAGACCGTCTTTGAGCCTTTTTGCCAGTAATGTAAATTGATGGAAATGCCTTCCTGTTGTTTGCTGTCTCTGGAAGCATCCGGTGTATTTCATGAGTCCATTATGCTCGGGCATGAATTAGTGCCAGCAGCAGCTGAGCAGCAGGACCACAATAAAAGGCTGAATTATTCCTGACAGTGAGACTAATGGCAGTATTTTTCTGGCCTCACAAATTCAGTATAACTAAATTTCACTTACAGAGATGGATTAGCTGTTTGTTTACTGAGGCTTGAAGTGCAGCAGCTCCCGCAGAGCGGTGAGCAGTCCACTAATCAAGCAGATAAATTAATAAACATCTAAGTTTCTGTTTCTGCTGAACTTCACTGGAGGAAAATATCAAAGCTGGCCTTGGCAAACGCACATGACAGCAGGCTGACGTGGCACAGAGAGGGCGACGTGTGCAGAGTTTCACCTTAAATAACACAAAATCCTCTAGTTTGGTGCCAGAAAACAGCACTTGGCATACCGAGTTAACCAAAAAGGACAAAAAAGGCTGCAGACTGGTCAGTGAGAGCAGCTTTTACTAAACAGCAACAGCCAGATTTGGATATGTAGAAGTGATTCGAAGTAAAGTACAGGTGATACGTCCCATTCTCTACCCAAACATTTCCAAAACCATCAGATATGTTTACAGCTCATAACCCTGTATCATATTTGATTTGTGAGTTTTTGTGAGTTTTTCAGACGTCTACATTGTCAGTGTGATTTATGCACCTGTGCTGAGGAAGGCCGACTCATCCTGAGTACATGATGTCAGTCAAGACCATGAGACCCATAGAAAACTGCAGATTTGGGTCCAGTTTGGATCAAACACCCACTGCTATCTGGAGCAATGCTCAGTAAACAACTATCCACTTCACTGGTTAAATTGTAGGGAAAATATATTAAAAGTGGGATATCTGCTCTTGTGAGTTAATTTTATAATACTTTACATTCTTACATGGACAAGAAATTGGCTGTATCCCAATTCAGGGTCTGCAGCCTTAAAGGCCGCATTTTAAGGCCGATTACATCACTGCGACGCGACGAAGGATGTCCCAATTCAAAGGCTGCTCGAAATGCGGCCCTCAAATGCGTCCTTCATTTCCCTGAATTTCAAGGACGTGGCGGTGTAGACTTCGTGGCCCAACATATCCCAGAATGCATAGCGCGGCGGTGGGTGTGGATAATTTTGCCGAAAAAAAACGACGGATGAGGGGCGCCCGAAGAGTAAACTTTAAGTAAGTACTGAATATTATGTCGCTTATTTATGTGCAAATGTTTAATAACGAAGAACATTAAAACATTACTGTTGGCCACATGTCGGCAAAGTTGTGTGACATTAGTGACGTTTGTACTAACTTGGTTTTAAAGCCTTTACTTTAAAATATACGCCGTTCAATAGCTGAGCTTAATCAGAGAATGATCAAAACTCATGTAGAAACAAACAAACAAATGAACAAAAGAT
This sequence comes from Neolamprologus multifasciatus, assembly GCF_963576455.1. Lineage (NCBI taxonomy): Eukaryota > Metazoa > Chordata > Actinopteri > Cichliformes > Cichlidae > Neolamprologus > Neolamprologus multifasciatus. The sequence continues at coordinate 4,051,248 of NC_140442.1, read as the reverse complement.
TTTCTCCTTCATTTCTGTCAAACAAAGCTGTATGAAACGTTTCCAGCTGTTAGTATTATGGTTGCTAGGCAACCTGGGCAGCGCAACGGAGGCTAGACCGTCCCATTTCACAAGCCTCGCACTTCCGGCCTTAGCGGTCTTTAAGTACGCGGCCCTTGAGGATCGTTGAGACTGCGTACTTTAAGGCTGCAGACCCTGAATTGGGATACAGACATTATTTTTGTTGGCGACTGGCAAATAACAAAATGGTGCATTAGCGCCACCAGCTGGTATGGAAAAGGTCGTGTTTCCAATCAGCACATCTGCTTTATAATTGTTTGGCTAGACCAAGTAACACACAAGGGGTAAACACACTAAAAAAAGATCATGACTAAATAGACAACTAAGCCAACTAAACCCCAAATCACCCCCATGACATGGAGCAGATGGTTTGACCCAATAAGGTGGCTTCAGGATTTAAGGGGTCTCAGGTAACTCACAGGTGTTCCCTTTGTGCTGTTTGGGAGAGTCTGCACCTCCAGCCACTTCTGCAACGCTGTGGTAAGTTTTTTAAAATTTAGTTGTTTGTGTGAATCTGTAAATGTGTTTTGTATTTTCTGGGAGGTGGGCTCACTAAAAGGCAAATTTTCTAACTGCTCAAGTGTCTGATTGCAAATGAAGTGCATCTGTGTGGGTAGATGATGTGTTGGGCTTAATTTGTTCTCGTGGGCTTGTGTGGCTATACCTATAAGTTATGAACAGTCATATCTGACTCTTTTATCCCTGCAGGTGAAGCACTTCATGGAGGATTCTCTCCCTGATGGTACCTCTTCTCGTTGCCGTCTTTAACCTTTCTGATGCTTGATTGGCTCGCAGATAAAACCAGAGGGGGACCTGGTTTTACACTGTAAATGATGAGCTCAGCTTCAAAGAGGGTGAGGGACTGAATATCAGTGTATAAATTGGGGACTAGCGGCTCTTATATCTCTGACTCTTTGTGCTTCTGTACAGACTCCAAGCCCTGAAGACGGTTGGTGTAAAATGGACGAAAAGACGAGAAAGATTTCTACTACAGTGAAATGCAGACTCCAGCGTAAGAGGCTAAGTGCTGATTATCAAGTAGAAATGTACTGGCTGTAAACTGTGGTTTGTTAGAGGCTGAGGCTTGTGATTGTGTTCAGGTGGTTCACAGAACAGCAGTTGCAGCGCTGCAGAGGAGCTCCTGAAGACCAAACATGGGAGAGTTTGCTCTGAGGATGCTGGAACTTCACTGGAAACTTCTGCATTTGTCAAGTGAGTTTAAAAACTAAAGCCTCAATGGTTTAACAGATCCTGGTTTGATGCATCACACTGGTTTCTTCCCACAGATGGCGTCCATGGTGCAGGCGATGGGCTAGCACATCAAGGTAGCTTAAAGCAGGACAAGGCCCCGGTGATGCTTTAACAAGACCTGCACATACAACTCCAGGTCCACTGGCTCTCAAAGGGCTATTGTCTGCATTTCAGACTTCCCCAGGAGGCTGGGTCAGTGCAGCTTCTATCTACAAAGGAGCAGAGATGGGCGCTTCCTGAACCTCCCACACAGGAACCGCCATGTTATCATTCAGGGTGCCGTCATGGCGTTTTATCAGATGATCGCGTGTTACATACAAGGTGTTTTCTGGTATCGGTAACTTGAAGTGCCTTCCTCAGCCAGGAGATGAGGTTTGGAGCTCGAAGTATAGCACTTAGTACTCTCCAACTACTCCGTGGTTGGTTTCATGCACTTACCGAGTCCTCTCAGGTTAGGATTAGGCTCATATTCCTCTTTGGTTAGGATATTTTTATACAAATTTTATATTTTTTTACCACTACATATCGCTCTAGGTTGGGTTAGTCTCGACTCTTCCTTTATCGAACAAACGCACTTACCGAGTCCTCTTTGATTAGGATTAGGCTCTTATTCCTCTTTGGTTAGGATTTAGGCACTTAACCAGATCCTTAGGATTTGGCTCTCCAGACCCCTCCTTGGCTGGCATGAGGAACTCCAGATTCCTCCATGGTTGGTGTTACTCTGCTGCTACAAGACACTTTGTATGTAACTGAGATACCAGCGGCTTTAAAACTGCTTTGATGGCTCCAGAAAGAGACTATGCTAGAAATGCCAGACCTGTCTCAAAGCTTGTGGAATCATTTGTGGCCATGTTTTGACTAATAAATAATTTTACACCTCTAATCTGCTTGTGATTCCTGGAGTTTACTAAGGTGACTGGTTCTAAAACAAAGATCACAAATCAGTCCAGCTCAACTTCTAGAACTTGTGGCTCAATTACATAGATGGATGTCAGAGCTGGGTCTGTTACCTGTTGGTGAAACTTAAACCTACTTAACTGGTCTCCTCCCACCAGGGTTTGCTTTGTCAGTTTTCTGCTGCTCTTCTTTAATAAGGGGATCTTAGTCTCTCTATGAGAACCTCTAATGATGGCGAACTGGTTTCACTTTAAACAGGCAGTTGTAGTGAACTTGAAAAACTAAACTGCCTCAACCTGCAACTTAAAAGGGTTTTTATATATGGTGCATAAATTTCCACTGTACACAATGAGGCTGGAAGTCCAGGCTGAGTGCACATATGTAAGGCTAATGCACAGCCCCACCACTAGTGTAGTTTTGTGAGCTGTCTTAAACCTAAAAGTAATGCTTTGGTAGTTGCTTCCAATAAGTTTGCCTGTCAGTGCCATTTGCAACACTCGGGTTATCTTTTCCTCTAAAGGAGTGTAAAACCTTTAGACATTAGGTCAATGTGCTACTAAAATCTGAAGCTGCAATTTTCTACAAGTAAGCAGAGTAGGGGAGGAACGAAAACCGTTCAGTTATTTTTGGGTTGAAGTTGTACAACTGAAGTTTTCTCAGATTTGACTGGTTCTAAACTAATGTTGAATTAAATGGTTTTGATTTCCGTCTCTTTAACTTAACATTTTGTTTCATGGTGGCGATCGTGGCTCAAGAGTTGGGAGGTCGCCTTGTAATTGGAAGGTTGCCAGTTCGAGCCCCGGCTTGGACAGTCTCGGTCGTTGTGTCCTTGGGCAAGACACTTCACCCGTTGCCTACTGGTGGTGACCAGAGGGCCCGGTGGCGCCAGTGTCCGGCAGCCTCGCCTCTGTCAGTGTGCCCCAGGGTGGCTGTGGCTACAATGTAGCTGCCATCACCTGTGGATGACTGGATGTGTAAAGCGCTTTGGGGTCCTTAGGGACTAGTAAAGCGCTACACAAATACAGGCCATTTACCATTTAGTTTCAATCATCTAGACATCTAAATGTTTTTAGATTTCGTCAACTACATCTAAAAGTATTTCAAATATAGTGTGTATACGTCTGCACTTGGGAGGCTTCCCCTGAAAGCATCTTGCACAACATCAAATGCAAAATATGTCCAAGTGTCTATTCTTTATGAGAAACAGGAAGCTAGTTATAGTTTCTAACCTTACTGCACAAGGAGCTTACTCCTGATTGGATTACTTCCAAATCGCCTTTCTACACCACCCTACAAAATATTTTCATCTCATTCTTATTCGCTGACTGAAGTGTCAGAACATTTTTTAGTTATCGTCTTGTTTTTGTCAGCAAAAAAAAAAGCCATTGATGAAAACTACAACAAAAATCATAGGTCAGCAAAACTTACACTGCTCTATACTTCCTGTTTTTCTTCATTCGGGTCCTTTCAACATTATTTAAACAGAAGCTTCAGAAAAAACATCTAAATTCAGTCTGAGGCTGCTGAGCGATGAGACTTGGGCTGTGGGTGAATAGTCCAAATAGTCACTTTCCAATAGACAGCAGATGTTATTTATGACTTTTTTTGTTTTTTGCTATGAAATTGTCCATAATTTAATACGAAGCATAAATTTTATCACAGCAGCATCTTCAGACGTCAGATGTGGGTTTACAGCCTGATGTTCAATGAACAAAAAATATCCTTTTTTCATCCAAAGGTTGTGGAATTGTTTCATTACAGCAGCTAAAAATGAAAAGCAAACAAAAATGAATTAAATGAATAAAGGGGGATGTGGTTCAGTTATATGAAACACAATGTTACCAAACAAACATAAGAAACCTACTTAACTGATCCTGCAGCCTTCCTTATACATATACTCCAGGTACCTCTCATCCTCTGCACCCACACTCCCCACAAGCAGGTGGTAGTAATACACCTAACTGCCAAAAGGAAGAGGAGGAGGAGAAGAAGAAGCAGCCACGCCCTTTCATGCCACCTGCAAAGGTCTTTATCCCTACCATGACCTCACAGATCACTGGTAACTCACAGAAACAAAGAATGTAATAATTTCTGTGTAACCCTGCAGGCTGAAAGCGTGTGCCTCATCTAAACAGGTTAAAAGCATGATGGTAAAAGTTTGACTTTGAGTGGCTGTAAATGAAATGAACCTGTGCAGGTAGGTGACCATGTGTGGCTGCCGCCATGACAGTCAGTGACTTTTGTCTGTTTAGCTGATTCTTCATGCGGACTGTTTGAGCTATGGTATTTTTCCTTTAACTGTCGTTTCTATTTTAAGCTTCCAACTAAGTTTGTCCACTCATGTTCTTGGGTTTTTAAATCAATCTGCCCACTGGTTTGGGTTAATGGTTTAATTTACAAAGATTTAGCCCCCATTTAACCTCTAAACCTTAACGAAAAAGCAGAAAGAGCTGGAAAAAAAAGTTTAAGACGTGCAGCGATTGACGCAGGAGTATGAAGAGCATTTTAAAACTCTGCAAATTACTGAATTTAAAAGCTATGATATGGGTTGTTTTTTTTTATTTGTTTTTTTGAGGTTTTCATTGGAGATTTTCCTCTAATAACAGACTTGTCTACCTTGTGCTGACCACCATGCCATCCTCTAATCAATGATTTTCATTTGCATTTTTCCATTCAAATATCTTAATTATTTACAGCAGGTCTCCCAGACATGGATTAATGGGAAATGGGTGGAAACATATGTGAACATACAGTATATAAAGCAAAACCAGTTTATACATTTTGGTTGGTTTGACCACCATTGTTCTTCAGCACGGCCTAAACTCTGTTGGGCAGCCTTCTGGTAATTTATTTTTCATGTGTAGTTCTCCGGGCTTCTTGAAGGACATTCAAAGCTCTTCTTTGGGTGTTTCTGCCTTTTCTTCTGGTCTCTGTCAATGATGTTGAGGTCTGAGAGTTTGTGTTCCTCTATCAGAGTGTGCTTTTACCACATTAGTGGTGTGTTTGTGATCACTGTCATGCTGATCCCAGCTGCTTTATAAAGTGGCCACACTGCACACAATGCTGAGATATGCTTTTAGGAATCACTTGTTCAATTCACAGAATTGAGAGACAAAAGCCAACAATTAAATGACTCTAAGCTCTGTGGCAATGAGAAATTAAAACGGGAAGAAACCTCTGGCAGAACCAGGCTCATGGAAGGGCAGCGATCTGCCTCAACCGGTTGGGGGATAAGGGAGAAGAAAGCGAAGGGAGAACCAGGTGTGAAAATATAATTTTATGCCTGTCAAACTGTGTTAATAGATCAGCTAAAGAAATAGGAACAAATTGTGCTTTTCAGACAGGCGGCTGGTAACAAAGTTCCTAAAGATGTAATTTGAAATTGGTTCCTTCCTTCCTATTGAGTTAGGAGGCTTTTTATACTTGAATGATTCATAGGGTTAGCATTAAGTGGCTTAGCAAACAATAAAACTTTCCTTTGAAACTGGTAAAAGAAAGGACTGGAAGTGAGTGTAAAAGCAGCCAATGTCAAAAGACAAACTTTGAAAAACCTTCAGAAAGCCTGAAGAACCTATTGCTCAAGACCGCTTTAAAAGTTATAAGAAAGTCTGAGTGCTTTGAAGACAATATAAAGAAATGCAGCTGGGCTTTTATCGAGGACTGTTTACTGGAGACCTTTCTCTGATTGAGCCGCTTCTTCTGTTCGCAGTCTTCTAAACCTTTCAGACGCTTGAGCCCCTCCCAATGGAAGCCAGAGGAAAGTTTGACTTTAGTGCAGTAACAGATGATGAGCTGGGCTTCAAACAGGGCGACATAGTCAAGGTCAGTGCGTAACTTTACTCAGCTGTACACAGTTTTCATTAGTGCTGTTGTGCTTGTCTTCATAGTAAAGGTCGTGCCTCAGCACTACAAGCAACCCATTTAACAGGCACAGCTTTTACTTTGAAGGCAAACTCTCTCCTTTACCAGTTTGTGTGGCAATCTTCAGTTTCACTGAAGAGTAGTTGGTGAGTATTTGCAGGTAAGTTGCAATGGAGGTGCCAACCTGTGGGTTACTACAACAACCTGCTAGCAACCAAAGCAACTCAGTGAAGAGCTCTATACCTCTTTGTGACCAATTCCACCCAGTGACTACGAACAACCACTGGTCAGTATGTACGACTCGTTGTTTTTTTAGGGGTTTTCATCAGCTGGTAGTAGGGATGCAACGATACCAATTTTTTCAAACCGATACGATACCGATACTTAGATCTGAGTACTTGCCAATACAGAGTACGATACTTCTACCACACACACACACACAAATACAATTAATTGGAAGACAGGTTTTATTATATTCCCTGCTGATAAAAAAAATAAAATCTTAATAAAAATGACCACAAAAAAATTTCAAGTGAAAAATAAGCACTTCTCTTAAATTATTGCAGAGTCTCCACATTGTAATTTTACAAAATATCACTGAACTATTGGCACTGTCTCGAGCTTTCAGAATAATAAATAAACACTTCTGTTTGGAATAAAATAAATACAAATTAGGTTTGAGAATAAAATAAACTTTTAAATTATTGCCGAGTGTCCATATTGTAAACAAACAAACAAAAGAATTATTATTAAATAAATAATAAAATATAAAAAATTATAAAATAAATAATAAATAAAATGATAATTGCCCCCCCTAGTGGCCAATCTAAAAAACTACAACAGAAATGACAAGCCACCCTCTGATTAATGAAATAATTTAGTATCGGTTCATGGTATCGGTTAACTTTTACGAGTATGAGTACACACATTTTACAGTATCGGCCCCGATACCAGTGTCGGTGCATCCCTAGCTGGTAGTATTTTTTTTTTTTTTTTTTTTTTTTTTTTTTAAAAACTACCTACTCAGCCAGGGTTCCAAGTGAGGTGAGTTGAGCTGAAAATGTGCCGTCAGCAAACTGCATGCCGCTGATTGGTCAGAGTGACATCACTGGATTAGCCATGAGAGCGCCTCATTCACGACTTTTGAAACCCCATCCATCCTGATATCCATCCATACTTTTGAAACCTGGCAATGAAAATGGCTGCACACAGTCAACAGGTACACCATCACATGGTACGCATTCCCTCAGTTACTATGTTGTTCATTTCACATGTCATGGGAATTTTGAGCCGGGTTGCTATAACAACACCACCAACACAGAGGTGGTAATTTAGCTGTAATGGAAAATGACCAAACGCCAAGTTGAGGTGAGTAGGTGCTAGTGGGAAAAGAGGCATTAAATTCTAACTCTACATTCCTCCCATCTTTTTATATACAGTCGATGTATGTTGCATGTTTGAAACCATGCCAATCGCCACCTGCTGGCCAATAAAGAGTTCAGGTGACTTTCATTTCTACAGGATACCTCCAGTCTGTCCCAGCATCTCAGTCTAAACTGTGGTTTTGTTTCTTTTCTTGTGTTATTTTTCATCATGTTCTGTTCTGCTTAGCTTGTGACTCACAATTTCCCCTTTATTGCAACCGATGATAATAACCGCTTTCCCTGCTTTCATCACAGCAATCGGACGTCCCTCCCACAGATGCCCGACTGTGTTAAATTTAAAAACTGTCTGGGATGTTGTCTCAATATGTGGGTTGATGGACGGGAGGTTAAAATGCGATGCAGTCCAATATAAATAAGAAATCTGATACTCCTGTATGAAGTTTTATCTTTTCGCATCTGGACAGATTATACGTTATGACAACATCTGGTGTAAAGCAGAGATGAATGGAGAGGAGGGGCTTGTGCCACGTAACTTCCTTGACATTCATTTTCCAAGGTAAGAAACAGATGAACAATAATCCGCTGCAAAAGCAGAAATCCTTTTCATTCTGTGTGCAAACCATTTAAAATGACTACGAAGCAGGAATGAAGATGCCCAAAAGTCAGCTGCACATTCCTTCAGTAACAGGAATGTACCTGAAAAGTCTCTACGTTTTCACACTTTTGAGCTTAGAATTTCATTTAAGGTCTTAAAAAGCCCAAATATAGATGTTAAAATCATACAGGAAAGGCCCAAAGGCAGGATAGTTTTGCTTTTACAACACTGGCTGGTAGGTGTGTGTACTTGCATGTTTGATGCATCAGATAGTCATGAGCACGGGACCCGTTTCTGCAGATGGTTTCAGGAGGATGCCACTCGTGGAGAAGCAGTGGAGTTCCTGATGAACAAACACATGGGAGAGTTTGTGATCCGAGGGTGTCGGACCAGCCCAGGAAACTTCTGCATTTCTGTCAAGTGAGTCTCCCAACTAAGTGTTACACACATTACATTGTACCTGATCATTTAGACCTTTTTATTGCCTTAAAAGGGAGAAATAAGAAAGTTCATTAGGCGTTTATGATAAGGTCACACTGGGGGAAATGGTGGTAATAAAGAAAATGATTCTGTTTGCTATGAACTGCCACTCGCAGTTTCCATCTTCAAATTCATTTCTGATACGTCAAGACGGTGTTAAAATGGAAATAAAACTGAGTCAGTCTGCTATTACTCTGCAATTGAATGGGGTCAAATTGGCCGTTGTGTGCAATCTGGTTCATATAATATGGTGATTAACTTTGATAAACTGGCAAAAATCTCATGTCTGTTGCAGTCTGCACACACACAAATTGACTTGAACTACTTCCATTCAGTGTCCAGCCAGAACTCTCTAATAAGGATGTATAATTATGAAATGTGTTTTTAATGTTGTGAGACAGACTTAAAGCTCATAAATTCTCAATAATTTTTTATTTTCAGTTCAAAGACATTTTTGTTTGTTTCAGTTGTTCTAAAGAGGTTATGCAGTCAAATGTCAACCATTCACCCAAGCCCCAATAAGCCAGTTCTTTTCCTCTTAGCATTTTACTAGCATCCTTTTTATTTGCGTTTCTGTCACTTAATTGAAACTAGGTTTGAAATAACGTTAAGTATAATAAACTTGGTGTGAGTGATTTATAGTAAAGTTATTCTGACTCTTAAATCTGTTCTCAGGTATGAGCAGGGCATGATGCATTACAGATTGCTGAGGGACAAGAGAGGTCATTACTTCCTGTGGAGGGAAAAATTCACCTCCCTGAACAAACTGGTGGACTTCTACAAAACCAACTCAATCTCCAAAAGCAGGATAATCTACCTCAACGTCAGTGGGATCCTGGACCAAGGCGGCCCCTCCGATGCTCAGCCAGTAAGATATGATTGCTTTTATTGAAAACCTCAGATTAAAGAGCGGTTTATGACAACAAGCAAGTTACGAGGCATGCTGTTTCAGGCAGTTTCACTTATATAGTCCCAGAACATCAGTTGTCTCAAGGTGCTTTAAATTTTAAGGTAAAGACCAGTCGATACCCTATGAGGAGCACTTACAGGATGGAAGAACTCCCTTTAGATAGGAAGTGACATCCAACAAATGCACGTTCAGGGAGGGACCGCCGTCTAATGTGACCGACCAGCCAGTAACTGAGGGAAGACTGACAGATACAAGTTTCAGGCATCTCTCTTACTCCTTTCACTTAAAAGGGTGATGTCACATGTTAGTTGTTTTGTTTGCGCAGTGACAAGATAAAATGGTGCCGGCATATCACATCTCGCTTATTCAAATATTCCAGCGTTGCAGCTGTCAAGTCAATTCACTTCATGGAATTAACCTGAGAGGATGAGAGAGTCCGTGCACTTTCAAACTCGGTTAGCTTGCCTTTTGATTAATTAGATATTTTTGATAACTGTGCAAGCCTCATCAAGAAGGAAAGCTTCTGGGAGCTGGTTCCAGCAGAATCCATGCTGGATTTAAGCATCTGATTAGATACACTGTTGCTAAGATTTTTCAGGACGGAGTACAATAACCTTTGTCTCTACGACATTTCTGCAGTTTAACTATTTGGTGTGTATCATCTGGCTTCATGGATTGACAGAGCGGAGTATCATCTGCATAACAATGAAATGTGTGCTATGTATGCTACCTGAAGGCTGTGCCTCCCATTCTACTTTTGAAAAGTCTGGGTATCAAATTTAAATTTGTACTTGTGCATTAAGCAGCGCAGCATACGGCGTAGCCTACACAACTGGCTGACTCTCATCTGCATCTTCATGTGTAACAGTTGTTTTGGTCCATTCTTTTCCAACTCATTTGAAAATGTGTAAATATAAATGGTGCTTGTACCTGTTTAATGTCTTTTGGTGATAATACAGGAACAAGATCAGTTATTTTGGTTAAGTTTTAAGATTTTCTTCCTTCTTGACCATTTCATTTTGAAAATCAGTCGCATTGGAAATATTTGATTCCTAAGGCTACATTTGAAAGGGCTTCATTCATCAGTTGTCTGTTGGGTATTGATCAGTGTTTGTTTTTCCTCCCACAGATTATGTCTTGCTTTCGAGTGATGGCGGTGTGCGACTTCCCTGCTATACAAGACGACGAGCTTGGTTTCTCTCCAGGAGACGTCATTGAGGTGCTGGATATGTCTGATCCTTTTTGGTGGAAAGGGAAGCTGAAAGGAATTATTGGACTGTTTCCTGTAAATGCCACGAGACCACTGTGAGGAAATCCACCACTGATGCTTTTACTACACCTGCTTACATTCGGCCTGCAGGTGCACCTGCCCTCGATTAAGAGTATTAAAACTTAATGAAAAGCAGGCTTTTAGATAATATGCTGCACATCAGCCTTCAACCAGAGGAGTGAGTCAGTGCAGCTTTTTATCTACAAACGAGCAGAATAACAATGAATGTCTGCTCATGTTTTAACACATGGATGTATGCCCTACACACACATTTGTTTTTTACCTTTTAAATAAAACATTTTATGACCAAGATTACATCTGAACTCATTATGAGGGGAGAATTTTTTCACTTTTCTTATTATAAAGTTGCTTCCTGTCAAATCGATCCTGTGATATTCCCTGTTACTTATTTTCTCCGACGTCTTTAGTTGTATCCAGCTGATAGACTGTACATTGACGATGGAAATGGTTGGTGGTCTGAAAAGTGAATTCCTAAAGCTGCATTCTTTCTAATGGCCACCAGGAGGCAACACCTGTGTTTGGGGGGAAAAACAAAACCCTCTGGCTGTATTCTTTCTTCTGGCCCATCCATGTTTTCATGGTGGAAACAAAAACACAAAGGTTACAATGTGTTTGTTAAGTGATGATGTAACAGCCCTGTATTTATAGGTCCAAGCATCTCCTTCACTGAACAATGGCCTCGTCTTTCAAACACATCGAGTGGATAAAGAGAGAGTAATGTGTATCTGCAGCCAATCATGTCCCAGGCAACACAGAAAATAATATTCTCTGACTGACTCAGTTAAGGAGCTGAAGTTTACAGATGTAGGTGCAGGAGCAGGGCTTGCTGCTTGTTTCTGTTTAGTTTTCTAGCAGATAAGCAATTTAATGTTGCTTTATTATTTTTTTTGTTAGCAAGATTATACCAAAAACACAAACTCAGCAAGAGCAATTTTATAAAAGTGTTGTTAAGGTGAAGTGTGGACAAACAAAAGAACCCATCTGACGTACATCAGTCACTTTAAAATCAGCGCGGGGCGGGGGGGGGGGGGGGGGCATTTACATAAGTGGAAGTTCTCTACAGGCTTTTAGTTACTACTGGGCCCAAGAAAACACAACACATGCTGTCAAAGCTCAATTCCGATTTTTTTGATCAAATCCGATTTTTTTTTTTTGTCTGCTCGTTCACACTACAAATAAAATGCGACAGCAAACGCGCTCTAGTGTGAACGCTCAAAGCAGCCGCATGCGCAAAAGAAGACGTCACACACAACTCGCTCTGTTTAGACCCAGAGCAACAGTATTGTTTGACTGATGGCCGTTAATATAAAGACTTCAGACTTTACGTTTCCCAATTTTTGCTTTAAGTTATTTTGTTATTTACATAATAATGTAAATAACCTAATAATGATCCTTATTGCTGTTTTAGAGGAGCGGTGCTTCAAAGGATAGTTGCAGATTTCTGTCAGAATCTGCAGATTATACAGTACAAATAAAATGTTCAAGTTTCTCCAACGTTGTCTTCCCAACAGTTTCACTGACATCTGGGATGGCCAGGAAGCGTTCACGATGTCTTCTCCGGCGCTGATAATTGGCGTCTGTCTTGTGTCGGTGACGTAAAAGACGGATTTAATGCGACATGACCGTTCAAACAGCAGTCGCTTTCTAAAACATCGGATATGTATCGGATTCAGTACCACATACGAAAGTGACCCAGATCGGATTTGAAAATGTCGGATTTGTGCCGTTCACGCTGTCATACTATGATCAGATATGGGTCGCATAGGGTCAAAAAAATCGGATTTGATGCGCTTTCGCCTGCAGTGTGAACGTAGCCAAAATGAATTGGTAGCACTACTAATGGTACTAACAGCTTATTTTATTGCATTTTGATTGTTTAGCTTTCGGAAACAAAATAAGCCACAAAATACTCAGAATTTCAATTTTAAAAAGTTATGGCGCACCTGAGGAAAGCTAAATACTAAATGGAAACATGAAGGTTTTAACCTTGTAATTTAAACATGTTGCTGTATTTCATATCTTACTTTAAACTATGTGCATTTTTGCATGGTATTAACCGTCCTCACTCCAGTGGAAACATTTTTGAGAGCTGTGCTGTTTCTGGTTTCCTGCACACTTCTCTCTTCCAACAACTGTCATCACTTTCTCTGCTTCACCTGGAGGTGAACTCTTTTCTCATATACAGAAATATGGTGAGGTAGTATTACGATTGCACAAGTCTGTTGGTTCTGAATGCCCTGATATGATATTCACAGTGGTAAGAATAAAACAGACTGGTGTGCGCACCTTATAAATCTAATGGGGAATTTCACGTCCGCACTAACCAGGATGCTGCAGAAGAATAAGTGATGGCCAACCACAAACCAGTTTCTCTTAAAGTATTTCTTCTGGCCCATTTATTATCATGGTTATTTCTATTATTTTAGTTGTATCTAGAATAGGTGAGCCTGAGGTTGGCTTTAAAAAAGAAAAAATGGAGATTGACCCTCGATCTTGGGACAACCAAACTCTTGAAAAGGTGACTACGAAAACATTCCTTAGAAGTTGCTTCAAAGTAAAGGTTAATGGGCAGGGATAGCTCAGTAGGTAGAGTGATTGCCCCATGATTGGAAGGTCGGGGGTTCGACTCCACTGAACGGCTCCCCTGAGGTACCCCTGAGCAAGTTACCGTCCCTACACACTGCTCCTGGGTGAATGGGTTAAACGCAGAGGAGTAATTTCCCTACGGGGGCTAACACATGCACATAAAAACATTAATGCATTGCTTACCTCCCAGTGGATATAAATAAATAAGAATATGAAGAAAGAGGCCGACGGCAGCTTTTAATCCGCTGCTTCGATTCTGCAGCTGAAGATGGATAAACGTCAAACTGTGAAGCTAACAGCTGAGGAGCACCACGATCTCACCTCACTGCCTTGTGGAAGTGTAGCTATAAATAAAAGAAGTGTTTATTTAAAAGGCACAATGAACCTGCAAACATACGTGAATTAATTTTCATTTTCATGTTCAGTTATTTCAGATATATTCATAGATAAACAGCGAAGGTACTTAATTATTGTCATTTAAATTTACAGAAATAAAAATAAACCATGTAAAAGGGCTGAAAACTCATCTTTGTGGTTATTTAAATGTTCAACAAATGGAAGAAGAAAATATTTTATTTTCATTCTTTTATGTAAAAATGGTAAGATTGATTCATTTCAAATTAAAATAAAAATATGTAGTTTATCGTTTATGTTTAAATTTAGGTTTTTAATTTGTTTTGTTAACTTGTGGCCTGACCACTTTTCTCAGTGTATATGGATATATATACACTGATCATTGTACATTTAAAAAGGTCATGTATGTATTTAATCTAACAATCTAATCAGATTGGTAATCTAATAATTGTATTTTCTGTCCATCCACTCCCTCCTCTCCTGGAGCCTTACATCCTCTCTCAGGAGATTTTAAATCTCACCCTGTTTATTTTTATGTTTGTCGCTGACTGACTCTCACCCTCCTCCACCTGGAGTGTCCTCAGGGACGGAGGCAATGAGGACAGGAATCTCTATAACAACATGTCATCCATGAGGCTAAACCAAGGCCAAGTAATAGAGCTTCCCACTCACTCCCTCGCCTGCACTCACCCTGTGCATTTGCAGTCCTGAAGGAAATCCTCCACCATGACAGCTCAACAGAAACAGCAACAAAGAACATTTAAGTTTATTATATATTAATATTTTATAGATGGTTTTCTTATAGTCCCAGGAGACTGACCTTCACATGCAGCTCCAAGTTCTGTCCATGTCTGAATGCAAACGTAGGAAAACTGGCAATGTTCCCCAGCAGGACACGCACCATCTGACAGAAATTATTATAGCTGGATGCCCTATTTAGGGTTTAAAAAGGAAGAAGAAAACCAGCAGGGGTACTACAGGCTGATTAATTATAATGGGCTCTGCAAAGGAAGAGAACTAATTAAACATCACACTGACTGAATTCTTGGCCCTTGTAAAAAGGTAATGTTCACCTCTGAGTGTAATGAACTCAGCAGTCTGCTCTCCGCTCAAACAAAACAGCACGTTGGAGTTTTTTTTGGCTTAATGATGCCAAACAAAATCAGGCGAATTAGCAAACAATGCTAAATGAAAGTAGCTGTGTGTTGAATCCTGATGTCTGAGTGTGAAAGTGACATCTGCGTGAAAATGAAGTAGGCTCAGTGTAAGCAGCAATGTTAACCTCCATGATGTCTGTAAGACACATAAAAAACAAGACGCTCAAAAACCAGATGTGCTTTTAACTTACTGTGAACATCAGACCTGTTTATGTTCAGTCTGTTGTGAATCTTCAGTCCTTAAACCTCATTAAAAACAACATATTTTATTAAAATCCAACCATCTGTATTTCTCTGCTTGTAACATTTCTAGGAATCTGACTCATTTCCCCGTTACAGCACCAGACTAGACCACGGATTCGTTTTCAAGCTGCTGTACTCTCTTATTTTTGAAATAATGTGAGTGGCCTTTCACTTCATAAAACTGCATTGTGACTCACCGCCTACAGCACAAAGCTCCTCTTATTATATATTAGTCTTTGAATAAAGCTGGTGGCCATCATCTGGACTTCAGCTCAGCTCGGGCGTTTGTACTTTTTGTCTCCTACGTGAAACTTTCAAGGTATTCTAGAGGGTTGGATTTGATTTTCTATCTGAATGCATGTTCATTCAGCAGGGGAGATTGTGCCAGGTTTGTCTCATCCACACAAAAATGTCTTTAATTTGACCGTGAGGATGAATGGACCTGGAGCCGTCCTTTTTTAGAAATGTAAATCTGTTTGCAAGCTCATGGTTGAAAGAGAGAAAAAGAGCTGCTTGTAGTTAGCTCTTACTCAAACCAAAGCCACTTAAATTTCATCCATCAAATGTAACAAAATTGTGGAATAATGTAGGAATTTGTAACAACAAGGTCTGCAGCTCTCTAGCTTTTATAAGTTGCAGAAAATTATGTCGTAATATTGCTTGCTGCACTTAATTAAAAGCTCCTGCTATAACCGTAAAAAACTCTCAGGACTCTCATAGATAAACGGAGCCACTGAGAATAGTTCAGTAAACTCCAAACTGCTTTGAATAACACCAAAATATTAAAGTGTGATAAATCAGCAAACTCTGAAACACATACAGTCCATCAGTAGTTGTTATATCATCATAACAGAGAAAAATATCAACCATAAAGCCTTCTTGTGACCTGCTCTCATAGGAGCAGGGCTGGTTATTTATAACTGGTTTATAAACCAGTTTTCCCCTCTGCTGTTGGACTCATGAACAATAACCACAGGACTGCTCCCACCACTAACACATGACCCTACACTGTGTTCACTGCATCATGTTTGGCACTGATCACCACCTGCACTCATGTATATATCTATCTACTTTGCACTTTTAATTCTTATATTTATGTCTATTTAAGCGTTATATGACAGTATGTTTGCACTAAGTACTGCAGCAATTTCCTAATGTTGTAAACCTGCTCAACATTTGGCAATAAAACCCTTTCTGATTCTGATTCTGATTTATAGTGGACAGAAATCATTTTTTTGGAGTGGCACAAATAATTTTTTGCGGCATCTTATTGAATGCAGAACAGCTGATTGTTATTTAAATAGTTTGAAATGGTTATAAAAAAAAGAGTAAAAGGTAAATGGCTGCAAATGACTTTGTTGTTTGCAAAATGTGTGCATATGATTTTAAAATTGACAATTTATATTTGCATTTAAGGCTATGAAATATGATTCAATAAACATGTCTGTGGTTGTTACAGTTGCCTGATTTTAGATCAATTGTGTTAATACAGTATATCAAAATGAAAACATAACTGTAAATTCAGACACATGAGGTTGTGCTGAAAAGAATGATACCAAACAAGGCAAATAAACTGTTTTTAAAGGACAAAATGTGGAGGGAAAATCAAAAGTGGTTAAAATGGCCAATTATACCCTGGACTTTAAAGTAACGCTATAGTTACTTTTCAAGTAATTAATTACTTTTAAAATCTTGCAACTCAGTTACTAACTCAGTTACTTTTTTGAAGTAACTAGTAACTATAATTATTACTTTTTCAAAGTACTTGCCCAACACTGCTAACAGCTGACTGTGGAATATTTGGTAATGAGGAAATTTTGTTTCTTCACAGTAACACGCTGGAAGTCACTGAGCTGGGAGCGACCTGTTCTTTGTAGAAGCCGTCTGAAGGTGCTCGATTATACCTGTGGCTATGATGTGATTGGAGCGCCTGAATCCACTGATGGGTGGATGGGTGACTGAACACTTTTGGCAGTATAGTGTATTAGTCATTAGTGCTTTCAAATCCTAAAATCAAACAGATGAAAACAGTTATTGCTAAATGAACTTGTGGCCTTTTTCTATTTGAATGAACAAACCCGTTTTATCCACTTACATGAAGCTTTTACTGTTCAAACCACAAACGGAGAGAAGCGTGACATAAAGCAGAGTTGTTTACCACAGCGCGTGACGCTGAATCGCTCTGTCTCTGCAGTCTGCTGATAATCAGACGGCGTTAATATTCTGAGCAGTGAGCTGCAGGGTCAAGAGGAGCTGCTGTGAACACCCTGAATATCCTGTTCTGCACGCCTGAGCAAACTTATGAGATTCTGCGTGTTTGAGAGGAAAAAAAAACACGAGCATGTTCGTGCACACACATTCGTTAATTATATACAAGCACTTAAAAAAGGGCATGCTGAATTATACTCATGAAGAAAAGCAGGTATTAGCCTTTCAGCCATGTGATGAGCATCACAGAGAAAACAGCTTTTTCTCAAATTTTGTCATAAACTGTGTGTGCCAGGGCAGGACGCTGCCAGGAAACCAATCGATTTAAATGAACTATGAAGCCAGAATTTGGCTTTATTCAAAGCTATTACTGTAGAGTTCAAAAATGGAAATATTGAGCTTAACAATAGACTGTAAATTATTTAAAGTGATGACATTAAATGGCTTGATCCTACATTCTTTCTAATGTCCAACAGGGCTGACTCATTTACAGGCACAGCCTCAGAAACTAAAATATAGTTTTGCATTTTTACCTCACTTTTAATTTACTTTTTACTGTAAAAACATTTCCAATTACTGTATTTAAAAAACTGACATACTTTTTTGGTTTCTAGTGTTTATTTTAATGTGGAGCATCCTGCACGGTGGATTTTGAAAAGTTAATTAAAATGGGAAGAATAAAATGCCAATCCATACAGCTGGACTTGTGTGTGAACATCCCGGCAAATCATTTAATGCAGATTTACTTCAACCCACAGATACGAGTGCAGCGCCTGATACTCTTTATAGCCTCAGGATGCTGCGGTGTGTTTCAGCCAAGAGGATTTTAATCATTTTAATCCTCCTCCTCTCTGGATTGTTAACACGAGAACAAGCTAGAATATTTATGTTGTTGTTCTTTACGAATTTAATGTTTATCATAAACCACTTCAATTAACAGGACGGTTTAGGACGGAGGCAGCGGCAGGAGAGCCTCGGAGGATGGGGAGGCGATGAAAATAAATATTCTCCCTCTACGCAGAGATGTCATCAAGGAGCCACTCGGGAAGAAGAGCGAGAGAGAAATTAACTCCAAGCGAGAGCGGTGTCAGAGTGCAGTTTATCTTCCTTCAGCACACGTGCCCACGCCGTGTTGTGTCTTCTGCACGAGCTGCTCTCATTCGCTGGCGTGTTTTAGCCTGTGTGGTGGGGGCGCTGCTGTCTGCGCTGGTGAAAAGGGTAAATGGCAGATGTTCGGCGTGGCACATCCCACCACCCTTCACCTGCTCTTACTTCTGTCCTCTGCACATGTGCAACAACGGGAGGCGGGGAGGCGATGAAGGATGGAGAGTTCTCTCCAGCGTTTTGTTCCATTATCCCACGATGTTTGTAACATGTTAGCGAGGATGTTCTGAATATGAAAGTCAGAGCTGAGGATTTAAAAAAGAATAATCTGTGGATTAGTATCTGAAAACTGTGTCTAATTGAAGAGCTACAGAGAAGGAACACTTTGCGAACACTTGGTCAGACAATTTGTCGTAACCACAGTCCTCACTAGGGATGGGTATCGTTTAGGTTTTATCCGATACCGGTGCCAAACCGGTACTTTTGAAACGGTGCCGGTGCTTAAAGAATGGAGAACACAAAATTGGTCCAAAAACCTCTCATGTTCAGCTGTTTTTTTGTAAAAAGATAACAATGTTAGCCTTTTCTGCAGCTATGGGGCATATATAGCATCACTCTTGGCTGGAAGCAGCTTAAACAATGGAAAAAACACAAACTTTGTCCAAAAACCTCTCATGTTTAACTGTTTCCCGCCTTTTCTTTGGTCATTTTAGCCTTTTTGGCCAGGGTGAAGGGAGTATCTGCCATCAAACAAGAAGACAGCTGCATGAAGCTATGATGATGTTTGCTAGTTCACCTTACATGCATTAATGTAATAACGTGGTTAGCCTACTCAACGTAAATTACACACGAACAACATTAAGCTACTCACGCAGAGAAGAACGGCTGCTGCTGCATCATCATCCTCATCATTTCTGCTACACTGGCAGGGCTAGGGGCCAGGACTCTCCTCTTCGGGTATTTGGGGGATGTTGCAAACTCCGGGTCCGATAACAGGCACCACACCCGCAGTAGATGTGCTCGGTGTGAGGTCTCGCAGCAAGCTATCAAATACGGCGCATTTCTCGGCTTTAAAAAAAACGCTATGCGTCGCCAGGTGTTTCATCAGATTTGAGGTGTTACCTCCTTTGACAGCATCACAGTATCACCTTAAAGCACTTGTTGCAGCTGCTGAGTTTGCATCTTTTGCTGTGAAGTACAGTCAGACTTTTGACCGCTTCGCCTTGGGCATTTTAATCTGTAGCTCTGCTCTAAAAGAACGTACGTACCTGGACCCGCCTACTATCCTCGGAAACGTAAAATGATTGGCTAGAATCTAAAGTGTATCACAGCTCAGGAGAAAAAAGCACCGAAATGTGCGCTGCTTCTCGGTCTGGTTACTACCGTTTATGTCAGAACCATCATGGCACCGGATACCGGCACCCATCCCTAGTCCTCACTTCTTGTTTTTTGCATATTTGTCATAAATCTTCTTTTTTTCAGTACCGGTACTAGTTTTATTTTGTTGTATTTATCCGCGACACCATGAAAATATTGTCGGGCATAAACCGGCCCGTGGCGCAAAAAAGGTTGGGGACCGCTGCTTTAAGGTGTCGCGGATAAATACAACAAAATAAAACTAGTACTGGTACTGAAAAAAAGAAGATTTATTCATAAAACACGTGAAAAGACCCAGGAAAACCGAGTTAACGATAAAAACGATAACAAAATAACGCTGAAAACCGATAAAAACCATGAAAACCATACATTTCACACCTGAGCCTCAACTCTCGCGGCCCGGTACCAAACAACTCACGGACCGGTACCGGTCCGAGGCCCGGGGGTTGGGGACCGCTGGCCTAATGAAAGTCTGGACTTAAATCCACCTGAAATGATTTAGAATGATTTATACTCAAAACCCTCCAGTGAAGCCGAATTAAAATCATTTTACAGTAGGCCATTTATCGCAAACACTAGATTGCAGTTCTTACTGCCAAGGGTGGCAGTGTTAGCTTCAGGTGGCAATTACTTTTCACACAGGGTCAGCTTTGGGTAGCTTTTTCCCCTTAATACATAAAATCATCATTTAAAGACTGTATTTTGTATTTACTCGGGTTATGTTTGTGTAATACTAAAACTATCTGATGGTCTGAAATATGACTAATATGCAAAAAACTAAGGAATCAAAATAGAGAGCTCTGTACACGCATGTTTTGCACATAAACGTTGTTTCTTCACATTCCCATGATGGCTATAGCTAACATAGGATTTATTAATAGGTCTTTAAAAATGTGGTGAGTAATTACCACACAAAGCTGACATTTTATAGCAATTTTCTGTAATCAGTCTTCACATCCTCCCAACAACAAATCACTTCTGCAGCGTTGTAGCTAATTTATGCAAACGCAGCATTTCCAGTAATTACACAACAGCAGCAATCTTCCACCTGATCTTTGCCTCGGCCTGCTGCACTCGCACAGATTGCCATCGGACTGAGAAATTGAGTCTGGTTATCTGAGGAGAAGCTCGAACAGACAGGCCGGCGAGCGACTCCTGCGTCTGACTCCTGGTGAGATTAAAACTGCTGGACGTCAGCCCACAGGGGATTCAGGGTGCTGCGTAGCATTCTGGGAGATTGCTACTGTAACCTTTACTGAAGGAATCCTAGTGTTTAGAGGATTTTTATTTTTGCTAAGCAGTAGACAGAGCAGTTCGAGTGAGGTCAAACGTGAGGCACAAATCCCTCTGGGATAAACGAATGCTGTTTTTCTGCATGCAAATGTAATCCACTGTGCTCAGGTTTGATTCACCTGCTGACAGATGGCATGTTTGTTTCTGCTGCATGCAATGTGGAGCAGCAACTTCCTCCCAGCTCTGGGATCTCATTATTCCTGCCCAGGGAGAATTGATCAAACAACGCAGTCAAACACGCCGCTGCGATAATGAGCCAACAGCAAGCTAATTATCTGCTCTTAGACCTCCTGCAGGAAAATCACCTCAGCGAGCCCAGAGCTGCTCCTGAGTGCCCTCCAGAACTTCACTGTCAGCCAGCAGGAGCTTTAAAGCAGCTACAGTCCAAATGAAAGGGACGGATCACCTTCAGGATGACAAGGGGACAACGTGACAGCTGGAAACCAAGAACAGAAACTTCTAACGTGTCTTATACCAGAGAAATGTTTCATTTTTGACTTGAAATCCAAACAGCAGTGTCCCAGTTGATTAATGCACCTTTTAATGGAACTGAAACACTTTAACACTTGGAGGCCTGCGCTATGAAGCAGGATTTGGGGCTGAGCATCAGGTTTAGTCCTGGATTTTCTGTCTTATGGAGGGAGTTCACTTCTTACTGTGCTGCAGACCTAACCAAAGTACAGATGCATCGACTGACCAATGATCCATGTTAGGACCAAACATAAAAATATACGCATCTATTTTCTGCATCCTTAACTAAGTACATGCAAATTCACATGAGTTTGCACTGCTGTAAATTTACTGCATGCAAACTCATGTGGTGGTAAATTGTATGATGCATAAAACGTATCTCTACAGCAGAGAATCTGTGTAGCACCTGAAACATACTATAAATTAAATTATAAAGGTGTTTAAGGTGCCATATAATCTAGACAGGTAGAAAGAGTCCAACCATCCAACCTTTAGCTCAGTATGCCTCGCTAACCCATTAATCTTCCTTTAGAGTGTTTGAGATAAGAAATCACCACCTACTGACCAATCAATTCCCCAATAATCAGCACGAGAAGTTCCCTCGGACCTAGGTCGTAGGTCGGCAGTACTTAAAGTGTCGTACTCCTTTAAATAGAGTCTGTTTGACACCACCAGAAGCAGACTCACAATTAAACCTCTTAAAAGCTTAATTTCTGGTGTGGAACCTGGATAACCTGCCAACAACAAACTTCAACCACTCAACCACCCAGCCAATGGCTTCCTCACCTCATAAAATATCTAAATAAATAAATAAAAATGCTAATAAATTAAGAGTTGGAGAAATCTGTTCATATTTCATGTCTAATACTGAAATTTTAAAACACTAAAAATTGGTCTTGTTGTTAAAAATGCTATAGCGGTCAGGAAATGGACCAAATAAGCCATTTTTTCCTATTTGGCTCTTCATGTGTATGTTGGATATTTATGACCGGTTGTTTTATATCTTTTTACCCTATATCAAAATAATAAAGTTCCTCCGTCAAAAGCTTTAAGCTCTACAAGCTGTAAGTAATTTCTTCCAGTGTAAATCATAAAAGAACTCTAATGGGGCGACTGTGGCTCAGGGGGTTGGGAAGCATATCTGTAACCGGAAGGTCGCTGGTTCGATCCCCGGGCTCTCTGTCCTGGTCGTTGTGTCCTTGGGCAAGACACTTTACCTACGCCTACTGGTGTTGGCCAGAGGGGCCGATGGCATGATGTGGTGGCCTTGCTTCTGTGGCTACAACCGTAGCTTACCTCCACCAGTGTATGAATGTGAGAGTGAATGAATAGTGGCATTGTAAAGCGCTTTGGGTCCCTTGAAAAGCACTATGTAAATCCAATCCATTATTAATCTTAAATCCAGGTTCCTGGGCTGTGTGTTGTTTCCTACTTATTGGTGTGATTTCTGCTTTTATACTATTTTTGTAACTGCAGTGAGATGAGAAATCGGTTTACAGGGATACGCTTGAATTCGTGCAGACGCTGAGTCCAACTCAGAATTAAATGTGAATTAGTAGGATTTCATTTTATCCTCTGTTTGCTCTTCATGATCCTGCCTTGTACCTGTTTTTAACGATGCTGCCAGTAAATGAGAGAATTAATATTTATCCGGGCTGTAGCAAACAAAGATGTTATATTATGATGATATGGTATTAAGACTGTTCATGTTGGAATTGGAAAGACTGTTTGGATTCAGTGTGGCTGCTGCTGGAGCGTGTAGGAGGTAGGACACAGGACGCCCACTCGCTCACTCTGAACGCACCAGACAATGACATGTGGGCTCAGCCGGACATCACGTGGACTTCATGCTGCAGAGCTGGCAGGTTAAAGACTTGAAGTATTTGTCAGTAATGACAAATAACCCTATCTGTTCACCCTTTACTGTGCAGAAAAGCATTGTTTGAGGAAAAATGTAAATAATTTTTTAGGCTGGGTCGCTTTTAACGCTGAAATTGCCAAGACATTAGAGAATATTCTTTTGAAATTTAAATTAAACAGAGTTTGAGTAAGGGTTAGCATCACTCAGCACTTTTCCAGCTCTTATATATTTATTCCCATACTACACTGGAGTACCTTTGGTTAAGTCAAAGTTCAAAATAATCTGTATTCATCTTATGGGACCTTGGTGCAGCCCCAAGCTGTTGCTCCTCCCCCTTTAAGACAAATTTCTTAGGTTTAAACAGCAGGTGGGTGGGGCTTATATTCAGATGAACCTCTCTTTATGACCTCACAGAGAGCACCAAGTAGAATAAACTGTCAGAAACCGAGTGTTTAGAGCTATTTGAAGCCTGAGCTTTCCACTCACAGAGATTACATGTGCATATGCTGCCCTCATTATTTAAAAATATGGCCATGTTTAATGGGAATCCACCATTTTTACAATAAAAAACAGCATAAGGGATCCACTTTGTGATGGAAAAGTAGCTCCTGAAATGCTGTACTATATCTTTAATGGTGTAATGGACCCTGTCTTTGAACGTGTCCTCACACCTTCACACTTCTGAGATTACTTACTGCGAGGTCACAGCGGTCCATGGAGAAATTTCCTCTCCTCTTCCCCTCCTCGTCTTCGGGGATTTGTCGTCTGATTTAAAGCATCGTCAGCTTGTCAGTTTTTACAACCGTTCCCATCCCAGGGAGCGAGGAGAGCAGCTAGTTTTTCTCATATAGCAAGATTTAAAAAGTGAGGGGTAAATTTACGACATGGGCTGCTAAGAGAAGCTGTTGGATACACAGCGCTGACATGTTGTCGGTTGAACAATCAGCTCTGGGATTATCTCAGCAGTGACAGCACAGTGCAAAAGAAAAGGAAAAGAAAATCAATGTTCTTTTCCATCAACACTGTTGTTGTTTGTGCTTCTCCCTGGCTTTCGAGTCGCCCGTCTCCCCCCAGACACTACTCCCTCTGCCTGCAGAATAGCAATCTGCTGTGGTGACACAGCCGATGAGTCAGGAGGCCGTGAATTAAAATTATCGTCTGACTTCATCTCACCGAGCGAGCATGCCGTCGCAGGTGAGAGCGGTCGTGGTGATGCTCTTACAGCTTTCTTTTGTGTCCAAATGGAGACGTCTGACATTGAGGAATAATTATAGTTTCCTGATGTTTTGAGGGTCACTCCAAAAATCGATCAGTCCCTCCCACCCGACCGCCTCAGAACTGCAGCTTCGATTCAATGATGTCATGCAAAGATTTTACCTTCGTTCCAGGACTCGTTTCTGAGTTACACGCCCTCAAAGTACACAGGGTGGGTTGAAATTTGGTGCTTTTTATCGCACTTTGTATCAAGAAAAGAAATCCACGTGACCTTTACAAGGCTAAAAATACATTTAAGCTCTGATGATCAGTTTTTACTCCAACTTAAAACAAGATTCTTGCGTCAGATAGTGTCTCTTTATCAGCAGACATATTTTGAGCAGTATCATGGGATATATCATGTCCACAAATATATGGGTATTTTGGTAAATGTAGATTTAAATGCATCAACGTGATGACCATTATTTTCATTTTTATGTCAGACTGTGTGCTGTTGTTGTTTGTTGGCATTTGTTTGTCCAACATTTCCTCACAGTTAGTTTTTTTCTTTGCATTTTTATGTGAATCTATTTAAAAAAAAAAAAAAAAAACTTATGATGTGATATTATAGTATATAGTATATCAGAAATCTGTTCACTATTTTTATTACAAATTATATCAGTAAGGAAGCTGACTAAATATTAACTGATAATTTATGGCAAAGGGGTGGGATTAAATAAGTGTTTACTTCTTCCCACTCCCTTTCAACATGTAAATTAATCAGAACGTTTTTTTTTTTGTATGTAATTTGTATAGTATTTTTTTTTTCTTTCTTATTTTCTTTTCTAAAGGTACTTGTATATTGTTCACATGTTGAAATAAATTACCAATCAATCAATCAATCTGGATATTTTTACTAAACAATCTCATTTTTAATAAAGTCCTGTGTATGTGTGAATGTTACCATGGTTTCAATAATGTCCATGATGTAGAGGAACAACAACAAACATTGGTTTTTCCATAATTGATTGGAGACAACGTCATCATGTATGGTAGGTAGGGTAGGTGGTCAAAACACATTACCGTGTAGCATATAAAGATTTTGATACAAGCCTCATCTTCTTCTTCTTTCCCATGTTGTGTCTGTGTTTATTGTGCTATGGTGCGTTGATATCTGTGCATTCCTGTATTATCCTTCTGTGTTACACATTTTGATGTTTTTTCCTCGCTACCTAGCCTGACCTGTCTCCCCAATGTGATGTTTGTGTATTGTATGTACGGTCGGCAAGGTCTGTCATCTCGGTTGTGGGCAAAAGACCTGCAACTGACAAATAAAGGCCATCTCATCGTCTTCTAACCAAACAGTTTTATAATATAATCATGTTTAGTGAGTTTAGCCTGTGATTTCACCTTGAATCACTTCTTGAGACCAGCTTCTTTGGTTGATTTTGAATGTGATCTTCAAATTTGGGGTTTTTTCAAACTGAGAACCAGCTTTAAAGACATAAACCTTTGAATCAAAGAGCACATGGAAGCCACATTTTCTCCTGTTGTGTTAATTTAAGTACATGTCATTTAGGGATTAACTAGGCCTTAATTCACCCTGGAGTAATTTGCTTTTTTTACTGTCACGTTTTTCTTATACACGTGTGATTACATTTGCAAAGCTGTGGTCTTCCTTTAACACACTTCACAACATCATGCAAAGGACTGTGATGAATATTACTGATTCCTAATAGACAGCATCGTTCTGTGGTGATTGATTTTGGATTTTAAAACGTTAGTTACGTTTTTTTTTAGCATTTTGAATATTTTTTAAATCCTCCAATTACCCTGCACTAACAGCTGACTGTAGCCCACAGAGAGCCTGATCAGGTCAAGAGTAGCTGTTTTTACAGCCCTTACCACAACAAACTAAAGAAAGATTTCCATGATCATTCACTTACATTTCCCACTGCAGAAATAAAACAACTAAACACCATCAACGAGTCATTACTTTTTTAAAAGCACACTTAAGTCTCGTTGATATCTTCTCGACAGGCTTTCTTTAACCTTTTTCTGTCTGAAGGAGGTAATAAAAGCACAAGCTGATACTCACACCTATTCATTCCCTCATTAATTTCAAACTGTATCTGAGCCACAGCTGCACGTTTCTCCGCGCTAACGCCTGCTCTGCTTTCCTTTCGTGCTGCATTCATGGACGTGGGATAAACTGGAAGCCAGTTTTTGAGCGTCTGAATTCGATTTTTTAAAATAAGTATTTATCTCAGCTCATTTTTGTAGCTAAAACTGATGTGTTACGTGCCGCGGCTATAGCGCCCTCTGGTGGAAACATAATTAGTAGTTGCGGTCCGAGGCTTGATTTAGACTTCTGTGTGGAGTCTTTGCTGAGCTAATCTATGTAAGTGGCCGACGTTGTCGCTGGTATTTATATTGATATCCCGCTCAGGAAATTGCACAGGAAGTGATATATTTATCCAACAACTGATTAGAATCCAGTGTTTAAGTCTTCCACATGCACAAAGGTGTGAAGGTATGATTAGTATTAGATTGATACAAGCACAATAGGATGTCTAAGAAGCTTGGAAAGAAAAGTGTCTGGGCTTCTTTAAGTTTCTTAAAGACATTTCACGTCTCATCCGAGAAGCTTCTTTAGGTCAAAGAGCAATTGGGGGAGAGTCCCAGATTTTTAAGTCTTTTTGGGAGTGTCCCTAAGAGGATTGTGGACCCCCTATTGTTCCACTACCTAACCACACGAGCCAAGGTGTGAAAACGGGTGTGGGTCACAATCAGCCAAGGTTTCAGGTGAACCCATTGTGAGACCTAGCCTCACCCTATTATGTGACTTACTAAGATCAAATCTCAAAACTGGATTATAGATGGCAGACAGTTGGTGTCGTAAACCGCCCCCTCTGTTCAAAGATGGTCGTTCACAGTGGACATAAATGGCTTCTTTCACTCCTCTTTCAAACCATCCGTCTTCTCTGACCAAAATGTGAACACTGGCATCCTCGAAAGAGCGACCTTCGTCCTTCAGATGCAGATATACAGCTGAGTCTTGTTGTGTCGAGGTGGCTCTTCTAAGTGGCTGTTTGGACTCTCTAATGTAGAAGCCTGAGCACTCCTCACTACACTATACAGCATACACTATGTTGTTAAGTTTGTTTTTGCGAGTTTTGTATTGGGGATGAACCAGTTTTTGTCTGATTGTGTGGCTGGGTCTGAAGTAGACTGGGATGTCGTGCTTGGAAAAGACTCTCCTGAGTTTCTCTGATAAACCACTACATAAGGGATGACAACATTGTTCTGTTTGTCCTTCTGATTCTCCCTAGTTAGTGTCTGATCTTATTTTCTGTGCATTTTCATGATTAGGGACACTCCGCTTAAAAATCTGAGACTCTCCACCAATTTCTCCTGGAACTGAAGAAGCTTCTTGGACGAGAGGTGAAATGTCTTCAAGAAACTTAAAGAGGTCCAGATGCTTTTCTCCTCAAACTACAATGACCTGGATGACTGACAATTATTATTATTTTTATTAACCTTTATTTAACCAGGAAAATCCCATTGAGATTAAAAACCTCTTTTTCAAGGGAGACCTGGCCAAGAAAGGCAGCAGCAAGTGTCTCACAGTTACAGAAATTACTCAAACACAGGCAGCAACAACACACATGCAACAATAAGTGAAAGAATACAAATAAAATAAAATTCAATAAAATTCAAATAAAAATAAATAAATAAATCAGTTAAAATGACAATCAATCTAACTGAAACAGTTGCATGTTATGGACTTGGCCTCAAGGATTCGTAGTTTAGATTTAAAAGCACTTAATGAAATTAATTCAGTCATTTTCCTTCTGCAGTTTGTTCCAAGCCGAGGGTGCTAAATGGACAAAAGCTCTTTTACCAAGTTCAGTTCGGCCAAATGGAACAGAAAGCAACAAGTAACCATGCGGACGAAGAGAATACCAACCAGCATGTTTCATTACAAGCATAATAACATAGATAAGAAGGCAGCAACCCAAGTATCGCCTTATATATGTATATATGTATATACAATAGGATGGAAAGTTTGTTTTAATGCTAAAAGTTCAGTATGTAGCACACTAAATTGTAATAAATATATTTTTTAGTTTTAAAAATATTTTAAAATTACATTAAAAAAATAGCTTAAACATGCACTATAAAATGTCTGAACTTTTTTGTGCTACCCACCATATGTATTTTATTTATAGCCTATAGCACATTTTATTAACCGAAGTTGACCCAAGTGTTTTAGAGACAGGCACATTCCAGGTCTCCAAAAAAACAGTTTCAAAATACATGAAAAGCTGAAATGTGTGTTTTATTCTATTAACTAATTATTATGGAAAATACAAATCTCACTGATTTAGTGTAAAAAGTGCCTTTATAGGTTAAATGTATTGATAATAGTATTGGCGATTTATACAAAAATTTGCAGTATTGTAAACCACTGCTGTTGACAGTTTTACATCTGAATTTTAATTCGGTCTAACGTGTAAATTCCTGCAATCCTGGAAGGCGTCACTGACGCTCTGTGCTCTGATTGGAGGTCAGAGGCGGTGGGCGGGGCCGCCGGCCGAGTGCGGAGACAATAGAGAGGGGCTCGGGAGACAGACCACGGCGGATGCACGGTGACAGACAGCAGCCGGTCCCCGCAGAGCCTTCACTCCCAGGCGGTCTCCTGAGTCGCTGAAGGATCCGAACGTTGTCTGAATGGACTGACAGCTTCCAGCACTTTGTCAACGGTAGGAGAAGATTTCGTTTTTCTCCCAGTAAAACCAGTTAACAGCTTACGAAACGCTGCTCGGTGTCTTTTCAAGCATTTAAAGCTCAGATTCAGCTTGAAAGTGATGCCTCACTGCTCTGAGGCAAAAGCACAACACTCCACGGCTGTTGTGTGTCTATGCACGGGCACTATATTGGGCTTTGCACTCTGAAAACAATGTATTCTAAATATACAGCTGTAAATCTAAAACAAAGTTCACCCAGCCTGAGCAGAACAATAGAGCTGCTGTGAAGCTATTGTCTCAGAGCTACAATCTCTGGTATTGACTTTCCTCCCTCTACATTTACAGAGCAGATTTCTCGCCACAGACATGCTCATGTGCTGCACGCTGTCATGGATATAATGCATGCACGCTTTGTGTCTGCAGATCACCTCCACAGTTGATCTCTTTGTGCTGCAGTTTTTATGTCTGAGTGTCTGTAAACAGTGTTACTGACTCCAGGTCTGCATCAAGGATACAGACATGGGGATTTATGGTGTTAATGGAAGGTGATTAATCATCGGACGTGGTTCTGGTTCTGACATTTTAGATTTTTTTTTCATGCAAAAATTGGACAGGTTTGCTAAACACTAAGAATTCAGCATCTCAGATGACAAAGGTTCACCAGTGTGTTGACTTTGATGCTGATGCTTATCGGTATTTTTGTGCAAAGTTAATTTTTTTCTGCATCCTCCCTGCTGAGGGCTCCTTCATCGCCTCGCTCTGGCTCCCATAAATCCACCAAGTTTAGAGGAATCTGAAACTTTGTGGGATTAATAGCCACGTCTTCTTTGTAGTAGTGGATATATAATTGGCTGCAGATCAACACGAGACGCCGAACTGCTTAAAAAATAATTAACACCTACTTTCACAAGCGTAGCCTCAATCATATGTCCAAATATAAACAAAGGGAGACTTTTGGTGACGCTGATTTTACCTGTAAAATGCTAGCGTGCTGCTAACTCAAGCTGATTGGTCGCTTAAAGGTTTACAGGACACGCTCCCTCACCTTTTGCAAACGAAACACTGAAGCGGCTGGATGATTGGAGCTTGGAGATGATTGAAATAGAAGTGGCGGTGATTCGTGGTGCTGTCGCAGAAAGGAATTTTGCGACAATCGAATCCCTAAAATTGTCTCTTTTGTCTCAGCTCCTTCTGTCCGAAGCACGATGAAAGCCCCCTGAAGTCCAGAGCGCAGGGGTTCTTGAGTTCCACACCTTCATCCACTCATGGGCTACGAGCTGCTTCTTTCATGTCGCTTTTAGCTTCTCAGATGACAGGATTTCTGCTTTCTGGTTTTGTTTGTGTGTTTGTACATACAAACCCAACCAACACCCTTATTCGGGGGGTTATTAAACCTCTTATGGGTATTGATAAAACTATTTAAGGTTTCATTGACGAAGTAGCCCCACGTGAATGAGCCTTGAGTGTTTTTTGTTGTTACAACAAGGACTTTAAAACATGGATGTAGTCACTGCCATGGATTTTTGGATTTCACACGAGCCAGAATATTGAGATAAGAGTGCAGAGTGCAGCAAACTACAAACATAAACCTGAGCGCTAGCATTCAGACACAGATAGTGAATAAAACACTCGATTTTCTTTTCACAGAAACTGCAGCATAAACTTCCTGGATGGCCTGCACCACACAGCAGCCCATAATATTTTATTTCACAGAAATATTTGTTAGTTCAGCCCTGCAGAGGAGACGTGAAAATAAAACCATGCACATCTCCTCAGCAGGCAGGAGGAAGACGCTTAGAGATTGTGAGATGAAATCAGACAAAGAGTGTATCGCTGCCTTCTGTTGCGTGGGGATCGCAGCAGCCGAAATGCTTTGGCAGTAAAGGAGAGCGCCCAGTGATGCGCTGCTGAGCGCGCAGGGACAAAGCCTCAGTGTTCGCAGGCGATGTAGGTCGAGCCGGTTAAAGCCGGCTGCTTTGATGTGCTGCACAGCTCCGTGAGCGCCGTGGGAGCGGACGGCCGAGCCTCGCCGGAGGCCGCCGCACGAGAGGACGCTGAACTCCAGCGCCGTGACGGCTGCCGTGATGCAGTCTGACTTCTGCAAACATTTCCAGAGGAACGAGCTGCTCACGGGGCAGAAGTAATCTCTCCGGTTTTGTTGCTTCTCAGTGAGCAGATTTAAAGAACAACAGTTCACACGTTAACATTAGATCGGTGGCGGTGAGCTGAATGACTGAGGATGGAGCTGAAAGGCCAACAACAACCAGCACAGAGAGGGGAAGAGTCAGCACTTTCCAGGGCTGATAAAGGGATAAGTCCGAGGGAGGATGAAAACTCTTTAGCTTTAGTAATATTTCGGTATGATCGACACATACTTTTTGTGGCATCACTGAAGTAGACATCTGGTCTTTACCGATGTCTGAAGGTGCCGAGGATGTGGTTTGTACGTCTTTCAGTCAGTAGGTACTCGTGTCTTCCAAATGACTCTTTTCTCGTAGCAGACCTGGACATGTGCAGTTGTTATGAGATGATCAGTTTGGAGTTTTAGCCAAGAGGCAAGAAAATCTGCAGTTTCACTCGCAACCACTTGAGGCTTCTCTAAAAGTGAGTCAATCCCCACAGACCCCACGTAAATGTCCAAAATCATCCATGTTATAATGGTTATCAACGAACAAAATGCAGAGTCTAGAAGCCAATTAGTGATAACCACAGTGGTTAATCTGTCTTTTATAAATAGCGTGTGGTTTTAGTTCATAGCTGTCAGGTGTGGGTCTTTACATTATTCCTTTTGTCATAACCAAAAGCCAAAAATCTAAAAGCTGAAATGATTATTTCAGGATTTTATATACAACAAAAGAAATGTAGTAAATCCTCAGATTAGAGAAACTGAAACCAGGTGATAAGTTGACATTTTTAGAAGCAGTGTCATTTATTAGTTATGTAAGTGGTTGGTCATCTTTTCAGTAATTATAATCTGTATTAGGGTAGGGCAATATAGCCAAAAACATTTATCACGATATATATTTGAAAATTTGCGATAACAATATAACTGACGATATAATGCATGTGAGACTCCACAACTTTATTATATGCAAAGAAAAAACCCATCAATGTATTTTTACTTAAACAAGCAGCTGTTTTTTTTGTTTGTTTGTTTTTATGTGCATTAAAGTTATATAAAAATTTAACAGTGCAAATGCAAATGCCTGGCTGACAGTTTAACCAAAAGGCATTTCCAGTGGAAACTGGCCGACATCCTCAGCATAACCATGTATAATATCCACAAAACGTAAAAAGAGGTTATAAACACACACACAATACGGTAACATTATGTTGAAGCACAGTACGTATCACTCCGCGAGGCTACAGTAGCTGTAATGCTCCGACAATCCATCAAGCTGTGCGGCTTCGTAGCTTAGCAAAGTCGTACTAAAACATGTTTTGACAGATTTTTAAGCGCCGTGTACCAAATAAAATCGATTTGGTAATAACGACGGCCCGCTTGCATGCTCTACCAAAAAATGTGCTTTGGTGTGTATCTGACGGAAGAAAGCCAAACCAGTTCGACTGAAGTTGCAACATTTTTACAAACAAATTCTGATTCATCCGTTGCATTCAACGATCCGCTTTCGTCCTTCTCATTCTCCGTCGCCGCCATGCTTTTTCTGCCATGTGCGCATGAAAACAAAGGCACTGCACATGCGCGTTTTACCCATATTCTATCGCGATATTTGATTTTCTTATCATTGCCTAACATTGTATCGATATTACCGTGAACGGTATCTATATAGTAGCAAGAACCCACACACGATTTTTTCCATGCCTACAGGGGTCGTTTGCTGTGCTTATGTATTCAAAAAATTAATGTATCATGTTATTCTTTATATCTTCAATATAGAGTCAGGTGGCAAAAAATGTCTTTTTACAAATGAAATTTGCTCTTAGATTTTTGACTTGTGTTAGAGGAAATCATGACACGTTGTGATGGGTATTTTTGTTTGAGCTGCAAATAACCTGACAATCACTTCCTTATTTAAATGATCAGTTATTGTCGCGTTAAAATGTTTTTATGAAGTGTTGTTCATCATCTGCCCTCGTGAGATATTCTCTGGGTGGAATAGGTGATAATGAAACTGTCATTCTTCTGCTCTAAACAGAAGAATTGAGATTTTTAAAAGCTGTTGACATTCACAGTGTTTCACAGTAATAATTCATGTTTATCTTTTGTTACCAAACTCCCAGATTACTCCGTTTACAGTCATACCTGACAGAAGCAAGTCGAACCATCAAATGTATGACATTCGTTCTTAAAATAGTCAATTTATGGCAATAAAAAGCTTACAGGTAGTGAACTGAGAGGAAGGGTCATCAGTAATGGCAAAAAGTCACCATTTTCTTTCACTGATTGGCTGTTTTGTTTTAGTTGATTGATTGGACCTGTCGGTTCACAGAGTTCAGTGGACTCAGCTTGACAGACAATGACTGATGACCAACAGCAACCAGAAGACATTTCAGCCCATTAGAGCTCAAACTGAAGCCTTTTTGTAGCATTAATAAAATATACGGTAAACACAAGAAAAGCCCAAGGCTGCTGCTAATTGCTTACGTTATTGATCACTGTAAAGACTTTATTTTAGTTATTCTGTCTGTTGAGAAAAGGCTCAAGGAGACGACCTAAAATGTATTTTTAAAATTTTATTTTGGTCACTTAAACCCCAAACATACTTGGGTCACCGTGAAATAGCTAAAGGCAGTGGCAGAAAAACGAAACTCTGCTTTTTTTTCGAAATGGCACATTATTAATCACCTTAAGTGAAGCCATTATTCTCTTCATGGAAAACTATCGGAAAAGCTTTTTATGTCTGTTTTAAGTACATTAGCTCAGGCAGCTAAGCTGCCAGACTGTCGCATCTCAAATCCCACATGTGTTTCGTCTGGTCCTGGATTCTGAACATTGCAAGACCGAGATTACTATCAGTCATTCTGTCAGGGTTCATGCTCTCTACTTGTGCTGGTATCTTTAATAAATACCAAACATTTAGTTTTGAGAACTTGAGTTTGTCCTCAGATTGTCTTCTATTTTTTTTTTTTGTCTTTAAAATGGAACAAGGTCGTCCATTAAAAAGGCTTGTAAAGCTTTACTAATAAGAGCTTTGACACCTTAAAAAGCAGATAATTTGGTATTTTTGTTTTTGTGCTTGATCTCTCTCCAAACAAAGAATAAAACTATAAAAATACTGACACATGCTATTCCTCAGCCTCCTAGTAGATGCACCTATAAATATGTATAAATTTGAAAATCTGTGGTGATGTTTAAAAAGATATTGACCTTTTAGTAGCTGCATCTACGGTATGAATGTTGAAATCCTGCATGATCTGGGTCCCGAGTTATCACATTGACAAACTTGGGTGTTCATTCTGCCTGAAAGATATGTCAAGGACTTTAGAACTGGGCACTTTCAGTGTAATCACACTAGTTAGCGATTAGAAGTCAGCCATTGCTAAACTCTCATAGAGAACTGGCAAAACAATGTGAGAGATGGATATTCATCAGAAACAACCAAAATAAAGAAAATACACCTCAAAACCTATTTAGAAATCTTTGAAAAGAGAACGCCTGGCGTCAGATGGAGGCAGCCTCTGGTGTGCTGTTGAGACTGTTACCAAGTAATCACCAAAGAATCCACCAGGGATGGGCTTCGCCAATCACTAATTAACCAACCAGTCATCCAACTTTATTATTGGCCTCTGTAGCATCAGTTATATCGGAAGTGGAGGATATCTCGTTACTGAAAGAAAAGTTAACTGAAAGCTTTTAAAAAATTGTTTTCGAGTGGCTTCAACTTTACTTTATCACTTAGTTGTTGTTATTTGTTTGTCATAGGCTAACAAACAATCAGATCAAGTATTTTTTTTTTCTTGTTTCTTAATATTTTTTAAAAATCTCTACCTTCTTTTCCCAATAAGATTCCAAGATTAATTCCACCAGATGGTTGTGAGTAACAAACCATCTGCTGCGACATATTAATAAGCTACATGATGGTATTGCTCTTCTTTAATTTAATAACAGATTTAATTTCTTCCTGTCACCATATTATTGGCTAAATAGACCTGCTCATTGGTGCTTCTATCAGATCTTTTTCTTCTTCCATTTTCTAATTTTTTTAGATCCACTTTTAAAAACTCATGGTGGGATTTAGATTGGGGTTATTTTATGAATTGTTACTTTGACAGCAGTCAGAATCCTTCACATGCTCTCCAGATAGGATTAAAGTCACTGACTGTAGCAGGAAATATTAAAATCCCCCTCTAGCATAAATCCCATACACTTTAATGCTCCACTTAGGCAAAGAGTATTTTAGAGATGAAGGCTAACATCAAACCTGTAACATACCCACTGCGCTAAGTGGGTTAACGTTCTGTACTTGTAACTGCTTTATTTAGCATGTTAGCATGCTAACATTTATTGATATAACGTACACATGGGGCTGATGTGAGTCTTAATAGAACTGCAGGCTTTTTCTTCAATAGATTAGAATTATTAAAACTTCCAAAAACTGAATAGTTTGTACAACAAAGTTTAGAAAAATAAGACAAAAATCTTTATTTATTCATTTATTACATTTACTATAGTAGTGCAGTTCAAAGGCCCTGAGTAATAGTGAAGGATAACATTTGGAGAAAGTCTTACAAAATTGAGAAATTATCACCAAAAGTTCTTGTTTTATGTTCTCAACTTCAGAGTTGGAGGAGTAACCAACAGCTATTTATCCACTTGTGTTGGAGTGACATAAACTTCAGCACCACAGGGGGAGCACAAGGTGGACATTGATAGTCCTGACAGTTTTTGGCACCCAATGACACCTCACCTCCAACCGACCGTGGCAGATGGCCGCCCCTCCCTGTTCCTGGTTCTGCCGGAGGTTTCTTCCTGTTAAAAGGGAGTTTCTCCTTGCCACTTTCGCCAAAGTGCTTGTCTCATAGGGCTTAGTCTGATTGTTGGGGTTTCTCTGTATTATTCAAGGGTCTTTACCATTGGCGTAACTTTGTGTTGAACATTGGGGGGGGGGGGGGGGGGGGGTGTCAAGATCTCTGTCTAAATAAACTATTTTGCTGGTAATGCCTGAAATGAGTAAAAAAAATCAACAGCCTATTTATGCAAGATAATTCATAATTTTATTGGGGGGGTTATTTTGGTTGAGTCTGATTATTGGGGGGGTCATAACCTCCCTGGAAATTACGCCTCTGGTCTTTACCTTACAATATTTAGCACCTTGAGGCAACTATTGTTGTTATTTGGTGCTAGATAAATAAAACTGAATTACATTGAACGTTGCAGACTTATAAAAACGAATCTCTGCTCAGATAAACATATAAATTGTACTAGTGGGAGCTCAAAGTAAAGCAAAAACAAAAAACCTAAGAGGTCCTAAAGGTTAATAACTGTAGATATGTGTAGCGGTCCGCTTTCAAAAAATTGTTCTTGCTCTTTTGAGTGTACTGGGTACAAAAAGAAACCAACTGTGGTGGTTTGTTATAGTTGTTAGTAAATACCTTGAAATCTTTAAATGTATAAGACATAAAAGAGTCTTCAGACTGTGAAGGAGGTCATCTAAAGCTCAGGTGTCTTTTCAACTGTTTGGCCTGTTCGTTTAGTGTGTTTGAGCACAAATGTTAACCTTATGTGAAGAGTCAGCAGCTCAGCATAGGCGTTAGGATTCATCCTACAGACATCCTGGATATGTGCACCAAATTTCATTCCAGCCCATCAATAGCTGGAGAAATCTAGAGTCACGCTGCTGCTGTTTCACCAGACGTTCACGAAGCAGACATCAGTTCTTCTTTTGTCTTTTATGTCCAAATCATCCCTGAATAGGTCATTTTTTTTCCCCCTCTTGTTTTTGGAAACTCTGATGTATGAAAGATTTTTGTCGGGAGGCAGGCATAGTGTAAGATGGCAGCCTTTGTTCATAAATATTTTTTCAGCCTGGTGATGCATTGATTTCACATTACAAATGATTAATTGGGTGCCGATGTTTTACAAGTCGATGCTGGCCTGAACACACACGAGGTGGCAGAGGCTGTTTTTCCTGCGGCACCGGGAGACCATTACTCAGCACTTCTGTCGAGTTTGTCAGGTTTACTCATCGTCACAGCGGCAATACTATTCTTCTTGTAAGTGATCAGTGGTCTCCTCGGATTACACTTTAGATTACACCTTAGAAAACACAGAAGGAAGCTTCTGACTTTGTCTTTGGCTCCTGGTTTTGTGGATCTATGAGTTCAGGAACAAATCCTAAAGCAAAGAAGAAATTTCAGCTTTAAATCTGTCCCTATACAAACTATATGTACCTACAGGGACTCAAACATCAACCATGTGTCCCAGTTAAAACTCTGGCACTCTCCACAAGCTCCAGCATTGAAACCAGACCCTTCAATAAATGTATTCGGTTTGTTTTACTGTGAATGAGACATTATTAGAAACAAGAGTGTGACATTTTGGCAGTCCAAGAGAAGCTCGAGTTCTGCAGGGAACCGCTGGAAACACAAAGCATCGTCAGGCTGTAGCCATGGCAGCTGTGCCACCTCGCTGCTGCTGTTGCTGCAGGAAAATCAAAGGTCATTAAAACTCACAGCTTTCTGACTCACCGTTGGACCCCACCCACCTGCCAAGCGGCGCAAAAGACAGGT
Organism: Neolamprologus multifasciatus; assembly: GCF_963576455.1. Lineage (NCBI taxonomy): Eukaryota > Metazoa > Chordata > Actinopteri > Cichliformes > Cichlidae > Neolamprologus > Neolamprologus multifasciatus. The sequence goes on along the minus strand of NC_140442.1, from coordinate 4,013,228 downwards.
AACCTTATCAGGGCATAACAGACGTAAAGCAGACTGGTTGAATTCCAGCCGGCTTTGTTTACCAACTGAAAGGATGATGGGAAGGCGGTCTTGCGCCGCTCATCAGAGAGGCAGACATGGCTCCTTGATGCCCTTGGGGGAGCAGTTACCCCTTAAACTTAGCGGGAGCGCCGGGAGCTGCAGCTAAAAAATGTTACACCTAATTAGTGGTGGTTGTGGTTCCTTTCATCTCCGGGCTGTTTGATATGACTTCAGTGTGAGAGCACGTGAGGAAGCGTTCACGCTCGGATAGCAGGAAGACACCGAGGGTGAAACATAATTAATGCATGTATGTCAAAGTTGCTATGGTTAGGTAAACGTAACGTAAGTAAATGGATGGTGAGTTCTCTGCTTGATCTGACAACAAAATGTGTCTTTTGTAGAAGACAAGCATTCACATTTGGTCATTTGGTGACATCATTCGACTTGTTGTTGCCAGGTTTTAGTTTTCTAAATTCTCACAAAGTTTCTAGAAAATCAGCAGACTTGTCGGTGTTTTGTTAACATTTCTGAATTAATGAATCATTGAGCCCAGAAATCAAGTACGTGATTTAATTAACGTGATTTTTTTTTCTTACATTTTAGTGGGCTAGTTGTAATTTTTCTTTCTAGTAGATGTACCCTTTTTATCCCATAATTTTTTCAGGTTTTTTTTTTCTTTTATAGAATTTTATTCATTTATTTATATTGGAGGAGGGTAATTTTGCTTCCTTTTTTTAAATAATAAATTGATAAAAACAAAAAATATTATCCTGTATTCCCCCATTGTCTTTCTAGTAAATTGGCTTTTTTTTTTTTGTCTCTGAAGGTTCCGTAGCGGGGGTTCATGTGGTCCGCGGGTGGGGGGGGGGGGGTGTGCTGGCATGAATTTTTAGTAAAAATACAAAGGTGGCGACTTTAATGTTTGTTGCTAGTATTGCTCCCATGAGCAGTACTAACTAACAGTATAATATGTCTGTGAAGGTTCTCAGTCATCCAGGTCATCGTAAAGGAGCTTGCAAAGAAAAGCGTCTGGACTTCTTTAAGTTGCTTGAAGACGTTTCACCTCTCATCCGAGAAGCTTCTTCAGTTCTAAGGTCAAATGGTGGGGAGTCCCAGATATAAACCTAGTGGGAGTTTCCCCCCAACAGAGGGACAAAAGGACCCCCTGATGATCCTCTAATCACCTGAGTCAAGGTGTGCAACTGGGTGTGGGTCCCAATCAGCCAGAGTTTCGGGTGAGCTCATTGTGAAACCTGGCCCCACCTTATCATGCGAATTCCTGAGGTCAGATGGCCCAGGATGTGAGTGGGCGTTAAGGCGTCTGGGGAGGGATCTCAAAACTGGATTATAGATGGCAGAGAGTTGGTGTCGTAAACCACCGCCTCTGTTCAAAGATGGTTGCTCACAGTGGACATAGATGGCTTGCGGTTATCTTAATTGGGCGTTCATAAAGTCAGCAAAGAGGCACAGAAAAGAAGATCAGACACCAGCGAGGGAGGATAAGAAGGACAGACGCAACAACATTGTCATCCCCTATGTAGCTGGTGTATCAGAAAAACGAGTTTTCTCCAAGCATGACATCCCGGTGCATTTCAGACCCAGCAACACACTCAGACAAAAACTTGTTATAATAATAATATATAGAGTCCAGTAATCTAAAGTCAAGACAAAGTCCAGAAAAGGACAAAAACTAACAGTATAAAGCATAGATAAGAGCAGTTTTCCCAAAAATTAGGAGATTACTGTGGTGGGTTGTTGTTGTTGTTTTGTTTTGGCTTTTTTGTCTGATGCAAGCTTGTACATGGAGTACTTGCTATTTAAAATAATGATTTGGTTTCACATAATAGCAGCAGTGTCGGTAATAACAATGGTTTTCTGGGCTCCTTTAATGCTCCAAATGAAAGTCTGAAACAGAACAGGTGTATGGAAAAAACATTTACTGTCCTTTAACAAAAGGTCTCTGCAGTGTCTCTTTGTGCTGTGAAAATGTGTTTGACACATGAACAAAGAAGGGAGGCACAAAGTGCTCCTCCTGGCATTATTTGATCATCCTGAAAGCAGAGGTGAGATGCTTCGTTCTCTTTGTGCATCTGGGCTCATGTTCATTTACCGGGCCCTCGCTCTGACCCTGTGAACTGTACTGCTGGCTGAGCAGAAAAACTGTGCAAGAAAACGGCCATTATTTTGAAAAGGGCTCGAATTTTAATTAAAAATCTACCTACGTATCTAGCATGTAAAATTGAGATGCCCGAGTGTGTCTGTTTGCAGCTCTAAACACTCTCCGGCTGTCTCCTCTTCCTTTCTGTGCTTTATTGACCTTGTCAGAGGGATGCTGAGAGGACCGGTGATAGACAGCCAGTTGGCTCCTTTGGGTTCAGCTGAGTCCTCATTTTTATCAGCTTGTCGTACTTTAATGCTCAGCACATACTGTTTATTTCGAGGGCCAATTCCATCCTCCGCTGTCACTCCAACACAGCCGAGCTCACGGCTTCCTTTCACTGCTTTTTAACGCAGTGTTTTCAGCATGTCGGGGTTTCAGTTTTGAACATGTCAGCCTGCTTTATTTACCAGTAACAGAGGTTCTGAAGAAACAAAAGCACAGTTAAATACTACTTTGTTGTTTACAGCACAGCCAGAGTTATACTGTTAGCTTAAAAATTCAAGATATTCATCACTGATGTCAGTTTGAGTTTTTCTGTGTGTAACAGATTGATGCATTACTGAGATTTGGAGGCAAAGACATAAAATACAGTTGTGTAAGATGTAAGTAAAAAGTAAAATGTTGTTGTAACAATACTGTTTGATAATAAATTTCATACAGTTGGAAAGCCTGTTTATTTCCCCTTGAACGGTGCCACATTTGTACCCACAGCTGCTGCTCAACCCACAGTCATGGGTTGAGCAGCAGAGTTGAGTATGTGGGTTGAGCCCATGAAAAACGTGCCAAAAATCGTGTTCTGTTCTCAACTCTTGTTCGGTGTAGTTTATATGATTGGACAATTGAAAGCTGAAGAAACGAGACATGAAAAGTTCTATTCATGTAACAAACAACTCGGTGGAACGTGCAAGAACCCGACTCACCTACAAACACTCAACGTTTACGCTGAGCGGTCAGTGCAAACCGGAAACGAAGACCTTCAAAGGCTCAACTTTCAAAGTAAGTTGCGCCTTTTGAGACATGCACGACTTTTACTTTGAAGGTAAATGGTCTGTTTTTACAGTTTCACTACCACTTGGTGAGCAGTTGCAGACAAGTCGGCGTCTTTCAAAAATGAACAGAAAAAAAATGACATTAAATTCTCAGAAAAACATTATTTTTTCCTGTGGGTTGTTTTTGTTTTTGTTTTTTCACAATAAAAGCCACCCTGTGAAGCAGCAGGAAGTGTTGGGTTAATAAAGGCTGTTGTTTAATCCAGCTTGAGTACGCTGCAAACGCTGAAGCTGAGATCATAAAATCATAAAATAAACGTCCTGGTTCACGTGCTGTATTTGTTTCAGTAACGTAAATCTGCATTAATAGGCTTTTATTTACTCAAATCACAGTTTTACTCTCACTGTGTTTTTTCCAAGCGGACCATACTCTGTTGTTGTTTGGGTTCATTGTTTTCACACGCGTTACTTGAGTTTCTTGTACACATTTCCCCATCGTGCACACTCACGCTGTAGATGGGAGCCAAGCGGGCACAGATGGACCCGAAGCACAGGATGTGGCTAGCATCCCGTCTCCTTCAACACTTTCTCATCCCTGTTAATGAGACGTGGTGCAATTCTGCTGGGCCATCAGGGCTGTGAAGTCTCCGCATTCATCCAGAGATCTGAAGTGTTGCTTGGCTCCCCTCGGCAGCAGAAGGAGCCGGAAGGCGAGACAGATTTGCTGAGTGAATGGCAGCAGGCGTGACGGAGAAGAAACACGTCAGTTCGGAATTAGACGTTCGTTAATGTGGAAAGATCGTTAATCAGCTGCAGAGGATCAGCTCTGCAAATAGCAACACTTCTCTGCTCTCAGGGATGGACTCGTTCAATTAATTTTCTTCATTTTCTTTCATCAGTCAGCATCAGGACGTTGTGCCGGGGTTATATCGCCTATCTCACCCAAAGCTATGCAACTTGGATGTCTTTGCACAAGGTTAACAAAAAGTTTGCTGCTCGGAGACTGAAGTTCTATTTGTGTTAAATAAAACTAGAATAAAGTAGAAACAGAACTCAGGTGCAGGGAGATTTTCTGTTTTAACCTTGTGGCTGTAGTAATGACACGTGGTGCTTTTTCCATTATCAGTATTATCTATACAAAGCTACTTATGTAAGAGTTATCTCTAAACCCTTTAATCTAAAGCAAATGTCCTAAAATATTATTAGAGAACCCAATAATTACATCATTTTTTTTGTAAACAAACACTTGGCAACTAAGAACTATCTTTTAACAGGAAGGAGAGACATCAATAAGCCATATATAAACATTTTAATCTTGCAAGGATGCTTATTTACCTACATTTACCAAACTTGCATCATTTTTTGTCTTTTGCATACTGAATGTAATACAACATGAATTTGTGTCTGATGCATTATTTGTGCCAATTTTAGTTTCTGTTTAGACTTTGAAGGTAACTGAACTGTGTGAATAACGAACCTCTGTCTGAATCTGCATATATTAAATGGGCTTTGATAGAAAAATTCCCACCTTTTGTTCTTCGATTATGCTCTTTGTTGCTATGAGGAGCTGTGATCTTAGAAACTATATTTTCTCAAAGTAAGAACACAGTGTAAAGATTACATAACGGTTCACTGGCCTGGACTCAAAGCGTTTTCTTTCCCTTTGATACCAGTACAGTACACACATGCAGTACAAGATATGCTTTGTAAAGCAGTGGTGTATAGTTTAGGAATGTAGACATGGTGGATAAGTTCCCTCACAGTAAACCTCGTCTTCCTTCCTGCTCTCCAGGAAAATCCATCTCCAGACCAGCCCTCAGCCCCCCTTGCCCCGTCCCTTTAACCAACATGAACTCCTTGCCTCATGGCTCCCGTGCCTCCATCGACATCCTGGAGGAGCTCCAGCTGATTGCTGCGCAGAATCTGGAAAAACTGGACATCAACAAGTACTATGAGATCATCCGTGAGCTGGGAAAGGGCACCTATGGAAAGGTGGACCTGGTCATCCACAAAATCAGAGGTATTAACTGTGGCTGCTACTGTAAAGAACAAAAAATTGTATTAATATCTACAGAACAAATGAAAATAAACAACTGGTTGATGCAAGTTTACCACAACATAAAATCCCGGTGGCCATAAATTTTAAAGAAATCACTTTAAATATAATTTCGTCCAATAAATGTTTCCGGGGGTTTTTTTGTTTTTGTTTTTGTTTTTTTTTAAATATATTAAGTAAATTTTTGCATTTTTACCATAAAACACGACCATATTGGTAGTAACAGTGAAATATGGAAGAAGAGGTTGTTTGGGGGGGGGCAAATGGCAAAGGTATCCAAATTTTTATTTATTTTGTTTTCCAAAATACAAATTGCATAGAGCACAAGGAAAAGCTTTTAAATGGTGTACCCATGTTGGCAACTACCTGTAGTGATCAAGTAACTCTGTGTCATTTTAAAACAAATCCATTTACCATTTACAATATTTTTAGGACAAATTAATAATGTAAAGGTTTTTTTTGTTTGTTTTTCTTGCTCTTGGGGGAAGAATTAACTAGTTAATAGTCAAGTTGTACTTACATTTATTAACTTTTTGGTATTTTTGTCTAAATTTTATTGAACAAAAATACCAAAAGCTTTTCAATAAATAAAAAATAACAAAACAGTAAATGGAATATATTTGAATTTCCTAATTCAAATGGCTTTTTAGTTTGGGATGTGCATTAGCATTAACTTCATGATGTAGCGTCAATTAAATAAATCTATCATTAGTTTCATTGGCTAGCTAGCTGTAGCTAATAAATGCCATGATGGTTGTTTTTAGCCAGAAAGATGGCTATGATCTAGGGCTGGGCGATATGGCCTAAAATTCATATCACGATATAATTTGAATCATGTGCGGTAACGATATATATCACAATATATTCTTTTCTTCTGTATAACGTATTTTCCACACTAAAAATCCTTTAATTTTCTCAAAAATCGAGAGTGTGCCTTATGTATGAATTCTGGTTGTGCTTACTGACCTCGAACCGTAAGCCGCACTGCTTGATGGATTGTCAGAGCATTACGGCTGCCATAGTGAGGAGCTTCGCGGAGTAATCTGGGTCCAAAACTCCGTCAACTTCAGGTCCCAAAGTCAAACGAATACTAAGAGTTTAAAACGGTCTAAATTCTTTCATCTTTAATAAAATCATCAGCGTTGCTGCTTTATCGGGTGTAACAATTAAGTTTTACATCCAGGCATCCATGAAAACAGAATTTATTCAATTTAACGGAGTTAGAAGTTAACAGGAAGTTAGCTCGCTAGTTTCCACCTAAACATTTCATACCATGTTCTGACTGAGAGATTTTTGAAACTAATTAAAACGTACAGCTCTGCTACCACTTACAACATAAATGAAGACAGAAAACTAAACAGCAGTGGCGTTTGCAGGGTTACTGAAGTTGGACTACCTGGTATATAATGTTGTGCTACGTGATTGCTAGCGACACAGCTATGTTAGCATAACATTAGCACAGTGAAGCTGGAGGATGAACGCCAACTTTTTTCCACTCGATAAAAGTTATTGTAAGGGATTCTGGTGGTCAGGGACAAATGCAATCGCATAGCAGGATGCTATACACGGGCCAAACTTCAGTCAGGAGAACAACTGAGATTATTCATCCACAATACGAGGTTAGTTATTAATATACTGCAACAACATGGGAATAGAGCAGCTGCGAGAGAATTCAACATTAATGAATCAATGTTATGGAAGTGGAGGAAGGGCAGTTTTTGGCTTTCCCCATATTTCAAAAGTGCTTCATCTCTTTGCTATGACTGTCGCCCGACATAATTTGCAGAATATAATGGTTTTAGCCGCTGCGATGCTTTCGACCGAAACAGGCGCCGCTTGATGACATCATCAACATGCGCTATCGCGATAGAGCGATATAGTCAAAATCTCTATCGTTGGCTAAATTTATATCGTATATCGTTTATATTGCCCACCCCTACTATGATCTTTTTTTCATGTAATTAAATTTCCTCCTTTTTTCACATCTGTTTCATCCTCATCTTGCATAAGAGGAAAAATGAACCAGAAGGTAAAGCCCATGAAGACAGTTTTCTTTTTGAAATTCAGATCCATTGCTTCTTCTGGGGAGAGGAGATTTTCCGAGAAACTAATTTGCCCACAAAATAAGCAGATCTGCAGGGTTGCACTTGCAGGAAATGAGATGCTGTCCTCATTTGTGGCCCTGTTTTATGACTCAGAGTAATAACACAGTCTAATATGAAAGCAGCTCTCGAGTCAGATGACGGCGTGTTTGTGAAGGTAAAGTACTTCTGCTCACGACTGAAGTGTTTACTTTCAAAAAAGCCAAATTGGAGGTACTGGAGGTCGCTTTCGTGCAGGGATTTTTAGCCCAGGTCGAGATCCAAACTGCCTCAATTCACCACTTAATTGACTGAAAATCTGTTTAACCTTTTCACATTAAAATCCAAATTGTTGCCCATCTGTTCTCAGCCTCTTAATAGTCTTTTTTTTTTAAATTTTTTTTATGGAGTCTCAAAGCCTCTGCTTCACTGCCTATTTCAAGTAGCAGCAGACTCTTGGAGTGACAAATGGTGACCTTTTCAAGCCATTTGAGGTGTGCCGTTAATGGATTTATAAAAAATGTTATATACCTTTTGGTTTCATAATTTGGTACTGAACCGCCAGCTTCTTCCCAGAGCTGTTAATAAGTGTAGCTTAAATTATCTGACCTTCAGTGTGGAGCAGAAAATCCGGTTACCTGTGGAAATGGATGGACTGAAGGTGTAACATTTAACCTTTTTACTTTCTTTTTTTAAATGAACAAACTCAAGTGTTTCATCCCCAGATGTTTCTGCGACATGTGTAGAACTTGCGACATTTTAAGCAGTCACATGCAGTTTGAAATGCATTTTGTATTTCAAAGTTAAAACTCAATTAAAACCTTAAAAGGTTGTTTTCATAATATCTTATTAATTCAATTCAAATGTCTGTTTCTCTTTGTCATCCTTTTTGATGAATTTGAAATTTGAGTTTGTCAATCATTGTTTTTATTTTTCTGTGTTTCGTATGTATAAGTACTGATGGTGTAAATGAATCTGTGATATGTCAAAGCTTGTTGATTTAATCTTATCACAATAGCAAAGTTCTGAGAGTTTAGAATGTTCTGTGAACCAAAGTGGATCGTTAAAAATTTTATTCATTTATTCTTTAAATACGATACAAGATAAAAATACGGTAACATGGCCAATCAGAGTAGAAGTGGTTGGTTTCGGTGAAAGGACGAAGCGATGGCTGCACAAAGACAAAGTATAAAATAAATAAGGATTATTTTGAACTGGATGTATCTGGAAATGAGTAACTGATGCCTGTTATGAATTGTTTACTTATAATTTTAATGACAGTTAAATAAATAATATTAGACATAATAAAAAACCTTTTTTTAAGACTTTATTAGACTATCAGTGGTTTGAGATATGAATAATATGGCAAATTCTATTAACATTATTTTCCATCTATGTATTATTATAATATTTATTTCAAAAATGTGCTAGCTATATTGGAATGACTCACTTACATAGATTAAATAGTAAAGTATGTAAGCAGAGATTCATAATGAGAAGGTATTATACTTCAGTTTGATAGTGACAAACTGAAACTTAGATTAGGTTATAGAACATCTGTTTTTAAATCGCCAGTTGCCAAAACAATAGGTTTATATTTACATGAGCAATATATTTACCTGATGATGAGTTTGTTGTTATGTAAAACTGAAGGTAAGTCACAGTTTCAGAGGAAAACAACCCCAACATCTTTGATGTTTTGTTCAGGGACTCGATTGTTCAGTGGGTTAGATTTATTCATTTATTTATTTTGCCCTAAATATAGGTTATATTTAGTTTCTGCTCTAAAACGCTCAGTCGTAGCTCAACAGGAATCAGCCGAGTCTCCCTGAACAGATGTTGTTTATTTTTGCAGCTTAGCCAGCAGGATCTTTTACAAAGCAACTAAATTTCCATATAAACATGATGAAATTCCTGCAGACGACCTGCTGTTGTTGGAATCTGTGCAAATCAGACATGTTGGCGCTGCACAGCCAGGAAGCTGCATTTATTATACTTGAGTCCTGTAGTAATGTTACTAGACAACCTGCTGGTTATTGGGTTTGGTGTTCACTGCAATGAAACATCTGCAAACCCATTTAAAGTGAAATAAAAAGGGTATTTATTTAGTAACATTTTCTCTTATCAAAGTAATGAAATAATACACTGCAAACAAGAACACATTTTTATGTTTAAGCTAGCACTTTATCACATAACTGCTGTTTGAGTCCTTATCAATTCATTTACTTCCTTCAAATGCATCAGGATGGGTTGGCAGAGTAAAAGGATGGACGGTGCATGTGAAAGACATCTTTGTAAATATGACTCTTTAAATTATTTTAGATATGACGGAAAGACCTTTGAGAGAATGAACATTTTCTCAAATAGCTGTTTCATCGATCACGACAATCTCACGAACTGTGGTTAGATTCTGTTGATCTTTTCTGTACAGTCTGTGCTGGCACAAAGTGTTGCTACCAAGAATGCCTTTTAATTTATTTCTTTTTAAACTGTGTCACGACTAACAGAAAATCCCCCTCGACCTTTCTAAAGTGGCTGGATGCTGTAAGAAGCACAAAGCACTTTAGGAGAGCTGATCCGGTGGTATTGGAGAAGTCTCTGCTGACACGCTGCCTGTTGGAGGGGAAATTATAAGCAGACATGGCAGCCGTCCAGGTTATTGTCTGGGGGGTTTTCCCCTCAGCGTTCAGATTATCAGATTAGTCCTGGGAATTCATGTCCCCTCAGTGCTTCTCTTGTTCACGGCCACTGAGCGGAGGTGAGGCGGCTGAAGACGATGTGCTGTCGTGCAAGTTTTACATGACATTTCCATCTGTAAACGACGCTTTCTGCAAAACTCTAAACACAAAAGCAGCGTCATCCTGCTCACACAGTGCAAATATAACTAGTGCAGCAGAGGATTTTAAATACTTAAAGCATAAATCATCAGGATTTGACTCTGTCGAGATTTTAATTATTCATCAAATTGTTTTAATTAAGTTTCCTGGAAGCAATTAGACAGCTGTGAAATAAATCCCTAAACACTTTAATGGGGTGGAAAAGAACAAGAAAGGAGGAGTGAGACTGGAGGTTATGTAACCGGTCCTGTCCTCGTTTTCAGGCACGAAAATGGCGCTAAAGTTTCTGAAGAAAAAGACCACCAAGCTGAAGAGCTTCCTGAGAGAGTACAGCATCTCCCTCTACCTGTCGCCCTGCCCGTTCATCATCAACATGTACGGGATCGCCTTCGAAACCGACGACTACTACATCTTTGCTCAGGAGTACGCGCAGGCGGGAGATCTGTTTGACATCATCCCTCCACAGGTGAGAGCTTAGCCATTCCTGTAGTTTAGCAAATAAGCTGCTCCAAATCCTAAGGAGCCAGGTCAGGCGTTTCAGACATATACGACTGGGAGGAGATGCCGGGCAGACCCAAGTTGTATTGAGAACACCTCAATATTCCCCCGGAAGAGTGAGAAGCACAGCAGGGGTGGCCGACTGCTGTCGACACGATCCAGACCTGGATAAGAAATCTGAGTGGATGGATGGTTTCTATATTTGATGTAGGTTTATTCAAATAATCCAGATGATTATCCCTTAATCCCCCTTGAAACTGGAAAGCCCCAGCTGCATACATGCTGCAAATTACACATTGGCATTCAGTCCCGACAGCGCTCGGAGGGTCCTCTTTTTGTGCCAAAACACGAAAATTCACGGACTAAAATGTGAAGCATTATTAAAATAAAAGGCCGTCACCTGGTGGTTTTGGACGGTTTCTCAAGTCTGACAGGTTTTCCTTCTGCTTTGTGTTAAAATGACATTTTTGAAATATTTTATGTGTTTGCTAAAAAGGTTTTTGTAGTGCCAAGACCTAAATGAGACGACCTTAAAAAGACATTCTGTAAATTCCCGTCTGTAGTTAATAGGGCTGCCACAAACGATTATTTTGATAGTCGACTAGTCACAGATTATTTTGCGATTAGTCGACTAGTCAGATCATCATCCATTGGACGTAAAACATACAGCTTATTGCACCAGCAGCATCTGCTCTTATATAACTATCATTAGCTTACAGCTTTAAGTGTTTAAGGTATGTGCTAACTAAAAATAAAGACAAGATGATAGTTTATTAAATGTTAATGACATTTGCAGATTGTTTCGGTGAAGTTTAATAAACTCCTTGCTATCTAAAATATAACAGGACACCGGAGTAAATTCTCGAGCATCTCACACTTCTGATAATCAGCTGTCTGCTTGATGTTTATTTAGCTGTGTAAAAACTATAACTTTAATCTCAGCCAAACCGATTTACTCAGGAACAAATAAAATACTAAAAAAAAGCCAAACAATAACATTTTTAAGTTATCTAAGTGACTTATATATCATGTTTAACCTGAGTAGTGAAAGACGGCGGTGGGTTTGAAAACAATTTGCCGGGAGTCCGGTGTTCTCACGGCTCTAGTTAGCCTAGCCCCCGGCTAGCTATCGAGCTAGTGGGTAACAGACGTCTCCGAAAACGTCGGAGCGCTTTTGAAAATATGTGGTGTCTTGATAAACTGAGCAGATATTTGAGGTTTACACAGCTACATTCTCGCCTGAAAATATGTTAAACGTTTATTTTGTGACCCAGAAAGAATAATAAGAGTAATATTAAAACTAACTAGCTGCCGCCATTGTTGGAAACTGAGCTGGGCTGCGCTGCTTCTTCTTCTTCGGGGTTTAACGGCAGCTGGCATCCTTGTACATGCAGTGCTGCCATCTTCTGTTTCAGTCCGTTATTACACTCTTAAATCCTACTACTTATTCCTGCGTCTTTTGTGATCTTACAAAGCTTCAAACGACGCGTCAACTATTAAATCAGTCGTCGACGATTTTGATAGTCGACGTAATCGTGACTAGTCGACTAATTGTGGCAGCCCTAGTAGTTAATGAACCTTACAACCTACAAACAGAATCCAGTGAATCCATCAGTATGAATTTATGTCCAGAATATCTGTTTTGTATTGAAAACTGATGGTAAAAACTGGCCCGTCTGTATTTTATGCTGGTCTATTGTGTCCCGGGAAATGGTGTAAAAGATGGATGTAGATGCCGTGACGTCACGTTTTGCCTCGAAATGAGTCGTCAGCAGCCAGCACTCTGCTTCCTGTTTACACTGGCCAAACATGAGCCCAGTGTAAACGGTCACTATGATGAGCATTTACATAGATGTGTTTGTATAAAGGGAGATTATATCTAAAACTGTGTTAAAGTGCTTTTACCACAGTTAATGGGGATTTAATCTAACGTGCCCGGTGGCTCCAATCAGCTGTGACCTACTGTTAATATAGTAGATCGCAGGAAGTGCAGATGTTATCTTGAGGGGAAAAGGAAACGCAAGCACCACCTTTATTGTGTCATCTACAACTGGTTTCATGTTTTTCTATGAGTTATGTAATGTTCAGTTCCCAAAACACAATGGTGGCAGCTTCTCAGGAAGCATGGCGCCGGTAAGAAAGTGATAAGTATGAGGTTTGATAAAGCAAGATTCAGATCCTCTGAACTTTGTCCCCTTTATATGGACCTAAACTTCAGTTTCATGTACATGACCTACTCCTACTCCTCTTCTCTGCTCAGGTGGGACTTCCTGAGGTGGTGGCGAAGCGCTGCGTGCACCAGGTAGCCATTGCTCTTGACTACCTGCACTGCAAGAAGCTGGTGCATCGTGACATCAAACCCGAGAACGTCCTCATTTTTGACCGAGAGTGCAGAAAGGTTAAGCTGTCAGACTTCGGCATGACACGACGCGCCGGATCACCGGTGAAGCGCGTGAGCGGAACCATCCCGTACACGGCACCGGAGCTGTGCGACACTTCCCGACATGAGGGGTTCTGCGTGGATTACAGCACAGACGTGTGGGCGTTCGGGGTGCTGCTCTTCTGCATGCTGACAGGAAACTTCCCCTGGGAGAAGGCCATGCCCAATGATGCCTTCTACGAGGAGTTTGTCCGCTGGCAACGCCGTCGGACCGCCGCCGTGCCGTCGCAGTGGCGCCGCTTCACCGATGAAGCCTTGCGAATGTTTCGTAGGCTCCTTTCCATCGAGCAGGATCGCCGCTGCTCTGTCAAAGAAGTCTTCAGTTACTTCAACCAGTGCTGGATGCTGGATACCGAGAACGGGAACTGCAATGGCAGCAGCGGGGCTTTGGCGAGTAGCGCGCCTCCTCTGGACATCAGCTCATCGTCATCAGAAGAGGACGTACTTGTGGACAGACTGAAGCAACAGAGCCTGTCGCCTGCCTGCGTGGCGGCAAAGGGAGGGATCATGATGGACACCCAGTACTCCTCCATGTCCACCAACAGCTCGCCGTCCTCCACCGGCAGCTACGAGCGAGTCAACAGAGAGAACAACGAAAGAGGGCGCATCCTGGTGACCACGCCCATTGAGATCTGCGTGTAGAGACGGCGCAGCGCTGCCTTCGTGCTACCTGCTCACGCGTGTGTGCTGACGAAAAAGATTTCTCCGAGCGGGAGAAAGAGGTGCGGCGAGCGATGTTTGGCATCGGGAAACGAACGACAGTCTGACGTATGTTGTAGCTTTGTCGTGGATTTGCTCATTTCTGATGAAGATGAACTCTGAGGAAATGACCCGCGACACTCACACAGCTGTAGCTTCCTGTGTGTGGTTTCAGTTACAGGATTTAAAAAAAAAACAACCAAGAAAAGCTGAGGACAGGAAAACAAAGAAAAGCAAACATAAGCCACAAGCAATAGGTTAAAAAAACAAAAAATAAAGAAAAGAGAAACTGAAGAAGATGACGAACATGGTTTGTGTGTAACGAGACCGTGACTTTGTGTTTAACGTGCTAGTTATGTTCACATTTGGTAGATTTGTTCATGTAAAGCGTTTTTTATTTGAAGTTAATTTATTTATTTATGTCACATAAATTTATTTAGTATTTATTTTATCAAGTGGGACCACAGAGCTGAAGATTGTTTTGTTCTTTTTTTTTTTCCCTATGAGAAATAAAAAATAATTTTCAGCTACAACAAAAAGAATTGTAGAAGCAGGTGGATTTTCCAGGCTAATGAAAACATTCACCACAAGGTGGCAGTGTGGTGAACGTTTTTGCATTCTATTTCTGTTTTTTTTTTTTTATTGTTATTATTTTGTATTTTGCTGAAAGACTCCTTCAAATCCAAAATTTTCTTGTCTCGAGTCCCCCCCCAACACAAATGAGCTAAGACTAGCTTAAATAACATTGAAATAGCTCGTGTTAGCAGTCCCCCCCCCCCCCAACACAAATGAGCTAAGACTAGCTTAAATAACATTGAAATAGCTCGTGTTAGCAGGATGCTACACTGGCTTACTGCATCACTTTGTGGTTCAAAGTGGTATTACATTAAAGTACCGCCTTGTTTAAACACTACAAAGACGGCTTGGACATTATGCCGTAGCTGTTTTTCTGTTCGTCCAATTCTTTTAGTTTTAATTTTAGAAGCTTTTAATGTGTTTCTACAAAAAATTACCTTAAAGTGGCCATGATGTTGTGACCTCTCATAAAAACTTGAGTCATTTTTTTTTTTCATGTTTTCCCATGATTCCCAACAAGCTGTACAGTAGTAGTCAACTTTAGCCTACCCCCATTATTAGGAAGTAATCTAAATGCACACTTTTTATGGTCTGTCAAAATTTATCTGCTAATATTATCAAATAACTACTAAAAAAAAATTCAAAACAGTTTTTCTAGTTGCATGGTGCGAAAATGGAAAACTGTACCCTTTCATTGAACAGTTAGTTATTCTGCGATATGTTTGGACTGTTATGGGGGGGCGGGGGTGATAAGATGTCACCAAAATTGTTCAGGTAAAAGAGCAGATTTGGTATTTGGTGATACTATAAGTTGTCTTCTTTTTTTAGTATTGGTTTAATAAAAAAACAAACAAACTGTAAATGTGACAGGAGAGACACAAAATGCTTCTTATACCCCTTTTTTCTTTTGTAAAGTATTGCATGAAGTAACGTTACTGTGGTGAAAATTTGCTAAAATAAAACTCTGAATTAAAAGACTTGTAATTATTAAATACATTTATAAACAGTAATCAGCAGATCTTACCTGATGCAAACTGATCCCAGCGAGAGGATAGACTAATCTTTTTGAGACGTTACTGAAATGATTGAGCAGCTGGAAAAGGGGCCCCAGGTACCTTCCTGGAGCCAAACCTGGAAGGGGAACTTCTGGGTCAAGCCTTAGCCCATGGATCCACCAACCAATAGGGGACCCACTTTGCTTTATAACCAGACAGGCAGCCAAAGGCAAAAAAATAATAAAATAGGCATGATAGAGCCTACTTCCAATGTGTAGACTGGTCCGAGGAGTCTGGAACTTCCCATCTTTGGTAGGAAAGGAGCCCAAGCTAGTTCAGTAGATGGAGTGGTGCCAACTAGATATCACTGTACAGCAAGGGTATTCCTTGGAGTCTCAAGGTCCTGGATAGAGAGCTGGATAGCGTAGTGGTAAGACTACATGGCTTTGGAGCCGGAGTCGCAGGTTTGATTCCCGGCTGGGGCGTCTGTATCCAGTAAGGAAAGCTGCTCTCATGGATGGGTGGAAAAACACAATGGTGGGAAACAGAGAAACTGGCTTTTTAAGAAAAAAGAGCCTGGATAGCTCAGTTGGTAGAGCATCAGACTTTTAATCTGAGGGTCCAGGGTTCAAGTCCCTGTTCAGGCGTGGCTCTCTTAAATCAAGATGCTCTCCAATCACTGCCAGCTGTAGTTAATGTCAGTTGACATACTGAAGTTTAAAGTGCTTAGTTATCCTATAATTGTCATAGGAGACAACACCACCTCAACAGCTCCTTTGGAAACAAGACTGTCCAATTCCTGGTTTTACTGGAGGTTTCTTCCCATTTAACCTCCTAGGACCTGGTGTCCATATGTGTGGACGACACATTTTGGGTTGTCTCGACCAAAATACCAAAGTTTGCTCTACAAGCGCCTGATATCCACTTACGAGGACAGTATACTGCCACTGTTCCATCGAGATTTAAAACGAATGTCCTCATATGTGGATCTTATTTTTCTCTGAAACAAAAATCAGGTATATATTAAAAATAAAATAAATAAATAAAAATCAGATAATTCTTTGTTTTCACATTCATCAGGTCCCAATCAGCCCAAATAACAAAGAGAAATTAAAAATGCATGCCATGAAAGATTTCGGGTCTTAGGAGGTTAAAGGGAGTTTTTTCTTACCACTGTTGCCAAAGCGCTTGCTCATTAGTTTTATCTTTATTATTGTAGGGCTTTACTTCGCAATATACATTTTCTGAAAATTGAATTGAAAAAGAGGGCTCTACTCTGAGGTGTTTACAGATGGCTGAAACTACAACTAGCAGTAAAGTTACAATCAGAGACCACACTTATGCAATCACTGGTGACCAACAGTTGGCTACAACACAATGCAGGACGAGTGCATCACATTGATTTATGTGGATGTAAATTAATCAAAGCACAGCTGCCCCACAGAACAAACTCCTTTCGGCTATTTCTATCAGTGACCTTGACCTCACCCAGATCACAGGTTAAGGTAGGAACACTGACCAACTGGTCAAGCGACCAGTTCACGTCTTCACCACGAGTGTCTAGTACATGTCCCTTTTCTCCCAGACTCTAATTTCCCAATGACAGCAGGAAGTCTTTGTGTTTTAATGTGATGTCTGTGGTGTTTTAGTCAGCAGATGAAACCTTGTGCAGCTCATACTCTCCCCTCTCTCATCATTAAAAATGAAAACGGTCAATCAGAGTTGGCGCTGGATTTTTCTCTGCTCGGCTTTGAAGCAGGGAACAACTGCACGCTAGAAACTGTCGTTTCATTTGATCAAACTGTGGCTGTATCAGCACACGCATTACTGCTTCAGTGGTTGAAAGCACACTACAGTGTTATTTTTAAGCCTTAGATCAAGCTTTGCTATAAGTCGGTCACATAGTTATGCCCCAATTAACTCATAACGCCCTGCGAAGCTGTAAAAGCACTGAGGCATGTTTGAGGCTTGGCTGTAATGAGCAGTGACTGTCTTCAAAACCTGGCTAAAGAAAGACTTACATAACCCTCCTACCTCTTATACAGCGTTATCCATACATCAACCACAGAGCTACAACAACCTACAGAGGCTTAAACCTAAAGCAGCTGAGCAGGACGTTTAAACTGAAGCATTTTACAGGCTGATGAGAACGAGCAGGGTGAAGCGAGCCTTTCTGATGCCAGTCCGATAAAACAATCTGCCTGAATACAAAGGAGACGGGAAGCTGAGCTGGAAAGCAAATCATTAGGCATGTGCAGCATAGTAATTACAGCAGAGGCCTGCACTTACCGATCTCAGTTTCTCCCACCAGCGTGTTTACATATTCAGCAACGCCAGTGAGGCGTTTGCTTGTTTAGTTTTATCAAGAAACTAAAAGTAAAATACCCGAGGACTGGAGGTCACGAGGGTTACGCCGCTGCCTTTGATCTGCCTTTGTAGTTTGGACCTCAGGCCCTTTGTAAAAGTTCAGAAAACAAAGAATTTATTACAGTTTCTCATATCAGCCACGACACATTTCTGGAATCCATCCTTTTCTCTCCATCTCTGAACACAAAACCTTTTATAGCAGAAAACCTCACAAGCCCGCCAAACAGCTTCATCTGCTCAACATCAAACAAAGAAAGCAAGCACTCGAAATAACGCCACTGAGCACTTTGCATGTCGAAATATTTAAACGGTGTATATATAGCAGCTGGTTCAGTTTAGCGTAGTGGTAAGACTACACGCCTTTGAAGCGGGAGTTGTAAGTTTGATTCCCAGCTGGGACATCTGTATCCTGTGAGGGTGCTGGGCTGGAAGACTTGGTAGTAAGCCCTAAGAGATATCGGCTATGTGCGAAGATGAAGCCAAAGCTGGGCTCTTGCTAGAACCTCAAGCTCTTTATTCACAAACCAGGTGAAAATAAGTGGCAGGAAATTAATAACCAATCGTAGCTCAGGAAGTAAAGCATGGAGGATAGTTTGATTTGATTTCCAACACAGGATGCAGACAGATGTTACACACACTCCTCAGGAGTAGTTGAGGAAAAATGTGGGCAGTTTTTGTAGTATTTAGAACATTTGTCCCAGACCCAGCATTTTAATTGTAGATGAAATTGAGGCACCACCTTCATCAGTTACCCTAAAAAAAACACATCAAAGGATGTGATTAAATGTCTCTCTTAATGCTTATTTTTTTAAAAAGTAAATCTTTATGGGCTTTTGTTGCTTCTATGTTCTGCTGATGCGCTCCTACATTACGTAACAAAGCGTTGCTCCGAGCGTCGTTCACGTGTTTGGTTTGTCTCGGTGTCAGCAGCAGTTTGTGCTGAGCTGCAGAGACGAGAGGAGGGTTGTGCTCAGCCCTAAGACGAGAGATCAGCTCGAGCAAAGCGTGGCTTGTCCTGAGGCAGGAAGTGAAGAGACGGACTGAAGAGGAGGAGTAAAAGACAGTTTGTGTAAGTTTAAAGAGGCAAATGTTAGGCTGCTGTGTCCTTATAATTTGCCTTAAAATGACATTTTTACATGAAAAACCCCAACAAAGCATTGGGGTTTAAAACCTTTTCTGACTCTGACCTTGTCCTTTTGTTGGAAGGAATTTAATATGGAAAAGTTCAACAAGCAAGTCATCGAAAGATCAAAATGAACCAATGAAAATGCAAAGGAAATGTTTCATTTTTAGCTCATGTGATGATCACAGCTGTGACTAAAGGTTTAGTTACCATTTCTTTCACTGGAACATCCAAACAGTCCAACTGAAGTTCAATGTTGGGATTTCTCAGACCATCTAAAGGAGATGGGGTTTACGCGCCTGGATACAGCTTCTGCAGGCATACTAACAGTGTCTTCTGATTAAATGCTGAAAATTTCCATTTTCTCATATTCAAATGGCCTCAAACAGCACAGCTGCACATGCAAAAATAACGCCATCGCTATGCCACTACCGCCACCACCGTCTCCAACAGCCAGGCTTTTTGAGCAGGTGAGACCAGCAGCCCGATGATGATGATGTGACGAAGCAGAGGTGTAAGAAACTCCCAAATATAGAAGCCATCTCTGTGACACGAAGGCTATTTCTATCCAAATGAGTCAAACGGAGCTTCAGATATAAACTGTTGAACATAAGTGATGCAGCAGCTCGCGGCCCACATGTCCTCTACCACCGAGGAACAACAACTCTGAGACGATCAGTGCAGGTCTATAAAAATCAAAGCCTTACCTGATTTAAGTTTGGCCCGGCTCACCTTCAGGGTCACCTTCTCAGGCCTTACCGGACATTTTTAGATCATTCCCTGGAAGTCCTGTTCAGAAAGCTTTCAATGGTAAACATCAACCCATTTGGTTGAAACTGAAGAAGCTGACATGGCTTTCATGTGGAGGATCATCTCTGGTAACGAGAGCCCCATCTTCAGCTACAATTGAGTTGGTTTGAGCAGCTTTGAAGCCAGATTTGAGTCCGTTTGAGTTTATCTTCTTCCCGAAAATGAAAATCAAGCCCATCGCAAGTTAACTAGTGATGACAACGGGGCTTCTGAGACATCTAAAATAGCAGCCACGCTAAGAAACCACAAACAGAGGCCACCAGATTTGACCCAGCCTTACAATGCAAGCTCAACTTTTGGATTTGGTTATCTGGCGTCACTTTAACATCTGGAGTCAGGCTAAGCAGTCATAGAAAGGTGGTTATTATCTTGACAAGCAGAGTGTGTTCACATGAAAGCAACCACACCAGCAGCATCTGACCAATCAGACACATGGACAGTAGGGCTGCCACAATTAGTCGACTAGTCACGATTACGTCGACTATCAAAATCGTCGACGACTGATTTAATAGTCGACGCGTCGTTTGAAGCTTTGTAAGATCACAAAAGACGCAGGAATAAGTAGTAGGATTTAAGAGTGTAATAACGGACTGAAACAGAAGATGGCAGCACTGCATGTACAAGGATGCCAGCTGCCGTTAAACCCCGCAGAAGAAGCTGTGTCCCAGAATTCATAGCGTGGCCCTGCGTAGTTTCCAACAATGGCGGCAACTAGTTAGTTTTAATATTACTCTTATCATGCTTTCTGGGTCACAAAATAAACGTTTAACATATTTTTAGGCGAGAATGTAGCTGTGTAAACCTCAAATATCTGCTCAGTTTATCAAGACACCACATATTTTCAAAAGCGCTCCGACGTTTTCGGAGACGTCTGTTACCCACTAGCTCGATAGCTAGCCGGGGGCTAGGCTCACTAGAGCCGTGAGGACACCAGACTCCCGGCAAATCATTTTCAAACCCACCGCTGTCTTTCGCTACTCAGGTTAAACATGATATATAAGTCACTAAGATAACTTAAAATGTTATTGTTTGGCTTTTTTCAGTATTTTATTTGTTCCTGAGTAAATCAGTTTGGCTGAGATTAAAGTTATAGTTTTTACACAGCTGAATAAACATCAAGCAGACAGCTGATTATCAGAAGTGTGAGATGCTCGAGAATTTACTCCGGTGTCCTGTTATATTTTAGATAGCAAGGAGTTTATTAAACTTCACTAAAACAATCTGCAAATTTCATTAAAAATTAAACAATCATCTTGTCTTTATTTTTAGTTAGCACATACCTAAAACACTTAAAGCTGTAAGCTAATGATAGTTATATAAGAACAGATGCTGCTGGTGCAATAAGCTGTAGGTTTTACGCTCAATGGATGATGATCTGATTAGTCGACTAATCGCAAAAATAATCTGTGACTAGTTGACTATCAAAACAATCGTTTGTGGCAGCCCTAATGGACAGGTAGCAGCAGCGCCACTGATCAGCACTTCAGACTGTGTGTAAAAACTAGTCCTGCCTTCACACTAACGCCCACAAAGAAAAAGAAAGATGTTACGATAAAGAAGTTAACATTACTGAAATTAAACTCACGTCTTACTTATTGGTTACAAATACTTTGAAGACTTGCAGTGAAATAATCTCCTACGATCGTCTTCTATTAAAGAGAGTTTGGCTGATTTGGATAAGAGTTTCTGATCGTTAAACTTCAGATACCAGCAGCAGGACGTTTTCAGTTGTTTATCAGCAGAAAGACTTAAAAGTGTGAGAATAAAACTCTTCAGATGGTAATTTGCCGAACTCACTACCTGCCCTGCAGCATCGACCATTTTGCTCCTGTGTGGGAGCAGGAATGAAATTTCGGCATGAACAACATTAATAAACTTCAACAAAATCATTCATGCATTTCCAGTTCAAAACACAGACGAGGCTTCAGTTTAACAGACTTTTATTATATAACTTTAACGATTTAGTAATTAATTAAGAGGAAGTGCAGGCATGAAACCAAACGGACCATTTCCTTAAAAGCTTTTTAAACATTTCAGTCCAGTAACAACAAACACAGACGGACAGTCAAAGCTGCACTAGGCCACTCCAGCACTGCTAAAGGGTCCATTCACCCAAATCACAACTGATTATTATTAATTTTAATATTATTGATAATGATAATTACATTATTATCATTATTGAGGACAATGCATAGACCCTGGCAAAAGTTAAATCACATTTTTGATTTTTTTTACCCATTCGCTGAACTTTTTAATCACCAAAACCTCCTCAGGCCGCCTGTTTTGGAAATTCCGACGTTCTCTCTGAGATTTTAAAAATTTGTTTTATATTTTAAAACTGTTTATTTTCATAGCTGCTTAATATAGCTTCCATTGTATTGCAAAGGCTGAATACAATAGCTGAAATAAACTGTAACTGCCCTTTAGCTTTCCAAATTCATCATCATACAAACCACTGAACTGGTTTTTGTCTGGGCTCAGCATCGGTGGTATAGAGTTAGTTACTAGTAATACAAACATTTCCAAATATTTTTTCTGGAATTTAAAAAAAATTCTTGTGCTCACCAGAGACGTTTTGGCCAAAATTAAAATCACCAGGACTGACAAAACTATTCAAACCAATTTTTAAAGGTGAAGTTTCTCACACTTAAGACACAAAACATTTGTTTATCACCTAGCCTTAAATAACAGGAAATTGATAGAAGTCAGCACTGACTAACTGCTGTTTACTGGGCTACAGAGCCCGACTGATTCATCAATAGGCTGACAAATAGTCATTTTTAAAAGTAAAGAAGAAATGAAAAAACAAAACAACACTGCTCACCCTTGTGCAGTGTGTGAATGGGTGGGTGACTGGATGTGTAAAGCGCTTTGGGGTCCTTAGGGACTAGTAAAGCGCTTTACAAATACAGGCCATTTACCATTTGTTATGAGTGTTGATGTTGCATAGTTTGTCCACCAGAGGGCACTCTGCAACACGTGGTTGGAAAGCTACAAACAAGAACCAGCTGATCCAAACAGAGCCAGGCCAGTGACCAAGGTAATAACTAAACAAATTTGATGACTTAATAAAAAAAAATAAGTTGTATGACTACTCTTGCCAGCAGGTGGCGCTAATGAATTGATAGTTGAAAAAAAAATAGACCTTAAAAAAAGGACTATTGAAAGTTGATGATAATTAAGGGGCTGGCAAGAAAGCAATAAAAGAGGTGGGAAAAAAATGTTCACGCTTAAGTCAGAAAAAAATACAAACTTTAGGAATTTAAGTGTAAATTTCTTCCCAAATATACAATAAAATGAGATGTGATGTCATTCTTAGATTAAAGGGAATTGCAAGTTTCTGCCTTGCAAAATTCACATAAATCATAAATCTTCCATCTGCATTTCTGATTAAACTAATTTTTGGGGTGTAAATTTACTTTATTTACCTTTACTACCATAAATATTGTCGATTTTTTAAAATGAATTTAATAATTGGGCATTTTCTTTCTTGCAAGGGTTTTTGCCTTTTGTAAAACTCGTAGCATTAAAAGTAAAATCACCCACCTCAGCTATGCATTTAATCCACCCCTTCAGTGGTAATAATATCCTATCATGTATCCCAGAAGCTTTACATTTATATCTTAGTTCAGCATTTTCCCATCACCCAAATTTCAAACCTCTAAATAAACGTGTGATTTGGCTGAACCGACCCTTTAACTTTCCTTTATTTTTATTATTTTAAAAAAATCTTCTATGTGAGATAAACACTGATAAACATCTTTTTAATGGGTTGAACCTTTTCCTCTATTTGGAGAACAACAAACTCCTGACATCGCTGAATGAAATGTGCTTGACTCTGGTGAATGTGCAGCTTGTTATCTCCATCAGCGAGGACGCCCTCGTTTCTAACTGTGAATCTTAGCTTAGTGCAGCTTTATTTAAATTTAAATAATTTAAGTAGAAAAAGGGAAGAACAGACGGACATAAATAACAGCTGAGTAATAACTAGTAAAATTAGACTATAAAGTGCATCATAGCAAACAGCCGTGCATGCAACTGGAGGAAAATAAATTATGTTATGACTGAACAGGAATAGAAAAGTAGTACAAAAACAGTAGAAAAAAGTGGCCTCATATAAAGATATTATACTCTATACCGTACATCAATAAAGCTTATTTAAACTCTAACGTAATGTTCAAATTATAAACTATCTTTGTGGCTAGTCCAAGTGTGGATCTCCAAGAGGAGGAATAAATAAACACAAACCATCTCAGCTCAGTCCAGTTGGGGTAAGTGCCTGTTAAAGACCTACAGAAACAGAACCAAAGACACTTCTTACTGAAAATAAACCCAAAGTGGCCGCCTGCTTCCATCTGTCTGCCGTGATGGGTGAAACCTTACCAGAAGGTTTGTTCTTCTGCTCGAGCACACACGTACTTTAATTAGTGTTTGCAAAACAAGGGGAAAAAGAAAGATTAACAGCTGAGGTGAAGTCAGGCAGCTCCCGTCGCACCCTGAGGAGATCTGAGGAAACACAAACACAGGAGGATGACGTCAGGCCAGGACACGATTTTTGACTTTTTAACGCTTTGAATTCGCCTTATTTGGATACGTGACACAACTTTTGGTCCTAAATAAGCTCTTCAAAGTCCCCAGATTCCATTTATCAATTTAAAATGCATTAATAAACAGTGTTAGTACTGCTGCATCACATCCAGCCCACACACCCACAAAAAAAGGACTCTTAAACCCAAGTTTCATGTCCTGGTTTAAAATAAAAGTAAAGGTCGACAGTACAAACCTCCAGTGCCCTCATGTGTCCTCTGTGTCACCTCTTCTGCTGTCTGGTCGCACTTATGAACAGTTTGTTCTGTTGGAGACAAACGAACATCAGCTGCAAATAAAATACCAAAATCAGGACGTTCACAAAGAAGAGCAAACGTTTAACTCGTGCTGAGCTTTTAGAGAGCAGCTACGAGGCTAATGCTAATAGAGTCAAAAGCTGCAGTTCCTCTAACGTCCACTTGAGGCTTCAACAGCGAGCCAGTCCCCAACGTGCAACTTTACAGCAGAAATAAACACGTTCAGCCTGCTACAGGGTCCAGTTCTGACGTCTTGTTTCATCCTACAGCAGGTGGACTTTGCTTTCTAACTCAGCTGAGGCTTAAATCCAGATGTGGCTGCTGCGACTGAGACACTCACTCAGACTCAAACTCCAGCGCCTCGGACTGCAGCTGGCATCGGCGGTGCTTGTTCTGCTCTGTAGATCTTCTGCAGGCTCGAGGGCCTCGTGAAGCAGGTGGAGCAGAACAAAGACTACTGCCGCCAGCTGCAGTTACAAGACGATGGAGTTTGGGAAGAAATCCACTGGAGAGACAGCCGTTTAAATGAATCAAAGTACGACCTCCTTATAACCATTTAATAAGGCATTTAAGGAAAAGACACAGGACGTGCACTTTTGATTTTAACTCTTCTGTTAAATAATTAAAATAAATAAATAAAACAGACTAAAATGTTTTAATATCCAGTTAAATTTCAAACTGCTTCTTTGGCCTCGCTGTGTGTAGCATGTGGAAACGTCCTCTACTTTCACACACGCCTTTAAACATCTGCAAAAAGCTGCAACAGTGACCCCTGCAGGCCGAGCAGCTCCTCACACTCCACCTCATTGCTATGTTTTTACCTTGTGCTCTGGACATCTCATTGAGAAGTTATCCTCATTGAGGACACAGCCTGGAAAAACAAAAGCAGGACATGAAATAACCAAAGGAAAGTCAGAACTGAGCATCGCCGAAGTGCTGAACTCGTACCCGACTGGATGGCACATCTGTAGTGATAATTCCTGGGGCAGCCCTTCTGGAAACAGCCCATTATTGCGCCTGTTTGCTGGCAGGTGGAACAAATCTAAAAAAAAAAGAAAAAAATATTCATATATTTATTCATATTAATATGTATTCTGGCTCTCTGATAGAGTAGCTCTGCATGATTAAACAGTTCAGAATAATCCATATTTATGGCTGCCTCTCAGAACAGACATCTCCTCATTTCCTCCTCACTTTAAGCTAGCTTTCTTCTGATTGGCTGTGTGTCGGAGATGACCCCATGAGGGATATCCACTGTTTATGACATCACACAGAGCCATGAGAAGAAAAAAAAAGTCTGTACCTCAGTGTTTGGGCTTTGAGGAGCTACTTGCTCATACACTGACCTCATAATGTGAAACTATGAATGTTCATAAGAAACACGACCATCTTTGGGACTTTCAATAGATTAAAAAAAGAAAATCGTGTGATAAGGATCACATGTTCTCAGAGCGACACCTCTGTGTCCTACAGCATTCATCCCAGCTCTGGCTCTAACTCACCGTTTCCTGCGCGAGCCGCGCTCCCTCCTCCAACCCGTACAGCTTTCCTCGGATAAGGAAGACGCCGGCAGACCAGATGCCGCAGTCCTCGTGGATCCAGCACTCATCCAGGTGAAGAGGCACCTTCGGGGAGGCGTTGCCATCAGCAGCTCTGCTGTCGTCTGAGGGATTTACCTCTCGGCTTTTAGAGAGTCCGTTTAGCTCCTCCTTCTGGGCGTCCACGCTGGGATAGTAGGGGCCGTGAAGGTCCCCGAGGCCCATGACGTTAGCGGTGTGGCCGCACAGGCAGCAGAACAGCGATGACTCGCACCGGCTGTCTGAGCTGAGCCGACCCGGCTGAAAACAGGAAGTGTTGGGAACAAACCCGGACAGAGACTTGCAAGCAGCCCGCCGCCCTCCTTCGCTGCTCCGAACAGTTGCCTCCTCCTCCCGGTAGTTGACCACAGTGCACGCTCGCCGCTCCAGGTGAACAAACGGGCAGAAACCGCCCGATTTCTTCCCTTTTTTGTCCTCTTTAGTTTTCATATATTTGAGCTTGATCTCAGGCTCCGTCGGAGAAAACAGAGACGAAGGCCCAGTCTGACGGCGGCGTTTCCTCCGCCACCTTGCGACAGTTTTTTTGCTCGCCACCGCACTCCTACAGGCTGAAGCATTCTGGTGCGGTGGCGGCGACGGTGGCGGGATCCTACGCTTCTGTTTTGTTCTTCTTAACTTTTTTGTTTGAGGAACTGCAAGCGGCTTCTTTCGTTTGTGATTAACGGTTTTTGCATTTGAAGCTTCGCGCTGACGCTGCGTCTCAATCTGCGGGGACTTCCTGTCCGTCCCGACATCTGCGTCAGACTCCTCTGAATGGCTTCTTGCTCTTTGTGGCGACTTCACCGGCAACTCGTCTGAGCTAGACACCCTCAAGACGTAGTCCATCACTTCATCGGAGTCGCAGCTCTCGTTGTATATACCCACGGCGTCGTGTTTGACTCGCCTGCTCAAGCTATGGCGAGATACGTTACAGGTGAGCGGCGGGATTTCTGAGGCCGGCCTTCGTATCCTAGCGCTGCGGCGGACTTTGCTTTGCGGCGCTTTTTCGCTCTCGCTCTGAGGAGGAGGAGTCTTCTGGTAGCATTTGTTTTTCTTCTTCTGATCAGTGACAGAAACTTCGATGATGTCACTGTCATCGCTGGAGATGTCGACCGCAGATTCAGCTGCGTTGGCGTAAACGGCACCGAGGTCGGAGAGGAGGACGACGGGCCGGGTGTGATGTACAGGAATGTCCACCGAGCTGTCCGAGGAATCTTCCGAGTACGAGCTGTCAGGGCTGGGCGAGCTCAGAGGCTGAGGTAGGTGGTAGCACGCTCGCTCTTCGTCGAGCGATGACGCGGTGGGGGACAGGGGCTCCACCATGTGTGTCACGCCGTCCTGCATGAAAGAGCCGCACAGGAGCGGCTCCTTCGCAGAGGACACGAGGAAGATGACATCAGAGCCGCTGTCGCTCTCCTCGCCGCCGCTGCTTTCAGGAACGGGGCCACCGCTCTGCTCAGGCCCATAGAAACCCCGATGCCACAAGCTGCCATGGACTCCGTCGTGGTACAGATCCAGCCCTGGACCAAGCGTCGAGTTCATGTAGCCCCCCAAAGACTCTGGGCCGTCCTCCATGTCCCTGCAGCGCACGGGCGCTCCTGGCTGCGTGGAGAGCGAGCCGTAGGAGGAGGAGGAGGCTCTGGATCTGTACGAGGAGGCGAGATCTGTGCTCACTGGGCGTCTGTGGTACCACTCGGGCTTCTTGGCCAGGTCCATGGCTTCAGTGTGGCTGCGGGTCAGTGGGTTGTAGCTCTTTGACAGGTCCATCGCCATGAGAGGAGGATCCTGGGAGGACACATCCATCACTGCAACACACAGACGAGCAAAACCCTGTGATCCAGTTAGCACAGCTTCCCAGTGATTAAAAAAAAACACCCCAAAAAGACTGAAAACTGAAAACAGTCACTGGAAAACCAGAGCAACTGAAACTTTAAGAGCTGTTTTGTTAGTGTAACAAATAAGTTAACATTTAAAGCCACATGTGCAACTTAAAGAATATTTATGGAACAGACAAAAACACTCAGTTCAGTGTTGGTAAACAATGGATGGTCATATGACCTGTTTGTTATTAATTTGAGTTTACAGGTAAATGGTATAATAAAAATAATATGCATAGACTTTTATAGCATGAACACATTATGATAAATCAATGAAAAATTATTTTATCTTTTTTAATTTCTGCTGTCAGTCTCCAGGATTATCAGTAAAAGTCATTAGTCCACAGTGACACTGTAATCCATCATTCAATTACACTATTCTTCTTTTTGCCTTTGTACAGCTATGACTGATTACAGACTGACCTTGATGCATTTCTGTTTTGTATTTTTGAATCATTTCCCACAAAAAGCCACGCAATCAATAAAGTCAGACACGAAGTATCATTCCTTTTTTTAAATTTGCATTTTGTTCATTTTTTTTTACCCGTGATAATCGTGACATGAAAACAAGCTCCTATCCAAGAAGACGATAAAGGATTTAGTTTCACAGTATCGTCCTTTCTAATCAAATTTCGATGTCGATGTAGCTTACTATTATTTTATTTATTTAGCCGGACAAGCAGTAAAATATAAGCTACTTTTAAATAATACACAGGAATTAAATGTAAATATCACAATAATTTATATCTAATGATTAAGGATATGGCTTTAGTGACTGATGGATGAGAAAAAAAGCCCAACTAATTAATCGATAAGTTATGTCAGCTTTTCCTCTAACAGGTAGGCCCGTTCACTCAGATGCCTTCTAAAACCTGCCTGTTACAGATGTTTTGCTGTTGTCAAACAGCTGGGGATCTTACCCCTGAGGTGTGGGCGGTTGGGGCGGACCTCCCCGATCCTGACACTGCGGACTTTAGGGTGACACCTTCCCCGGAGCAGCGCGAGTAGCGCGGTTAGCTAACGCAGCTCTCCAGGCCCATGGCCCGGACTGGATGTAAACAGCAGCGTCGCCAGCCCCAGCTCATGCTAGCCGGACAGCAAGCCGACGTCGGCCCGCTACGCTGCTCCGAAACGCAGCCGATACTTGACGCGACGATGACCCGTGAACATTTCCGCGGAGGTGAAATCCACCAGGTAAACCCCGACCTGCTGCTACCATCGGTATTTTAAAGTTGTCATCATGGACGTCTCTTCCCTCCTTAGTCAAGCCACCGCGAAATAAAGCGGAAGAGAAGGCGGCGTCTTCAAAATAAGAGCTTCAGGAAACCGTTAATATCTATTTGTATTTCAACTTTGTGTCACCTTTGCAGTCACACCGAGCTCAGCACTTCTGTTTTGTTTGATTGAAAACTTCGTTTGTAATCGTGACTTCACCGAAAAATCTGTCACTCTTGTTTTTTTTGATAATTTTCTTTTTAGTATACTTATACTGAAGACTTATTTCACACTTTACCAAACTACTATCCCATATCAGCCAGAACATCCCCCCAAAAACTACAAATGCGCAGCTCTATGGGAGATTGTTCCTGCTACGTTTGTGGTAAAGACCTTTGTGGAAAAAAAAATGTGCCAGAAACAAACTTTCCTAAAGTATAGAATTTTGCATATAAATAATTTATTAACTGCATTCTTTTCAATAGTACTATGTAAAATGATGTTCATGGAAATCTAAAATAAACTCCTACGCCACAAATGGAGCTTTTATTGTGAAATATTCACTTGGAAATCACCTTTAACTTTCAGGCATCTTCACTCACTCCTTCTAGCATTCACATTCTGATTCTTATTTACTGCTGCATCTTCACAAGATGTCAGAATAACTCAATAAAAAAACTGTTATATTTTTATCTATTTATTTTTGGTACAAATTATTGCTTTTTTATTTTAATTAGAGGCTAAATAACGAAACATGTAGCTGTATTATACGGAGGACCACAACTGCCAAAATAAAGGTAAATGTGTTGATAAAAGCTTCTTATATACAGTGGTCCCTCGCTATAACACGGTTCACCTTTCGTGGCCTCGCAATTTTTTTTGTGCAACTTTGCATTTTTTTTTTTTTTTTTTTTTTTTTTTTTTTTTACAGCCGACTGTTCTGCATCCTGATTGGCTGCAGACCATTGTCAATCAATCTCGACCGTGTCTTCTGTCCAGTACAGAATGCGTTCAGCTTGTCAAATTTACATAAATCTTCGATTGCTAGCAGTGTGACTCTGAAGTGCTGTACTGTATGTTTGTAAGTTTTCTCCCCAACAAACACAACAATGTCGATGAAATGTTTTGCACCGTCATAGGCACCTGCGGGTGCCTTTGGTTTCATTCTGTAATACTGGACTTATTTTTCCACGAAGGTTTGAACTTTGAGAGTGTTTAAACAAGAGAGAAAAGTCTGAAAATGTTCGTGCCTGTTTGAGTAAAGTGTATAAAGTGTGTAGTGAGGGGGTTTTACGGCCTTAAAACATCCATAATAATTGTAAAAAATAAAACTGGCTACTTTGTGGATTTCACCTATCGCGGGAACATCACTCCCGAGATAGCCGAGGGACCACTGTAACCCAGTGCAATAATGAAAAGCATTTCACCTTTAGCACAATGGAACACAACATCGCTGGTTCAATGAGACAAATTCATTTAATAAAAATAATAGTTTTACAATAAAAACACTGCAGTGTTAAAGCCTGAATACAAATATAAATTACAGTGCAGCTGTATCAGCCAGAAAAGGAGTTAAATTTAAAATATTTTCCTAAAATGACAAACAACAAAACAAATATTTTACAGTTTTTTATATGGTAATACTCAGCAAATACAAACACAATACAGATTCAGTGTCAGAAAGGTTAAAGCAGTAAACACATCTTTATCTCTATAAAAATCTGAAGTAAACTGTGGGGTGAGGTGGCATATAATGAGGAAATAAAACTGACAAGTCGTCACGGCGACGTCCGTCCCAGCGCCTGATGAGCCAGCCTCAGGTTTTCTCTCAGCTCGTCTGCCTCTCGCTCCGCTTTTGCCCGAACGATGCTCAGCTCCGTGTACATGTCCTTGTACTTCTTTGTCGCGTTCCTCTTGTCCTGTCACACCAAAAAAAAACAAAATCTGGTTTATTTATCTGTTTTGTCCACTCGATTCGATCGCCTCCAGGCAGAGATCACCCTCAGTCCTAATCGAACCCTGCAAGTAAGTCACCTATACACAGATCGTGACTACAGCTAATGTTTGGAAGCCCCGCCCTGGTAGAAGCAACATTATCTGCTTATTCAGTCTGATAGCATGAGCTGTTCAGGCTCAAGCACTCCTTCGGTTCTCAAAATCAAACACTGAGGTTTAAAAACAGATGAAGCTCTGCAGCACTCTGGTTAACTAGCAGATTACAATATTATTAGTAGTAATATTTGTATTATTAGTGCAGCTGCTGTGAAACTCACCCTTTGAGCCGACTGCAGCTCGTCCTTCAGAGACGTGATCTCCTGCTTCAGACACTGGACCTCAGACTCCTTCACTCGCAGCGTGATCTGAAATGAAATGTGTTTTGAACCTTTGAGTCGGCTCACGAGCACATTTACATAGTTTACTTATTGTACGTGTGAGCCAATCATGAAAAACCATCATTCTTTATGTGGAATCACCAGAGTGGGTGTCATTTCAGTTTTTACTGCAGTTTGTGTTGAAGGAGCCAGACACCAGCTCCAGAGTAGCTTTGCATGACTCACAGTTCAAAATAATCCTTATTTTTCTGATCCTGGGCCTTGGTGCAGCCTCAGGTTCATCCTCTCTCTGAGCTCCTCTTTCTTTTAAAGCCACCCACCTTTATGCAAGCCTTCTTTTGATTGGCTGCCCCTCTATTTGGACAGCAAAATAGAGGGTGGGACTTCTTCTTACTCAGTCCTTTTTAATAACTTTGAATGCTGGAAATAAAGCCGTGGTGTTTGTGGTGGAACGTTAGAATCCCCTAAAATCCTCTCAATGACCGTGCAGTAGCCAAACTCACCTCCATCTCGTACACGTCCATCCCCTGACTGAGCGGCAGAGCGTCCTGTTTGGCGAGCATGCACAGTCTGGTGATCTCTGCTGCCAGGTGGCCGCTCAGCTCCTGAACAAGTAAAAGTGAAAAACAGGAGAAACGATCAAGCTGCTTCACCTCTGACCTCAAAAACACTTTTTTAAAAGTATTTGGAAACATGTTTAAACCCCGACAGCGACAGTCGAGCTCACACCTCTGGTCTCGCTGGAGTCTGTGAATATCTTTCGCCTGTTTTTTGACTCCTGCAGCTCTTATTCACAGTGAACAACAGCTCAGCTTTTTAATGTGCGTGCATGAACAGATTGTAAAGCCACAAACACTCAAACAATGAATGATTTCTGACATGATCCAAGTACAAAAGTCCATGAATCTACTTCGGAACAGTAAAAACACTGAATTATCCTGATTAGTGTTTCACCAAAGTGTAAACAAAGGCTGCATAAATGGAACTAAACAGAACAATCGTCATGTGGAGATTTTTACGATGGCGGCCGCAGACTTAGATGCTAAATCAGAAAGCTGCAGAGGAAAATGAGAGTGATCTGAACTGAGCTGTAATCGGATCGAAAGTCTTCATAACTGTCTTTAAATTTCAGGATGTCAGAAGTAGCCGTTAACAGCCTTCGTTGTGCGTCTCACCTGGTTTCTGGTCCTCAGGTCCTGGTTTTCCTGCTGGCACTGGCACAGGGCCTTCCTCTCGGCATCCAGAGCCTGGACCAGATGTCCGTTCTCCAGACACTTCAGGGAAAACTGCTGCGATAAAACCTCGAGCTCCCGCTGGCAGGAGGCCAGCTCCTCACTGCAAAGACACACTGAGAGTCACAACCTGTCCGCATTTTCTCTGTACAGCTCTCCTGTCGGCACACCGAGGTGTTCCCAAACCAGCTGACAGACTCGATCTGTCCAGAATGTACTGGGCCTCACTGGCATCCTGATCACATGCCTGAAACACCTCAGCTGGCTCCTTTTGATGCAGAGGAGCAGACAAAGGTGCCGATTCTCATCACTGCTGCTTCCCACTCAACTGCAGCGGTTATGACAGGGTGCTGGTTCCCAGTCTGGATCCAGTTTCACTCATTTCCATCAGAAAATAGATTGATTTAGAAAACTGCTGTGATTTACATGTTCTATGTTATGTACGAGCACCTCCTACCTGCCTTCACAGAGGAGGGCAGGCAGGATTTTTTCGGGCTCTGATTGTTGAAAAAAATATGATGGGATTTAAAACATCTGCAGCCAGTTCAGTTCAGGCTCTGCACCGGCACCGTGTTGGTGGGGAAAAGGTTTCCTGTGGATTCTGGCACAGAGCTGTGAGCTGCAGGTGCTTTTGTTCTCCCTGTAAAAACATCTTTGACCACCAGAATCAACAGTTGCTCTTTGTCCTGACTAGGGATGGGTACCGGTATCCGGTGCCATGATGGCACCGGTTCTGACATAAACGGTAGTAACCAGACCGAAAAGCAGCGCACATTTCGGTGCTTTATTTCGGTGCTTTTTTTCCTGAGCTGTGATACACTTTCTTCTTCCTTACATTTGTATTGGCGGTTGGCAAACAACTGAAAGGTGCATTACCGCCACCAACTGGTATGGAATGATACACTTTAGATTCTAGCCAATCATTTTAAGTTTCCGAGAATAGTAGGCGGGTCCAGGTACGTACGTTCTTTTAGAGCAGAGCTACAGATTAAAAATGTCCAAGGCGAAGCGGTCAAAAGTCTGGCTGTACTTCACAGCAAAAGATGCAAACTCAGCAGTTGCAACAAGTGCTTTAAGCTGATACTGTGATACTGTCAAAGAAGGTAACACCTCAAATCTGATGAAACACCTGGCGACGCATAGTGTTTTTTTTTTTAAAGCCGAGAAATGCGCCGTATTTGATAGCTTGCTGCGAGACCTCACACCGAGCACATCTACTGCTTGTGGGTTGCCTGTTATCGGACCCGGAATTAGCAACATCCCCCAAAAACCCGAAGAGGAGAGTCCTGGCCCCTAGCCCTGCCAGTGTAGCAGAAATGATGACGGATGATGATGGCAGCAGCAGCCGTTCTTCTCTGCGTGAGTAGCTTAATGTTGTTCGTGTGTAATTTACGTTGAGTAGGCTAACCACGTTATTACATTAATGCATGTAAGGTGAACAGCAAACACCATCATAGCTACATGCAGCTGTCTTCTTGTTTGATGGCAGATACTCCCTTCACCCTGGCCAAAAAGGCTAAAATGACCAAAGAAAAAGTGGAAAACAGTTAAACATGAGAGGTTTTTGGACAAAGTTTGTGTTTTTTTCCATTGTTTAAGCACTGCTTCCAGCCAAGAATGATACCATATATGCCCCATAGCTGCAGAAAAGGCTAACATTGTTATCTTTTTACAAAAAAACAGCTGAACATGAGAGGTTTTTGGACCACTTTTGTGTTTTCCATTCTTTAAGCACCGGTTTGAGCACCGTTTAAGCACCGGCACCGTTTCAAAAGTACCGGTTTGGCACCGGTATCGGATAAAACCTAAACGATACCCATCCCTAGTCCTGACGCCGACCTGCGGTGATGATTTTTCCAGAATGACATTTTGGTTTAACTCCAGTGTTTCTGGACCTGCTGGGATGCTCACGTACCTGTGCTGCCTGTGGACTTCCTCCAGGTTTGAGAGCCCATTGCTGTTCTCGAACTCACATCTCCTCTGCACCTCCCTTTGCAGCTCCAGGCGGTGAGCGTTTTTGATGGCTTCGATCGCTGAGAGGAAGAGGAGGAAGTCTGAATATTTGAAACTCAAACTCTCCATAATGTTTTTAATATCTCAGATTTTTAAAAAAATTGTCTGGATCGATCCAGGACTCGTCTACAGGTGAGGAACGTTAGCAGGTGCTGAATCTCCGCAAACCACAGGCATTCATCAGGAGGCTGATCTGAATCTAAAATTTTAATCTACTTTCAATCGATTTTGGGCAACGCCTCATCTCTTACTGGGCGGTTTCCCTCACCTGTTGCAGTAGCAGCGCTCTCCTCCTCTAATAGTCTGTCCCTGTCCACCAGGAGGCGCTCCACTTCCTGTTTGTGTCGACGCTGCAGCTCCTCAACCACCTTCAGGTGAGATTCCTCCATGGAGGCGAGTCCACGCTCGCAGGTGACCTGCAGGCACAGCGGACGCTCACACAGGTCACACACAAAGCTCGTGACAGGAAGTCAAACAAAAGTGGATGAAAGCGGCACCTACCTTCAGCTTCTCCGTCTCTTTCTCGTGCTGTAGCTGCACCAAAGTCAGCTGCTCCTCCAGCTCCTCCACCTTTCTTCTCAGAGCTGAAATCAGCTCCACATTTCCATCTGGTTCATCGCTCTCCTCTAAGCTTTCATCTGAGACCTTCTGTGGGATTTCCATCTCATCTATCAGTTCCTCCTCTTCTTCACTCTCCTCTGCGCCCTGAAGCTCCGCCTCCTGGAGGTAAATCTCATCAGTCTGGCAGCCTGCGTTCATCTTCGATGTGCGTTGTTCTTCAAGGTTTGACAGTTTTGCTTTGAGGTCGTCGTTCTCCTCCCGGAGTTTGGCGCATTTTGAGCAGTTGGCGTGTTTAGCCCAAAGCCTGCACAATCGATGGCGGTAAAGTGCTTCGGTTGCCGCGGAGTAAATAAACGACGCTATCCATGGATGATCTGAAGAGTGAAACTCATACAGTCTGTCTGCTGTCGGCTGGAGTTCGTCGTGCACGGCGGCGGCGGCGCTGAGGGAGGCGGCGAGCTGGTCCAGCAGAGAGATTTTAATCTGCGTGACGGCTTTGAAACGCTCAAAGTCACTCAAATCAAAGACGCCGCTCTCCTCCTCCGTCTTCGTGGTTTCCAATGCTACATCGTTAGCCTCGCCCTCGCGTCTGCCCTCGCGTCCGCCTTCCTGCGCCGCCTGCTCGGTCTGAAGCAGACGGTGGCCTATGAGCAGCATTCGTGTCTCCAGCACCATCTGTTCCGCCGCCTCGCCGACCCGCACATCTGCGGGCTCGATCAGCTCGGACGGATCCTCCTTCAGTTTCTTCAGCAGCAAACTCCAAAAAGCTTCCTCCGACTCCAGCTGGCTCACCACAGCAGGACTCCTCTCCCCCTCCTCCACCTCCGCCTCACCTCCTTCCAACGTGTCGATCGCCTCTAAAAGTCTCCCCAAAGCGCTCAGCCTCGCGACCATCCCCTCGATCACCTTCTGGGTCTTTTCCTCGGCAGAAACACTTCTGTCTCCTTTCAGCCTCTCCTTCTCTAACTCCTCATTCAGCCTCCTGATGTCAGCCTCCGCCTCCGCCGCTCGTTGGCAGGAAAGTTTCTCCGCTTCCTGCAGCTCCCTGCAGTTCAGCTCTGATTGGTTGAGCTGTCTCTCCAGCTCCGTCAGCTTGGCCTCGGTCGCTTCGAAACACCGCAGCAGGTATCCCTCCGGTTTCTCGGCCCTCTTCTTGTTTTCATCCTCTCCTACCTGGTCGCTCAGCTGCAGCAGCACCTCCGTCTCCCTCAGGGTCTCCTCCAGGGAGCTGATCAGCGTCTGGGCCTCCTGGAGCTCCTGGTTCTTCAAGTTCAGCTCCATCTCCAGACCTTCCACCCTGGTCTTCCCCGGCTGCTCCACCTCAGGGAGGTCACGGGGCTCCGAGTACCTGCTGCTGAGCTCCGCCTTCAGCCTTTCGATCTCGCGGTCTGCCTCCGTCAGCTGGTTCAGCATCTCCTGGTTGCGCTGGTTCAGAGCCTCGTTCTGGCTCGTGAGCAGCTCCACCTCCAGGGAAAGCTTCTCCAGGGTCACCTGATCAGGAGTCACCTGCTTCAGCTGGGACTCGTCTCCCTCTGCGGGCTCATGGGCCCACGAGCCGAACTTATCCACCTGTGTCTCTGAGACAGGAAACAGCTGACGGGCGTCTGCGTCCAGCTGGAGGTCGGCTGTCCTGTCATCGAAGCTCAGTCCCTCACTCTGAGAGTGTCGGCTGTCTGATGCAGGTGACAGTAAAGGCGAGGCCGCTGTCTCAGATAATAAATCCTCTAGTTCTTGCAGCTCGCCCTCTGTATCGCAGAGCCAGATGCTGGGCAGCTGTGGTGTCGGTGAAGGTGTTTCCTGGCCGAGCTGCTCCTTCATGTTCGGTCTGATGACGTTCTGCTGCTGCAGGAGCTCTCTGTACGCCTCCTTTAGGCTCTTCGTCGGGTCTTTGAGTGGCTTTTCTTTCATATCTGATGGGTAAAAATCAGCTTCAGGACTGACGGGAGAATCCAGCTGAAGAAAAAAAAAAAAAAGGTCATAAAATTACAGAAACCCGACTGAAACAATCAAAGTCAGTCAAACACGCCAAAGAGTGTCTGAGATAAAAGCTGCTTTCTCACACCTGCTGATGTTGAAACCTTTCTGCGCTGAGCTGAGCTTCCAGCTCCAGCCGTCGATGCTCCGACTCCTCCAACTGAACCTTCAGATCTTCCACCTCCAATAACACAAAGTACACAAAGAGTTAATCTACAGCTTCACACAGCCTCCATCAGGTGAGCCTTACTTTTCATTTTATACCTGCATCGAAAAGAAACAGACAAACTGATCAACTGTGTCAATTAAAGATATACTTGCAATAATTTCTGCATAATTACCTGTTTTTATGGTTTAACTTACACAGTTAGAGACAACTTATCATTTATTTATGCTTCTTTAAAACTGAAAGTCCACTCACCGCCTTCCTGTAGCTCTGCAGCACCTTCTCCATCTCCTCTGCATCTCTCCCGTCAGGAAACAGCGGGACCGTCCTCTCCAGTCTGAACATCGTCTTCTCCACCTGCTTCCAGCACTCCTCCATCTCCTCCTCCATTCTCTGCTGCGACTTTGGACTCAGCACTCGGACGCCGCCGTCCTTTTCTAGCAGCGAGAAGCCCAGCATCTTCTCATACCTCCTCCTCCTCTCCTCGCGCCGCTTCCTTCGCTCCAGATCACCCAGCTCCAGCAAGCAGGGGGGTTTCTGTGGATTGGCGTCCACCGCCGGCTCGCTCTCAGGCTTGAATTCAGCCCAGTCGAAGGTTTTGTAGCGGCCTTCGCGCCGTCTTTCCGTCACGCTGCTGGCTTTGGGGTGAGGCTCGCTCTCCGAGGAGACGTCGGCCGACGGAGAGTCCTGAGTCACGTCTGGTTTGGGGAGGACCTCAGGTGGGCTGCAGGGAATGTGCTGGCCAGGTAAACTGAGAACATTTAAGTGCTTTTAGTACGTCAGCGTTTTATTTTAGCTTCACCTCATCTTTCATCTACTTTTATCTCATCTTTAAATCACCTGTAAACACTTTAAACTGCACAACCTGCACAAAACCTGTTTGATTTGATTTGATTTGATCACCTGGCCACATCAGGGGCGTTGGCCGGATGGACGTTCTTCATCAGCGCCTGGATCCAGTTCTTTCGTATCCCCGCGGTCATCGCCGAAAGCGTGAAGACGCCCTTCGGAGTCTGCGACATAAAAACACGTGACTAACCTCCATCTTTAGAGCAGAACGTGAAGTGATGACACGCAGAAGCGAAGACTTACGTGGATCTGA
This sequence comes from Neolamprologus multifasciatus, assembly GCF_963576455.1. Lineage (NCBI taxonomy): Eukaryota > Metazoa > Chordata > Actinopteri > Cichliformes > Cichlidae > Neolamprologus > Neolamprologus multifasciatus. The sequence goes on along the minus strand of NC_140442.1, from coordinate 3,974,681 downwards.
AAGCCGTAGTTTCTTTGCACCTGGTACTCAGACACATTGTAACACTTCATTAGGTTGATCTCTCCTTCCAGATCTGAGGCCTGTGAGGAGAAAACGTCGTGAAGATCTGGAAATGCACAAAAACTTTATATTCTACTTTATGAAGCCGGGTTTAAAGCACCTCCTCGGCCGTCGAGTCCTTGTAGTATCTCAGACTGTCAGTCGACAACACAAACCAATATTTCTTCCACTAGAGGGAAGCAAAGCACATTTCACACAGGCTGGTAAGATCCTTTAAATCACAGGCGTCGAACTCCAGGCCTCGAGGGCCGGTGTCCTGCAGGTTTTAGATGTATCCTTGATCCAACACAGCTGATTTAAACGGCTAAATGACTCCTCAACATGTCTTGAAGTTCTCCAGAAGCCTGTTAATGAACTAATCATTTGATTCAGGTGTGTTGACCCTGGGTGAGATCTAAAACCTGCAGGACACCGGCCCTCAAGGCCTGGAGTTTGACACCCCTGCTTTAAATCATCACCACAACCTGAAACAGCCAGATTTGGATGACTTTAAAATGTTTACCTGGTCATTTTCATCCAGTTTGACCATCCAGCCTTTCTTGAAGTTTAACAAGTCTGGCTGTACAGAAGATAAAAAATACAAAGTTTGAATAAAACACAGAAAAGAGAAGAGCTGAGACTGTTTGTTGCTTCCATCATTGTTGACCAGTAGTTTACTTATGTGATAAATTTTAATACTAGACAAAGACAAACAGAGTAAATACAAAATGCAGTTTTTAAATGATTTGAAAAGCTGACTTCACACTCGGCCACACTGTCAGACCGGCTGGATCAAGAAATCACTTAAATAAACCTGTTTGACAAAAAGCAGCTGCGATCTCTAGAAACAAAGTCACTGACATCTATCAGTCTTAAAGGGATACAAAGCCACGTCTAAGGCTGTGGGACTCCAGTGAACCACGGTGAGAGACAAAACTTGGAACAGCGGTGAACGTTCCCAGGATTGGCCGGCCTATTAAAATTATTCCAAGACACAAAAGCATCCAGAACAACATTTAAAGGACTGCAGGTCTCACGTGGCTCAGTTAAGGTCAGAGTTCGTTATTCAACATTCAGAAAGAAACTGGGCAGAAATAGCATCCATGGGAGAGTTGAAAGGAGGAAACCGCTGCTGACCAAAGAGAAACAAAGGTTTGTTTTTCTTTTGCCCAAAAACGTCTGGACGACCTCCCGAGACTTTTGGGAAAAATTCTGTGGACTAACGAGTTGAGTTGACTGCCGTTACGTCTGGCGTAAAGCTAACGCAACATTCAGCACCAACAGCCAAACATGGTGGTGGTAGTGTGATGGTCTGGGGCTGTTTTGCTCCTTCAGGACCTGGATGACTTGCCCATCGTGCTCAAAAACAAAAACAAAATGAAGGTTTTGGAGTTTAGTAAGACTGAGATGTTTTTTTTGAACAAACACTTGGTTGCACAGCTTGCCAAAAGTGGCACATTTGGGTGGCAGTTACTTCTACAGACAGGCTAGGGATGCACCGATACCGATACTGGTATCGGGGCCGATACTGTAAAATGTGTGTGTACTCATACTCGTAAAAGTTAACTGATACCATGAACCGATACCAACTTATTTCATTAATCAGAGGGTGGCTGGTCATTTCTGTTGTAGTTTTTTAGATTGGCCACTAGGGGGCCAATTATTATTTTATTTATTATTTATTTTATAATAATTATTTTGTTTGTTTGTTTACAATATGGACACTCTGCAATAATTTAAAAGTTTATTTTATTCTCAAACCTAATTTGTATTTATTTTATTCCAAACAGAAGTGTTTATTTATTATTCTGAAAGCTCGAGACAGTGCCAATAGTTCAGTGATATTTTGTTAAATTACAATGTGGAGACTCTGCAATAATTTAACAGAAGTGCTTATTTTTCACTTGAAATTTTTTTGTGGTCATTTTTATTAAGATATTATTTTTTATCGGCAGAGAATATAATAAAACCTGTCTTCCAATTCATTGTATTTGTGTGTGTGTGTGTGTGTGTGGTAGAAGTATCGTTTTTTTTGTACTCTGTATCGGCAAGTACTCAGATCCAAGTATCGGTATCGTATCGGTTTGAAAAAATTGGTATCGTTGCATCCCTAAGACAGGCCGAGGTAGGTTTAGATCGATTTTTAGCACTGTAGTATTTCCATTTGCAAAACTGAGGGCTGGGTAGGAGGGGGGAGCTCCACACCATCTGATGTTTGAATCAGATATCAGTCTGAGCCTGACTGATCTGTGGGACTGTGTTTATTATGCCACAGGTCAGCAGAGTAGAGTTTCAGCAGTTGGAGGCATGTCACACCTGCTCCGCCAACAGCTTCTCTGAGTGTTTGCAAACGTTTTTGGTCAAAGCGAGTTTAAACGTGTCTGAAAAGGTCAGAACAGACGATGCTTCCCCTGATGTTTCCTTACAGGTAAGAGGAGGGTCTCTACCTCAGCTTTCTGCTGGGATCAGTATCAGGTATGAGTAAAAAGTTGTGCTTAGAGAAACTTCGAGGCTGAAACTGCCCTCGGATCAGTGGCTCACCGTCATGGCCGTGTCCGATGTCCTGCGGTCCAGAGACTTGGCTCTTCTCTGGGGAGGGGGGGCAACGAGAGAGGACGAATCTCCACACGACTGAAGTTTCTACAGAAGGAAAAAAAGAAGAAGCCCAAATGAAACTTATAAGAACTTCCCTCACAGGAAGGCTTTCACTGATGAGAAGACGTGACGCGTTTCCTCAATCAGGACGGAGGCTGTTTGCATGTGCTGCCTGCATTCCACCAACCAGAGTAACCGATAGTCTGGACGCTTGGCACAGACGTCAGCTGTGAGGATTAGGCCCGCCGCGGAGCACCACGGGGAGCCCGGCGGGCTTTTCTCCACCGCCTGTTAAACTCTCACTCGCTGAAGCGGGTCTGACCGTGGAATGCATGAAAAAGGTTTTAGAGGATAAATAATCCCCGGGACTCTGCAGCTTTTGTCTTACTTTTCAAAATGATGCTCCGAAACTGAGAATGAGATCGCCGCACGCCTGTTATGATCAGATTTCATGCCGGCTCTAACAGCACGTATCAGACTCTGGATTACACGCATTAAGTGAAACAAGGGTCCCCTTTTTTTGTTTACTCGAGCCTCCGCTGTTCAAAAGATTCATTCTTCTTCCTTATATAACCACTTTAAAAGGGAAAAATGTCCAGTTTAATCACAACAAAACACGCTTTGTGTTTTTTGTTCCTGGCATTTATATTGAAAAGTATCCAAAGCCCCGACACACGGAGGAGCGCGGCGCTCCGACTGCAGACAGAGCCGCTCCTCTGTTCCCTGAAGGCCTCCCAAAGCCGAGGGGGAGGAAGTGAGGAAGAAGAAGAAGAAGAGGCTGACTCGAGAATCTCCAGACAGGCTCTTTTGACCTTCTCATGACTAGAAAAACAAACGCACCCAAAGACACATAAATGAACGCGTGGGCCTAAATATTCTGCTGCTGCTGCTGTATTAAAGTAAATCCTCTGGAAAAGGAGAGTGTGTTTAATCAAAGATTAACCGCGGCCACTGACGCGACCATCTGTGATTTAACAATGTTTCTGCAGCAGCTCCGGCCGCTGAAAACGAGGATTTACTGTGAAAGGAACAAACTAAAATAAAGAGCTGAAGGAAGCAGACTAATGTAATGCACTCACGCTGTTTACTCACTGTACACGACCGATTTAAAAAAGATCACCAGCTAATCCAACGTGTTCATCTTTGAGCTGCAAGAGGAAGTCGGAGTACCCGGAGAGAGCCCAAACAGGCCTCGGGGGAACACGCGAACTTCACACAGAAGTTCTCAAACTTGAGTGTCCATGCCACCTCCCCACCGGCCCAGCGGGGTGACAAACAAACCCATCAGTCTTTTACAGCTGAGGGGGAAAAAAACTTGCCTGGAGATGGCAGTCTGAGGTCTGAGACTTATAAAATCCATTCATCCGTTTTTTTCACTGGTTCAGAGACACCTGTCCCAGGTGGGGTAGACCTGAGTCGGTTGGGGGGTGGGGTGGGGTGGCAGTGAAGCCATGTGTGACCCTTTTTGGATGTGAGGATGCAGCTAAACTGTATGTGTACAATGCACAAACACAGACTTCTTGCACAGTCAGCGCACAAAGCGAGCCATGTTATGAGTCATAAATACATTTAGAGGCACCAACAACACAAACACCAGTGAGCTCCTGTGCCGGTGTAACTCGCTGGGTGAAGCGGGGATCTCATGTGCCGTAAGGCTAATGCCTCAGGAGGGCCAGCTTTTGGCTGAAGGTTGCTGCTCGGTCGATGGTCCCTCCGTGAAACAGCGAGTTAATCTCATGTGTGCTGCACAACACGCTGCCCACAGGCCTCTGCTGCTTCGTTTAATGGACTCTCCTTTAAATCTGCTTCTCTGGCTCATCAGGAGGAACCTGAACTACTAAACCCTCCTTTCAGAAACAGAAAATCCTGAAAACATTTCTGGATGTTTACTACAGTGAGCCCAGTTTAACAGGTGATCTCGCTCTAAGTATCATGCGTGGGAATGTTTGTGTTTTGCCGTCACACAGACTCCTGCTGGGGTTTGCTCACCTCCTTAATCATCGGGGTCTAGCCCTGACACTGACTAGCATTCCCAAACAGATGTGCGCTTGGAAACCGGGAGGAGCTCATTCCTCCGAGTTTATCAGTAAATACATGACATCATGTGTTTCTTCAGCCCGTCAGCAGCACTTCAAGAGACTCGTGAAGAATCCCCGAGCGCCTCGGGTCCTCACATTTAATTGGTTTATTCCGAATCCCTGGAAAATAACGAGGAACGGCGTCTGAACTGCTTCGGGGCATCAAAACCAGTTCTGCTCACAGTGAATCACCAGCCTCCCTCCCACCTGCCGACACATGCGCTCGCTCACGCTGGAAGAAAGTCATGCCCGGACACGGCCCGAACGGCTCGTCCACGCGTTTCACGCCACGCTCTCATCGCCGGCTCAGACCGAACGAGCGCTCTGAAGACCTGAACGGGTCCTCGGGTTGTTTACACCCACACTGACAGACTGAAGCAAACAGCCTCAGACTGTAATTTGGGAGATTTCCTAACTCTCCGTCTAACTCCGGGCAGCGTTTGATCAGGTCGGACCTTCGGCCTCGGAGTGACGTCTTTCATGGATAACACCTGGCTGCTGCCTGAGTCATGTTCAAACCAGTCCAACCTCGCGGCTCGGTGCAGCCTGAGCACAGCTGGATACGACGGCTGGTCTGAATCACGGCAAACCCACGCTAGGATTAATCATTACCTGTTCGCGGTTAGCCGACGACCACAGGCAGGAAGCGGGTTTTTAATTGTTGGATGCCGGCGTTGAAGGACTTAAAATTTTATTTTCTCAATCACGTTTTTATTATAAGCTCTGCGCTCCTGCGCGGCCTCGCCACAATAAACGATTTCACTGAGAATTTTTCTCATCTTGTTGTTTATTGTTCGCTCAGGGCTCTTTTCTCACCGGGTTAAAAATAGGCCGGCCTCTTCTGTAATAACGTGAAACCAACCTCCCAGTTACACATTACATAACAACACTGTCTCTGTGTTTGTGCTTGTCTTTAGTTTTCTCATTTTTGGATGTTTCCGTCTGTCTGTGCCGTCACCAGTTCACAGCGCTCTCTATTCCAGTGGTCAGCGGTCAGTACGGCTAAATAAACATCATTTATTTACCAAAATTATTAAAGAACACCATCTTTTTTGTTTTTAAAGGGGCAATAATTTAACTTTAAACATGATTCAAATGAAAAACATTCGTTTGAATTGTTAAAAAGAAAATGTGGGTTATTAAGCAGAGACCAGAGCCCAGCGGTGTTTTACAGATGAGCTGAATATGAAGCCCTCCACTGAGAAATCTCTGAACTGAGCGCAGTGAGAAGTCATCTAATCACATCTTATTCCCTCACACCTCACAGGAAGAAGGTTGTGGCTTTGAATCCAGTGGCTGGTTGTGTGTTTTTTCCCCCTGTGTGGCGTTTGTGTCCACACAGGACTATGAGTGTTTCACTCTCTTACTCCTGTGATACTGACGACCTGTTCAGCTCTTCCTTCTCCAATAATACCTGGATAGACCAGGTTCTAAATATCGTCGCTGTCATGGTCCGCGGCCCGGTGTCCGAGGAGCTGATGGGATGCCCACGCCCACGGGTGTGGCTGTTAACTCCACACCTGCATCCCATCTCAGGCGATTATCAGGTGGACTATTTGATCCAGCCCAGCCAGCTGCTCCACGCCAGTCCGTTAGTCGTCTCACGGCAGTAACGTACACGAAGGGAAGGCGGTTGTGAAAACCCTCATTTACCTGAACAAACGCTAATCGTTTTCTTTGCGCTCAGGTAACAGCTCGGCGTGTTTTTGAGCCACCTGCTCGTCTGGAGTTTGGATCGCCTCCGGTACCGATCGCCTCTACTTTCCTGGAGCTCCCCCGCGGACCCTCACCCCTCCCTCCGGCTCCCACGGCCCCGCTTTGACTGTAAGACTCGTACTCTCCCCCATGTATGCTGCTATTTCCCCGCTCCCCAGTAACTCTCTTCCTCTTTCTGTTGCAGCTTCCCACAGTTCCGATTACGGCGTTCCTGCGTAACTCATCCCTTGGTTTTTCTAGTTTCTCGCATGTTTTCCTTTGCCCCTTCCGGGACACCTTTAGTTGAAATAAAATGTATTTTTCGTACTCCTGTGCATGTTGTCTCTGCTTCTGGGTCCAGCTTGTGTAGTGAACTTCGGTTCATGACAGTCGCCCAGTTCGACAACAAAGAAAGAAAAACTCACTCAGATATTTTAACTGAATCTTTCTCTTTGCCTCCCAAAGCCAAGTTTCGCAGGAAGGCCTCGAGATAAATATGTCCCATTATCTATTAAGAAACTTGACGGTTAAACTAGTTTTAAAGAATGAGCTGTGTTTGTAAACCAATGTTGTTATGATGCTAGATTTTCAATATCAGGAAAACCCTTGAAGTGTGATGCCATTTTCACTTCCACGGGTGAAAAGTGTGGTATAAAATTAAGAGACAAATGTATTACGAACATATTAAATAACATCAATGATGACACTATCTTTAAACTCTAAACCAAACACCCCACAGGCACGGTCAGCACGGTGGTGGGGGGATGAGGATTTGGGCATCTTACAGCCTCTGAGTTGATGATGAGCTTCTATTTATAATCAGTCAGATGTGACTCAGCAGCAAATCTACAGCAGACTGGCTGAAAAGGAAAAGAACGGAGGAGCTGCAGAGTCCCGGTCAAAGTCCAGACCTCACTCTGACTGAAATGCTGTGGTGGGAAGAAGAACAAAATGCCTCCACAGCGATGCTAAAGACTGTTATTTGAAGTTACACCTGCTAAAGGTGACTGTACAAGCTACTGAACACTGGGATGTACTTTGTTTGTCTCAGGACTTGAGTTTTTTCCAGACTCCTGGGAAAACTTCCTTTTTCACGTGGCTGCATAATATTGAGGACTGTTTCATAAATGCATGAACATGCAGAAACCTGCAGAAACTGAACGACACGCCCCATTAATCACTGACTTTAAAGAGGGCTGCTCACAGAAAACCTGACACATGCTGGAAGGATTTCACTCTCCAATAAAAATATTTTCTGTTAGAATTTAGAGGATATTTGACATGACCTGAAAAAACTTTATGAAACTTTATGAAACTCAGCACGCTTGAAGATGAAGATGAAGATTTTTGGGCTCACAGTTTCAGACACTCACACTGACCACTCATTTAAAGAGAAAGGAAAACAGATGCAGCCGTTAATCTTAAGTTTGAAGCCGTTTTTACATCTCACCTCTCGTTTGTTGGCACGAGTCTCGCTCCTGCCCGTCCTCAACATGGATGCTCCCGTTTCCTGCTCTTTCCTGGTGGCCTCCGATCTGTTTTTGCTGGAAAACAGAAAGAGCTGATTAGATTCTCCTTCCACTCAGGTACAAGGACCTTAACGGGAACCTATACTAGTCTGTGGATGCTCTCCTGCTCACATTCATCCTCCGGGATTTCAAAAGGTCAAAAATGGCATTTTTCTATTAAATCGAGGCAAAAGTCACCAAACAGAACTTTAAAACAGAAACCCAGACTTGTGGTATTCATATAGATAAGGACACATGAGGCTGTGTCACCTTTAAAGTAAACCTGGAGGAAGCTGAAATGAACTGAGTGTTTCTTCTTGTCATTTCCAGCACACTGTGGAGGCTTTTTATAAGAGGCCTGTTTCTTTAACTCCTTCCTGAATGTGAGGATTTGGTGGTTCAGACATCCGTGCCCTCAAACTGAGGTTCGTTCCCTGACTGGCAGGCAGACTGTCAGTGTTGAGGTCCTGAGAAACAATGCCGAGGATATCTAATTACACCAGCGTTTTGGAATTTCTGACCTTATTTGGGGGGGAGGGATAAGGATTTTGTGTTTTCGTTTCCCAAAAAGGCAACAAGAGCGAAGAGCTGACATGATTTCTCCTCACGTGACCCGTTCGCATGCTGCTGGGGCACAAACTGGGAGGGTTTCTCTTGGCTAAATATAAAAATGCAGCAGTCAGATCTCTAATGGAGGGGTAGAGCGTGAGGCTTTGATCTGCCGTTTAGCGGTGTGTGATGCCTGTTCGGCTTTATGCTGGGGGAGGCATTGGATGTCCTTTGTGCTAATTGCTTGCACATTTCTCTGCCAGTGCGCTTTAAATGGCTCTGATGAGTTACCCACAGATTACACGCAAACATAAATAAGAAAAGAAAAAGTTGCTTGCTCCAAAACACGAAGATTTATGTAATCATAAAACGAGCAGGAAGCAGCTTGGCTTCTAACCTCCCGTCCTGCCTCTGCTTCTTGTTGTTTGCTGATGTCAGGATGTTGTTGGGTTCAGTCAGCCGGTTGTTTCTGCCGGGGTCGCAGCTTTCAGAGGCCGCCGAGTCTGAAGAACCGACCGAGCCGCCGAAGCCGGCTGAGGTCAGAGAGCCCCTGGGGTCCAGGCACAGGTAGGAGGAGGCGTTGCCTGGAGATAAAACCAACACAAAAAAGTTTCAGACTGTTAGATCATCAGAGAGCAGGAACATCAAACCACAGCTTGGTTTAAGTCCACGAAATTAGGCGTCCATTTGCCATAAAACCTCAGCCAAGCTTTAATCACAAACCACAAATCATTTCACTCATCCCAACCTTCTCCCGCCGGCTTTTAAGGAAACACCAACGCATCAGTGTTTTACCTCATTCAGCACCATTTAAAATAACACAAATCACAGCTTTTTACCCCTCTGATAAAAAGAACAATGTCAAGCTTTATATTCAGACTTTTATCAGCTTGTCATCACTACATCAGTTCAACAGTGCGATAAGCCATAAATCACAGGGTGAAAGGAAAATCACTGCCCCTTTAAATCAGCTGATTTTCACTCTACAGTAACTGTGTAGTGTAACGTCACACTACACAAACAGTCTGAGTTACAGGCCCTCAAATACACAAATCTGTCACTTCTCTTCGACTTTTTCAGCTGCTTTTGACTTCCTACAGTTTCTGCTACACATGCAACCCACTTTGCAACCCACTTCCACCCCAGCTCCACCTTTTCTTGCAACTTCTGTAATAATTTGTGTCAGTTAGGCAGCTCTGCATATGGAAATAACCTTCCTTTGGCTGCGTCTGAATGAAATTAGGCAGAAAGTTAAATCCGATCATTCTGTGTCTATTTTTTATGACTTTAAAGCAGCTTCTCTTGGGAAAAACACGCAGAAAAAGTCATGCAGAAGGTTCAGGTGTTTTCGCTTCCTCCCCATTGTGGAGAGGATAATCCCACATTTAGAGTTAATGCAGTGAAGTTGCTATGGTAGCATCAACAGAGAAGTACTCTGTTTACTGTATGACAGCCTATTAATCATTTTGTGTTGGCTGCTACGATACAAAGAGACCGTTAACACTGACAACACTGTGCAAAAATAAAAGCAAAGCCCGACTAAAGAAGCAGAAAAGACAGATTTCAAAGATTTCCTGTCGAGTTTAAGTCAGTAAATTTTCTCTAATGTGCAGGTCTTAATTTAAGTATTCAACTTAGGAAGCTTTGTGGGGATATATGTTACTCATTCAGTGTTGGAAGGGTTATCAGGCCCTTTGTAAAAATCCATAATTCGAACGATTCACAGGTGGAAAACATTCACTTTGCAGTTTTTCCCAGGAGTGGACGTCCCAGCAAATTCACCCCAAGGTCAGGCAATACTCAGGGAAACTGTAAAAGACCCAAGAGCTCCATCTCAAACTCTGCAGGCCTCTGTCAGCATGTTAAAGGTTAAAGTTCATGACAGTCCAATTAGAAAACGACTGAACAGGTGCGGCGTGTTTGGAAGTGTTGCCAGGAGAAAACCGCGGCAGCATGGTTTAGTTGGCGAAGCTGCATCGACTTCTAGAACAACGTGCCGTGGACAAGCGAGGCCGATGTGGAGATGTTTGGCCACGGGACCTGGGCCCCCTGCAGTCACTGACTCAATCATGAACTCCTGTGTAAACCAAAGTATTCTAAAGTCAAGCGTGAGGCGTTCTGTACGGCAGCTAAAGCTTGGAGCAAATGAAACCTCAGCACAGCAGCAAATCTCCAACCTGACTGAAGACCTTAAAGAGCTGTGCATAAATTAAGGACTGCAAACTTCCATAAACTGAAGCCACACTGCAAACAAGTCTGGACCAAAGTTCATGTTTTCTGCCGATACTGACAAAGTCGTACAGAAAACGATTGTTTTGTTGCTGGTAAAGGTGGTTCTACAGGCCGCCAAAAAACCAGGTGCACTTTTTCACAGGACTGCACATTCACCAAACGTTTAAACATTTTATTATAAGACAAAAGAAAATCCACTCTGTAAAAAACTAAAAAAAACTTTGACACGTCAACAATATGAAACAACAAGTTTGAACTCAGGTTTATCGGATTTCTGTTTGCCTAGTCTGGAAACATTTATTGACAGGCAAAACAATCAAGCCACAAGCCGTCACCATCATAACTGATCTCTGTTCAGTGCAAAGGTAGAAGACTCCCTTTTAAGCTGATTTAAGAATAAGTGGATCCATTGTGATTTTACGGTTGCCGCTAACCCTTATTTGTAGCAATAAGTCTGCTGACTATTTATTTAATTATTCCCTGAACCTGCACAACTAACGGTCAAGTTTTACAATCTTTTATTTTTGTCTAAAAATGGTTGAGAGCATCTGTGGAGCCATTTAAAAAGTATTTGTTTCTAAAAACGCAGAGCTTTTAAACTGGAAGGTCAAAGAATCAACTGACTGGAATCTCAGCTGATGTGTTTGTTTCAGTAAACATTAGAAATCTCCAAATGATGAAAACATAATGAAATGGGATAAATGTGCAAAAGAAATTAAACTGGATGAGTTCCCCAGAGGAGAGCCTGTTAAGCAGGGGAATCCTGACAGAGGGAGCTTTGTGTTTAGCCTCCATCTCTCTAATGAAGCAGCCTGTAGTCAGAGTCAGCAGGAGTTAATCCAGACCTTCATTATGGGACCTTTCCAGACTATGCAACAAGCCTGATGCCAGATGGGCACTCGTGTCCATTTTGTCGCAGCCTGAAGCTCCAGCGGGGAGAAATACCTGCTCTGTGCCGAACATCAAGCCCATTAGGACCTGTTTAAGAGGCCTTGGAGGGCTCATGTCTGCTGTTTGGCTTTTATGATGCCTGAAGGTCAGAGGCACAGGATTTCCTGCACATCTCTCCGAGTAACTCCACTTCCTGTTAAAACAGAAACTCATCCAGCCCGTTCCCGCGACTGCCCGCGAGTGAGCGCTCAGCCGGCACGCCTGGTTAGAGGAGGGTTGAACGCAACGGACAAATAAAAATCTGCGAGTGCGCGAACATCTGCAGGACGTTAGGATGGTGCGAGAGGACAGGAAACGGCTGTGATTGGCTGATAGACATGAAAGCCTGTGTGTGTGTTTGTATGGTTTCCTCCGCTGCACCTGCAGGGGTCCGCTCAGGGCCCAGAGGCTCGGTGTCCGTCACAGTCCAGATGGGAGTCACATCTGGCCCCCCGTCCCGCTGGTCTTCCTGCCACAGGCCGGGCTCTGGGCGGTCCCTCCCCGAGGATGGAAAACTCGGATCGGTTGCTACCATTTTTGCTGGACTGGGCTCCTGAAGTTTGTTAGCGAGACAAAGAAAATTCACACTTTTAAATTAAATTAATACAGGTACAATAATGTGGCTGTAAATTAACAGTTCATTCATGTTTGAAAACAGATTCTGTACAATAACAGACACTTTAAACGTTCTCATATGCTTCATGCTTCATTCTGCTCTAAACACTAATTTTTTAGACACTGTTTTCTACTCTTGTCACTGTGTCTCTGTGATGTCATGGAGGGGGGATAAGACTAATTTCTGACCACAGATCCACAAACCACCTGCTGTTTAGGAGGGGCAGCCAATCGGAGGAAAGCTGGCTTAAAGGGGGAGGAGCTAAAACACATTATTTCAGAGTATTTTCAAACAGAGGATGAACTGAGGGGCTGCACTGAGGCTAAGAGTCAGATTAATAAGGATTATTTTGATCTCTTGAACTCTTTTTTTCTGTCTTCATTTGTAAATGAAGTTGAAACTTTCAACGGCATCAGAAAGTTTCTTCCTTGGTGTTTCTTTCAGGTTTTCACTGAGGAAGTATCGTCTAAACGTCTCCTGACAGGTGATTATTTACTGCCACATTTGTGGTTTTCATCTTAATAAGACCAGTCTTGATTCTTTGGTATAAACTTGTCTGATATAAGTCTCATAATCAGCATGCGTGAACACAAAAACTGGACACTTTAACACATGAGCACAATACCTGATTGGCCACAGGCTCAACTTTGCGTTTCTTCTTCTGATTCTGTTTGTGAGTTCGCAGATAAACTGCCAGCTGCTCACTCCACCTGGAGACAAAACATGACACAAACAGCCAACTAAATCTTTATACTCACCCATTAATGATTAAAAAAATACCACAATTAGTCTCATAATATTAACTTTTTCAAAATAAAAGCCCCCTTTTGCCTCAAAGCATGTGATTTCTCAAATTAAACCAGCCAGTTAGTTTTAGAAGGTTATCATGATAAATACAGCCCTTCCTGTACAAATCAGTTTGTACAGGAAGCCATCAGGACGCCTCTAAATGTAATTCTTTTCGAAATAAAAGCCTCCAAGTAGGTATCGAAAGCTACCAGGATGACAAGAGGTATGTGAGAGTTTCTAAATGTGAAGCCCTATTTAGATAGAGCAGGGTTGTCACGCTCATTTGATCTTGAGGAATGAAACTGAGCTTTCTCTCTCATTGTAATAAAGTTTAACTACACATTTCATCTTAATATAATAATAAGCAGAGTAATTTCAAAAGTGTATTTTAGTTTTTGTACATGATAAAAAATCCTTTTGTAGTAAATGAAAGAAATATGTCAGTATGCCTCTTGACTTAAATTGTCAAAAAAAAAAAAAACTACTGATAAAAATGGAAAAAACGGGAACTTATTAAATGTATGAAAATGCCGTTAATAATAATAATGGATTGGATTTTATATAGCGCTTTTCAAGGCACCCAAAGCGCTTTACAATGCCACTATTCTTTCACTCTCACATTCACACACTGGTGGAGGCAGCTACAGTTGTAGCCACAGCTGACAGAAGCGAGGCTGCCATATCGCGCCATCTGGCAAACACCAGTAGGCAGTAGGTGAAGTGTCTTGCCCAAGGACACAACGACCAGGACAAAGAGGCCAGGGATCGAACCGGTGACCTTCCGGTTACAGATACGCTTCCCAACCCCATGAGCCACCGCCACCCATTAAATGTCCGGGTTGCCTTCCATAGCCATCCAGTGGGCCAGACTGTAGATTTTACTGGGCTGATTTTGGTCCCTGAGTCTTATGTTTGACATAAAACACAAGACCTGAGTTAGACGAATTTATCAAAATGCACTTATATGTCCAGTTTTCAAAACAAAAGACTGTAGTTAGATACTGGAAGCAATGAAGATGCTTCAAGGCTGTCAGAGTTTCAGAATAAAGGCCCTTAGTTAGTCATAGTAAATTACCGCAGGGCTTTAACATGCCAACTTTTCAAAATAAAGGCTTTCTATATATTTTTTTTCAACTTGTGTTTTCAAGAAAGCTTCTCCCTTTTTGCTCATCTGTGCCCACACATGTCAGCAATCTCTTTTTTTAATGCTACTCTGAGGTTTTTATACCGACCCATTAGTGATGTCTTTATTGTCACCACGGATGAATACTTCCTGCTCTGGGGTGACGATGCAGAGGGCGTTCTTCTGGCCCGTCCTGGGCTCTGCATCGAAGATGTCTGTGCACACGTTCACGTTCACCGTCCCCTGTGGCAAAGTGCTGGGCTGCAGGAGAATCAGAACATCCAAATGATCCCTCCAGGGGTCAAAGAGCGAGTTAAGACGTCATGTTTACTAAAACTTCAGATTCATGGCCGCTAAACAGAAAGCAGTTTGTGGTGTGAAGTGTGGAATGAAAGGGAACGGGATTTAAGGGGATCACAGAGAAACACAGAGGGGGGATGTGAGCATTAAAGGACGGGCTAAGCCCACATCATCTGCTGTGGTTGTGTGCACAACATCTGGCTTAAAGATGCCTTCTGGATCCCAACAAAACATACAGTAGATGCAGATGCATGCACAGGCTGGGGCTTACTGTACACTCCGTGTTCTGTTTTATGTCTGCATTTGTTTGTAGTTTTAGTATCTGTGCTGTTTCTCACCAGCTCGTCCAGAGCGAAGCTCAGGCTGCCGTCCTCGTACAGGATAAAGAAGCGCCGCTGCCATCTCTGACGATGAAGGACGGGAAACTAAAATCACCACAGGATCACACTAATGCCACACTCATGTGTTTTTTAAAAAGTTGACCTACCCTCGACCTCTGCATCGGGTTGTTAAAATCTGTCCCCTCTGGAGCCAAACACAGCCAGCCTGCATAGATGGGTTTGGCCTGGAAGGACACAGGACAGTGATGTCATATATTAGTCAGTGTTTTGAACTGTGTGGGTTTGATGCCTGTTGTTATTTTTGTGGGATTTGAACCTGTAGTCTGACAACAGAAACATGTACAAACCTGCCAAAAACACCTTCTGTTACGTCGTGGATCTGTGGGCTCTTTGTTTTTCCTGTTTCA
This sequence comes from Neolamprologus multifasciatus, assembly GCF_963576455.1. Lineage (NCBI taxonomy): Eukaryota > Metazoa > Chordata > Actinopteri > Cichliformes > Cichlidae > Neolamprologus > Neolamprologus multifasciatus. The sequence continues at coordinate 3,959,479 of NC_140442.1, read as the reverse complement.
ATATTCACATGTTTGTTTGTTTGTTTTTATTTAGAAATATAAAGCGTCTCAGCAGGTTTAAACTTTTTTTCTGAGTGACAGTCCATCAATGATTCAGCACTTTGTAGAACCACCTTTAGCAGCAATAACCTGATGCATGGGTAGCCACAAAACTATGTCACAATTAGGGATGGGTATCGTTTAGGTTTTATCCAATACCAGTGCCAAACCGGTACTTTTGAAACGGTGCCGGTGCTTAAACGGTGTCAAACCGGTGCTTAAAGAATGAAGAACACAAACTTTATCCAAAAACCTCTCATGTTCAGCTGTTTTCCACTTTTTCTTTGGTCATTTTAGCCTTTTTGGCCAGGGTGAAGGGAGTATCTGCCATCAAACAAGAAGACAGCCGCATGTAGCTATGATGATGTTTGCTAGTTCACCTTACATGCATTAATGTAATAACACACGAACAACATTAAGCTACTCACGCAGAGAAGAACGGCTGCTGCTGCATCATCATCCTCATCATTTCTGCTACACTGGCAGGGCTAGGGGCCAGGACTCTCCTCTTCGGGTTTTTGGGGGATGTTGCTAACTCCGGGTCTGATAACAGGCACCACACCCGCAGTAGATGCGCTTGGTGTGAGGTCTCGCAGCAAGCTATCAAATACGGCGCATTTCTCGGCTTTTAAAAAAAACACTATGCGTCGCCAGGTGTTTCATCAGATTTGAGGTGTTACCTCCTTTGACAGTATCACAGTATCAGCTTAAAGCACTTGTTGCAGCTGCTGAGTTTGCATCTTTTGCTGTGAAGTACAGCCAGACTTTTGACCGCTTCGCCTTGGGCATTTTAATCTGTAGCTCTGCTCTAAAAGAACGTACGTACCTGGACCCGCCTACTATCCTCGGAAACGTAAAATGATTGGCTAGAATCTAAAGTGTATCACAGCTCAGGGAAAAAAAAAAAGCACCGAAATGTTTTTCGGTCTGGTTACTACCGTTTATGTCAGAACCGGTGCCATCATGGCACCGGATACCGGTACCCATCCCTAGTCACAATATTTCAAGAAAATGTGTAATAATGATATTTATGAACATTGAAGAAAACACTGGCAGCGCTCAGTGGTACCCCTCAGCCTCCTGATAGATACACCTATGGTATTAATTTGAAACTCCTACGTCGCTTCGTTCTTGAGTTATCACATTCAGAAACTTGGGTTTCCACTTTACCCACCTGCCCGCCCTGCCGGCAGCGTGGCGGCAACATCAGCCTTTTACATCTGACAGATAAAAAGTACCTAACAGTGTTTTATCTGAGACTGCAGCTCACAGGCAGCAGAGCAAAACAAAGATGAGACAGAATAACTCATTCAGCAGCACTGTAGTGCAACAACAGTGCCACAGCATAAGTCAGATGTAAGCACATAAATATCCTGGGATGTGTTTCCCCTGGTAATTTTCAGTAAAAGTACAGAATAACTTATTCAGACTTTAGTTTAAATTGACAAAAACAACCTTGTAACTCTTCAGGAGCTGCACAAAACCCTCACAATAAAACAGAATCACACATATCTCAGACTTGCATGGTTGTGGGGGACGTCTGGCCCACTCGTCTTTACGATGTCACTTCAGTTCATTAAGGTTTGCAGCGCTGCTTTACGTTCAGCTGTCTGCAGGTCCGACCACAGAGTCTCAGTCAGTTTGAGGTCTGGACTTTGAGTTATTCCACCACCTTGAGTCTTTTCTTTATCAGCTGGTGTGTTTGGGATTATTCTCCTGCTCAATCGCCCAGATGGCCTCACGTCTGACTCTAGAACACGTTGGTATACCGAGGAGTTCACAGTCTACTGAGTGAACACAAGGTGCCCGAATCTTCATCCTTCCACCACGATGCTGACAGTTGGTATGAGGCATTGATATGTTGATATGATAAGTCTGGTTGCGTGCATTGTGGTCAAACATCTCTCTTTCTAATTTTACACTCATAAACTTGAACATTTATCCTGCTAGCATGCTACCTGTAGAGACTGAGACGGAGTTCTTGGGTCTGAGCATTGATCAGTAGCACCTGGGTGGTGTTTGCCCTCTAAGTGAGGTTGTACTTAGTTTTCACTTTTAACTCATGCCATGCTTTACACATTCGCCTAACCAGCAAAAGCTCCCTGGTTTTGATTCCATGGGGAGACACAAATCCCTTTAGGATTCAGTCAGGAAGGACATCTGGCCAAAAGAAAAAAAAATCTGCTGTATCAAACATGGTGAGCTACCCGCTGTGGTGACCCGAAAGTATTAAATAAACATATTTATATTCTTTGTGCTTCCTCCTGTCTCAGACACTTGGGTTCTTTTGTTTTCAAAGTTATTTTAAACATTAAAACGCTGGGGAAAAGTGCCACAACTACAGCAAAACAAGGAGGTTTTCTCTGAGCCTGCAGCGTCACTGGAAAACCATGTGTGGTGTTTGCAGGTTTGATGAACGGTGTTGAAATTACAGGGCCCGGCAAAAGCCGGCGGGAGGGGGGACACAAAGTGATGGCATATTTGAACAATGTGAGGCATGTAGGAAGCTGTCACTATCACCTCCTTACATCACCTCGCCTTCATAAGCGTGTTTTCAGTCCTGACATGTTTTGCTCAGCACTAAGTACACAGGGCTGAAGCAGGCCTGGTAAAAAGATTATGTAATTTATTTTTTCCTCAGGCTTTTTTTTTTTTTGACAGATTGATGCATCTAAAAAATTTACAAGTAACAGAAAACCAATGAATTCCCAGTTTTTCCTTCATAAACAGAATTAAATGAAACTACAACTATGGGTGAAGGCATCTTTTATTCCACTAGATTTGCTTAGTTACTATTTATAAGTATTGATCCCAGAATACAAAGCAACAACCCTAACAGCACACCTTTAACTGGAATAACAGTTAACAGAATTAACAGTAAACACTACCTATGCATTGATGCATCAGTCTTAATCACATCATGTAATTTAATCAGAGTTCATTTACATATTCGGCTTTCCAAAGACTGCTACTCTACAGAACAATGGGATAAGGGACTGCAGGGAGGTTACTGTAGTGGGGTTGGGTGGTGAAATCACAGAATTAGTCGTGACTTTTAATCTATTCTGGGTGCAAAGTTTCAATTTTTGTTTCTCCCTTGTCCTAGGAAACTCATTACCCAGCCATATTTTTGCATTCCTGAATCATAGCTGTGGAAGCATTTTTCACATAATAAAACAAACCCCGATCCCTTACCACCTACCTTAGTTATTAATTTGGACACAGCTCCTAACATTGATGAAATGGTTTAATTTCTTTTTAAGTTTTTTTTTACATTTGTAGTATTTTAGGCTATATAAAATTATACCATATAATCTAAAAGTAAAGAAATATAAAACAATCATGTTAAAATAAATAAATAAATAGAATATGTTACATAGTAAATCTAGAAATCCATTAATTAAAAACGTAATAAAAAAATTAAAAAAAATAGTAAAATAAAGATTAAATATACTTTAAAAGTCTGATTTTTATGCCGAAGACCACGGAAAAAAAGTTTATAGTTTTATTGTGGACCTTTCGACTTGAAGGGAGGCTGATGTGGGACTTTTATATATTCTGGGAGACATGAGACACTTTGAATATATAGACTTCCTGACACGAACATTTCAGAGATAAAATAAAACAAAATATGACCTTTTCTGATTCTTTTACTGATCAACCAAAATGAAATCTTAAAGTTAGCATCTTCATATTTAATATTTGCATGTTTTTAGACTAAAGCTGGTGATTTAATGGTAACATTTTTTATCCAGAAAGCTCACTAATCCAAACAAAAGTGGCTAAACGTTATGACAGGAGCACCTGAGGTGATCGTGAACTCACCTGCTCCAGGTCGTGGTCGTTGAGCAGATGAAGCTCGCGCGACTTGAAGCAGTTCTGACATTTGCTCTTATTAAAAATATTCGCCTGGAACTTGCTGCAGGGAGTCGCCGCCGCCTTTTCCCCGGACATGTTTCGGTGAGCGCCGCTTCTCCTCCGCGGGGACAGATCCAGACACGGCCCGCTCTCCTCCTCCTCTTCTTCGTCTCCCAGTTTAGTAAAGCGGTTTCTCCTCGAACAACATCTGTCACACTGAGCCGCGCGCTCCTGTCGTCATGGTCATGGCCTCTGACGTGATACCGCCACTCCGCTTCCGATCGAAACCTTCAAAATAAAGCAGATTTTTAACGGTTTGTTTTAACTTTAAGAGAAAACTCACTGCTAAAAAAAAACACGTACAGCTATTACACATCCATTAAACAGTAATGTTTTATAAAAAAAAAAAAGAAGAGAAAAGTAGAGTTTACAGCGTCATCTACTTCTCTCACAGCGGTATAAGTAAGACCTGCGCTCAACTTCCGGCTTACACCTACAAAGTAAAATCGATTATTAATGGAATTTCCTTCCTTAATTCCGTAATTTTTACAGAAATGAATATTAATTAACTAATAATAATTAATTAACAATTAATTATGTTTAAAACAACATATATTTGAGCAAAATCATCGAAATCACCTCACCTTCCGGTCACACCTACAAAATAAAACTCATTATTATTGTTTTTTTCTTTACAATCTTTTTTCAAAATACTTCACTTCCAAACACACACACACACACAAATAAATATTAAATATTGTTTTTATTTACTTCTCCAATTGTGAAATTCTGCTGAAACAATAAAGATTTAAAACATAGCACATTTATTCTGAAATGCAGAAAAGCATTGGCCAAGTATCCTATAATATCAGTACATCATACCTGCATTGACAGGAGTCATACGATGCATATCTACATTAATACTGTAATACTGCGCTGTAATAGGCTTTATTTATTTTGACAGTATAAACAGGAAATGAAAGGACACATTACATCTAGTTTGAATAGATAAACTGACCTTCAGAGCAAAACTTGTTGTTCTTACCAACCAATATGGATACTGACACTATACACAACTTCAGAACAGCAGTGTGATGCCATCACATTAACTTAAATCTTTCAAAATAAAAGACTGCTTTCTGAAGCTCTACCTGTAATGTTTACAGCACTTAGAATCAGAGGGAGAGCAGCTGGATCTATAATTTATCTCATGAAAATAAAGGAGGTGAAGGACCACACAGTAATTAACACCACATATATTAAGCCAACATTATAATCAGTGAAACACAGCAAGTGCTCATAAAAAGAGTGATCTCTGGTTTCTCCGTCCATCTATAAAGGGTTAACATTAAGGAGAAACTAATTATTATCTCAATAATCTTATCATTCATCTTTATTTAATGGGTATGTTCAGTTACATCTGATGTGTCCTGGTCACAGATAGTTCAGAAATAAAAACATCACAGCAGCAGCCAGGCGGTGGATGCAAGCATTTATTTGAGGCGATGGCGTGGAAGGATGGGGAGTCGTACAAACTAAACATGTTTTAAACCTTTGAACCATTCAAAACTGTAGAAAATACAGCAGTGTGTTTATCACCATCTGATGTGTTCTGTTTATTACAATAAAATACACGTTTGCCTACAGAACATCGCTGCATGTGCAAATACGGGCTTTCCTTCCAGTCTCTGGTGTCTTAGTTCATATTTGTGCCTGCACTTTCTAAGCAGATTTAAGATACTTCAGAATAAATTAATTTCATACATTTTCTTCAACAGATGCAAAACAGCAGCACACTAACAATAAAGCTTAAAAAATGCTCAGTTGGCTATCTACACAACTTAAAGGTGCTTTTCTCAGCATGTGTTCATCTGCTTTGTGGTTTTAATTAAGACCATGTTTACTTCGTCTGATTTTGAAAATTAATTTCTGAATATTTATGGTTAGACGGACACAGTCGACCTTTTGTTAAACCCTTGCACCTTTTTTTACTGTCACTACATCAGGTTATTCACAAAAAATAAAGCAGGAAAGCGGCATGATGTGTGGAAACTGATTAAAACCAACAACAGAAGAAGCGAAAATTTTAAATTTTAACTTCTAGTCCCCAAATCATGGACTTCCTGTTTAATAGAAAGAAACCCAGTCAAGCAGCAGAAGGCGAAGATTTTATGAGCCGAATCTGCCTCCCTGTAAGAAAAACTAACCACTTAATTTAGGACATTTTATCAATACTAGGTACTAACTAATACTAAAACGAAGATACAATGTAAACATTTTTATTAGCTGTTTGGCTCCATTCATTCAGTTCATTGAAAAAGTCACACTCAGCCCCCTGCTGGTCTTCTGGATGAACTACAGCCACCTTTGGGAATACCAGGAAGTGGAATCGCTCTCTAATAAATATAGAAAACGTGTTAAAATGTATTTAAAAATCTTATTTAAAGGTCTGAAACACTGCTGCATCCCCTATGAAGGCAGCAACGTATAAAATATTTCTGTATCTGAGTTTTAGTAAAACAGTTAGCTTTCATGACTGATCACGAGTTCTGATCTTTACCCAGGTCAAAGTTATCAGTAATCAATAATAAATCAAGCTGAAAAGTGCTGCAAATAATGATGGAGCTACACAGTTTGGCCAGAAGGAGGCGTTTTTGTTTTGGTTTGTTTTTTTTACCTGTAACCTAACAAAGTATCACAACAGCCAAATACACATTTGTTGCTCTAACAAAGTTCCTCTAAACCTTAGCAGACATCCCAAAACTGCTCTGGGCACTTTTTTTATGAAGCATTATCAAAATTAACTTTAATTTCAGTGACGAGCGGCACATTAAAACTGCTTGTGGAGAATCACAAATCAAATCTGATTAAAAAAAAAAATCCCCAGATGCTGTCTGCACTTCTCACATTGTATTTTTTAAAAACTTTGGTTTTTTTGTAATTCTCTCATTCGTAGTGAACACTGGCGTGACTGCCTTCTACGTTCCCGCCAACTTTTCAACCAATCAGTGTTTGACCCACGCATGGGGTCGAATAAATACTCACAGGTCACAGCAGTTCAGCACAGGTTACAGCTCACAAAGCTAGCTTGGTCCTGCCCCTCAGCAGGCTTCCCAAAATTGGCTAATCAGAATAAGGTAAGCTTTTTGGGAAGGGGGGGGGGGGTCTTAAAGACGCAGGATCTACAATGTGTTTCACAGAAAGGATGAAAGTGAATAACAGTGTTTTTGAACAGAATCATGCAGAGCTGCTTTGGTGGAGTCCCAGAATAAAGGTGCAGAGTTAGAAATGAGAACATACACCCCTCAGGTGGAGGGTTTAACCATGGGTCAACTGTCCCTCTGTCTGATCAAAAGTTTCCAGCTGTAACTTTTCAAATCTGGTTTTGATTACTCTCGAATTAAAGCAGCTTTTAGTGTTTCGCCAATCGAATTTCTCTCTGATAGTATTTACAAAGTCGCCACTCAGGCTTTACTGACATGAAACAAGTCAACATTTGGTCTATGTAAGCAGCACACAGCACTGTATATGTTTAAGGAACATTAACATGTGACATATATAGCAGGAAATATTACTCTCGAAAAATAAATAAATAAATAAATGAACACGTTTCTTTTTCTCGAAGCCACGGAAGAAACATTACGATGGCTTTTCAAACCCGAAATGAACGTTTGTGCTCAGGAAGAAAATCCAAACATTTGACGGTTGTTGTTTTTTTCTCGTACAGTGCATACTTGATAGATAGCTACTCTGAAATTGTCAGGCAGTATTAGTGTAGGTAAGATACATGTCACATTCATTCTACGGCAAATGTTATGTATACTAGAGGATCTTTTAAGTTCAGAATGAGTTCACTCACAGTCTGGGTGTTAGGCAAAAGCTGGAAGTTATTTAGTACTGAAGACACACACACACACACACACACACACACACTGCAGTCCAGCAATAAAACTGCTCCAGCTCTGGTCTCTAAAGGACAGGATCACGACGATCAGAGGAGGGAAGCAGACTGACGCCCAGCCCACAAACGGAAAACGAGGAGGAGGGACGTGTCTGTGCTTTCAGAACTCATGTCTGTGATACATGTCGGGGTCGTAGTATTTGGTGACCACCACTCTGTTGGCAAACTTGCGTCCAGTGAGGGCTTGCATGGCTTTCTGACAGTCTGCAGCAGAGACGTACTCGACGAAGATCTGAAATGAAAAAGCGCCGGTGAGTCCTGAAGAATCGATGCTACTTACGCTTTATAATATATTTTCTGACTAGAAATCCAACGCCCCCTCGATGGCGGCTCACTGGACATGTACAGTAAACATCACCTTTCCGCAGCCGGGTACTTCCACGCCATCGACGGGCCTGGGGATCTCGATGGAGCGGACAGTGCCGTACTTGCAGCACTCCTCGCGGATGTCCTCGAGGATCTCCTCGTAGTCCTCGTCGTCCACCAGCTCCTCGGGCATCACCATATTGAGAAGGCACAGCACCTCTGTGGGCATGCCAGAGTTCTGGAGCCTCTGAAGCCCAGGCACCTGCAGCGTCACCGGCGTCTCTATGATGGAGGTCTGCGGCGCACACACAGCATAAAAACGCTAAAGCTGAGGCCTCAAAGTGCAGAATCCAAAACCAGTGACTGGCAGCTTTCCTCTTTTATACACAGACTGTGCTATGATGCAACAAATGAGACCCCAGGTTCATGTTGCCACTTGTACTCACAGGATTGGCGTTTTTAGCTCCCACGCTCGCCCTCTGAACGATCAGCTTTTTGTCGCCCAGCTGCATCCCATTGAGCCCGGCTACAGCCTGATGAAGAGCAAACACACCTGTAGCCAAACGGCACAGCTCAAGATCCCACCGAAACACTTCATCGCCGTTACCTGATCGGTGGCGCTGATGTCTACATATTCGCAAAAGGCGTAACCTTTTGACAGTGACGTGGCACTGTCCTTCACCAGGTTGAACGCTTTGAGCGGCCCGAACGACGTCAGGAGCTCCTTAACCTGCAAACAAGAGTCCGGGAGCGAGATCTGAGCTGGAGAACTCACCGCCGGATGTGTTTGTCTACTCAGTGAATTCTAAATGTCCATTTGAGACTCGAAAGCAGTTTAAGACCACGACACATAGAAGCTGAATGTGAGTCACTCGTAAGGTGCTGGGCTGATCTGTACACACTGCTGGAGCATTTTACACTGTAAAGATTTCTCACTACTACGCTGCTTCCTGGGAAAACACAGGAACAACACCAGCACATAAAACTGTTCAAAGTCCTGAGAATGATCAATAACCCTGCAGCTTATTTCACTTTGTCGGTTAATCAATTAAATACAGGCTTTGTGTCATTTCCCCATTTTGCTGAAACAGTGTTTCCCACATATAGAATTTCCTTTGGGCTGGCAAAGGTATATCTGGGGATTGATTTAATAGTGCTGCTTATATTTTGAAAATGTAATCGCTGCTGCCTCGCTTGATGTGCAGGAAGCCGTGATGGCGGTCTTTCACGTCATTCAGCTGCTCACAGGAAGTGACAATTCCTCGCTTCCTAGTCATAATCTATGAATAAACCATACATGCAAGCAGGATGGCATTTTGGTAGATGAGCCACGGAGTCGCCACCTCCTCATTTACATTAACTATTTGGGCTACTTTATGCAAATCAAGCTAATCTGGTTATATGACTCCTCTGAAAACTAGAATAAACACAGAGATGCTTGTTTCTCAGCTCAAATGTGTTTTTTCTGTGTTTTAGTAACCTGCAAGAAAGCCTCCAAGCAAGCTGCCATGCTGGTTTTGTTTGGAAATCTACATCAGTACAGGAGGCTAAAGGAGAGGCACAGCACTGGCCAATCACTGATGTCTCTTTCTAATCACTCTTGAAAAAAGGTTGTACCAGGAGTTTCTCATCCTGCTAACCCAGCTGCACTGCAACTATCCCTGGCAGCACCGGTCCTTCTCCTGCTCTGGAGAACCTACTGTGAGGCTGCAGAGCAGGACGAGGACGACGTCACCAGCTGCAGTTAAAGATGGTGGAGTCGGAGTTAGGGCTGGGCGATATATCGAGTTTTTAAAAAATATCGATACATTTTCATAAGATGTGACAATATCCTTTATATCGATATAGTCTATGTTACGTTATAATTATACTTGTGGAGCCACACGTTTGCCTCTCTTTTGTCCACTTTTGTCTCTACGCAACGTTACTCGGCCTCGCCTCTCCTTCACTGAACACAACTCCCCCTCCTCCCCCATAGCTTCACCTGCAGGCAGCGACAAGATGGACACGGAAAATCTCCGTTAGCGAGTTGTGGGGCTGGACGGCGTCAACGTGTTAGCGAGCTAACCGCGCTAACGAGCTAACCATGCTAACGTCAGCCCACAGGGGCTGCAAGGCCTAAAATCCCTTCATTTTCTCAAAAGTTGACAGCGCGCCTTATGTATGAATTCTGGTTGTGCTTACTGACCGCGAACCGATTTTAGGTGGTACACGGCGCTCAGCAATCTGACAAAAAATGTTTTAGTACGCCTTTGGTAAGCTACGGAGCTGCAGCGCTTGATGGATTGTCAGAGCATTACGGCTACCGTAGTCTGGAGCCTCGCGGAGTGATACGTACTGTGCTTCAACGTAATATTACCGTATTGTGTGTGTATAAGGACCATAAATGGCACCCGTTAAGAGACATGGTTACAAAGAGGATTTCAAACTCAAGGCTGTCAGTCACGCAGTAGAAGTTGGGAACAGAGCAGCTGTGAAATCTGTCTTTGTTACTATGCTCAGTGTCTTTTAGTTTACATTTTGACTGCACAATTATGAGCTTTTTGTTATGCACAAAAACAACATTGTTTTCTTTTATTTATGGAGCATTATTATTTCATGTAAATCTATGCTGTATGTTAATAAAAATGCCTGTGTGACATCTGGGACACAGTGTGACTTATGGCTTTAAAAAAATATCGAGATATGAATTTTAGGGTCATATCGCCCAGCCCTAGTCGGAGTCTGTTGTGCTATTGGATGATAGACTCCCTGGAGAGGCAACAAGCAAGTACTACATAATCCTCATTTCTGATTCTTTCCATGACCATGATTTACTAAACGTTCTATAAGACCTGAAATTAGTGACCGAGGCCATAAAGTCATTAGGAAAACGTTGCTGAGGTATACAGTCGACACTCTCCTGTCTAACCAAAGGAGGAGAGAGGAGTCGCCCCCTGGAGGCTTTTACGAAGAAGGCATGCTTAAAGTTATATTGTAACTTTAAGCATGCCGTGATGTTACTGTGTTATATTGGAGGGGGTTTACCTTACAATAGAAAACACTTTGAGGAAACTGTTGCTGTGATTTGGCCTAACATAAATAAACTGAACTGAATTCTACATTAGCTTTCAGATCAATAAGCTACATCCATGTTTTCTACCATCTGTGTCTGTAACTTTGTACTGATTATTCGTAACCTTTAGTGTGTACATGGCTCCTCCCGAGCGCAACCACTACAAACTGAATTCAGATCTGTGGGAAACACTGTAAAATATGGAGTCTATGGATAATTTAGAGGCTGGAATGACTTAATTTTGTGGTATTTTAGCTTCAAAACAGACAATTGATTGAAGTGTTCAAACACGGTCAAATATATAAACAGATATGCATATAATAGTAATCCCATATTCAGTAGATGGTGTTAAAAAAAAGAACTAAACTTCACCAACACAAACCCCCAAACCTCAATGATCAATCCCCGGATCTTAAACGCGCTCCAAAAGCATGATGGGAGAAAGAAAGTAGCCTGTGAGCGACCTGCGGACTCGGAGTGTATCCGTGTGAGGACCAGAATGTCTTACTTGCCTTGTGTTACATGTTGGCATGGCAGCAGTAGATGAGTACTACTGAACAAATTATGAGCGCAGACTTAACGATCTTACAGGCCCCTAGCTGGGGACAAAGTGGGGGAACAAAAATGAAAGAGCTGTGAGTATCAACGCAGTGGCAGTGACTGCAAGTATTAAGAAAAAATAAGTCAGAGAATCACAGACATCAGGCTGCATGTGCTCTGCAAACTAACTGAGGCTAAATGAGACAGAATGGACAGTTAGAATTAAGTTTCTCTGCGTACAGGTGCACAAAACAAACTGTTTTTGTAGTCTTTAACAAAGGGAAAGGCCACCTTTTGTTTGAGCTGCTGCAGCGTTTCTGGAGTTGTTTACTGACTTTCAGTAAATTTCCATTTAAAGGCATTTAAAGGTGACTCTTATTTTAATCAAAATCAGGGGGTGTGTTGAAATGTTTCTGGGAAATTCTGATATTATTTCCAGATTTGCCTTTCCCATGATGCCACTGTAAATAACAATGTTCTTATCATTCAAGTAACTGAATGGGGTGTTTTATGAATCCTTCTGTATATCTATGAGTCTCACTGTTCCAAAACTGAGGGGTCCTGATTGCAGAACCACTTTACTCCAACAGCCAGGCCTCATCTGACACCCTGAGGCTGCGAGCTGGCTCATAAGAGCTCAGCATTTCATATTAAAGTAAAACTTTAACATCTGAAACATGCAGGAAGCTAGTGCAGAGGTGCCCTATTTGATGAACTGCTTCATTATGAGCCTGGTTCTGCCGGAGGTTTCTTCCTGTTAAAAGGGAGTTTTTCCTTCCCACTGTCGCCAAAGTGCTGCTCATAGGGGGTCATATGATTGTTGGGCTTTTCTCTGTATCTATGAAGCGCCTTGAGGCGACTTTGTTGTGATTTGGCGCTATATAAATAAAATTGAATTGAATTGAATTGAATTGAATTATGAGGCTAAACTGATATATAAATGTTACATTTTAAATTGACAAACTGCACCACCTGGTGGTAGAAATTAGTACTGCACTAAAGTACGCCCAGCTGTAGCTCAATTTCAGTCGATATCTCCTCAACATTCAGAGGAGTTCTCCATATAAACTTATATATAAATCTTATATATAAGTATATATAGCATTTATATATATTAGTGCTGTCAACGTTAATCTCGTCAAAATGACGTTAACGCCATAACCGCATTAATGCGGCAAATCTCCGTTAGCGAGTTAACGCGGATTGCCGCGTGCAAGGGCTGCACAGCGCTAACACGTTAGCGAGCTAATGCGTTAGTGCCGTGCAGCTACATATATATATATATATATATCGTTAAAGGCACCTACCAATCAACAAACAACAGAAAAATCCAGAAAGGCAAAGAAGAAGGATTTTTTTAACCTCTTAAGGTGGACTTTTTCTTTGATAATGACCAAATGGAATAAATACCACAAAGAAGTAACTTCATGTCACTTTATCAGCCTGCTGTTTAAATATACTGGACTTTGCTTACCTGTCTTAAATCAGTAAGCTTAGCATGAGAAAGGTGTAAGGAGTTTACTTATATTCAATGATTAATGTAAAATCAGAGAGTCACCAAAATAAAAGCTGTGACATTATGGAACACAGGCACAAGCACTGTATGTTGTGTTGTTTTCTATTTCGTGCTTTTACACCATGCGCTCCCTTCAGCTATTTTGACTTCCATCGGAAGCCTTGTTACTCGAGACTAACCATATTTCTCACGTCACAAAGAAATGTGAAACGTAAAACATACTACGCATGTTTCAGGGTGACAAAAACCTCATGTGAGCGTAAAGTGAGGAAAGCTGAGCGCAGCTGTTCAGCCTGCGCTCAGATAAATACCTGGTCGTCATTAAGGTAGTTGGGGAGGCCTCCTATGAACAGTTTATGAGGGGAATCGGGAACAACAGTGGAGACGACGCCTACACGAACCACGAGAAGAGAAAACAAACAAATCGCAAAACAAATATGAGCTTACAAAGCACAAATGATCCATGAAGTAAAATCTAATCTGCTCATTTCCAGTTAGTAGAGTAGCTTTGCATGACTCACAGTTCAACAAGCTCCTGCCCCTTTAAACTATCTTTCTTCTGATTGGATTTCAATCAAAAGAATGTGTGGGGATGCTAAGGCTGTGTGATTAGTCAATAACGATAATCTTGACTATTTAACACGATTATTTACTAATCTATCATGCTTCATGCCTTCTGAGCATCACATGTACTTCAAACGCAAATAAAGAAACCGATGTGGAGGTGGTGTAGAATACAGGTTCAGAAGGGGAGGTGGGGTCTGATTGTGGGGGTAGTGTTCTTGACCCTAAAGCAGCGGTCCCCAACCCCCGGGCCTCGGACCAGTCCGTGAGTTGTTTGGTACCGGGCCGCGAGAGTTGAGGCTCAGGTGTGAAATGTATAGTTTTCAGGGTTTTTATCGGTTTTCAGCGTTATTTTGTTATGGTTTTTATCGTTAACTCTGTTTTCCTGGGTCTTTTCACGTGTGTTATGAATAAATCTTATTTTTTTCGGTACCGGTACTAGTTTTATTTTGTTGTATTTATCCGCGACACCTTAAAGGCCGGCCCATGAAAATATTGTCGGGCATAAACCGGTCCGTGGCGCAAAAAAGGTTGGAGACCGCTGCCCTAAAGCCCATCTCACAAGGTCATCCCAGGACGTCCAGGCAGCAGGACTAACATGCTTTGGGAGACCTGTGACAAAGAAAAATGGGCCAAGACCCTGAGACTTCCTTTAACCATGTGCTCATTGGGCCTCATGAAATCACAGGTGTTGTCAGATATAGATGGGAAATTGTACTTGACTGGTTTGAGCTCAGTATGACACAAGCGAAAGCTGAAGTGATGCTTTTGTACTGCTGTCACTGACCTCTGTCTCAAATCTAGACTGAAGTAAATCAGATCTGAACTGGATTTCTCGGATAAAGCTGTGACGTCTCAATTATAATAAGAAGTTTCTTCATCTCCGTCCATTTTCATCAGTCATCGTTTCATCCCAACTACTCTGAAACTAAACAGAGGAGTGGCCACAGCAGAGATAGAAGCTCACTGTGACGTCCTGCAGAGCTCATCCTGGCTAACATGAATATCCACCATTAAAAGAACTTGTATATGTCAGGAAATAAGGTCTGGCTTCATGTAAAAACAGGTCATTTTAACTCTAACTAAATTTAATGACGTTAGATGACACTGGATAACTCTGAAGAGAAGAAGAAGAAAGCATCGGAGTCAAACCTGGGACGTGGAACGCCGGCTGCTCTGAGATTCCGGGTAACGGCCGATAGTCGTGAGGTCGTCTGATCTTGAGCGACTGACCCTGGAAAATGATCCCATCGAAGGCCATGGCCTGCGTCGTCTCATCCACAGACCGAAACTAGGAAAGAAAGTCGCACTGAGCCAACAAAGAACAATTCTAATCACACCTACTAACACGACTGCTTCAGCAGGAATCTGATTAATCCTACAGTGAGCCGTTACCGAGGGTGAGATTTAACCTTCGACTCGTCTGTGAAGAATCGCAGCAGAAGCCAAAACTGTGCAGACACCACGCACATGTATGCGCCTCACGTTAACTAGTGCTAAACAGCAGCTCAGAGCTCTCAGACAAGCTGCTTGTGCTCAGAACTGAACATGACGTAATGTTACTGTGAGAAGGACGGGTGATTTCAACGGTCAATAAAAAATAAACAAATGAAAATAAATAATAAGCACATAACAAATATTCTTTAAAAAGTTTAATTATCTACCAACAGAAAATAATTTGTTAAAAATAGTTTGAATAATAAATATAGAAGTGTTATTTATATATTCTTTACCAACCTAAAACACTGAACAGTAATAGAAACTCTCACCTCTAGGAAAGCAAAGTTCTTATCCTGGTTAATCTGCACGGCGAGAACGGGGTTACTCGGGGCTTGTGAGAGTCCCGCGAGGCGCATCTGGGCGTTAAAGAACTCAGCCATGGACTCCTGAGGAGACAGAAATCAAACCTGAGGCGCCGCACCAGCAGGTCTGTTTGGTACGAATCTACAGCGACCACGAGAGTACCTCGGTCACTCCAAACGGGATGTTGCCAACGTAGAGGCGCCTGGCTTGTCTCGTCATCTGACTGCCGACTATGGGCACTTGTGTCGGGGCCGCAGCTACTCCAGTAGTGGTGGACGTTGCCAGCAGAGCTATTGTTGGAATCTGGCCGGCCGCTGAGGAAACACGAAGGAGGGACAGTGTTTGCTGCCAAATAGCTGCACACAGACGCCGCTATTAATGTGTTTCAGGGATAACTATCCCACAGTCAGGCTGCAGAGCAACAAACACGCCGTTTTGTGAAGCACAGCGAGTGTTTAAAGGTGTCAGCGTGGTTCAGAGCTCATCACAGAACAAACACGAGCATAGATTCAGGCAAATCTGATTGAAAAACTACAAAAAACATAAAATAATTTGGTCTAAATTAACACAACCATCTCCACCAATCAGAGGGCTACCAGAGCCATGTTAATGACTTATAGACTGAGATGATATGCTCATGTTTCCTGGTTTGGCTGCCGATTGGCTTTTGGAGCAGGGACAGCAAAACCACCAGTACTCAAAGAGCGCCATGGCTCTCTCACAGCGTCCCTGCATTAGATAATAACAGCAGACATCTCCATCGGCCATCCCACATCCAACCGTCACACCTCCTTCACACTGTCGCTGACCAGCTGTGCAGAAAAGAGGAAGAAGCCAAGCACTGCCTGTTCAGATCAAGCAAAGCAGAACGAGAAACACAGACTGACAGTTTTCATTGTTTTTTAAGCTCCGGTTACAAAGAAGCTCTTTGTGCGTTTAACCTGTCTCCTCTGCAGCCGTGGCCGAGCTGAAGGATCAACAACAGCGCAAACACAAACCAAAGTAGCCGATTCCTTTATGTTCTTTTTACACTGGACCCTGGTGGCATTGAACAGCAAAAACACGCAGACAGCGCTGTAAACACGACTGTTTCAGCTGGTTCAGGATTTACGGCAGGCTGTCTGACTTTTCCAGCCCACATGTGAAGTAGCAAAGCTCAGATCGGGGTTCAGCGTTGGAGAACAGATGAGTTAGAGAGCTGGGGAGCAGCAGAAACTCACTGCAGCTCTGATTTAGAGGCTGAAGAGGCAAAGAGAACAAGTCGGGTACCTTGCATAGCTTTATATTGCATTGGTGTGATGTGTTCAAAGCCAGGAGGAGGCACGTCCCAATATTTGCAGGTCCTTTTCTTCCTCGTTCGTCTTGGAGAGTGGCTGCACGCAGAAAACACAAAAACATCTGAGTGAAACCTTTCAGTGGTTACGTGAACACAGAAATATCTTAATAATGATGTCATCACAGAAAAACTGTGTTTGCTATTTTTTTACTGTTGAATTTCCTGAACTAATTTCTCTTTAAAGCCAAAGTGTTCAGTTTAGTTTTGTTATATTTTATTTTATTGAGCTGCACGAGTTAATCTGTGTTGTTAGAGGTCAAGAATCTCAAGCTGAGCCACATTCAGTCCACTGGACTGCTGAAACTTCTCTATCACTCTAAAGATGCTTAACTACACGTTTAATCCTTGTGACACCTTAGCGTAAAAATAAGAAGTGCAATTTCAACAGTATGGCTCATTGTTTCTACAAAACGCTGCTCTAGTAAATGAAAGAAATGTGTTGCCTCAAATCAACTCTTTGGGTTTAAATTGTGATAAATAAATGTGTAAAACTACAGAATAAGTTCTGGTAGCTCATTGGCCAGGCCGCCTTATGTTTGACACCCCTGTGTTTAATGTTTTGGCTGCAGGAATATCCAAATCTCTGGGGTAAATAAAGAGTATCTTATCTTTATGTGACAGTGATTGGAATGACATCTTTTGCTACTTTATGAATTCAAAAATACTGAATTCAGAATTCATTCGTTCAGTAATGAAAACGAACATTTCTTTCACTTTGTTTATGGTCTGAGGATCTACAAACAAACACGGTGTAGGAAGGCATGCTGTTTTCCACCTGTGCTTCTTGTGGTCTCGGGAGGAGCTGCGGCGATCCCGGCTCTTCCTGTCCCGGCTACGGCTGCGTTTCTCCCGGCTGCGGCTACCTCGGTCTTTGCTCCAGCTGCGATGCTTGTCACCTCGTCCGGGAGAGCCGCTGCGACTCCTCTTCTTGTGCCGCTCCCTCTCTCGCTCTGTGAGGTCAGGAAAAACACGGGATGACAAACACGACAGAGCAGCGGCGCTTCTTTTTTGAAAGAAACCAAATGTTTTCAGGCTGTTCCAACACCGCTTTACTCTGAGAGAGGTTCAGGTACACTCCGAAGGATTTCACTCGTCCACCTCACCTGAGATCAGCCTGGTGCCCAGGAAATAAAACTAAGTTGACATCTCTAGTTTCACAGGAGTTTGCCCGGAATATTGGAAAGCTTCAATCTAAAAATCTTCCCCAGTGAACATCCAGGCCAGTAGATCAGAGTTTTACTGGCCTCTTTTACTTACCGGCAGCTTAATCTCAAAGAATATTACTTAATTTATCAGCACATTTAGGGGATAATATAAAAGTATAAGAGGAAAAACATCAGCTAAAGCAGTGCTAGAGCAAATACCAAGACCGGTGTCTGGATTTAAAGATACAGACAGTTTTCATTTCTTCCTCATTCAGTTGGCTGTCGTGTCATCGCCATCAGTGACCAACCAACCCTAACCTGCTGCTCTGGAGATGGACAACAAGGACCTTGTTATGGACAAACAGATGTGGATCCATGCCAGTCAGAATTCTTATTTCTTTTGTACCTTAAAGACTTGAGAGAAAAAAGACTTTACACATATTCAGACAGACAGCACAAGGTTAGGGTCTCTGCTGATGAAGTCCTGAACATCAGGACTTCCGCAGGCACAAGCATCCTCCACTGCAACCACTGAACATCCAAGGTATGGACATTGAGGCTGTGGACAGCTACAGGGACCTTGGTGTTCATCTGAACAACAAACTCCTGAAGACCTTCTATGACTCTGTGGTGGCCTCAGCCATCTTCTATAGCAGCGGTCCCCAACCTTTTTTGCGCCACGGACCGGTTTATGCCCGACAATATTTTCACGGACCGGCCTTTAAGGGGTCGCGGATAAATACAACAAAATAAAACTAGTACCGGTACCGAAAAAAGAAGGTTTATTCATAACACACGTGAAAAGACCCAGAAAAACCGAGTAAACGATAAAAACGATAACAAAATAACGCTGAAAACCGATAAAACCCCTGAAAACTATACATTTCACATCTGAGCCTCAACTCTCGCGGCCCGGTACCAAATGACTCACGGACCGGTACCGGTCCGAGGCCCGGGAGTTGGGGACCGCTGTTCTATTGTGTTTTCTGCTGGGGCGGCAGCATCTCTGCTGGGGACAGGAAGAGACTGAACAGGCTGATCAGAAGGGCCAGCTCTGTTCTGGGACGCCCTCTGGACCCAGTGGAGGTGGTGAGTGACAGGAGAATGGTGGCTAAGCTGTCATCCCTGTTGGACAACATCTCCCACGCCATGCAGGAGACTCTGACAGCTCTGAGCAGCTCCTTCAGTGGGAGACTGCGGCACCCACGGTGTGGGACGGAGAGATTTCGCAGGTCTTTCCTCCCCACTGCTGTCAGACTCCACAATAAAGACTTTTGCAGCTGATCAAACACACAAACCCACACATGTGCAATAAGACTGCTATATGTGCAATTCTTCTTCTGACGAAGTTGTATTTTTGTATTTTCCTACTCAGTTTTATATAGTATTTGTATTTCTATTTTATTCTATTGTATTTTATTGCATTCCAGTGTTTTCTAATTTCTGCTACATAACTTTGCACTTTTGCTGTAACAAAACAAATTTCCCACCTGTGGGACTAATAAAGGTCATCTTATCTTATCTTATCTTATCTTGTCTTATCAGAGGGTTAATGATGTCTGGTGGTTTAATGGCCTTTTAATGTGAAAATACTGACTCTAAGAAGAAAGTAGCCATTAGTAAAGGTTCGTTTTGATTGGTGGAAACAGCATCACTTGCCTGAACGGGTCAGCAGCTCATAACCCTGGTGTGGTTGTTTTTTCACCTCACAGGCTGTGATATCGCTGTAATTTTCCATCTGTAGAAGCACAATTTACTACTGTGGACGTGACCGTGCAAACAGCTCTGCTGGAGGTGAGTGGGGGTGTTAGCCTCTTTTTGCAGAAAGATGATAGCTGGTAGAAGAACAAAACTCTCACGTTCTTCTAAAAGTTGATTATTTTCATGTCATTCCATAAACTCTTTAATCTTTTG
The DNA here is from genome assembly GCF_963576455.1 of Neolamprologus multifasciatus. Classification (NCBI taxonomy): domain Eukaryota; kingdom Metazoa; phylum Chordata; class Actinopteri; order Cichliformes; family Cichlidae; genus Neolamprologus; species Neolamprologus multifasciatus. The sequence goes on along the minus strand of NC_140442.1, from coordinate 3,939,442 downwards.
AGTTCTACAGATAATTGCTTCATAATTATCATGTAAATATTTAATAGATCTACTCTTTTCTCTTTTATCTACTGATAATTAAAGAAATTCTCCTTTCTGTAGTACCTGCAGGGTCTGACACCCTTGGATATGTTGCTGATCATATTTCTCTGAGAAAAGTGACAGTTTAATGTGGCCTTTCTTCTTGGCTGTACAGTTCTTAAGACCTTTTAACAAATCGATAAGAGGTATTCTTGTTTTCTGTGTGGATCTGATCCAGCTGTACCAGAGCTCTTTGATTAAATGTCAGGCTGTGGACGAGGTCTGTTTGACTTTTTATTCTTCCTTTGTGACTGGAAACCTTCTTTAACTTCGCTGGCATGTTTTTATTATTGCAGGTATATTACGCATTATAAGAGATTAATAACACCTAAATGAATGAATATAATAGCAAATATTCACTGGAGAAGCTGGGAAAAAGTTAAAAAGATTCAAAATTGATATTGGGTTAAGTCTGACTGCTGTGACATCATTCAAAGATGTTAGTGATGGGAGAGTTGGACCGCTGCATAAAGTTATCCCAAAGTTATCCCAGCTTATCCCAAGTATTCTCAGTGGCATCGGGTGTGCAGTCTGCATTGGCCAAGAAGTGTGTGAAAATCATGTCTCATGCTTACTCAACCACTCTTGCACAATCTGAGCCCAACGAATCCTGGCATCATTATCTTGGAATATGCTGACGAAGTGAAGGAACATCTGATCACAAAACAATATTCTACTCTTTTCTTTACAATTTTTAATATATATACACACACACACACACACACACATATATGTATATTTTCATAGGCACATGAGCTTGTGAAACATAATATATTTTTTAATAATATATATTTTTTAACTAACACGACTTGAATGAATTTTCATTCATCCAAGTAATAAAAAAAATTTTGCCAATGAAATATGAAATTTTTTTTAAATTTTAATTAAAATTTTAATTATTAAAATGTATAAAAATAAAATGACATTTTGACAGAACTTCAAAAAAGATAATAAATAATAAATAAAATAGGCTTTAAAATAGTATTAAAAATAATAAACTAGTGTAGGGATTACATATGCAGACACACGCAGACATAAATATAAAGTGATGATAAGTATGTGTTAAGTTCAGCTCCAACTCCTCATTATTACTGAAAAAATTACAGATAAACTGTTTCCTTCATTTTTTGTCCTTTTCTAATTTCTTCCCTAGTGATGCTGTTCGATCCATCACTCAAAATTTTTTTTTTTAATTAATTTGTTAATAACGCGTTGCAATACTTGTTAATGGATGCCGAATTCAGAAACAGTACCAAATGATTCAGAAAGTGCCGTGTTACTACATTTCTGCCCGCAGGTGTCTTCACGGTGTAGGAGAAAACCATAAAGAGGTGCGCGGTTTTCCTGGAGTTTGGCCTCCTGCTGCCTCAGGTAAAATTGACTGTGCGCTCTTACCGGCACCCAGACTGCGTCCAGGGCTGTGTGACAGATTTAGCAGCTTCAGAAGCAGGCTGAAGTCTAATCAAAATATGATCGCACAGATAAGGCAACTAAGCTGAGTCATAGAGAGGAAAAGTACGCGCTGAAGTTGGTGTCAGGTCGCGATATTCATTCATAAAACCAACTGAGCGAGCTAACGGTCCGCACCGGCGCTACGCTGCTAGCTTGCAGAACGAACTGGGGCACAGACGGACGGCAGCACTCACCCTGTCGATTCTCGCTCAGCTGTTTCTCAAACTCCTCGAAATCCGACATGATGTGTGTCACGCTGCTGTGAAAAGAAAAATACGGCGGCTCCGATGTGTCTGACGGGAAAGATGAAGCGACCTGTCCGCTCTGTCAGCGCAAAATCCAAGAGCTCCTCAGAGTCAAGATAGACTCACAGCATCCGGCAAGCCCTTCAAAATAAAATCAAGCGGAAGTTTAAAATTGTAACATTTAGCGGTGATACGCAAAACAAGAAATGTAAATCCTAAAACAAAAAACAACATTGCATTTTATATTGTTTTTGTAGTTTTAAATCTTCCCCATTATCAGTATTACTTTATTATTTTAAATTATTTGCCTGACATGTTACACATATCTTTGTTTTGGAATGACTTTTAGGAATTTCGTACATAGCTTACCTGACGTGAACACTGAGTAACATTTTAAGATAATGAAAATGGTGTTGGCTTAATCTTTGATCCGTGGAAGCGGTGTGATTGTGGGGTTATGGTGGGATAATATGTTTATCGTATATCTCTGCAGTAGCTATATTAACTCATCACTCATAGTATTATTTGAAGGAAATATTAAGTAATTTCTTATCTTCATGTTCTCTTTTGGGTGGACAAATATCTATGGCCCCTGCTTTGGTCCTGAAATATTAATGCCATTAATGCAGGTCATTAACATTTGGCTTCTTTCTTCTATAGTGTGGATTTTGTTTCCCCTTACCCCACATCCAGTCCAGGCAGCTGGGTTCTTCATCCCCACAGTTGCCAAGTTATTGAGTCCACCCGGTGGTCTGCTGCTTTTAAAGTCCTGTTAGCACCAGGATTGTGGTTCAAAACTTGACTCAGTATCTTTAAAATAGCACATCAGGTTATCAGATTTCATCTCTGTTAGAGCTTGTGTCATACTAAAGACACATAGGCCAATTCATATCTGGTCCACCCGCTGACCTTAGTTTAAAAACACTAACACAAAATTAATTGGGGATTTGTAGGTTTTCATATCAGAAGTTGAGGTTGAGTTGACACATAAACTACAAGATCAAATGTTTTTTATATTTGCACCTGTTTTACTAATGTTTCCCACAAGCTTTCAGGTTCAGGTATTAGATAAAATGTGATAAACAACATCAAAGATTGATGATTTTGCCTTTACATAACACAACTACTACAGCAGTAGAGGCTGTAGTAGTTGTCTTTATTTCCCAATATATTTCCCAATATAACACACCTGGGGCTCTTGATCCCAGCTTCAGCGTAAGTTATAGTAAAATTGAATTTGAATCCCTTATTTCAGGTAAAATGCAACCTGCAAGATAAGAACCACAGACCTCGGGATGCTTAGAAATACTTACAGTATGTGCGAGGTTTTATGCAGCAATGGGTAATTATTTATGGATCACAGAAGAGGGGCAGCCTCCTGCAGCCAGTAGGAGCCCCATCTCCTCCCCACCTGTCATTCTAAACATACCATGTTGACAACATACATGGAAAATAACTGACTCAGCTGTGCTGCTATTAAAAGAGCTCAAATCCTAAAGTATTGCAATGCCTGGCCGGTTGGGCTGCTGTCATGTCACAGGAGCTGTGCTGAGCAGAGCAGCTACAGCTCCTCAGGAGGGGAATTAAACTCGACTACCTGCAGAGGCCCAGGAAGCGGTAAGCGGTGGCTGCTAATTCAATTCCTTGCAAATGTCGAGGTTGGGTGGCTCAGCCACTCAGAAATGAGCTGCTCATTATAATCTAGCTGTGAGTTATGCGAAGTGCAGAGACCCCGTGAGAACGGTGGAGAAACTTTGCTTTAATGTAAAATTTGACCGCAGACTCAGAAGCCAGAGGGACTGAGAAGTGCTCCGTTATTTCACGACTTTGTTTTGGAATAACCTGGCGAGTCCGGGGTGACAGTGAGCCTTTGTGAGGGCCACAGCATCTATTTTTAGTGAAGTGTATTTTTAGAAAACTCTTCTTGGACAAACAGCCAGTGCTTGGCATGGTGAGCCTTAACTGAAAGGTTATCCTCAAATTCCTGGTTGGATACAACATGCGAGTGTCTGTCTTCACTGCCAGATGAGAAATGTGTAGAGTTAACGGTGGTATGAGGTGGCCAGTGGACTAAACACCAAGTAACTTTACACTGAAGTCATTTTGTGTCTTTTTGTTGCTGTTTTTTGTGTATTTGTCGTACTTTCAATTTCAGTCACCAAAGACTGAGTACAGAGGAATCCAGACTCACACTGGACCTGTTGTCATTTTGTCTCTTTTTACAACTTTTTTTTTCTTGTGTCTGTTTGCTTTTTTATATTTGTGATTGTGTTTCATCTCGTCATTTTTTTCTCTTTGTTTAAACTAATTTTGTGTCTCTCTGTTGTTATATTTTTTCATTTTGCAGTTGCTTTTTGTGGATAAATATCTGTTCCTTTGTTATTTTTCTCTTTTCCTGCAACTTTGTCTTTTTATTGCTTATTTGTGCATTTGCTTTGCAGTTTTTTCTTTCTTAGTTTTCCCCTGTTGTGATTTTTTTGTGTGTTTTGTGTTCTAGTGTTTACTGTCATTTTTGTCTCTTATTGCAGGCTTGTTTTTTTCCCTCTCTCTTTGTAGTAACTTTTTGTATCTTTTTGTTGCCATTTTTATCTTTTGCGCTACATAAACAGTATAAGTGATGGACAGTGTTGGGAAGGTTACTTTTAAAATGTATTCCATTACAGAATACAGAATACATGCCCCAAAATGTATTCTGTAACGTATTGCGTTACGTTACTCAATGAGAGTAACGTATTCTGAATACTTTGGATTACTTAATATATTATCATGCTGTTTACAACTACATGAATGTACTATTGCTGTGATTTATTACTGTTACTGAAGGTTCGCGGCTCCGAACCGTAGTAAAGGGACCTCTGGCTAATACGGTGGGTTCTGTGTCGGGCTCGCAGCTGAAAACTAGCTTTACTTTGTTGTCTGGGTCAACTTTGCTAGCAGAGACAGAGAGAGGCGTTGAAAGGCTGCTCCAACAGAACTTATTGTTTTTGGAGGAAAACACGAACACGGTGTACAGTCGAGTCTTAATAGCTTACTTACAACTGGGCTCGTCAGGCTCTCTTCTTGGCTGCAGTGGTTATTATTATATTTACATGCTTCCAGCTCCCGTTTTTGCTCGATGACAGCTCGTACTTTTCCTTTTTCTCCCTCCCTCGCTCACAGACACATAACATGTATGGCAGTCCATTCTCCCTGCAGCACGGACTACACTGCCCATGATGCTACATTCTTTAGAGCTATGCATGTAGCATTCTGCCTATTAGCTTAGCACAACAACAACAGGCGCTCTCTCACCCAGGAAACAGGCACAGAGAGAGCGTCACCCTGTAACCATGGCAACCGTAACGCTGCCGCCTGCAACAACAGAACGTAGCTGTCAAACAAAACCCAAACAGTCCTGACCCGCGACAATATGAAACAGGGAAGTACCGCCGTGTAATCCATTTATTTCAACAAAGTAACTGTATTCTAAATACCACCTTTTTAAACGGTAACTGTAACGGAATACAGTTACTCATATTTTGTATCTTAAATACATAACGGCGGTACATGTATTCCGTTACTCCCCAACACTGATGATGGATGTACCTAGAGTGACGTCATCCACTGGTTTCTGAGGTCGTGTTTTTAAGCCTCGAGATGAGCATTTTCTCCGTTGCCATCTTGGTTTAAAAAAAAGTGGATGTGATGAGGAGGAGCAGGTCCAACTGTCAGACGGTCACTGGCTAGTGGTTAGCCACTGAGCGTATCACACATATGGTAACCCATCCAGGGATCTGGCATCATTTCCTAATGCCTAACTCTAACCCTACGATTCATAAGGCAAATTTGTTTAAAGACTTTAAATAATAGTATGAAAAGCTGGACTTGATATCAAGTGGTTGATGAGAACTTGTGTATAAATATTAAAATATCCAAGTATACTGTTTGTACATCCAGAAGAAAGACATTAATGATCTCTCATTTGTCTTTATTTTGATTACTGGTGTAAGAACGTGGTTTAAAAAGTCTTCTCTGTTTTTGTTTCAGAGTCATAAGAACACATAGTTAGACTTAAAAAAGGTTGTAAAGGGTGAGATGGATTCCAATGTAACAGAGCCGGAGAGCTTCTGGGTATGAAACGCATGTATCGACTCACTTCCATCCCATCTCATCTGCATCAGTAAAATTCAAATAATATTCAATTTAAAACATAAATCCATGTTTCAGACTTGAAACATGCTTTTTGTGCCTAACCACGATTTCAAGAACATTTGTGGCTGTAAACGAGCACCAACCAGCACCTGTACAGCTCACACAGCAGCTGGAGTCTTATTGTTGTTGCTTAGACGCAGAACAAAAACCTGACAAAAAGGCAGAATGACATTTTTACACTTTGGTAATTGTACTGACTGCAAACCGAGGTCATTAGAGGACTGATTTTAGTCTAGACTAACAGTTTCCCACGCTGTGTTAGAGGTGTGTCTGTGTTTCCTGATATATGTCAAACTTTTGACATATATCAAATATCTAGAAAGAATCATCCTTTAATTTCATTCCTACATGTTACAACGAAAACATTTTTCAGGAGATGGACTCGACGTGGACCACCACTGTGCTCCTGGTGCCCTGCGTGGTCCTGCTAACAGCTGGATTTTTCTACCTCTACGGTGTAATCATGGGACTGTTGTCCAAAACGTCTGTACGCAACAAGGTGGTGGTTATAACTGATGCTTTATCTGGGCTTGGAAAAGGTAACACACACACACAAACACTTTGGTAATTTTAGGTGAACCTTTTCACAGGATCTTTAAACTGAACTTGGTTTCTTAGCAGTTCTGTATGTTGTGTGAAGAGTGTGCAGGTGTGTTTCACAAAGGAGGCGCGAGGCTGATCCTCTGCGGGAAAAACTGGGAGAAACTCGAAGAACTCGCTGATGATTTGGCAAATTCTTCGGATCCAACAGTGGTAAGTCTAAAAGCACTAAAATTAGAGATGATAACAGCTCGTAGACCGAAGGACCGTTGACAAAGTACTCAGTGAAGTACACTATAATGCCAAAAGTATTCACTCACCCATCCAAATCATTGAATTCAGGTGTTCCAATCACTTTCATGACCACAGGTGTAAAAAACCAAGGCATGTAGAGTGATCCCAACTTTGTGTAAACAGTTTGGGGATGGCCCCTTCCAGTTCCAACATGGCTGGGCACCTGTCCACAAGTCTGTGTTGACTTGTGAAATGGATGAGCAAGTTTGGTGTGGGAGAACTTGACTGGCACAGTCCTGACCTCAACCTGACAGAACACCTGTGAGATGAATTACAGTGTAGCCTGTGACGCAAGCCTTCCCGTCCAACATCAGTGTCTGACTTCACAAATGGGCTTCTTGAAGAATGGTCAAAAATTCCCAGAAACAATTCTAAACCTTGTGGAACGCCGTCCCAGAAGAGCTGAAGCTGTTATGGTTGCAAAGACTGGCCCAACATCTTAGTTAACTCTGTGGATTAACAATGGGATGTCAGACGAGAAAAATCCTTTGGGCAATATATCAATCAATCAATCAATCAATCAATCAATCAATCAATCAATCAATCTTTATTTATAAAGCACTTTTCATACAAAGATGTAGCACAAAGTGCTTTACATGGTTAAAGCAGCCCACCCCGCCCTCCAACTCACTCCCCACACTCTCATTAACATGAACGATCATGGATACATCCCCCCCACCACCCACCACCCCCCACGCACACACACACACACACACACTTAAAGAGTAAAATTGGGCTGGGCACACATGATCCAGGTGAGGAAACACTATCACGGGGGGCCGTCTGCACCTGGAGCCGGTCACAGACCGCAGCATCCAGGCTGGGCACACAGCAGGAGGGAGGCAAAGAAGCCCACAGAGCCCCAGCAGCCACGGTCGATCACAGCCCCGATGCAGAGGGCCCCCTCCGAGGAAACACTGGAGATATGACCTAACAAGAGTATATACAGAATAAAAAAATGAAATAAATAAGAATGGGATACAATATAAATATAAATAGAGTAAGAAGATAAAAAATGAATAAGAATAAAATCAATAAATATTAGGTGAAACCTAAATTAATAATATAAATAGAATAACAGGATAGAATAAATAAGCATAAAATAAATAAACGTTAAGTAAAAGCTAAATTAAAAAGGTGGGTCTTGAATCAGTACACTGTAAAAGATGTAATCACTAATAATGTGCAGTAAAGCTTCTTTTTCACTGGCATTTATTACCAGGCTGCATTTTTTGCTGGTGGAGCTGCTCTTTGGGTCTTTGGTGGATTGTAAATGTCAAAGTAATTAAAAAAATGAAGAAGTGAAAACTTACATTTTCTTCCCTTTTAAGTTGATGAAACATTTTTTGAATTAACTTGAACCACCTTTTCAGAATTACTACGCTCCACATAAAAGAGTAATTTCAGAGTTTTTGCTGTTCAGTATAATCAGAGTTTGCAGTGTGAAATAATGACTTAAATGTTTGAATGCAACAAAGCCAGAGAGCTTCTGAGTATGAGACGCCCCGTTTTTCATATAATCACCTTAATCGGATCCTAATTAAGGGTTTGACTGAAAAGATCAAAGTGAAGCGATAGATGTGCATGAAGACTTGATGTTTCATGAGCTTCAAGCTCTTTTATCAAAGCTTCATAGATAATATGAACCCTCAACGGTCCTAGAACAGTTTGAACCTGTATCTTTTCTGACCCTTAATGGGCCAATTGAAAAGCTCTAACTCTCGTCACGATGTGCTTCCCTCTCGCATTATCAAAAATGCCCTGAACACTACAGGACCCTGCATCTCACTTCTAATGAATTCATCCCTCTTATCAGGCTGCGTCCCTGCTGCTTTCAAACATGCAGTCGTTCAACCTGTTATCAAGAAAAGTAATCTTGATCCTAATGTCCTTTCAAACTATAGACCGGTTTCTAAACTTCCTTTTGCTTTTGCCGCACCAAAACTCTGGAACAGTTTGCCGACTGATGTCCGTGCGTCGGAATCCATCCAATCCTTTAAATCACGTTTAAAAACCCACCTGTTTAAGCTTGCCTTCCAAACAACTTAGTTTTTAACTTTTCCCCGGTTCATGCTTGTTGCCACGTCACCATCTTATAACTGTATTTTCTTTTGCTGATAATTGTATTTTCCTGCTCCTTTACTGCTGTAACTCCGCAAATGCGGCTCGTCTGTGAAGCACTTTGATGTACCTGAGACTTTTAAATGTGCTATAAAAATAAAATTGAAACAGAAACTGAACTGAATATCATAGATAACTATAGCATCAGGAAAACTAGGAAAACACTAAGAATTTACTGGGAAAAAAGAGGTAGAGTAGACAGTGAAGACAACAGTTATGAATATACAAAGGTCGTGTCCAAATTCATGGGCTGCTTCCTCCTGAGGCCACATTTGTAGACCGATTACGTCACAGCGACGCGCCGAAGGCTGTCCAAATTCATAGACTCCTCCGAATGCAGCCGACAAATGCGTCCTCCTTTTTCCCGAATTTGAAGGATGGGTCGGGTGTGTCCTTTGTGGCCTACCATATCCCAGAATTCATAGCGCGGCCCAGCCAAACTCCTGTTTCCAACAATGGCGGCCGCTACTAAGTTTTAAAATTACTCTTACTAATCTTTCTGGGTCACAAAATAAACTTTTAACATATTTTCAGGCGAGAAAGTAGCTGTGTAAACGTCAAATATCTGCTCGGTTTATCAAGATATCGCATATTTGCAAAAGTGCTTCGACGTTTTCGGAGCATCTGCTACCCACCAGCTCGATAACAAGCCGGGAGCTCGAGGGTCACTGAAGCCGTCGAGAACGGCACATCATTTTCAGATCACCGCGGAGTTTCGCTACTCAGGTTAAACGTAATATATAAGTCACTTAGACAACCTAAAAATGTTATTGTTGGGCTTTTTTCAGTGTTTTGTTTGTCCATCCATCCATCCATTCGCTTCCGCTTATCCTTTTCAGGGTCGCGGGGGGCGCTGGAGCCTATCCCAGCTGTCATAGGGCGAGAGGCGGGGTACACCCTGGACAGGTCGCCAGTCTGTTGCAGGGCCAACACACAGGGACAGACAACCATTCGCACTCACATTCATTCGCACATTCACACCTAGTGACAATTTGGGTTATCCAATTAACCTATCCCCACAAGTTTTGTTTGTTCGTGAGTAAATCGGTTTGGCTGAGATTAAAGTTATTAGATTAGATAAAATAAAACTTTATTAATCCCCCGGGTGGGTTCCTCCGGGATTTTCACACAGCTGAATAAACGTCAAACAGAAAACTGATTAAACAGAAGTGTGAGACGGTCGAGAATTTACGCCAGTGTCCTGTTATATTTTAGATAGCAAGGAGCAGACGGCTGAGTTTATTAAACTCCACCGAGACAGCGGTGACGCTAATCAGAAGGCTAGACCGTCCAATTTCCTCAGCCGTTTACTTCCGGCCTACCCGACCTTCTGAGGACCCGGCCCACGTAGACCGCGAAGGTCCTCAGGAGGATGCAGCCCATGAATTTGGACACGACCAAAGACTGAATACAGGTGGAAACAGGTGGAAACAATCAAGGTAAGACAGTAAAACTAAAGACAGACGGCACAAAGACTACCAAAAAAAAAACAGGAAGTAAAACAGGGAATAAACAAATCACTGGGGTACAGGGGAGGCAGGAACAGAAACTCAAGTAATTACATAAAAACAAAACCACAACCAAGAAGAGAACAAAACTCAAACATGTGGATACAAACATAAAGAAACCAACCAGGAAATAACTTATAAGAATACAAATCTCAAAACATCACCACACAAAAATCCCAAAATTAAAACCACAAATCAGGCACAAAATCCTGACATGATATTCTTAGCGTAAAGAATGATAACATGAAGCCAACACATCAGTGCATTTTGTCAATAAGAAAAAAAATTCTTCCACTTACACAACAGGAATTAAGAAGACTCGAATATAAATTTACCTCCACTCCTATTGGCTGTTGTTCTGCCCGTCACATCACTTCCTGTGACCACTATTTGGCTTTATAGAACAGCCACTAATGTTGCTGCAGGTCACGCAGAGCCCACCGTGCAAATGTCACACATGATGCTACACTGAAATTCACCGTAGCGCCACGCCCGTCAAGAAAAGCTCAAAACCTTCCACATTTGTTCTTCTAAAGACTTTCGTGTATGAAACCCAAACAATTAATTATATTATTTCTGTCTCTGCACATTTATGTAAATTCTGTCTTTTTCAGCATGTTAGCTATTATTACTGCTATTACTAATAATAATAAACATATTTCAATTGCTCAAATCACAAGTACTACATTACAAGTGAAAGTAAATGAGATGTAGTCACCATCAGTGTTGGGAAGGTTACTTTTAAAATGTATTCATTACAGAATACAGAATACATGCCCCAAAATGTATTCTGTAACGTATTGCGTTACGTTACTCAAAGAGAGTAACGTATTCTGAATACTTTGGATTACTTAATATATTATCATGCTGTTTACAACTACATGAATGTACTATTGCTGTGATTTATTACTGTTACTGAAGGTCCGCGGCTCCGAATCGTAGTAAAGGGACCTCTGGCTAATACGGTGGGTTCGTGTGGGGCTTGTAGCCGAAAACTAGCTTTACTTTGTTGTCTGGGTCACTTTGCTAGCGAGAGACAGAGAGAGGAGTTGAAAGGCTGCTCCAACAGAACTTATTGTTTTTGGAGGAAAACACGAACACGGTGTACAGTCGAGTCTTAACAGCTTACTTACAACTGGGCTCGTCAGGCTCTCTTCTTGGCTGCAGTGGTTATTATTATATTTACATGCTTCCAGCTCCCGTTTTTGCTCGATGACAGCTCGTACTTTTCCTTTTTCTCCCTCCCTCGCTCACAGACACATAACGGGTATGGCAGTCCATTCTCCCTGCAGCACGGACTACACTGCCTATGACGCTACATTCTTTAGAGCTATACCTGTAGCATTCTGCCTATTAGCTTAGCACAACAACAACAACAAAAAGACCTCTCTCACCCAGGAAACACGCAGAGAGAGAGCCACCCTGTAACCATGGCAACCGTAACGCTGCCGCCTGGAACAACAACGTAGCTGTCAAACAAAACCCAAACAGGCCTGACCCGCCACAATATGAAACAGGAAAGTACCGCCGTGTAATCCATTTATTTCAACAAAGTAACTGTATTCTAAATACCACCTTTTTAAACGGTAACTGTAACGCAATACAGTTACTCATATTTTGTATTTTAAATACGTAACGGCGGTACATGTATTCCGTTACTCCCCAACACTGGTCACCATACGGCACTTTGCTGCCATGCAGACCTCCTCTTCTATGCTGTTTCTCCTCTTCAGACATTTCCTCCTAAGTTGGTGCTGCTGGATTTTGGAGATACGGACAGCATGCCTGAGGCGATCGCAGAGATCCTGGACTGTTATGGGTGCCTGGATATTATTATCTTTAACAGCAGCATGAAGGTGAAAGCTCCAGCACAGACTGTGTCTCTGGAGGTGGACAAACTGCTGATGGACAACAACTACTTTGGGCCCGTCACTCTGGCTAAAGGTAGATGATGGGAACATGTTTAACTTTGACCTTTTAAGGGTGAGATGATGAAGGCTGAATTTCTCTTTCAGGCGTGCTGGCCTCCATGATCTCCAGGAGAAGTGGTCACCTGCTGCTGGTTAACAGCATCCAAGGGAGACTAGCTGTGCCTTTTCGCAGTACCTGTGAGTTTTTAAATTCCCTTTTTCATGAAACTTCAGATAACTTCAGTCTGCATAATGTTCGTATTATAAAAACTGCTTTTAGTTTATGGTGAACTCATTTGCTGTATGTTGAGGTAATCTGTTGTAAAACTGCTTAAACTGTTTCTGTGGAAACAACAGAAAAGTTAGTTCAGTCTGTATTTTGTTTCTGATCAGTTACAAAGCAAACTCGAGATTTTTGACAAGAATCAACAGTTCTAATTACTCATTTCTTTGATATTTGGTAACAGCAGAATTAATAATATTCTTAGTAGCTAAATGCAAGAAATGGTGATGTGTTATTTTCTCTATTTTTCTGCCAATGGGTTTTCTCAATATTGCACATAAACACAAAAAAATATGAAAAAAATATTTAATTTACTAAAAAAATATATATATTTGAAAAATATTATATTATTGAAAAAAATATTATATTATTGAAAAAAATTCAAATTGGTATAAAGAAAGTTCATTTTAAATAACTAATGTTAGCCTAACGCTAACATTGACTTACCATTAACACTTAGCATTAAGCAGCAAGTATTTAGATTTGTACTTTTTTAATATATATATTAAAAATGACTTAAAACAATCCATTATCAAAGTTTTCAGACTCCTTCAAAGACGATATTTGAAAATTTGAATGTAGACATTTTAAAATTTCAGTACAGAGTTTAGATTAGATTAGAAAAAAAGTTTAGATTATTCCTGCTGTTTCCTCAGAGAAGATGATGACAGGTTTCACTCTGTATCTTAGACGCAGCCTCTAAACACGCTGTTCAGGCCTTCTTTGACTGCCTGAGAGCGGAGGTGGAGGAGTACGGCATCTCCGTCAGCACCATCAGCCACAACTTCATCAGCTGCTCTGCGTCTGGAGCCCCAGCCACCTCCAAATCCCTGTGGTCGTGTGAGTAAACTCAGAGGAGGCAAGACAGATGTTCAAACACTTCTTTTATTGTTGAAAATGCTGAGTGTTATTTCCTCTTCCTGTCGGCTCACTGCAGTGTTGTACACTAAGAAGCCCCTCGGCGTTTCTCCTGATGAAGCCGCCGCGGAGATTGTGAAGACTTTAAACAATAAGAGGAAAGAGGTGGTGATTGCTCCCTCGCTCCCTAAGATGGCCATTTACGCCAGGTCCTTTTTCCCAAATGTGTTCTTTGCTGTGATTGGTGCAGGGGTGAAGAATGCCGCCATCGCCGCTGAGATGTAGATACTGCCTCAGCACCGGGATGATGGGACACATGACATGAGGTTTTTAACAAATCAGTGGAAGTCAAAGATATTTTAATGATCATTTGATGTTCGTGCGCATGGCGCAACAGTCCCAGGTTTAATCCACATCACATTACCTGTTGCTGTTGGTTTAATTGAATTGTGGGAAAATCAGCGATATGATTTTCATGAATCATGAAGCTGCCACACAGAGTGGGGGCCAACAGGGGTCCAACAACAAATGTTTGCCTCTGAGTGGGTAAATCCAGCCTGTGGATTAGTGTTTTGTCTTATACTCAGATTTGTGTGTAAAATATTGATTTTCTTCATTTTAATAAACAGAGTTTCCTTAAAACTCAACAATCAGGAGTTACAGGACTTATAGCGCTTACTCATATTTATAAATGTTCACTTCTTCTTTAGTTTTCATAGCGTTTCTATCAGAAAGTGATGTATTGAAGAGATTTTGCATCTGTTGCTGAATTTGTGGACCTATTGTTGTAGGTTGTTGTTTTTGTTTGTTTGTTTGTTTTTTTAAAAAAAGGCTTGTTGACATATTATTGTTGGCACCGAGATCAGATGTAAGACTATGGACAAATGTTATTTTACAGGTTTGGAATTTTCACATGATCTTAGAAAGAATTTCCTGAAAATGACCACATAATTTAGTACTTATTATGGCAACAATGGAATTTTTATTGTGTTTAAACTATAATCAAAGTATTAACTATGAAATATTATTAAAATATGAACTAAGTACTCATTATTCATTCATCATGAAATGTGTCATTTACTGTATGAGTCATGGTTTGAAGTGTAATAATTACATTCACTACTGCCACTGAAAATAAATTTGTTATAAATGTATATTTATAAATAAATTCTACAAATAACAAACTTGCAAAAAGCTCAAAATTTCAAATTATTTCTGAATAAGTTGACATTTCAAGAAACTAACCTGAAATTTGTAACTTAAGAGTGGCAGGGTTTTTTTTTTCAAGAAGAAGAAACCAGCTTCCATACCATACTGACTAAACCTCACAGAGAACTTAAAATTATATCAATATCTCTCTCTCTCTCTCTCTCTCTCTCTCTCTCTATATATATATATATATATATATATATATATATATATATATATATATATATATATATTCCACATTTTACTGCTCTATAATTTACGCCACACTTTGGAAATGTTTGTACTTACTTGACTCAAATTAACAGATACATTTACAAACAGCTTTTACATGAATGATGTTATTGAGCTTTAACAGAATGCTTGGAAATAAGATACAGAAATATTTTCATATTTGGGTTCATGCTTATGATCAAAATAGTTAGGGATGTTTCGTGGTCATGAAATTTATGACTGTGAAGAAACACACAGCTATATATATACATACATATATATATATATATATATATATATATATACATACATATATATATATACATATACATATATATATATATATACATATACATATATATATATATATACATATACATATATATATATATATACATATACATATATATATATATATACATATACATATATATATATATATATATATATATATATATATATATATATACATATACATATACATATATATATACATATACATATATATATATATATATATATATATATATATATATATATATATAGGTTGGCTTCTTTGAAATAAAATCACTGGGTTAAATAAATCAATCATCTTGAAACACCTCTGGGCTCTTAATTGAACAGTTATTTTGAAGCAAAATCTAAATTAATTTTAGCTTAAATTTCAATGGTGGGACATAAAAACTGCATGCATGGAACGATTATTCTTAAAAATCATTTTATAAACTCTGTTCCCAACCACAGATGTCAACTTGTGGTTCTTTCAGTGCAAATTTTCTCTCTTATAATGTCTCACAGTAGAGAGTTACAGAAATGGAACCAATAATTATAAAAAAAAAAAAAATACTAGGATTACTACAAATAAACTGTTCTGATATGACAGTTTTCAGTTAAATGAATATCCTATGAATCCCATTATTTTGTTTTGAAGGTCAAAGGAATTTAATGATTAACTCCTGCCTCATGGCGCACTCTGGCGGACAAGTCAGAGAAGACCTGATCGTCGACGCGCTGTCGTGTTTTAGCTGTTTATTTAATTTAATTCAATAAATGGCTTTTAGAATACTTTCCAGAGTCTGCACACTGACTCACGGACTGAAATCCTCTCAGACCGCCTTCAGTACGTTAAGCTCCGCCGGCAGTTTAAAGGTTGAACATGACCGACGTAACCAGCGCTTCACGGTCACCGCAGTCAGCAGTACTGGTAAGCACACAGCCAGAGTTGCAGCTCCCCTTCCCGCCTAGAGCTTCTAAGAGAGCCCGAGGTGTCGTCGCGGCCTGATGGAGGACATTTGAGATGATTAATTATTTTGAATTCAATATTGTATTGTGTGATGTGTTTCTCTTTCAGTTGTTTATTTTGCTCTCTCTCTCACACGTAAATCGCGTTTTGTGTGTAGCAAGCAGAGCGAAATTCCATTAAAAATGTGTGTTTTCATGGTTTCTTTGGTTAAAGTCTGCTTCTTTTTAACCCATATCAATGTCATATATTTTAAAGGATTCAGTGCCACTTAGCTAAGAGATCGGCATACTTATTGTAATCTGTACTAATGAATTTTGGTGAAATCTTTGCTAAGTCAAGACCTAGCACAACAAGTTGCAGGGGAGAAGTTGGGATTTAAATGAAGGTATTTTTGAGGGGAATTTGGTATTTTCTGTTCCAACTGATTTAATTTTGCTGAAAGTTTCACAAGTTCCCCATTTGAAAGAAAAGAAGCTGTATTACTTTCTATGAAATGGCATGAGATAATTTAATCTAGGAAATACAAAAATCATGTGGTGATTTTTAATTGTTTTTTCTTCCTATAAGCATCTGCTTAATATTATTGTAATAAGGAGCCATTACTGTCCTCTTTCTAGCGGACCATGAATATGGGGTGCTGAAATACAGATTCACTGGGGAGAAGGAGGTGGACCTGATGTCGACCTTCGTACCCGAGACATACAGGGGCCACGGTGTTGCAGCTCTGCTGTCGAGGGTAAAACTTCAGGTGTCAGTCAACTCGTTTCAGGTCATACATGAATTTTTTCTGAATAGTTTTAATGTTTGTTTTGTTTCTTAACAGGCTGCGCTGGACTTTGTGGTTGAAGAGAACTTAAAGGCTCATGTCTCCTGCTTGTACATAAAGAAGTACATTGACGAACAACCAGAGCAGAGATATAAAGAGTTTGTCATCACTTGACTGCAGCTTCTATGGCACCTACATGCTGTATGTCTGTGAAGGTTCTCAGTCATCCAGGTCATCATAGTCTAAGGAGTCCAGACGCTTTTCTTTCCAAGCTCCTTAGACTACATACTGTAACTCTACCTCTAATTAACTACACTCGCACAGTGTGCAATGTACAAGTGAGAAATCTCACATCAATGTAATTCAATGTGAATTTAAACAGTTTTAAATGTAATGTGGACTATATTTGGATAAAATAACCAAAAATATAATTAAACCAATGGGTTGAAGGTGATATTTGTATTATAATAAGAACAGTTTAACAGATAAACTGTGATTCTTTTAAAAATATCAGACTGTGTGCATGCACGACTGAATTTTCTACCAATAAAATTCATTAAAATGTAATTAAAAACCTTTGTTATACTATACAAGCGTATCATTATATTATACATGCAGAATTATGTAGTTGATATGTAGAGTAAATAATACAACTGCTATGTTATTTTTATATTAAAAAGCTTACATAAAAGGACATCTGCTCATTTCCACATGTATATTTATTCCCGGTCCCCACTAGAGTAGCTTTGCATGAGTCACAGTTCAAAATAAGTTTTATTTATCTCATACTAGGCTTTGGTGTGACCCCTGACTTCATGCTCTGTTTGAAAGAAGCCTTCTGATGATTGGCTGCCCCACATAAACAGCAGATTGATTGACCATAAAGTGGATATCCCCACTGTACGAGATCATACAGAGGCAAGCGTGGGGAAAAAACAAAACAAACTAGTAGAGTCTGAGATTTTAATTCACAGGAATTACTTTTATATACACTGACCTCATAATTTGACACTGTGGCCAGAGACTTTATGTATTTCTGTCTGTATATTAAGAAGGCAGTGTAGGTCCTAATCTGCAGTTAACAGAAGTGGACTAAAGCTAATTAGTGCAGTTGATTTAATTTTTCCTGGCTGATCAATCCAGCTTTAGACTGAGAGATTGCTTGCAATTAGCATAAATAGTAACTAATCACAGAATCATACAGAGGCAAAAGTAGGAAAGACTTTGTAAACCTTAGTGTTTAAAGTACAGGTATTACTTGTACATACTTTGACCTCTTTGGTTGAAACTTTGGCCATGTGTAATACAAACCATATGGAACTAAGATGCAGTGTAATGTAGAAGCTTGTTTAGGTATTGATATTATTAGTAATATAACTGTTATAGTGAGCCTACGTTAATAAATGCAGCAGAATAAATCACAAAAAGAAAGATTGTGGGAAAAATGGGCTCCGGTGTTACCACGAGCCTCGAATCACAGATGAAATCAGCGTGTTTGGCGAGCACAGCTGGATTCTCGCCAGCTGATGAGATTAATTCCCCCACAGCAACAGCAGCATGACAAGAGATTGGCCACAATCGAGCGTTTAATTGGGTTTGCTTGCTAGTTTTTAGAAGAGCAACGAAGTCAGCGAAAAGCACAGCTGTATTTAATTTCATCTTCATTACATCCTCAGTGACAGAAACCGTGAGCTCGAGAGATAGTCTGTGTTTTTATTGTCTGCTTTCGTTCCAACAGATGTCAGTCTTACTCCTGTAAACATGTTTTCCTGCACTTCTGTGTCGGCCTGATGCTGTCAGCGTTTGAGTTACAGCACGTCTCACATCAAAAGTACCAGAGTGTAAAGACAGCAGCTGTTTCAGGGGAGTTGACAGAAAAGGCAAATTCCTGATGTAAAATCTTATCGAGAGATGTTCTTTAAAAAAAAAAAAAAAATCCTGAACAGTCAGTCGTGGAGAATATCTACAAACTTTGCAGCTGTCTTGGGTTTTTTCATTGTTGGAGTGGTTGTTTCACAGGTTCAGTGGTTGTTTTGTATGTCTTGGCAGACATTTGTGTCCCAGTTTGCTATTTGACATTAATTTGTCGTCTTTCTTTAAATCTTTTATAGTTGACCGACTGTCCAACATCAGATCTTACTGGACACTTCAAACAGAGTCTGGTCTGTGCAGGTAGACCTGCGATGATTCGGCGATACGTCCCTGATGGTACAGAATGAGGTAAATTTCTCTTCCTCTTGCTGAGCAGATCATTGAGCCTCGTTCTTCAGAGGACAGTTTGATCAAACATAAATGAAACAGGCTGGCTCAGCAGAAGCTGAAGCAGAAATGAAGGATCAGTCTGTCATCAGGAGCATTTACATCCAGTTTAGTGTGAAATGTAGCCCTTTTCCCTTTCCCGCTTCTCACATTATCTTTTTTTAAGAACCAGACACATCTGATGTGTGGAGAGGAACAAAATATACAAAAAAAAGTCCTGAAGTAAATATTTAAATCCAAGAACAAGAGTCGGTGTAGGTCCAGGAAATCAACCGCAGAAACGTTTCCATCTTTAACAGTACGCCTCTCCTTGTGGTTCTGGTACATTGTCCATTTCGACCTCGTACGCCGTTCCTGTGGACGGCTTGTGGCCGTTGACCGGCAGTTCTAGAGGTGCCTCGGCATCAACCGGCACAGTAGTCAGGTACATGTCCCACATCTGCTCGGGGACGTTCATCTCCATCATGTTCTGCTTTATCATCAGGCTCTTCTCGATGTTCCGCCGTTTGTATTTAAACTCGATGATTGTCTTTGTGTAGCGGTTCAGTGCCGTCACTGCAGACCCCATGCAGGTGCCGAAAGAGCCCCATGCTAATCTGTGGAGAGGGTTAAAAAGAGGGTTAGCCTACTGCTGAGCTGCAGCTGTAAGAACCCCAACGACAAACACACAGACGTACCAGCAGTATTGTTTGTGCTGTGTGCTATTTTAGTTTACAATCAAGAACTGGTAAAATGTAATCCCATTCCCAGGGCTTCTGTCGCCTTCCAACTCAGTAGTTGTAACTGTATCCAGTCCTACGGATATAACCAATCATGTCAGCTACCTTGACAGCCGAGAGACAGACCTTTGCATTGACAACTTTTCAGTAACAAGTCCTCAGCTAATGAACGTACCCTTGATAATCCTCTTCTTCTGACTCTAACACTGATTATAATCTTCAGCAGTTTTTAGTATGACCCAAAAGTAGTGATTGGGCCCGTGAACTCACCAGCAAAGCATTGACTGAGCCTTTATTGTGAATAACTGGAATACATGCATCCATACACTGCAGACATAATATCAACCCATCTGTCAACAAACATAAAAACACAAATGGCTAAACTAAAACTCCCTGATTTTTGGGCAGGTATGCAACACTGCACAGTGTAGCAACAGACACGCCAAATCCTTCTCTTTAAATGTACCTGGCACCCTTCATCTTCATTGTTCAGTGAGTACCATCTCTTCTGCACATAATCGCGTAGTTTTGGTGCAGTTAGTGAAAGCCAGTTGATCAATCTGACTGTTCCAGGTGCTGCTAATCAAATATACCAATTAAAATTATCAAAAAGTGTGATGTTTTGGAAGTTTTTCATTCATGTGAAATACGTAAGTAATGCCACAACCAGGTATGGGCGTCCCAGCAAATTCATCCCATGGTCAGACTGTGCAATGCTCAGAAAAGTGCAAAAATCCACAGAGCTAAAACTCAAAGTTCATGACAGCAAAATTAGAAACATTCTGAACGACTGTTGTGTGCAAAGCTTGTCAGCACAAAGCATGTTCAATCTGAACCAACCACAAGACCTCTGGAACAACGTCCTGTAGTTGACCATAATGCACAGCGCCACATTTAGAGAAAAACAAACACTCCATACCTGTAAGCACAGTGGTGCAGGGGTTATGATTTAAGCTTGTTTTGACAGGTAAAAATCTTGGCCCAAACTGCACCATACAACAGTTTATTTTTTCAAACACAGGAGCAAAACTACAATAGAATGGCTATAAAAAGAAGAATCGAGGTGCTGTACCTGTGCAGAAATGTGAATGGGAAAGCATGCCTCACCTCAGAAGTGTGACTCCTGGAAACATAAACTACTGTTACAACCTCAGAAAGAGTCTGCTAGAGTTTGGCTGTAGACAGTAGAACCACTGTCTACCAATGTCCGGTTCATTTTTGAACTCAGTTAAACCCACAATACTGCTGCCTAGCTGACTGATCGAACACCCGCATACAATATGGTGGCTGTGGATGAGTCTCAAGCTCGAGAGGCAAAAGATTATTTAGAAAATGGAAGGTAGTGAGTCTTAATTTGTGCCGTGATTATTTGATCTAGTGAGTAAAAATGTCAAAACAGCCAGAGATGAAGGTTAAAGTTGCTTACAAATAAGACCAGCTGTAGTCCCATGTTTTGGGTCTCCAATCTTCTGGCCCGGTGGCAACAGCCAGCTGGAATATGGTAGTAAACATCATGTGGGCCACCATCCCACAAAGGCCTGAGAACAAAAAAAGATAAAAAGACACCAAGTCAACAAGTTCATTCAAACCACAAAAAAAACCAAAACTAAATTTAATAGAGTTGGGTTTGTGAATCTGTGACAACCGAGAGAGGACCACAGTGATGGCTCTTTATCTTAAAATTTATATGAAGCAATTTATTTGTGTATAAGATTAATATTTGGTTCTTTTAGAGGCTCGTAGTGCTAAAGTATGAGTAAAAGATCCCCTGTTTTAACATGGGAGTAGACAGATCTCTACTTCTTTAAGATTCCAATCTTTCCAGTTTTTATGTTTTTCCTGCTAATATGTTTTTGTGTTATTTGTTTTCTACGCCTTTTGTCTTTTCAATGTTTTTTTATCCTAATGTTAATCTTGTTATGCTAACGTAGTGTTAGCATAACAAATTAAGTGTTTTTAATACTGATATAATGCATTTCTATTTTTAATAGAAATACATTGTTTTTCTAAAAATAATTTTTAGGAATTCAGAGGGGTGAGAAAATAGAATTTAGTTGAATACGAACTGCACGGCCCCTTAGTTCCAATTAATGAAACTCTTAATGCTTCAACATACCAAGAAAATTTCATCAACTTTGTGGGAACAGTTTGGGAATGGCCCCTTCCTGCTCCAGCATGACTGCACAGCAGTGCACAAAGCAAGCTCAAGAACAGTTTCCTCCCAAAAGCCATAACCATAAACACAGTTCCACCCCCCATTCCAAGGACTTCCCTCTATAAACCACCACCGTGCAATATTTAATTCTACGTGCAATAACTCAAACTGTATATACATAACACTTTATTTACATATTTATTTCCTTTCTTTTACTGGATTGTATATTTGTACATTTTATATATTTTTTCTCTAAATACTGTTCATATGTATATAATGCTGCAGAAACTGTGCATCTCATTGTACATCTGTATAGTGACAATAAAGGCATTCAATTCTACTCTACCCTCTAAGCTCCATAAAGACATGGATGAGTGAGTTTGGTGTGGAAGAACTTGACTGGCCTGCACAGAGTCCTGACCTAATTCATAGAACACCTTTGGGATGAATTAGAGTGGAGACTGTGAGGCAGGCCTTCTCATCCAGCATCAGTGTCTGACTGCACAAATGTGCTTCTGGAAGAATGGTCAAAATTCCCATTAAGTCACTCCTAAACCTTGTGGAAAGCCTACCAGAGTTGAAGCTGTTATGGCTGCAAAGTGTGGGCTAACATCATAAAGCTAATGGATTAATGGGATGTCACTGAAACTCATATGCGTGTGAAGGCAGACGAGAGAATACTTTTGGCAATGCATTGTATTTATGATTCGTGAGAAACGATCACATGCAGTAAAAGACATTATAAACTCCACATTTGTAAAACATAAAAAGAGTACATTAACTGACTGTAGTGACCGCTGAAGCCTGAAACATCCCTGTACAGCGCATACGTGATTTTCTGACTGACTCTGGGTGAGGTGGACTGGCCTGCCTGATCCAGGCTCTCCCTCAATCAGCAGCCTGCCCCTTCACAGCTGCTTTTCTTGGGATTAACTAATAACAACAGGGGGGGATGGGAGTCGGGGGATGGGGGGAGTTGAGGGGGCGGGAGGGTGCTCCTCTGGGCAGGTCTCGGCGCAGTCCAAAACCGCAGCCCCGGCTTCAATCGGATTAGTCCAGAAACCAGCAAATCCTCCAAGGCAGCGAGTGGACGCAGAGCAGTTAGCTGCTGCGAGCGCTCGCTCACTGTCAGCCTCATCTCATCCAGCCACCATGACCTGCTGCCCCGCTGCTTTTATTTACCGCCACACAAGCTTCACCTATAATTTATCTCCACGTTTCTTGTCGATGTTAAAGGCTCTATACTTTAAGTCTCTCCTTGTTTAGTATTTAAAGATTTAATCACAGGTTTAGGGTAAAGTTGATTTAAGCAGTCAGCAGCTACAACTCCTCTTATGAGCAACTGTTGGCTTTAATAAACACGTCCCACCAACATCCATTTACAGAACATTTATCAGTGAAAACCAAAAAAATTGTTTAAAGGTTTAATTAAAAGTAAAGAGGCATAAATGCTTAAGGGGAATGTTTTTATAAGCTGCACTGGAGCTCATTATGCAGCGTTACCTGACAGGGCAGTGCACATGGCAGCAAAGGCACTGAGCTTCAGTTTGTTCATGACACTAAAGCAGGGGCACTGCTCCAGAGTCATCAGAGCCCCGCCGGCGAAGAGCAGGGTGAGGTACAGGGTCTCCGCCACGATACACAGCCACAGCACTCCTGTGAATACAAAAAGCAAACAAAAACAGGGAGGAAGCATAATCCTGCGTGTCTAAAGGCAGACGAGCATTCATGTACAACAGGTCTGCTCATTTTATGTCTGGAGATCTGAATGAGCCTGTCTAGACTGCATGGATTTATAAAATCAGGACAGCAGCTGCTAATTCCAGATTCCTTACAAGCAAGACTTGCAAAGGTAAGATTTCTCAGTGTGAGTGTAGTCGAAGGCCCTTTCCCAACCATTTTACTGAAACTGTATTGAGTTTTATTGCATTATTAGAAATAATGTTGGGTAACGTATTTAGAAAGTCACTGATACTTAGATATCAAGCATGTAAAATACTGTAAATCATCTTGAGGCATTCACGGTACATGTAAGTGTAAGACTGTCTTGGTTTAGAGACAGAGACATAATGTTTGTCGTTGTGAGACTCGAGTGTTTTGCTTGCCCCACATCCACCCTGAACTCCTGAGCTGCATTAAATGAACCCAGTTAAAACTGGACTAACAACAGGTCAACAACAAGTCCATGTAATTTACATTGATTTAATTCATATTAGTTTATGGCAATGTTTTTAGTTTAAAATCTTCTTTGATACAAAGTCATGTTGCTTTTGTAAATTATCGTCCCGTTAAGCATCAAATAGAAACTAAAGACGGGCATAGATACCTAAGACCATGCAGCATCCTTGACTTCTTATTCACATGTTTTGAAGCCCCAAAATGGCAAAATTGGAGATTCCAGAGCTAATGGTTGACATCATGGGAATTATGTTCATCTTTTATATACAATCTATGTTATCCTCTTGAGGTCAAAGTACCCATAAGGTAACAGAAAACTCTAAGAAATCAAAAGACAGTTAAAAATATAAAAATCTCACCAACCTCTTTCATTTTCAGGTGCAATATCTGAGAATTCTCGACATTCAAACCCTGAAAAAAAAAAAGGGGGAAAAGTAAGTTTTCTTATGTAGAAGAATCCACTTTGACACTAATCACGAAAACACCCTTAAAAGCTGCGATCCCCAGCATCAGTTGTCATTCCTGGGTCATTCTAGCTCAAATCAATGTGGCCGTTCTGCTCGACCATCTCCCGTTTGCTGTAAATTTCATTATGCACAGTTTGGACAAATACAAGAAAAAAAGTATTGCATAGATGGATTGCAGTCATTTTATATGGCCAAACTTTGGACCATAAACCTTTTATGCAAATTGAGCAGAAAATGTTCTGCAAACTTTGCTGATTTAATATGTGATTAATTTTAAAATGTGTATCTGTAAGAAAATCTCACATTCATGGTTATTTGTTCAATCAGCTGTGCAAATTGTTGTGATTGTCAATAAAATGAATTAAGTGCACTCAGTAGTATCAAAAAGAAGAAGTAGTCATGACTTTTTGAATATTATACATTTTTAAAAGTATATTTTGATAAAATGTGAGTCCACAAACACCGACATCTTTGCACCGCAAATATAAAACTGATTGTAGCATCTGATGATATTTTTTGGGTGATACGGCACCTTGGTGTTGGAGCTCCCAAGGAACCCACTCTTGTGCTCTGATCATATTGGTGAAAATCAGTAGACAATTTGGCTCTTAGTTTCATGCAAATCCTTATAAAAATGTATTTTTCTGAGATTTATTACCAGAGCTTATGAAACCAACTGGGGCGGCTTGCATGCAACAGCAATGGCTGTAATCTGGAAGCTTTACTGTTTGGTTTATTTTGCTCTGTAACAATGACACTTTCATACACCGTACATATGTCCTGTAACGTGAAATTTATTTCTATTTGAAAACATTTGTGCTTTTTCTTCCTCCATACCAGGCAGATTGCTGCTTATCTGTCAGTACGATTCCTGTGGAAAGCATGTACACGTTTGTAATTAGGTTTTATGTTTCGTTTGATGAGATTTAGCTTTGACCTCAAGTAGAAAGCTGTAGTTATGATGCAACATGAAGGACCTTTTTGCAGTACCTGCATGCAGCATGTCACAGCTTTAATCCTAATCTGTACTTTGTCTTTTTCATTTTCCTCGTGCACTACCTTACCCCCTCCACAGGTGTAGCTTTTTCATTCGTTATTATTGGTCATAATGACCCAAAATATTACTTAAGAACAATACTGCACTGTTTGAAATGCTATTTCCCTATACACAGGCATAAAACAACAGGAAATCTAGCTAAAATGTGCTGAATTTAGACCTAAAGAGAATTTAACCGAGCTTACTCGAGTGCCAAAGCACACTTGCAGCTGTTTATCTCACCTTATCTGTGCATTATACATAACTGACCTTAAATGACTCAAGAGATTGCCTCCAGATGGTGCGATTCCAGTAACTGGGTTGACATTTATAAGCTGTAGATTAACTTGAGAGACTGTCTTGTGCGTTTACAGGAGCTGCTTCCTCCATTAGCTCTTCCTGTTTTTGAACGTTTGCAGCCCCAAAGCTAAAGGGCTGAAGAGCTTAGGGTCATCTTACCGTTCATGTCGGCCGCCTCCTCGCAGGAGAAGAATATCCCCGTGTGGAACTTCCTCATCAGAAACTTCTCCTCCCCCGTCTCAAAGATGTACTGCACTTGGCGGCTGTCGTTGAGGTTGGTGCTGTTGAAGCGGATGCAGTACCACTCCTTCTTGTTCACCGGTGGGCCTGTGCAGAAGGGTTTGGCCACCTTCCTGGTCCCCTCGCACCAGTAGCTGGTGGTCACCGCGGATAAGGCAAAAGCAAACGCCACAAAGTTGAGGGTGAGCGCCAGAGAAGCCCGCCGCCCGCGCTCTAGCCTCATGGTCGAGGCAAGGCCAGAGGAGATGAAATGAAAAGGCAACTAATCCTGGCTTTTGATATGTAGCCACCGTGTTTCGCCTCCCAGCGGATATATCAAATCTTCATAATCTTGTTGCATTTGGGGCTCCTTGGGTGAGAAGTGTGTACATCCCTCTGCCGGCTCTTCTGATGTGCTGCCACCTTGATGAAAGGGTCCATCCTCTGCACTCCCACGGAGACAATAGAAACCCATGGCACTGTTTGTTTTCCTTCATTTGAACTCCTAAACTGTTCCCTCTGTGCTGCCACTCCAAACTCATCGCTCCTCCCCTTCTACAAAGCTCTGCCTGCAACATTATCCATTACAAATGGCAAATTATAGTCCAGACTTCCTTTGAACATATTAGTAAAAAGCAAAGATTACAACAAGCTTAGATTGTAATCCAGAAGCAGGCTCTTCCCTGAGATTCCTGCATTTGCAAAGTAATTGCAGCCGCAGGCATAAGATCAAGTCCCTTTTTACAGTTGGTGACCTGTGACATAATGTGGACAGTCTCATATGAAAATCCATTCACTGCGTGTGTGTGTGCAAGCAGGGCAAATCTCTTCTAATAGCCTGCTGATGTAGCACACAAATGAAGACAAACTACTTAGGAGTACAGTATCTGAAGGAGACAGATGGTTGGAGGGAACATCTGCTGCCTTCACTCTGATGCTTTTGTCTATAATTTGCTGTCTTTAAACTTGTCGTAATTTTCTGCAGCTCAAGAGTTTCGCTAACAAATGTGTCGTCTTTGCTTTGACCTATAGACAAATGACTTTAAAAGCTGACATGCGTAAGTTCCTCAAGTCTCATCTATTATTAGAGACTTTCTACGGAGAATGTCGAGTAAATCAAACAGACTTGCTCTACTTAAACGTGCCTTCGGAAACATTTATCATCCATCACAGTCTTTTCATTTTCAATGTCCCAACAAATTTTGATGTAAACAAAGACTTTTGCCTCAAACAGCAAGTAGGCAGTGCATGAAAAACAGACACTTGGCCCTGTGAAGCTCTCCAAACTTAGCTGATTCCCAGCTGTTAATGGTGTTTTACAGATTGTGAAGCTTCATTCACAGGTGGTGAACGCCAACGTGATTACCATCACAAACTCTAACAAAAACACTGATGTCGTCTATTGTTTTGCTACCATCAAAATTATTGTTTAAGGGTACAAATAATAACAAGTACAAACTACAAAAATTATGCTTCCTGTATTTGCACTTCAGGCTGATGTTAAAATACAAAAATGGCATTTAAGCATGATAATTAGTATGCTAACTGTGTCATACAATAAACCACATAGCAGCTTCTATGGACAGTTTCTCTCTTTGTAACAATTGTAGTAGTTGAACTGCTTCATAATTCTGACTGACTTGGATACTGCAAAGCCAATCCACCATAACACTTATTCTGGAAGAAATCAGCGTCTAACTTTGTAAGCATTTTGGCAGAAATATTTGGTTTTAATTTAGGGATTTGAGATTACATTATTTTTCTAGTTATGACTTCAGAGTACTCTGAGACATTAGCAGTGTCTATTTCAAGTAAAACTACCAAAACAACAACAACAACAACAGCAAAAAGATGCCATTTTAAAAGACCTGTTTCTTTATTGTTTTGGTAGCTTTAGCTGTTAGCCTCGATGAAATTAACTGTAATAACCTTGGTGGTCCCTGCATTAGGACAAATCACAAGTGGACCAGAGAGGGTTCTCCATGGGCAAGCCCACTATGGGTTGTCCATAGAAAATCATCTCTTGGTGCCCACAAGAGACAAAACTAATGCAGTGGCTAGCTCAAGGGGTCCAAAAGGCAGCCCACAGTTCACCTAGACTTACCCACTCTAAGCCCTCATGGGTGTGTTTGCAGAGTTAGCACAGTTAAATTGTTAACCAAGCTTGCTAGCTTAGCCGATAACTTCAGTTATGTGTGTATAGGAAAACTATTATTAGCTAACATTAGAAGAAAGCTAGTTTTATGTAATGATGCCCATCTGGGCAAAAGTGGAAAGCAGCCAAAAAAGCACTCAACTTTATTGTTTTGGTTTTCAAAACTTCCCCAACGAGCCCTGATCAGCAGCAGGTGTGTGGCAGGAGCTTTGGGTGTGGCCAGTCCCCTAGCAGGGCTACACCCACCAGGCCTGCAGGTGCTTGACATCCATCCTACAGCCAAACACGTTAACGGCTGTATCCTAATTCAGGGTCTGCAGCCTTAAAGTAAGCAGCCTCAACGATCCTCAAGGGCCGCGTACTCAAAGACCGCTAAGGCCGGTAGTGCGAGGCTTGTGAAATGGGACGGTCTAGCCTCCGTTGAGCTGCCTTGGTTGCCTAGCAACCATGATACTAACAGCTGGAAACGTGTCATACAGCTTTGTTTGACAGAAATGAAGGAGAAAATCTTTTGTTCATTTGTTTGTTTGTTTCTACATGAGCTTTGATCATTCTCTGTAAGATTATTGAACGGCGTATATTTTAAAGGCTTTAAAACCAAGTTAGTACAAACGTCACTAATGTCACATAACTTTGCCGACATGTGGCCAACAGTAACGTTTTAATGTTCTTCGTTATTAAACATTTCCACATAAATAAGTGACATAATATTCAGTACTTACTTAAAGTTTACTCTTCAGGCGCCCCTCATCCGCTGTTTTTTTTTCGGCAAAATTATCCACACCCACGGCTGCGCTATGCATTCTGGGATATGTTGGGCCACGAAGTCTACACCGCCACGTCCTTGAAATTCAGGGAAATGAAGGACGCATTTGAGGGCCGCATTTCGAGCAGCCTTCGAATTGGGACAGCCTTCGTCGCGTCGCTGTGACGTAATCGGCCTTAAAATGCGGCCTTTAAGGCTGCAGACCTGAATTCGGATACAGCCATATATACACACACCCACACATACCTGCCTATACAGAAATGTGGACACAGAACAGCAGCACAGTATCACCTATACATATAACAATATAATTCATAACTGCTCGGGTCCCTGACATATATAACTAACAGCGTGGGGCAGTTAGCCAGTTAGCTGTAACCTAACAATGCAGCATGTATTTGACATTTTGCCCAAGTCGTTATAAGTACTGAAACTCAGGTATACCGTATATGCACTAGTCTCTCAGTTTTTGTTTACACTGCACTGTGTACAGTAGTGTGAGCACTGGCAGCTGTGCAGATCATTTAACTGCCCTGGATTTGTAAACTCCTTTAAAGTATCCGAGATGTCGAATTTTCCCTCTCATCATCCTCATCATGTTTTTGGAGTCAAATCGAGTCAAATCCAGAACGCACTCAAACGATTCATATAAACTAAAACACAAAAGCTTAAAAAGAAACTGTACTCCGGGATTAGTGTGATGAAAATCCACAGTAATGACCACGATAAACTCATGTAGGGACAATTTGACTTAACCGTGTTACACAATGTCCACTACAGTCATAAGATTTAAAAGACAAGGCCATATTAAAATGGGTTTCATCTGGAGTAAACAATAGCAAATAATATAAGGGGGATTTTTGACTGTCTGTATGTTTGCCTCATTGCTGGCATTTATATGGTAAGTAGGCATAGACTTTTAGTGATTCCTCTGAATGCACATAGATTATACTGAACATTAGCTTCCATGTAATAAATTACAACCACAGGATACTTAAGTCCAGCGTTACACTTGATGAAGTGGTAAGCCGGTCGGTACAATGAACAGTTCCCAGGCTCATTGCTTTTTACATCATAATACCTGCCAGTTTACGAATGACAGATGTGAGGTTTGAGCGAATGCCTTTTCCCCTGACGTACAGATGCTCAACATTTTGTGCAATTGTGAACTAAACCTAAACGATTATGTAAAAGTATGTGATGGTATTTTAAATGTGAAATGAATGACCTGGACTTTACCTAATCTGATTTTGCAAAGGTAGATGCAGATTTACACAGAGACTCTCCCAGATTATGTTTATGCATAAAGGAAAATTTAGGATTGCTTTGTCCAACTTTAACTTCATTTAAAAGACAGAAAAATCCAAATAAATGTGCACCGGCTTTCACTTCATTCACCAAAGCTGGTACACCTTGCACAGGATGAAACAGGATTATAATCAGCTGTTATGTGTGTCAGCAGTGACCTCTTGGTCCCTGACGCGTGAGAGCTGCCGATAGATTATTGTAGATTAATTCTGATGCTGATCACAGTATAGCACAAATACTCTCTCTATGTACATATCAACAGTTGTGGTTGGAAGTTTACATACACTCATCGTGGGCATGATTGTTGTCATTTTGGGCTTTTAATGATTTCTTTGAATTGTTCTTTTTCAGGGTGTAATCATCGTACAATAAATCTTTAATCACTTTTAAAAAAACATGAATCGGATACACCAGTTTTCATTTATTTTTGATTTTCTCGAATCCACACAGATTAAAAACGATACGTTCAGGATCAAGTATGTACATAGACCCACTTGAATCTTTTAATAAGTGGTACTGAAGGTTTAACAATGTCTTTAATCTTGATAAAACCCTCAATTGGATTGACCAGTGCTGAGGACAATGGGAAACTCAGGGATCTAAGAAGGAAACATGGCGATATACACAAGTTGGAAGGTCTCTGTAGATCTGAAAATGACCAGATAACTGTATTGAAGTACAAATTATTCAATGTGTGTGCCAATATGTATTGTTTCTTAAAGGTTTCTTTAATGGTTAATACACCAGTAAGCATAAGCTTTCAATATGATGTCTTTAATGCTAAAACATAATTGTTGTTATCTAAGATTTTTCAAATTTACTGTTTTACAAATACTGTTATATTAATACTACTTTAAATATTAGTACCTTATAACATACAGTTGATTAACTGTTTTCCTAAAATTCAAAATGCAATAATTTGCTTTTTAAGTCTTCTGATTTCTCTTAAAATCAGAGACATTTTTTTATTTAGCTCCTGGTCAGTTTCATTAATTTTATTCTTTTTGATTATTTTTTAAAAATGGGTCTTTTCTTCCTCATTGGGCTGCAAAGTTATGTTTGCACTTAATTCGGAAAAGGCGTATCATCGGGCGTAAGTATGTTTGCTGTTTGTCCCCAGATAAGATTATCTGTGTCTCCACTATAATAGTCTTGGACTAGATTACAGCACAATCTGCTGCAGTGGTGGGAAACCTGCAGTGACTGAAGGTAATTACAAATGGACAGTTTCTGGTGTTTAAGCCTCTGCAGCTCTCTTTAGGGACACCAAGCTCAAACACTTGGCGACAAATGGCCCAAACCACCCAGTAACATGTGATTAATTAACCTCTTAATTATCATCTCTTCAACCTAAGACACTGCTGTTCTTGATGCGCGCTCAATCATGCAGGTAAGTAAATCCCAAAAAGTTGATTCTGTTCATCTGGATGTAGCGTTTTCAGTGGGCGAAACGTCTCGTCACTCATCCAAGTGACTTCTTCAGTGTCAGCTGACTGCAGGTTCATCCAAACTTAAACAGTACCGTTTCACAGTGACTGAACTTAGCACACTGAATAACCAATGGGCTGTGAGATCAGTTCCTTGATCATAAATATCATGACCACTGATCAACAACCACTGATCAAAGACCATGAGTACCATTCACAGAGAGCTGGGGAATGGCTGCAATCACAGCATTGTAAGATGGTTAAAGATACCCTTAGGCCCCCTCCTCGATTCAGAGATGGTCTTTTTCTTCTCAGGTAAATGGTCATCCTCATCATTGAAAGAGTGTCCACTGGCTTGTAGGTGTAAATAGACTGCAGAGTCCTGGTTTTTGGTTTCCTCAACGTCTGCCACTTTTCATATCCTCCCCGTTGGATTAGACGTTTGGTCCCCGAGTTAATGATCCATTCATGATCCATGAATTATGGTCCTGAGATGTATCATCAATGAACTGACCTCATAGCCCGTTATTCGCTGGGTTAATTTCAGTCATTGTGCAAAGGTACTGTTTATAAGGTTGGCAGTCAGCTGAGACTGAACAAATCACTTGGATGAATAACTAAACATTTCTCCTACTGAAAAAGTTCCAGATGAACAGAATCAACTTTTTGGGCTAACATTGCAGAAACAGTGATTAGCACGGTTACCAGCAAGAAGATCCTGTAGTCCAGGGTTCTCTGTGTGGCGTTTGCATGTTCTACCCATGTTTGCATGGCTTCTCTCCAGGTACTCCGGTTCCCTCCCATGGTCCAAAGACATGCAGTTAGTGTTGCCCATAAGTGTGAATGGTTGTCCGTCTCTTTGTTAGCCCTGCGACAGACTGGCAACCTGTCCAGGGTGCAGACAGCTGGGATAGGCTCCAGCCTCCCCTTGACCCTCAGTTGGATAAGCAGAAGAAAATGGATGGATGTATTAACATAAAGATGATTTTGGAAATTACCAAAACTGTTACTTTAGGACACCTATAGAATAAACCTTACATTGGGTGGTGGTCTAATACATTTGTTTAACACTGTCTGGTTTAGTGTAAGCAAATTCCTCCCTAGTGGCAATGATAAAAGATGGCACCAGTCTAAACTCGTCTTTCTTTGGCCCCAAAGTCAGTATTATTATACTTCAACCCTGTGACTAAACATTAGAGTGTATTTACACAAATTCTGCTTTAAAAGGCAAATATCCTCCCAGATGTTGAGCTTCTAAGTAACGGCCACCTGCTGCCTTTAATCCGCTGCGCTTGCCTCCTGTGTTTAACTGTCTTCAATATAAAGGTGTCATAGCAGTGTGACGCAGTTATCCCCCTTAATCTTCAAGACAGCTGTCTGGATTTAGGCAGTGATGATCATAATCCCATTTGGCACCTTGAGGGGCTCGACAGAGCGAACACAAGACAGAGCGCACAAACTCCACAGAAGTTTAACGGCCAATCGCAGGAGATACAAGAACTTAACCTTTCTTGATCAGGATGGGGAATACTAAGAGCAGCGCTTTGTCGAAGGAGCTCCTGGAAGAGCTGAAGTCCAACACCAAATACACAGAGGCCGAACTGTGCACCTGGTATCAGTCCTTCCTCAAGGAGTGTCCCAGCGGGAGGATCAGCAAGCAGCAGTTCGAGGGCATCTATGCCAGCTTCTTCCCAGACGCGGACCCCACGGCGTATGCGCGGCACGTTTTCAGGAGTTTCGACACTAATGCAGACGGAACTTTGGACTTTAAGGAGTACATCGTCGCTCTGCACCTCACCTCCGGGGGAAAGACTCTGCAGAAGCTGGAGTGGGCCTTTGGCCTCTATGATGTGGATGGAAATGGAACCATCAGCAAAAATGAAATCCAAGAGATTGTTAGGGTAGCTATACTTCATACTTATGTTCTGAATACACTAAAATGACATGACTAAACTGAATTCGCGTTACATTCATCTATTGAATAATCACTTCTGTGAATGTGTAAATGGACCTTTGATGATTTCAATTTTAAGCCACAGCCTCCTCCAAATTATTCCACTTACAATTACTCAAAGAAAATGTAATATTCCGACGAATATTTGATTAAATTCATCATGAATCATTGGTTACACCTATAAAATGTGTTTTCTCTCCTGCAGTCAATATTCAACATGATTCCTGCTGACGCACAGACGAAGCTCCCCGAGGATGAAAACACGCCGGAGAAAAGGGCTGAAAAGATCTGGACATTTTTCGGAAAGAAGGAGAACGGTAAACCGCACTTTATTAACGCTCATCTCGTTATCTGCTGCACCTTCACAAGGCACAAGCATTTTGTTGACGCTTCTTTTCTTTGGTTCTTTGCAGATAAAATCTCAGAGGGAGAGTTCATTCAGGGCGTGATGGACAACAAGGATATCCTACGCTTGATACAATATGATGAACCTCAGAAAATCAAAGACAAGCTGAAAGAGAAGAAGCAGTAGAGTACAGAGTAGAAAAAAACCTCACGTGGTTTTAAGACTGATTTTTGTGGCTATATTTTAACCGCTTTAACCACATTTCTCGTTTTTTATTGTAATTAATCACGTTCATGTTCTTTCTGGTAAACTAGTCAAACAGTGTTTCATTTTTGTCATTGCAAGTAATAAGTAAATAGGGAGATTAGATAAAATAAAAATAAAATAGAAGCTGAACAACTGTGCAATGGATCAATTTTAAACAGTGTAATGGCAACGTGAATGTTGGGAGTCAAAACAGTGTTCACGTTTAATTAACCAGAATCAGTTTCTTCACATTTTTACTTGTGTTGCAATAAATTTTATTAATAACTCCTTTGTGGATCCATATTCACACTTTACACAGTCATCCATAGGCTGGATTGGACGTTTTTGGTGTTTTGTTTAGCCTCCTTGGTTTAGATGTTGTACTTTGTGTAAACGAGCTGATTTCATGCAGTTAAATCTTTAAATCACGCAATTTACAATGGACA
Organism: Neolamprologus multifasciatus; assembly: GCF_963576455.1. Taxonomy (NCBI): domain Eukaryota; kingdom Metazoa; phylum Chordata; class Actinopteri; order Cichliformes; family Cichlidae; genus Neolamprologus; species Neolamprologus multifasciatus. The sequence goes on along the minus strand of NC_140442.1, from coordinate 3,904,550 downwards.
GCGCACAAGTTTGTTCGTTACTTTAGTTTGTTCAATTTTGTTCAAATATGTTTTGTACGTTTTTTGGGTAGTTGTGGCAGTGAACACGTTAACTTGTTATTTGTTCTCTTTTGTGTACGTGAACATGAAAACCTGTCTGTAAAGGTGTATGTGTGTTATGTGTTGTGCTTTTTGTGTCGTTGTATAACATGGTAACATCCACCAAGGACACTTCAGCCATCGACTCGAACCTTTTAAAAAGCAGTGTGCATGCAAACATGCATTCTGAACACACTTCCTTTCCACTTGGAATTTGTTTTAACTGATATATTTGTAGCGTTTGCACTGTTTCAAAGACTAATCCCAACTAACTGTAGTTAGTATACAACTTTATTTTGGATTATCTTTACACATATATTTGCTCTGGTTTGGTTTCCAATGAAACTTAGTTTGGTTTCTGTATTTTAATCCTTAAACGTTTATATTTTAATTACATTTATATTATCTGGACTGTTTATTAAACAGGAGACCACGAGGACAATAAGAAAGTCGACTATTTGATCAGAAATAAATCCAGATTATAACACTGGCATAAAATAGAATCATATTTTAATAGGGGTCTCTTCCACCCTTTGCCCCCAGCCACTAGACCCACCACAGATTTTATATTAAACAGGTGGAAAATACAAATGAGGACAGAATTATTTGCCCTCTTATGAAAATTCCTATTTTTAAAGGTAATTTGGAGAGGCAAGGAATTTGCAAAAGCTTTCCCAAACATCCTACTGTTATTTTCTTTACTTTGTATACAGAAACAATATTATTTCACATTAACTACCCCCGATGATAACAGCCACTGTGTATCGTTTTTCCTTTTCTGCAGTCTGTTGTTTTAGTCGGTCGATCTGATGGTCTTCTGTCATGAACTTTGGACTTCAGTTCACCCCACAGATTTTCAGTGGGATTCAAGTCAGGGCTTTGTGACGAAATCAGCGTCACTCTGAGAACGGGGTATAGTTTCATTCAATCTTTCCTCAGCTTGTCCTCGGCATGCCTCAGTCTGGCTTGAATGTGCTTCTTCTGCAGAGTTTTTCTTGGAGTGCATTTCTGTGCAGGCTTCTAGTGATTGTCTGTTCTGTGAATACACGTCCCTACTTCACTCTCGTCTTAGCAGTTGTCCTGGGGTCAGTAGACACATCTCTCACTAGTTTTGTTCACTTCCTACCTCCGCCAGACTTGTTCTGTACTGTATGGCTCTCTTTAAATATCTTAATACTTCTCACTCCAGTTCTTGAAATGCTGTGATAACTTTAGATCTCCTGCTTCGTCTAAACTGACTTCTTTTGTTTTTAGAATGATACTTTCTCAAGTGACAGCTCAAATCCTTGCTGAAGTTTTTATACTGTGTAAATTGGAAGATAAGATAGTTTTAGCTTGTTTTACAAGCACAGCAATAAAAAGGTCAGTTTGTCAGGGCGCTAATATTATTGCCTTTAAGGTTTTTATTTTTTTCTGGAATAATTCGCTTGTTGTTTCCAAATAGAAATCATTTATTCGTTCCAAGGAAAACAAGTATGATTAAAAATGGAGAAATCCCTCGCTCTGTTAACAAACACTTGAGGAAAAGAGATCACTTTTAATGACAGGAATATCCAGCCTGGTGATTGTCACCTCCTCTAACATGTATAAAAGACTCAGTTTCCTGACTCTGCAGTGTTATGAGCCGCCCTGACCCTCAGTGGTTGCATGCCAGCCTTTTATTGACAGCCAATTTACTCTCTAATACATCTGGCAGCTCTCCAGCATGTTTTTCACACTTGGATTCATTCATTAGATTGAAAGCAAGAAAATCGGGATGAGAGCTCCTTATGAAGGGAATTAGGCTCAGGTTAACAATCCTTCTGTATCAGCCAATCCTATTAGGAGCTGAAGGTCAGTTGAGACACACAGCCTCCTCACAGTTAGGATAATGTGGGCTTGGCACAGAGAACGATACACTGCTCCAACATGCTCCTCCGCATAGATCATTTGCTTCCCGCGGTCCAACTTGAACCCATGAGTATATTTTACTTTTAGTTTAACTTTTCTTTGTTAAGCTTAGGCTACGTCCACATTAGCCCGGATAGATTTGAAAACAGCGTTTTAGACTGAAAACGCTCCGCGTCCACACTAGCGTTTTTCAGTCGTTTTCAAAGAGTTGCGCATCCGCACTAAAACGACCGAAAACGCTGACCTTGCAGTTCCGCGCATGCGTGAAACGCAAGACGACTCGACCTGCGTCATTTCCCTCTGCCGTTTATTTACATTCCGGCTCTTTGAAACGTGGCGGCGAAATGGCAAGACAAAGCAACAAGTGGACTGATAATGAGGTGGAGTTGTTGCTCCGAGTCACCAACGAGTACAAGGTTTCCAAAGCAAGCGAGAACATCGACTGGGAGAAAGGACCAGAACAAATACGCAAAATATTGGACCGTCTCAAAGAACAGTATCACAAATTCATTTCACCGAAACAATAACGTGGCGCACAGTGTGACGTCAAAAAAGGCGCACACCTTTGACGCTGCGTTTTCTCCGTTTTCTCCGTTCTTCTCGTCCACACGTAAATGCCAAAACGGAGTCTTCAAAAATATCCACTCTGGCAGGCGTTTTTAAAAATCTCCGTTTTCAAAAATAACCGGATACGTGTGGACGTAGCCTCAGTGTGGACGGGAGGCCAAAACGGAGAGAAAGTGATGCGTTTAAAAACGAAAACGCTTTAGTGTGGACGTAGCCTTAGTGAAAGAAGACGAGAAAACAGTTTGTGTTTAAAGTGACACACAATCCCTTTTTTATGCCCATTAAGAAAGATTCAGGTACCTTTTAGGCATACATTTCAATTTGTGATTAATGCTTAAACCTCCCTTGTTGTCGGCTGCCATCTATCTTTTATGGTACTCTGTCACAAAGACACCCAGTGATCTCTAAACACAACACACAGAGCTCTGAAACTCCCAAACTAAAGTTAAAGAAAAGTATAGTTCTCCCTGTTTTCTCTGTATTATTGTATAATAATATAGAATCTAGCTGTTACTTCCTAAAGTGGGATGAGCTATGACTATATAGACAGTGTTTACCTTTCAGTCTGCCTTTGGTAGCTTTTGGGCCAGGATCTAAGGTTGGGACAGCGGGCACAGGAATGTGATCAGCTCTCCTGCTCTGAGGAACACTGGCTGGTCTTGTCCATGCCACAAAGCTGACACACCAAGTCTTTGTGTGTCATGGGGTGCACCTGCTTGGCACTGCTCATCTCACGGTGCAAAATGAAGGCATTTGTTGTTGCAGTGTCCAGGAAGTGCAGCAAGATGATCCTCTACCAGGGAGCAGTGTTTCTGTGGGTGGAGTAGTGCAGAATGAGCTGATCTGACAGGTCAGCTCCACCCATATCTTTGTTGTAGGCCATGATTGGTGGCCTCACTTGCAGTTTTAATCTTGCTAGTGTTTATCTTGAAGCTAATCGTGTAGCCACTGCTTGATTCAGCCAATAAAAAATGTCAACCCTGATTATTTGGCTTGATTTATTGTGTCAAACCAGTTTTTGCTGCTTTTTTTCTTTTTTTACCCCCATCCTTTTATCCGTCCTCGGGTCTTCTACATTGCCTTTTATACAAACTTCACAGTGTCCATGGAATAGCTGAGTACTCACCTGTAAGCTTGTTTAACTTAAATATTTAATGTTTAAATCCAATCTGTATGTTGTACCAGTCTGATCAGGTCTCATATTTGCCATCATTTGGCAATTATTGGCATTATTTGAGGTTTTAAGCTGTTTTTGAAACTTGCAAAATGCGAGTATCTGTGGGCTTGTTAATTTAGCCTAAGTCGAATAAAATCACTGGTTCGTGTGTCCATTGGTTCTAGACGTTGGTACTTCAGCCTAACAGCGGCCTCCTTCACTTGTGTGACCATCTGGGCCTTATATTCATTCTTCCAGTGAACAAGTACTGAATGTTGTATCAGTTTAATTCAGAATAATGAGGGACCAGATCTCATATGCTCGTCAAACTTCAGCTGTTCAGTTTAGTTAGAGCAGAGGTGTGAAACAGAAGGTCGGAGGGCCTCCAGTTTGGAAACTTTTGGGGCTTATAAAGTGTTTTTAATAAGTATTCCAGCGTTTTCTTAATGATAAAGACATTCATTTTCATTTTTCATAGTCATTCATGTTACAAAACACAGATAAGCAATTAAATGACAGAAAATTTCCTGTTTTGTCACTACTATAATTTTCTTTCTTTTCTTTTTTACAATCCACAGTACTTAAAAAAGGACAATTTCTGTAAATTAACAAAGAAAAATCTTTTTTTTTTTTTTGCCTGTCCCGTTTGGTTCTTTTGCCATCAGAATTATTGTCTAAAGGCGAAGAAAGATGCCCAACGGATTTACTTTACCAAATTGACCATCCCAGCCTTGCCGTAATTGTCTATTTGATTCACCTTTTATTGTTTATTTTATTTATTTTTTATTTTCACTTGCTAGATACGGGACAGACTTGAATGAGGAAAAGAAAAGGGAGAAAGGAAGAGGGGGAAAAAACAGCGGAGAAGAGGGACGGGGATAAAGGGCAAAATAAATAAATTAAAAAAAATACATATATCGATCACCTGGATCACCTGTTGAGAAAGAAAAAAGAAAACAAGCAGAAGAAAACGAGAGTAATAGAATAAACAACATCACAATGATAAATGGGAATATAACAGTAAATACTAAATATTAAACATTATTGTGCAGCACGTAAGATCGACAGCACACAGTGTGCTTTGAGGTAGGAGCCAAAAAGGGTGTAGTTTGTGTGTGTGATCACCCGTGTGTACACCTGTGAGCATGGACGCGCTTGTTTTTTAAAGGTCCTTCATGTAATGATCTGCTAGAGGGTGTGGGGGGGCCACTGCCCCGTCCTCCAGGGCATGAAGCAGGTATGGAGGAGATCAAAACTCCAGACATCCAGAGGCCCCCAGAACACAAGAGACCAAGGAAGACCAACAGAGGGGCAGCTGCACCACTGTCCCAGAAAGAGCTGAGGAGAGTCCCAGATGAGGGGTCACTCAGCAGCCGCGGAGCAGAAGCCAGGGGGGGTTGCAGTGACGTGCCCGTGAACTCCGCCGGCAGCCAGCTGCCAAAAATCATTTTTTGTAATTACAGGACAGCCTCAGCAATGAGCTACCAGAACATTCTCTGTAATTTTACACATTTAATTCTTGTAATTTATGACCAAAGACTTGTGGCAGCATTTCTCTGTTATGCAGAAAAAACGAGATGCACTGCTGAAAACACACTTTCTAAGATACGTCAGGGTTAAGAGTGTAGTTTGCATATTTACACTGATATAAAGGGGAGTTTCCCTGATCCGGTCCACAGACGGCTATATAACTTTCACATTGCTGCTTTTTATAAAAAGCATCTATAATTCCCAAACAGTTCATGCTAGATGTCTGGAAAACCTTGTGAATTATTGATTGTGCCATTGTTCAAAAATGTAATTCACGTGTAAAATGTAAAAACCCATAATAATCATATTACATGAAAATCTGTAAGAAACACTTGAGCAGTGTTATGAGCTGCAGGTTTAACATAAAACATGTTCACCAGGTTTATGAGTTTAATTTCTTTTATTCACATCAATCAGATCTTAAATGAAACATCTTGCAGATGTAACTGCCCATTTCTAACCCCCCCCCCCCCGGCAGAGTTACATAACGACACGCTGTGGCATTTAATTTTCAAAGAGGAGATTTATTTTGGACACTGCATTCCTCACTACACCGTCGGGACAGAGGTCACCTGTGATCCAACATTCTTAAAAACATTGGGAAAATCGGATTAAACTCACGTTAATGAAAACAGTCACCACAGAAGGGCAGTTAACTCAACCGTTATGTCATTGTGGATTCGGGTCAAGAACATTTAGTTGGAACATAATAACTCGTCACACTTAGTGCACAACATTGAGACACACTGATAAAAACCTCTACAACAAATACACTATTTCAAACCTACACATGAAGCCGTTTTAGGGGGTGGGGGCAAAGCAAAGTCTGAAAGTGTTTTCCATAAGGCAGCTAAGCATTTCTTTACTTTTTCACTTTTTTTTTAAGTGCCTGGCAGCTGGATTAAAATCTTTATTATTTAACTTTGTCCTTCTGGGAACATAGAAAAGAAAAATGATTCCAAAACAAACGACAAAATGTAAAGACAGCGACAGACAAACACGTATATGTAAACACAGACACGTAGTCTACATGCAGTCTCTGATATCTCTATCACCTCGCACTTCCCGCTGCATGTCGACCCTTAAAGATCTTCTCTTTAAGGGTCGACGAAACGTGAAACAGACGACGTTGAACAGTGCAAACATCGAACCAGTATGTACAAATGTACACCGATGCAGAGAAGAATAAATCAAGGACATTCCAGGTATATAACCGTTAGGCACTAATAGGTGTTTCAGTGTAATTTGGACCACCTTTTCCTCCTTTGCGCTGATTCAAAATAGACCCTGGCCTAAATCTTGGGACTTGTGCTGAGTGTAATCAAATCCCGATTGCAAAATGCTTGGAAAAGTTGAGGTTTCTGGATATTTATGCTGTACACTTTCCCTTTTTTTAAATGGGAGAAAGCTCCAAAATTATGGACAAGATAGAGAATACCTTGTTTAACTTCCATAAACTACACCGAAACAGCCATCATGGTTCCACAGAGTGTGCAGCTCTCCACGTACAGTGAAAACAATATATTCAAAACATGCATTTCCACCAAAATGGACCAGCAAATTATGAAAATATATCATTCCAAGATCTCAGTATGCTTCAGTATCCAAAATAATATCAATAATCAGACCTTTTTTTTTTGTTTGGTTTACTCAGACTGGAAAAGTGTTGGCTGACGCTAAACTGAACAATTCAAAATACGTACATTTTTTTAATAATCTCAACTTTACAACAGGTAAACAGCAGAATATGTTAAATGGCATTCAGTAAGCTAATGTGGATTATGATGGGGTTTAAATTTAGTAGGAACATGCTGGTACTTGGGTCCGTTACTGTTAGCTGGACTGTTTTCCTCCTCACTGTTCCACTCAGAGAGAGGATGAGCAGACCTCAGGGGTCTGAACATGCACCGTCCCCGAATCAGTGTCGTCAAGTGTTCCTGGATTCTGTGGATGTGTTTTAATACTGAAGACAGGACGGCTGATCCCAGGTCGGGCCGGGACGAGCTATATGTCCATATCCACAGGCCGAACGTCGCCGGTTTTGTTCTCCTTCACCCACAGCTCTCTGTCTTTGGCGGGATCCACATTCTGCAGCAGCTGGTCGACGGGCTCAACCATCTGAAAAGATATTAACAGTAATGTGACCCCTTAAAACTTCAGTCTTCATTCAGAGTTAAACACCTAAAGGTCAGGTGCACAGGAGGTGCTGAGCGGTCAGTTGATTGGGTAATCTGCCCAAAAAGCCCAAAAGAGTTTGGTAACAAACTAAACCACAAACTTTAGTGACAGTTTTTATATAACAACATGTTTCATTACGTGCAAAATCAATCACTTTGACCCAAATGACCGCTTCACAATCAGCGGATTTTTTCAGGCCCCCAAACTGGACCGGAGGAGGTCGAAATGCAGCGTTTTTGAGCCTTAATAACCCAACATCTTTGTGAAATTTGCAGACGACACCACAGTGGTGGGGCGCATTTCCAAGGGAGAAGAGTCTACGTACAGAGACGAGGTGGAGCAGCTGACGTCATGGTGTAAGGCCAATAACCTCCTCCTCAACACTTCAAAAACCAAAGAACTCATAATAGACTTCAGAAGGAAAAAGGCAGAGATTCAACCACTATTCATAAATGGGGACTGTGTAGAAAGGGTGGCAAGCTTCCGCTTCCTGGGAGTCAATATAGAGGAGAAGCTTTCCTGGAGTGTGAACACCTCCGAGCTGCTGAAAAAGGCTGCTGGTGTCCTTCTACAGAGCCACCATTGAGAGTGTTCTAACCTACTGCATATGTATTTGGTACACTAGCTGCACAGGGGCTCAGAGGAAAGCACTCCAAGGGATCATTAACACCGCCCAAAAGATCACTGGCTGCCCTCTCCCCACACTGGAAGTTCTACACAACATCCACTGTTTTAAAAAGGCCCAAAACATCATAAAAGACACCTCACATCCTGGCCACTCCCTGTTTGAACTGCTGCCCTCAGGCAGACGGTACAGGGCAATCAGCGCAAGGACTAATAGACTCAAACACAGCTGTTATCCAACTGCAATAACACATCTGAATGCTACAAAAAAATGTCCATCACGCCACTCTTGTGTTAATCTATGCACGGTCTGAAGCATGTATGTGGGAATGTATGTGAATGTTTTACTGTTATGTCTTATTAGTATTTTAAGTATTCTATTTTATTTATTGAATTTTATTGTTTTATTTATATTTTGATATTGCTAGGGATGATGCAATGATCGGGGAACATTCTTAATTTCGTTGTACCTGTGACAATGACAATAAAGTTTCTGATTCTGATTCAACAAGTACAGGAGATATCCACATGAAATGTTCAGGACTGAAAATCAGGAAGCTCATCACCCAGTGTCACAAATATTAGCACATTTTTGAGTCTGTGTGGCCTGGATGTTATAACGCAGGTAAAAAGGAGACCTTATTTTGAGCCGCTACCTGTCCCACCTGGTGACATGACGCTTTTAACTTTACCCAACATGCACCTTTTTAGATTTTCTCTTGCAAATGATCAGAAAACAATTTAAACATTCAGGAGAACAGTGCTTCTTTTCCTGTTTCTCTAATTCTCTTTATAATGAACTGTTATTCTCAGAGACATTAACCAGTCCAAGCCATACGCCACCTCAACCACAACACTTAAACACACACAACACAGTCCACAGGACGCACTCAGAAGCTACCCTGCAGCTTCACAAGTACTCTGTTTAATCTGCACTGGTCACTTCACTTTATTGTTATTGATATTTATATTTAAAAGTGCAATACTGTAATTTTCTGCTGCTCATTCCTGTGCAATATCCCATCTGCCCTCCCGTCATATTTCTTTTCAAGATTTTCTTATTTAATCACTAGTGTACATATATTTATATTTATAGATACATATATATTTAGTCATCTTTTCTCTTTTACCATGTCTCTCTAATATTTTGCTCTTTACTGTTTTTCTATTTTTTTTATTTTATTATATTTTATTATATTTTCTCCTACTGTATCATGCTGCTGAGTGACTGCTGCTCGTCAAACACATTTCATTGCAATGTTGACCCTGTGCTAACTTGCATATGACAAATAAAACTGAAAACCGAAACTGAAAAAGTGCAGTTTATTCAAACTGTGATCCCAAAAATGATTCTAGAAGCAAATCATGCTGTGCATAGATGAGATTGTGGACATTTGGAGCAACTCAAAAATGCAAGAACAAGTCCAAGAGGGGAATCCACCTTTTTCCAGATGGGATTCATGTCCTCGGACTTCACGCTCGGCTGCACAAAGCAAAGAATCTAAGCCTGAGGTGTAATCGCTCAATCAGGTCAACGGAAATGCAACATGAGGCCGAGACCATGGTCGGGAGTTTTGTTCATATGTGATTAAAGGATGTCTGAATGAGAGGGAGACAGGTGGAAAGGTGAACATCCAAGGAACAGAGGTAGTAAAAGCAACCTTAACTAACTTGGATCAACCATCCAAAGCAACAGAGGTGAGGAGGAGAGCGCAGGCAGGGTGAAGCAGGTGGAGATGAGTGTTAGGGGTGAGTTGTGACAGAAGGATAGCAGCAAGAGTGAGAGCGAAGGTGGAACGGCTATGGTGTATGGTTTAGAGATGACGGCACTGGCAAAAAGACAGGTGGAGCTGACGATATTAAGATCTAAACTGGGAGTGACCTGGACAAAGGATGAGGAATATGGAGGATAAGAAAAAGAAGAAGAACTAATGATGTGAACCAGAGATTTTAACTCAGAATACTGCGAGTCGTCCATAAAGTCTGTGTGCTAACAGAGGCTAAACCAGATGATGAGATCACCGTGGTCTACGGCTGCAACTCCCATCTGTATTCATTAGTCGGGTTCATTGAGCGTCAGTGTTGCTGCACATTTAAAATCTTCCTCCATACAGACGAAAACAAAACGTGAGCAATCCAAACGTAAAAGCTGTGTGACTTGAACTGTCCTATATTTTGCTTGCAGATGATTGTATTGGTTTCATCTCTGGTGCGTCTGTCACCTCTGCGGTATTCATGTTGTCAGCGTTCACGCAGAGAGGCGCCCTCGTTCTGGAAGCTTCCTACAGCGCTGACAGAAAACGTCTCATCACATTCAAAGGCCTTTGGCCCTAAATGAGCAGAACGTCTGGGCGGCTTTCTCTGAGGATCTGAGAGAGCTCAGCCGGCGCGCTGCATCAAAGGCTGACGCGGGGTCGCCCAGGGCTCGCTCTGTCGCAGCACCTACGCTCGCCAGCTCAAGAAGCACGAAGTCGCATCACAGTGAAACCGCTGCTGATGGTTTAATCGGACCCGTAATGCACTGATTAGCTGATTATTCAGTAAAGCTGAGAATCACCAGACGGTCCACGATATGATGTCATCACAAAACTTCTTATTGCGATTTTTATAATATTCTGCGATATGTTCAGTATGGCAATTACATTTATCGTGACTTAAAACCTTTTTTAAACGAAAAAATCTCAAAGTTAAACTTTGTTAATATCTGTTTTAGCCAATAAAAAGGTGTCACTTCAGTTACTTATTTTCTGCAAAATGAAATGTATGAAATTGTCAAGCTGTCACTGTCTGACATCAGACTGCTACTGAATGGGGTCAAGTCGGCAATTACATGTAATCTGTTACTGATAACACAGCAAATAACTGTGATGTTGACATAGGCAGAAATCCACATTTAACTACTAAATGTGAGCTCTGCAAACTTCCTGGTCTATAGGAATGTTCAATTCAATTCAATTCAATTTTATTTATATAGCGCCAAATCACAACAAAAGTCGCCTCAAGGCGCTTCATAGATACAGAGAAAAACCCAACAATCATATGACCCCCTATGAGCAGCACTTTGGCGACAGTGGGAAGGAAAAACTCCCTTTTAACAGGAAGAAACCTCCGGCAGAACCAGGCTCAGGGAGGGGCGGGGCCATCTGCTGTGATTGGTTTGTGTGAGAGAAGGAATGTAACCAGAATAAAACCAGCTGGTGGCAAAGACTGATTCACTGATGGTAACATGTTGGTTATCTGTCTGCATTTATACATTAAACTCAATTATTTGCAAAGCTACAACAATCTCTGAGTGTGACTGCAGTCAGTCCAAGTCAGACTGAGCCTTGTATCAGGAGACCTGTGCCTGGTGATCTAAAGATGTTGTGAGTGTGCAACACCCTCAAGCTCCGGGAAACCATTAAACTAGGACGTAGCATTGTCATGGTGTTCAGTGTTGGTTTCTCGTTGAGCTGATTTAAGTTTGCTTCGCTAACGTTATTCCAGGACGGCGGTGCATGAGATGAGCCCTCTGGTTCATACTGTTCCCATATCACCACACACATCGCGATGCTACGCTGTATCGATTTTTCCCCACACCTCAATCATTTGGTTCAGAAAATGTACGTTGCCAGGCGACCTCTTCACATTTTATAATTTATCATACATGACAAAAAAAAGGAACACGCCCCTTTGAGATGCTGAACTTTGGATTTTCCCCCTACTTTTGTCACAGAAATTATTTATATATCATATTAGTACTACTTTTGATACTTACACCCTCGTTAAGGCACTGGCTTGGTGTAGGCGAGAGGTGTGGCATGGGTTACCCCAAATACTTCCATCAGACTAAGCCCGAATGTGGCCCAAAGAAAACTGCAATGTGTGACCTGTTTTAGGTGCATTAACTAGCCAATACAAAAAAAGTTATGATATACAGCGATGTGAGTCTATAAGAAGCAAATCAACTCCATTCAGTATTAAAACCAACTGTTTTAAGGATAATGCGGAACTACAAATTAATAGAATATAGCTAAAAAGCAGGGATTTAAAAGATGTTTTTGTATGAACAAGTCTGACACTAAAGGCTCTCGCCGACAGTCTCTGCTTGGATCTGGAAAAAGGGGAACTGCAGTGTTACTGTGGAATCAATTAGGGACGCTAGCGTCTGGCTCCGAAGTGTGTGGGTACATCCATCATTCACAAGCCATCTACAATCTTAAGGGTGAGATTTCTGTTTTCATCTGTGAATATGAAATGAGTTCACAACATCACAGTGGAGACAGATTTAGAGTTCTTGTGATCAAAAAACAGCAGGAAACACAGAATTACAGCTACCAGGAAACCTGAGCGAGAAACTGAAGTGATTAAGTAAAAAAATAAGGTGAGAAAAAGGCTTTGCAGATCACACAAAGACTAGAAACCTGCAAAGACAGAAGCAGAAACGACTACTAAGACAAAACCATTATAAAAAAAGAACAAAAACAGGACACAAAATGACAACAGAAGCCAAAATAATACCACAAAAAAGTGCTAAAACTGCCACAAACTCACACTCTGGTTGAACATGTCTGTTTCGTGCCGTAGGGTCGTATACTGTCGTAAATGCTGCTGAATCCACTCGATCCGCTCCACCTCCAGTTTCTCCAGCTCCTACAGGGAAAAGGGAAGACAAATGTCCTACTTAGTAAGACAGACAGCCGATAACCGCTGTACTACTGACATCACGCAGATTATCAGTCCTTCATTAAAGAGCGGAGATCTCACCACTGAATATGTTGAAATAAAAATCCAGCTTTTGCTCTTTTCTCTGACCTCATATTTAAAACCGAGGTTCTTTCAACACAAGCTTGACTTTTACATTTGAATATAATATTAACAGTATTTAGGAAGTATTATATCTTTCAGAGGTTATAAATATGATTTAAAACCAGATAAATAATATTTTTAGACAAATACCTGCACACTATGCTATCCTATAAAGGAAACTTTGTGATAGCACGCATTAAAAACCATAACACCTTTAGTTCATTAGTGTAAATACTCAGTAATGTGTGGTTATAAAGGTGAAACTGATGTTTATAATATTTCTCACTGGGCTGGAGTCTTTAGTCTTTAGTTTATTTCATTTTGCTGTAATCAATAACAAGATAATAAAAATATCCCTGAAGCGATAAGGACATAAAACCTACGATGAACTTACAGGATAGTGTTGTTGTTGTTTAATTAAAGTCTAATTACAGAACCTAATTGTACTTATTTGTGATTTTCCTGTACAGTATACATTACACAGTATAAAGTGTCACAGCTCAGACCTAGAAGAGAAAACATGCATCATATTTTGTTTCGGTCATTTTGCCTCATGAATCACACACACAGCTGTTTACCATGCTGGTTGTCACCATTTCTTCAAACCACTTGGACTGGGTTTGGTTGTAGAGGTCCACACAGCGCATCAGGTCATCACCTGGAAAAAAACACAGAGCAACAGGATGAGAAGCTGATTGTTTCAGCTCTGAGTGCAAGATCGTGCTGCAAGGCCTGTAACGACCAGCAGAGGGCGCTCAGGACTCAGCATTCAGCGAGCGCAGCGGCATCACAGATGAATCCCAGCTTCTCGTCGACCTGTACTATAAATGTTTATCACCTTTAATAGACGCGTTTAATGAACGGTTTACAGCACACTGCACTTCAGCTATAAGCAGATGTACGGACATTTCACGTGTCGAGAGGCAGCTTTGTTTTACTGTGAGTGGAACGTCTAATTGTGGGTGTCCACAGAAGAAATCCTAAATTTCAGGAGATATTTTGTTGCTGTATCTGTATATTCAGGCTGTGGACAACTTTTTGCCTTTATGGTACTTGTTAAAGTTTTTTCCTTGAGCAACTTGTTCAGATTTTTGTTTATTTGCTGTCTCATTTATGTAAACCACAATAACTGTGACTAAGTTTTATGGGGCATACAACAGTATTAATCAGCATGTTCATCCCTGCAGTGATGCGTTATATAAACAGTTACATTAATAATAAAAATCTTCTTACAAATCATGACCGAAGGGTACTGAATGACCAAAGTAAGATATATTTTTTTCTCTTTTAAATTTGTGTTTAATAAATAATCAAACTGTAAATAACAGTATAGTATTAAATTATAATTATATGGACATTCAACATAATCTAATAAAAGACGAATTGACCCAGAAGGAATCACGGCTAAATGATGAGCCTGGATGTCAAACTGTAGGTAAAAGCAACTCCTTTTATATGATATAATTCGAGCAGCCACCTCTGCATCATGTGATACGATCCCTTTACAGTTTAACCAAAATGTAGTTTTCTGCTGTGACGTATGAGGAACAGATATTCAGGTATTCAGATATTCATGGCTGTTTCTGTTCCTCTACGCACATTAAACTGATGGTTGTGGTTTTTTAACAGAGCTTAAATGTGTTTTTCATCCCTGAAAACAAAATGTAAATATCTTCTGTAGATATGTGCTGGAACAAAGGGCCATACTTCAACCTGCCCTCAACCTCGAGGTCCTGTAACTGTGAAATATTCACAGGATGAAGGTAAAGTTTTACATGACTTTTTCATTTCCTCCCCTCAGATGATTCACGTGAAGAATTGAAAGAAACTGAACATTTTATTTGTTTTATATTATAGAAATACTGTATTTTTTATAGTAAATTGATAAAACTGCTTTGATGTTGCTATGTTTGTGTTTTGTTTGTGTTATATTGTATTTCATCAGCACTGTGTTTTTTATTAGTTCAAGCTCAGTTCTTAGACAGTTGCCTTTATATGAGGCTGTAAACAGGATTTCCAATACACGCTAAACGTCGACAGCTAAAACAGATGCACGCAGCTTCTGGCTCTGAAAAATGAAGACGACACACAAGTGCCTCTAACCTGTATTCTATTTAATAGCCACTAGGGGGCGAAGCCTGTGAAAACAAAAGGATTTCTGGTCTTGAAGTGTGCAGGACCTCTCTAAACACTTTCCCGATGATATTATGGGCTCAGTCACTCGTATCATTGGGTAAAGACTTGTGACTGAAAAGTCATTAGCCACTGAGCATGCATTCTGTCCCTCGCTCATCACATTGAGTTTGAAAAATGCTCTTCTAAGGCTTCAAAACCAGACGACATCACTGTAGCTACTGTCTATGATCCTAAACATCCTTTTGATGTAGTCTCTCCTTCCAGTTTCTTTACTGCTGACCAAAGACAGCAGGAAGTTTAAGCTCTTTGCATCCTTACACTGAGCTAGGAAAAGAGGAAAACCATAGATGCTTATTAAAATTCCTTCAGCGCAGGTAAAATGGGTAAAACACCTCCCTGTGTTTAGCAGCGAGTAGTATTTGGCCCAACTTTAAGGTAGCAGCAGCACAAAGCTGACATCAATCACCTGAGCCTCGTGAAAGTTATTGATTAGTGTTGTGAACCGTGACTAAGCTACTGAGGGGCGGACAGAAAGATTAGTTCCTGCAGAGCGTTTCCTCTCCAGAGGGAAACTATTACAACAGGATCTTTTCTCATTAGGATGCCAAACATAGAGTTTCTTCTCCTTGGCGAGAAAACCCCCACATCATAATAACAACGCATCCACACAGTCTGCAGAATATTGAACATATGGCTGCTATTTTAGTTGAAGCCTTCCACGCTGCAGATGGATATGGAGGATGAAAAATGCATAAAAAATATCACAAATCAATATTTATTTATTAATGTGCTTTACAGTAACAGTTCTGCACATATTGAACTTTTAATTTGAATTTCTACATTTAATTCTGTACTTCTTTATGTATTTATTTATGTAAAATAACCAATTTATTTTTTAAGTAATGTATTTATTTTACTTAAGCGATAGAACCCAAACTGTAAAGCTGACCAACTAGAAGCTTAGAAAGTTATTATGCAAACAATAACATGACAATGACGTCTAAAAAGTGTCATGGTCCTGGGCCATGTTGGCCCAGCATTCTTAGTTTTCTTGTATTTTTGTATTTTGTTCCTTATGCCATGTTTCCTAGGTTCTGTTAAAGATGTTCCTTATTTGATTACCATCTGTGTATCTGTGAGCCCTCGTTTCCCCTCCTTGTGTTTCATTCAATGTTTTCCCCAGCCCGTTATGTCTGTGCTCTCTCTCCTCCTGTCTGAACCTCTGTGTACTTCCTGTTTTACTTTGACAGTCTCTCGTCAGTATGCGTCATGTTGTGTTCACTCCTGCCCTGTCTCGTTACGATTATCTGTGTCAGCTGTGTTCCCCGTGTGCTCCCACTTCCCTCGTTAACCCTCTGTGTATTTATGTGCATGTCTCCCTCAGTTCAGGGTCGCGTCGTCAATGTCTCCTCCCCGAACCTGTGTGCCTTTCTGTGTTCCCTCGGTCTTCTGTTAGTATTCCCAGTTTAGTTCTGTTTCGTGTTAAGGCCTGCAGTAAAGCAGTGATTTTGAGTTCAGTTCCTGTCTCCGTGAGTTTTGTGTTTGGGTCCTCATCTGCCTCCACACAGCTACTTCATGACAAAAAGGATATAAAGGCACCAACTGTTGTGATGTTAGAGGACCAAATATTCGACTTCCTGTCCACACGCAAGTGCAGAACTTGAGTTTTTGAAAACGTTAGTCTTCAGTGACATAAACAGATGTTTACATCTGTGAGCGAAATGTCAAAAGGCGTAAAAAAAGGTAAGTTTTCTAAAATACTCAAGTAGGTTTGGGCAGGATCATCCTGATGTGCTCAGCAAGCAGCTGCTAAGTACAGCTGATAATGATAATAACAGCCAGTGTTTCTCCAGTAATATTGACACTACATGTTGTAGAGTAATCATGCGACAGTAGCTACACAAACGCGTGAGTGTGCAAACTTTAGACTGCTACCTTAAGTTTGACTTCCCCGTGCAGTACAAAGCTACAGCCAGGTGAGCTTAGCTTAGCTTAGCATAAACGGTAGAAAAAGTGGGACGGTAACAATAAGGTTTCCATCTTCTCCTTTCTTTAAACAAAAACTGTCCAAAAATGTCAAACTCCTCCTTTACCCCGGGAACAAGGGGAACTAAAACCACTTACAAACCTCTTTCATCGTTTCCAGCTGCTCACAGATGTGCTTGAAAACTTCATTATCCTGTTCTTTTGTCCAGCTGTTTCAGATTCCTGTAAACTTCCCTGAATTTTCCAGTTATTATTTGACGACTGTACTTTTGTGAAACTTTGACCTCTGACCTGCTTGTGTGGATTTCCGCCGGGCCTTCTTTATGTCCTCCTCCGTCTTATTGCTGAGTTTAATCTCCAGCTGCTGGGTCTTCACCTCCAGATCCTTCTGCCTGTCTGCCAGGGCTTTACGTGCCTGCGGCGCGCACAGAAACAATGAGTCATTCGTGGTAATCCTCAGATTTACTGCACCTACATCTATTACTACAGTCATTACAGCCTTTTCATGCTGGCTTCTGACATCCGTGCTGCGATCCTGGTCTCATCCTTTAATCTACTTCTAATCTATACCATTGAGTCTTTCCTCTTATTCTATACATAGGCAACTCTCCAAGGTTGTGCTGTGATTGTGTTTGAAATGTAAACACAGAATAATATAATAAAGGCGATGTGAGCCAAAACAGCCCATTTTAAACCTGAGACATTGAGCAGCAGATATTTCTTTTCAGTTTTATCAGAGTTAAGACAGAAAAACCAAAAAAATAAAGCATAATGCAGATATTAAAAAGTGGTATAGTATAGTACAGAGTAAATCTGAAGACTAAGAGCTGAAGGTAAAAATCTAAAGGAAACTGAAAATAGAAACGTATGTACAAAGTTGAATATAATTCATTAAAGTGCCTACAGGACAAGAACTTAATAAGTCCATCCATCGCAGTCCAGATCACAAGTAATGCCCAGACCTCCATCTCCACGGATCCTCCAGCTCTTCTGGGGAATACCAAAGTGTTAACAGGCCAGCCAAGAAATCTCTGTGTCTACCCCAGGGCCTCCTCCTGATAGGACAAGTCTGGAACATCTCACCCAGGAGGTGCCCAGAAGGCATCCTAATAATCGCTCATTTCAATGTGGAGGAAGAGTAGCGGCTCTACTCCGAGGCTGTCCTGAATGACTGCACTTTCACGCTCTCTCCTCACCACGATGCACCAGTGCAACGTCTGCATCACTGCAAATACAGCGGGTAATGAAAATGACCCTTTTCATACCGAAAACCACGGCCTCAGACTGACATGCAATTCTCTTTCCAGCTGCTTCACACTGGTCTGCAAACAGCCTAATGTGAGCAGGAGGTCAACGCTCGACGATCTGCAAAAGCAGCGACGAGATCCCGAGGCCATCAACCCGCCACCCTCCATCCATCAGCCATGGTCGCAGAGTCCAACATCCAATGAGATGAATCTGACTTACAGCTGGCAATAAAAGGGCCAAGCAATTATAGCGGTTGCACAGGAGGACTTCAATACTCTATACTTCTAAAATCCAGATGCTCTGAGTACACAACACACATGTAGACTGGTTAGGCAAACTCCCACACATCCTCGCAGAGCATTGAGAGTATAAAGAGCTGGTCCAGTGTTTCAGGACGACTGACACATCCAAAGTGTGACTAATGGGTCCTCTCCAGCATGACTTCCACACAGTATTGCTGAGGTGTCGACCACGACAGCCCCACATCATCCAGAGCTTTCAGAAACTCATCAGAGTGAACTTCATCCACCCTGCCACTGCCACCAGACTCTGCCTCCACCATAGAAGGAGTGTCATTGGGGCTAGGCCTGACTATGTCCTAAGCTAAGGTCAGCTGAACGCCTTCCCCAACGTACACAGTGTGGACAGGAAGCTGCTTAACCCTCCTGAGTCGCCTCCTGGACCAACCGACAGCGTTATCTTATTTTGCTGAATAACTACGATGCAGCAGAATAAAAATGGCTTTCTACAAGTAGGAAATGATTTCCACCTATGTTATGTGTGGCACTAATAAGACTAATAATCTTAATGGAAACAGCAAAAGGCTTCCTGGATCTCTAGTAGAAATGACGGTGCATGAACAACTGCCAACAAAGCGAGGTTATTGGCTCTGCTTCTAGCTCTTCTGGCAGTGAAAACACAGTGTTCACATATTGCTGCCACCCACCACAACATGCCACAAAAATAAAAGTGAAAAGCAGAAAAAAAAATGATCTGTGCAAGACAGAATCCGCATCCATTCATGAGCCGATACAGCAGGTGGGAAGCAGCAACAAAACACCGACTGCCATGAAGGGCCGAGCGTAGGAGGCACCGGAGCTGCTATCATTATGTCATCGCTCTGATCCAAACAAACAGTCGTCTGCGTGAAGCTTTACTGCACGCTTTGTGTGCGTGTCAGCGACGGCATCTCCACGCACCTTCTCCACGCTGGCGTAGCGGCTGGCCAGCTGCTTCCTGAGGTCGGCGATGTGATGGTCGTACTTCTTCAGGTCCTTCTTGAAGTTGTCGCCCCTGAAGGTCAGCAAGGGCTTCTCTACCTCCGTGTGGAGCTGTGAAGACAAAGCAGTCAGATAGCAGTAATGTGCAGCGTGCTTTAAGAGCTTGCTGGTGTTCCTAATGCTTTGCTCTCTCATTTTCAGTATAATGCAGTCAAATACAAAACCACCCACCCATGCACAAAATCAGAAATAAATCTAAATAATTACTTTAAGCTTTACTCAGCTATTATGGCAGAGCTGCTTTAGGTGCCCCTCCCTGAGCCCAGTTCTGCTTCCCTCTGTCACCAAGTGCTTGCTCAAAGAGGGTCGTTTGATTGCTGGGTTTTCTTTCTTTACCTTACAGTCCTTGAGGAACTGCTGAATTTAACTGAATTAAATTGAAGTCAAATTAAAGCTTGAGTCCACGTTTAAACTGAGCTTAAAGTAGAAAAAAGTGCATATACAAGAACTAGAATCTTCAATCTACCAACAGCACTCGTAGGTGTGGTTAATTTTACCTGTGATGTAAATCTGAATACAATGAATTATTCCAAAGAGTGTCTTTACTTCATCTATATGAGTAAGATCCACTCTTGATCCTCACAGGTTGGCAGGTGGTGACACCCCTAACCTATGGGCGCAAGTCGTAAGTGACCGAAAGAATAAAACCGTGGATACGAAGAGCAGAAACTAGTTTCCTCCATTGGGCGGCTAGGCTCTGTGTTGAAAAGAGCTAGCTGAGGTCCTCTGGGCATCTGATCACGATGCCGCCTTCGCGTCTTTCTTTGAAGGTTTTTGGTCAAAGCGAGCCGAAAGGAGAATCTCTGGTTCAGCCACAACTAGCTGGAGAGACTATATATATCATCTGGAGCACATCGTGCGAAAGCATCTGGAATACACTGCTTAGCCTGCTGCCACTATAACCCAGCTTTGGACAAGTGGAAGAAAATAGAAGGATTTTATCAGTCTAGAACAGGGGTAGGCAACTCCAGGCCTCGAGTGCCGGTGTCCTGCAGGTTTTAGATCGCACCCTGGGTTAACACACCTGAATCAAATGATTAGTTCATTACCAGGCCTCTGGAGAACTTCAAGAAATGCTGAGGAGTCATTTAACCCTTTAAATCAGCTGTGATGGATCATGGACACATCTACAACCTCCAGGACACTGGCACTCGAGGCCTGGAGTTGCCTACCCCTGGTCTAGAAGAAAGCATTTAGTCTCCAAGAGCGGCTATGGAGGTGTATAGCTAACCCGATGTTTACGATTGTTACCATGTCTTTTATACTGAGTTTTTTTCTGAAGAACACCTGCCCTTTTACTGCATCAGCCACTGTTATTCTGTAGCTTTAGGTCATTTTCAAAGTTTACTGGTAGCGGCTAACTCCCTGGTGCCCGGAAGCAGAGTTATGGGGTTGTATCAGAGACCTCACGCACCATTCAAATGTTTCTGTTTGTGGATTTTGATTGTTTTTTGCTTAATTTTGACAGGAAGATGTAGCATGGAGCGTTTCAGCTCACAGTTTGGTTAGTAATGTCACTGCACAGTCTACCTGGATCAAAACTCACTCCCATTTATGTTTATTGGATCCATATCTTAAAGTGTGAACAGCACAATTTGCAGTTTTTAGGCACCTTAAAATACATTGGCAGTGCATTTATTAAACTGTGGAAAAGTGCAGGTAAATGGGTGTCGACATTAGTAAAGCCTGCTTCCTGTTCTGACCCATAAAGAGAAACAGTTACCGTCTGTTTCTCTGCCTCTCAGCAAAAGTTTGTCCAATATTACAATTTGTTTTTTTAAATGACATTTCAACGGACTGCGAGGTGCCTTTCAGCACCGATGGCTCTGCATGCTGAATACTAATCTGGTGCAAATGGCAAAGCTTGAAGCTACTGATGAACTGTAGCTTATTTAAAACTCGGAGAGCAAAACAAGTCGCGGCTTCTGCAGGCTTGATAAGACTCCTCATTCCTCCTCTACTTTACCTCCACCCACGATAACAAAGCATGGAGCCCTGCTGGAGCTGGGAAAGGCCTGCAAAGCCTTCGGCGTGGGGCTTGTCAGAATACGTAGCTAATTAATTAGACAACAGAGAGCTCCGAAAAGCTCAGAGGCTGCCTTTGCTTTATTTAAGGCTGCCTCTGAAGCCACTATGCTGTTTCTGCATCGCCGGTAATCGGACTCACAGACGGGTCATTTTCTGTGGTCAACACAGGCGAGGCTGAAGTAAACAAAAGCTGTCACCTCAGGATGTGGTCGGATCAAGTATCCGTTTCCACAGCTGACTGAAAACATTCAACGCTTGACCTGGAGGTGCACAAAACTGAAAATTCAAGGCAGAAGAAAAAACCTTCATGATTCTGTCTACAGGATAGAATAATAATGCTAAAGTAGAGCTGATCTAATTGAATCCTGGTGTTTAATCTGTATATGAGTAGATTTTACCTTGTTGGAGAACTTGAGGTGAACTTCAGCCTCATCATGGAGACTCTTCTTAAGCTGAGTCCACGCTTCTCCGAGAGTCCTGAGAGAACATCGACGTGAAGTTAAACTCACAGATCAAAAGCATTGAACGGTTGGGTCAAAGTGTGCAAACGAAGCAGATACAAGATGCATAACTGTTACCTTAACGGCATAAAAAGCAAAAGCAGATTCTGTGCAGCAAAACAAATAATCCACACGTACAGAACCTGAGCAAAGTTTCAAATAATGGTCTCAGCTTATATATAACAAAACAAAGAAAGTCCTCAAAGGACTCTGTGCAGACCTCAACAAAATAAATAAATAAATTTGCTCATTTAAGTTTAGCTTTTATTCTTTTCATTACTAGTTTCTTCTTTTCAGTGTTAGTGACAGCTGTAAAAGGCTGATGGAGTATTGTAGTCACCTGCTGGGCAGAGGGAGTGGAAACCCAAGTTTGAGAACAAAGTCGCTTAGGATGTTAAATTGATACCACAGGTGGACTGGCAGCTGCCAGTATTTTTAATAAATGATACCAAAGGATCATATTCGTCAAGGCCATGGATCAAAATGTCATGTAGTGTGCTGTGAGCGGCAGGAGGAAGGACCCAAATGCAGGACTCATAAAGGGCAAAAACTTAAAGCAGCAGCTTAATTTGCTGGGAAAACTCAAACATGAATATAAGGAAACTAAAACCAGAAACGCAAAGCACTAACTAGAAATCTGGGGAAACTAGAAAACAGAACTGAACAGCTAACTAGAAAGCTACCACAAACACAGAGGAGAAACCACAGCGTGGAGAGGTGACGATGCGACGCCTGACAAAGAGAAACACAGGACTTAAACACACCAGCAGGACAACGAGAGGATGGGGAACAGGTGGTAACACAGCTGGGACAAATCAGACCTAATGAGACAAAGGAAGCAAAGCAGAATACATGGACAAAGGACACAGACTGTCAAAGTAAAACAGGAAGTACAACACGGAGACGCGGATTTGACACAGACTGAGAAACGACTGACTGGGAAGGAGGAGGAACATGCAGACGAGCGTCACAAGACGAGGAACGTGAGAAAGACAAAATAACAGAAACCAAAAAATATAACACCAGCAGAACCAAAACCCATGAATTACAATAATCAAAGAATATAACTAAAACCCACACAAAGACACTGGTCACAGACCCAGTACTGTGACACAAAAAGCTCAGAACATCAATACAAACATGTAGAGCTGCACGATTAATCGTTAGAAAATCGCGATTTCAATTCATACTTATGTGCGATCTCATTTCCAAATGACAACGATTTAAAAAAAAAAAAAAAAAAAAAAAAAAAAAAGACGACGACGATTGTACCGCATTTTGATCCGGGACGTAATCTGCATGAAAACAAGCGCTCACTCTGCTCAACAAATGACAAGGGCGGAGCCTTATACCACGTGATACAGAAGCTGGCTGCTAAAATTAGCAGGGAAAAAAACAACGGAGAGCACGTCAGGGATGACGAGAAAGTGACGGGAGAAAATCCGTCCCGGTCAACCACCCAAACATCAATAACAGGAACCTTATACAGCGCTTCCCTAAACCCGTCGAACTTCCGCAGGCACAAAGAAATTATGGAGGCTATCACTTATCACCTGACCAAAGATATGGCTCCATCAACACTGTGCAAAACGAGGGATTTAGGAAACGGCAACGACAAAATGTGAGACATTTGTTGTTTTTATGTTTGTTTATTGTTTTTATGTTCAGTCTCAACTGTTACGAAGTTGATGTGCAGTTAATAAGAGCAATAAATATTTATATTGGAAAAGAAAATCATGAGAGAATCGTGATCTCAATTCTAAGCAAAGAAATCGTGATTCTCATTTTATGCAAAATCGTGCAGCCCTACAAACGTGACTGACAGTTTGCAAAAATCCAAAGCTTCTTCAGCCTGGTTGTGTTGGAAGATTTCACCAAACTGACAAAAGGTAGAACACACTTTTCTTTGAGTTACTTTCATAAGAATGCAGGATTGTTTCTGGTTCTGAACTCTCCTTTTAGTGGCAGCAGTTTGATCCCTGGCTCCTCCTGCCTGTACGTCGAAGTACCCTTGGGCGGGATACTGAACCCTGAGTTGATCCTGAGGCATCTTTTGGACTGTGTGTTAGATTAAAAGTGCTTAGGCATAAAAAAGTGAATGTGTGTGTTTGAATGGGTGAATGTAGCAGGAAAGCACTGAGAAAGCTCAAATTGAGCAGAAAAACATTTTAAAAGTACCAGCCCGTTCCTTTTTTTAGTCTTAGCTTCATGCTGTCACTGAGAACAGATGTCAGAAGAAATCTGGTTTAAATATAGAGCAGCCACAAAAGTAGAGAAGGTCAAATGAATTATTTTGTTCAAGTAGCTACACCAAGCCCCAGTTTAAGATAAACATGGATTATTTTAAACTATGAGTCATGCAAAGCTACTCTAGTCCCAGAATGAAAACATGAAGCTGGAAATGAGCAGAATTTGTTACCATGTCTTTTAAGATGATCTCGAGATGAAATAATTATTTATATTCTATGTATATGTTTGACCCGATGCTTTATTTGTTTGAATGTGGGGGAAATAAATAACGATCTGAGTGTGTTTGAAGAATTGGTTTGACCTCCTGCTGCCCTGTGAACATCCTACGACCAAACTGATCAATACAAGCAAAGGTCAGTCCAGAGCAAAGCAGTACATACTGATCAATCATGACATCAAAGCAGAGAAGCAGTGTGGGGAACGTTTATGGACTTACCTGATAATGCGACATAGTCTGCATAGGCTTTAATGAATACTGGTAGTAGAATACTTCAGTCTGTTAGCACTAATTAGCAGGTATCAGTTTCTGTGTTATGGCTGCAGCTTTAGCATTAGCTCGTAACTTAGCACTGTCTGAATATGGTCACTTCTGGCTACAAAACCCCAACATGAAGGCGGTCAAAACGCTAAAGTTGATGCTTCACGATAACACAAACCAGTGGGTGACAACTGGTTTCATATAGAGCACTTGTAGCTCAGTCACATCAGAATAAAAAAATGGACAGCAACCTCCACGCCACTGTCATCTCAACAAGAATAAATGAAGTTGTTGAATTTCATACAGATCCTGTATAATTAATCCTGTAATTACGTTCATCACAGAAACATGAAATTATTTTGTTCACATTACAACTTTGACTTTTGTAAAGCGTACCTAACATGCCTGGTTGTCATAGCAACGGCATTAATATGCAACATGGACGCTTTAAAAAAAGGGCGATGTCGAGGCAAGAATATACCCGCTACTCGGTCTGTGGCTTTTTGTCATACTTGACAGTGCTGTTTTTTATAGCCATCTTCCTTGTTGCCGGGTTTCAAAAATGGCAAATGGTTTTAATTTTCGTGAACGAGACGCTCTCGTGACTCATCAAGTGATGCTACTGACCAGCCAATCGGTGGCATGCAGTCTGATGACGTCACATTTTAGTCAAGCCGAGTAGGTACTAATGGAAAAGGGCCTCATGTGCATCTTCTACATACGGTGTGTGGTTTAGCTGCATACACCCCACAAAGAAAAGAGAAACACAAACCACTGGTAATGTAAATTTCTTAGGCCAACACCAAATGCAGCAAATGCAAAGCCTATAAAATCAGTTTGTTTGCACACTTGATTTAAATATTCTCTTCATAGTTCACGTCTAGTCTCAGAAATACACATGTAACAGGATCAGTCAGGAGTTCCCACCTCTCACATCTAATCTTGTCACTAGCTAGTAAATATGGCCCCATGTCATCAATGCTGTGTTTTTCAATCATTTCAAATAATATTATAAATATTAAATATTATAATTATAATAATAATTATAATAATAATAGCCGCACAGCAAGAAGGTCCTGAGTTCAATTCCAACATCAGGCCGGGGTCTTTCTGTGTGGAGTTTGCATGTTCTCCCCGTGTTTGCGTGGGTTCCCCCCGGGTACTCCGGCTTCCTCCCACCGTCCAAAAACATGCAGCTTGTGGGGATAGGTTAATTGGATAATCCAAATTGTCACTAGGTGTGAATGTGCGAATGAAAGTGAGTGCGAATGGTTGTCTGTCCAGGGTGTACCCTGCCTCTCGCCCTATGACAGCTGGGATAGGCTCCAGCGCCCCCCGTGACCCTGAAAAGGATAAGCGGAAGCGAATGGATGGATGGATAATTATAATATTATAAATACCATAATAATTTAAAGTGGTCACCTAAACTTTTTTACTGGACATTTTTTTTATATCTCATCGAATTCTTTGATATTTGATCTTCAATTTAATGTAATAAGTTTTTATGAGTGTCGGGAAAGCAGTTCAAGTCCACCCTTGCCAAGCCTTTCCCTTTCTACCAACTGCTTCTGGGATCGACTCATAGGCCGTCGTGTTATTTTGCCGACAGACAAACACGATGACAGGAGTCATCTCTGAAAGCAGCATCAAACACAAACAGGATGAATCTATTTTAAAATCGTCCTATCTTTAGAAGCGGTTCTGGCGATTATTGAAACTGTCTCCTGTTTCGAGAGGAAGCTTTTTGAGCTGCACTCACTGATTCATCTCACAGCTTCTGTTTACTGCACTCACCCTTCCTCCTGCGCTGCCAGGGGGCTGAGAGACAGCTTGGAGAGGTTCTTGGCATATTCCTCCTCAATCTTTATCCTGAAACACAAACAACAAGATGAGGAACTGTCAGCTGCCTGGCTCAAGGGAGGTCAGACAGAAACAGCTTCAGTGGTTGGAAGAAAATACTTTTCTGAATCTTAAAGAATCCAACACCGGGCATAGCTCTGACCCTCGTACACCGGCAGCCCAGCCGAGCCCCTGCTTTGCTTTACAGCAGTTCATTTTCAGAGCGGCTCTTCGCGCCTTCATTGTGAGATTTACTCATTTTCGCCGCGGGCTGCGTTCAGCCCCGGTAGCCGTGTTTGTGCCCTCTGTGACATTCACTACCTCACATTTACCGACCACACCTGAGTAAATCTGTCACCCAAAGAAGGTCACCAGGCCCGTTCCTTGACTTAATGCCTCGACTTAATTCTCACAGGCACCGAGCAACCCAGAGAAATGGGAAAAGGTCAGGAAATCTTCCCAAAGGAACTGGGAATCTTGAGTCAATTCTAAGTATATTCACAGGAGATTCCTCATTCACTTCCCACGACGTGAATGGAGCTTTTGTTGGATAAGGTGGAGCTAATTCTATAGGGAGGCGTGAGATCGGATGTAAAAGTTATTTGTGGTGTTTGTGACGTCCTGGTTCTGATTCAGTAGGAGGATTTTTCCCGCATACGAGAAGATTTGGCACGCCCTCGCGTACTCAACCATAAAAGGCATTTTGTTTGTCAAATACCCAGAAATAACAGGAAGAAGCTCAGACTTCTCTTAAGGAAGGTAACACTGACTCTTTGTCTTAATGAAGATGTGGATCAGTCGTGCTAATGTGTAACGGTGACCTCCCAAAGGCTCATTTTGAGCCCAGAAATATCCTGCTGAGATCTACAGCTCTCTAATCACAGAGTGAAACCACACAGAGGATCATTTAACCTGCAACTTTACTGTGTGTGGATTTAATGTGCTGCACATAATAAAATCATTTTAGGTATGCTTTCGTCGAAAAGCTTTCATACACATCAACCAGGCTAAGAGGCTTTCCATTTCTTACAGGGAGCGAAAAAAATAAATGCTTTATTACAGAGTTTTACTTTAGTTTCAGTTTTTAAGGTTTAGTTTACTTTAGTTTCACTTCTTTTTTGTTCAGTTTCACTTTTAAGGAGGTTTAGTTTCAGTTTATTTTACTTGAGTTTCACTTTTCAAGAGGTTTAGTTTAGTTTGGTTTAGTTTCAGTTTTTAAGAGGTGTAGTTTAGTTTTACTTCTAGCTTTTAAAAAATATTAAGTAGCTCATACGCTCATGCGATACCTCTTTGAACAGAGACTCATTATAGTGTCAAACTTGGTTTAGTTAACTCTTAGTTACTTTATTAACCTTGGCATTAACTTGACAGAACTCATGTTTCAATCATACTTAGCTGAACGCAACAACATTACACAACAGGTGTGTTTGTGGAAATATGAAATCATTGACTGAATAGGAGTGTGAATACGATTGTTCCACAGTGTTTGTTCTTGGTTTAAACCTGGACCTGTAACAGAGGTGTGTAATAACTCTGAAGATTTTAAAGTAATTAATAAAATCCTACATTTGTTTCTGTAGCGAGTGTGAAGCTGGTTAAATTCTGATGTGTTGCCTACATCCAGCGTTTGTCAGGAGTCTTTCTGCCATGTTTTATACTAACTCTAGATGCGATAACGCTGCATCATTCAGACAAGTGCAAAACTCTTATTGGGAGGAAACGAGGGTGTGTATAAAGTGTCCAGTTACATTACTGGAAAGCACTGTTCTGTCCTCGGGTGTATTTCTAATCTGTACACAGCAAAACTGAAGAAGACTCCATGCTTTGAAACTGAAATGTTGATCAGACACAAAGAACTCAGTGTTCAGATCTGAACTTTCTCAGTGATGCTGATTTTTACTGCCTAATAACCTGTAATCAGCACCTACAGCATGCATTCACAGGGTGGAACGACCCCTGCTTACTCAGTTTATTCCAATGTCATTTAATTTATTCAGCACAAAATCACAACAGCAGTCGCCTTAGAGCAGAGGTGTCAAACTCTGGCCACACCAAATTTCTATTAGAGCTGGCCTACTGGTATTATACAGCTAATATATATATTGTTTAGTATTAAGCTTTGCTTGTTCCATATTCAGTTTTTCAGAAAAACTTGTTTGAGTCCATAAAAAGATAAATAAAAGATTCATTCTCATATCTGGAGGAAGATTTTTTTTTCAATAAATATTAATGTTAGCCTGCAACTTTGTTCCAGTTTTGAATTTTGGCCCACTGTGTATTTGAGTTTGACTTAGAGCGTTTTATATGGTAAGATAAAGATGGCAACGATCCAGAAAAAAACACAAAAATCAGACGACCCTCTTTGAAAAAGCTCTTGGCGATAGTGGGAAGGACAAACTCCCTTTTAACAGGAAGAAACTGGTAGAAACAGGGTAAGGGAGGGGTGAGGGCAGGAAGACGCACTGTGGAGCAGAGCCAAAACACACAGCGAGTGTTTATTAGGGTGATAAGGACCTACTGGTAGGAAAAAGAGACCAATGAGTGTGGAATTAATAAAAGCAAATGACTCAGTGGGTGGATAAGAGTGGGGTCAGATGATCAGAGTTTAGATGGATAAAAAGCACTAATAAAGTCAGTGCAGACTACAAGACAATCGAGACTATGACCAGACTTTTCCATTAATAGCTTTGGTAATCCTTCCATTCACAAAATGTGGTTTTCCAGTTCTGGGATTATTTCTGACTCCAGAGCAGCTGTGTGTCTCAAACTAATGTTAGTTAATTAATTTAATCTGCTGACACCAAACTGCTTATTTCCAGCGGAGCCGAGTCGTTACCTCTCGTGGATAAACTCGGCCATCTCCTTCTGCAGCTGTTTGCCCTTCAGCTGCTTCTGCAGGAGAACCTCGAAGCCCGTCACCAACGTGGTGCCCTGGGGGTCTTTCCTGTCGGTCTGAGGAAGAGGAGCGCATCATTCAGTCACAGCAACAATGAGTTCACGGACAGACCGTCCACTAACACCTCCTAGTTGTTTACATCTGAGAGCGTGTGGAGGACCGGGCGGCGTTGTGAGGATGAGCTCCCGGTGTTGAGTCACAAGCCGTGCTCATGAAAGCGTGACTCACACTTGCATGTCAAGGAGGGCATGCGTTGGTGTGCGTGCGTCAGTCACCGGTGGGTGGGTGTGTGTTACATGTGTGTGTGTTACATGTGTGCGTTCCTTTTTTTTTTCTGAGCACATGAATGTCACGCGAACGGTCGGGCCGGGATATGCGGCGCTCGGCATCATTTGTGACGGCAAAAGAGGAACAGAAGTGTCAGATTCATGTCGCACAGCAGGTCCGAGCAGCAGGTCAGCTGACAAACAAGACAGAACATCGCAACACGACGTGACAGGCCGCAAACGAGGAGCCGAACAGCAGCAGAAGAGGCGGCGGGGGGACGAGGATTGGATTTCAGTCACTTAGACAGGCTGAAGGGTTTTTGTGTACAAATCTAATTAAGGATGGTAATGTTTGGAAAATTGCAGGAGCCGCAGGAGAGACGTCATTAGTGTTTGCATGAAAACCGATAACAGGTTTTGTTAAATGAGCAGGAGAGCGCTGGATCGACATATTGACCGTTTTCTGTCAGCGCACATAATTTAATGTGAGCGTTTTGCTTTTATCTGCTTTTAGCGGCAAAGATTTGCTCAAGTGGTCAACAAAAGGTGCTGACGGGAATAAAACAAATCCTTTGTGTAACGCTTGAAAAGGCTAGTTTATGTGCTGGGTAAGAAAAATGGAAGATCCAACGTCACATTTGCAAAGAAAACATCATCACTTTACAGGGAAGAGCTGCATGGGTTCTCATGTCTGTACTTTCATCACAAAATAGGACTTTTAGGACTTCCTGTCTTTTATTAAGCTTATCCACGTTTTCAGATTTAATGATGCTTAGATACCAAAATATTCTAGTTCTGGATTCAGAACATTGAACATTGATCGGTCAAGAAAAGATTCAAGTTCTGTGGCTGGTTTGTCTTCATTAGTGAAAGGTTCAGTCTACACTGATGGGCAAAGAAAAACACTGTCACATGGCAGGAAGAAGACACCAAAGATGGGTCAGAGAACATATAAGATGATCCATCCACAACACGAGGTTAGTCATTAATATCTCACTGTTTATAGCACCTGGTTTATGAGCGTCTACCAGAAGTCTTTAATTTAGGCACCAGAAATCTTATGGCACTTTCTAGTCCGCCTATATCAGCGGTCCCCAACCTTTTTTGCGGCACGGACCGGTTTATGCCCGACAATATTTTCACGGACCGGCCTTTAAGGTGTTGCGGATAAATACAACAAAATAAAACTAGTACCGGTACCAAAAAAAAGACGATTTACTCATAACACACGTGAAAAGACCCAGGAAAACCGACTTAACGATAAAAACGATAACAAAATAACGCTGAAAACCGATAAAAACCCTGAAAACCACACATTTCACACCTGAGCCTCAACTCTCGCGGCCCGGTACCAAACGACTCACAGACCGGTACCAGTCCGAGGCCCGGGGGTTGGGGGCCGCTGTTCTATAGGACAAGATCATGTGTTATGTGAGTGTTTCACCATCACCCTGTTGGTGTTTTTCAATTGAGACGTAATGAGTGAAGTGTGGATCTGACAGTGAAACCTCAAGCTCCTTTCCTGATGACTTGTGAGTGAATATCTCAGATAATCCTACTCTCTGACGCTCACGATGACCATAATTTATAGAATGAGCTTCACTTGTTGTTCAGTATGACATGCAACTCATCGGGAAAGTGTTTACTGAGGTCGCAGAGAATCGAAATCGAGGACTGTTTTCCTGAAGACTTTTGTGCCAGCCCGTTCTCACTCCCGCGGCGTTCCTGAGGAACGCGAAAGGAGACCTTCGGCGTTCTTATGGTACGCGGCGGGTTATGGCCGAAATCCAGTGCAATGACGCTCCCTCGGTAATAGACGTTCCAGCCCTGTATTCCAGCCCTAAACCTAACCTTATCCCTAGCCCTAACCATAACCTTTTTCCTGAGCTTAACCATGACTTTAATGATGTTAAATAGCGTGTTTCTAAGCGATTTGAAGAAAAAGAGTGAACGTGTGTAGATTGAGTCCATACGGTTCTCATATTTCCTCATTTTTCCGAGGTCGTCATTTAGGAACGTGGTGGGTAGCCGAAAACGTAATATGTTGACGATTTGTCACCTAGCGTAAAATGTTACGGTTTGGGAGTGAGAACGTGTTGTTTGTGCAACCAGAAAACTTTTCCAACTGGAGGAGCTTCCTCCGTGCTGTTTTAAGGCACTTCTACCTTGGCTTAATTCTTGGTACCTTTCTTGTATATAAATAGATACATTTATGCTTAACATTTGTTAAAATGGACTAAAATTAAACGTTGTTTACATTTTAATCTATGAAGCCAAAGCTAAAGAGAGTAATGTACAAAGTTAAAAACAGCTGCTGCACTTCACAAAGGTTACTGTCACAGGAGATGCAAAAATAAAGCCCGGGAGCGAGTCAGGACTCTGCTGCGTCTCTGTGCTTTTGAGGAACTCACCCAGAAGTAATCGCAGTAGCTCCATTCGTCGGGCTTGAGGAGCTGCTGCTCCGGACCTTCTCCAGGCAGAGGAAAAGTCACACAGTTTATCTGAAGTAAGAAACGAGAGGAGACAGAAAGGTGACGAGTTATGACCCAACTGAAACAGAGCTGCTGAAGTGCTGCGGGAAGGAAACTAAATGTGGACGCAAGCAAGGTTAGAGTTTTATCTGGATCATGGGCATGGCGGGAAAAAGGTCAGGCGTGAGTAAACGTATGTGGCGTTGAGGAAGGTGACCCATGGAGGCTTCAGGGAGGAGAGAGAGACAGACTATCACCGAAAACAAAGAGAAAGCATTTCGTCTGTACGGCTCAAATCGAACAAATTAACTTTGTAAACTTGACAATATGTAGTGTGAGAGATAAACACACCCAGCACTCAGCCTGAATACAGACTCCCTGGTCCACAGCGTCTTCAATTACTCTCCGAGTTGCAATTATGTAATGTTCACCATCTGCGAGTCCTCCCTCCTGGCACTGCAAGATACCCTCTGTGCCATGTCAACCGCTGCTGCAAACTGCACGGGCATCCAGGCAGGCTGCTTCATCCACAAACGCACAAAAACACACACTGACTCACACTGTTTACAGCATGAGTTCACCACTGTACTGCTGTCACACAGGCTGGAGAGAAACAACATCTACCAGCTGCTTCTTTCTTTTCACTCCAGCATGTGAAATAAAGAGCAGGACGGGGCTCGTTTTGAGCAACACAATATCAGTCGTGTGCATCCAGGTTTACCTCTCCAGCTGGTGAGCGATGCTTCAGGATTAAAGTTTGGGGTAGATTCAAAGCCAGGGAAGATTTATTCACAGCATACTCTGTGTGGTACCCATCAAACTAAATATAAAGCATCGAGCAGGATGCTCAAAAACAAAGCGGTACTTTTGCTATTATTGTGTGGGTGGAGCTCCTGCTTTGCTATCAGATCTGCAGAAGCCGGTAAACATGGATCTCACACGCTGCTGTTCGGGAATTGGTTTATCTTTCACAGTGTTTTTCATATATTCAATGCTTCTCTAGTGCCAGTGTTTTAATGAAGCCATTCTCAGGTCTGGAGTGCTGCGGCTCACTTACATAAGAGGAAATGCCATGAGGCCAACATCACCTTAAGTCTTCACTCTACTCAAAATGCAAGAGAAACTGATGTATGTCCTTGAATTTGTTAAGCAACACAGGTAGTTGGTTATAAACTGCTAATGCTACACAACCATAAGACACAAGAAAGAGTAATGAGTAATATTACAACCAACCAAAATCTTTAATTTACTTATTAAAGTAAATTTATTTAGTAAATTCTTTTAAAGTAAACTACGGCCCACCTGCAGGACCTTCATGGCCGAAGAGAGTCCCAGCCCACGCTTTGGGAATCCCTGTTTTAATGGGTTGACATGTAAGTTAAAAGATGGTTGGATCTAAGAGCATCCACAGTACAATAGATGGCCAGTTTAGCATACCTTGGATAATAAGAAAGAGTAACCTTTGACCTTTAGATGCAGATGGACAGCTGAGTCTTGTCCTGTGGAGGTGGCTCTTCTGTGTTGTGCCATGCGCTTGTGGAGTGGCTGTTTGGTCTCTCCAATGTAGAGGTCTGGGTAATGTAAAGGTCACTCTTTCGAGGATTCCAATGTTCTCATTTTGGACAGAGAGGACAGATGGTTTGAAAGAGGAGTGAAAGAAACCATCTATGTCCACTGTGAGTGACCATCTTTGAACAGAGGCGGTGGTTTACGACACCAACTGTCTGCCATCTATAATCCAGTTTTGAGATCCCTTCCCAGACGCCTTAACACCCACTCACATCCTGGGCCATCTGACCTCAGGAAATCACATGATAGGGTGGGGCCAGGTTTCACAATTAGCTCACCCTAAACTCTGGCTGATTGGGACCCACACCCGTTTTCACACCTTGGCTCATGTGATTAGGTAGAGGATCATCAGGGGGTCCTTTTGTCCCTCTTTTGGGGGGAAACTCCCACTGGGTTTAAATCTGGGACTCTCCACCATTTGAGACCTCCACCGCTTCTCGGATGAGAGGTGAAACGTCTTCAAGCAACTTAAAGAAGTCCAGACGCTTTTCTTTCCAAGCTCCTTAGACTACGATGACTGAGAACCTTCACAGACAATTGGAACAGTACTTGGTCTGCGACACACAAGTACACATATTGAGAAAGGGCCACAGTCTCCAACCAAATAAAAACTTACTTGCTAGCAGAGAAGCGAGCTAAGATTAGCCAGCTAACCGTTACGGTAAACAGTCATTCATTTCATTTGGCTGTTCAGGCAACATTAACCACATTATTGGGTGTTCAGTTTATGTAGGCATCTTGTCTCAAACTCAGTTTTGACACCTAAAACCAAGAAGTATTTCTAGCCAATGTTAGCAAACACCAGGCTACTGGCATGACCAAATTGCTAAGATGACTAAGAAATTTCTTTTTAATACAGTCACAGAATCATTAAAAAGGATTAAAAGTTTTTTTTAAGTGTAAATGCTCTATATTGCTATATAAATATAGTCTTTATTTATTTATACCAGGGATTATAAAGTGTAATATGTACCCATTTTTAAAGCAGCTTTGTTTCTGGCCCCTACCATTTCTATCTTTCACTTGAAAATGGTTGCTCTTTAGCAACTAATATAAATATATATATATATTCCCCACTCGCCCCTGTGGGCGGCCAATCCTTCAAGCTCGGGTCCTCTACCAGAGGCCTGGGAGCTTGAGGGTCCTGCGCAGTATCTTAGCTGTTCCCAGGACTGCGCTCTTCTGGACAGAGATCTCGGATGTTATTCCCGGGATCTGCTGGAGCCACTCGCCTAGCTTGGGAGTCACCGCACCTAGTGCTCCGATTACCATGGGGACCACCATTACCTTCACCCTCCACATCTTCTCGAGCTCTTCTCTGAGCCCTTGGTATTTCTCCAGCTTCTCGTGTTCCTTCTTCCTGATATTGCCGTCATTCGGAACCGCTACATCGATCACTACGGCCGTCTTCTTCTGTTTGTTGGTTAGCCACCACCATTTTGTCCGTCTGTATCTGGAAGTCCCACAGGATCTTAGCTCGGTCATCCTCCACCACCCTTGGGGGCTTCTCCCATTGTGACCTCGGAACATCCAGGTTATACTTGGCACAGGTGTTCCTGTACACTATGCCGGCCACTTGGTTATGGCATTCCATGTATGCCTTGCCTGCTAGCATCTTGCACCCTGCTGTTATGTGCTGGATTGTCTCTGGAGCATCTTTACACAGCCTGCACCTGGGGTCTTGCCTGGTGTGATAGACCCCAGCCTCAATGGATCTTGTGCTCAGTGCGTGTTCCTGTGCTGCCATGATTAGTGCCTCCGTGCTGTCTTTCAGTCCAGCTTTGTCCAGCCACTGGTAGGATTTCTGGATATCAGCCACCTCCTCTATCTGCCGGTGGTACATACCGTGCAGAGGCCTGTCCTTGCATGATGGTTCCTCGCCTTCCTCCACTTTCTGCTGCCTGAGGTATTCACTGAGCACTTGGTCAGTTGGGGCCATCTTCGTGATGTATTCGTGGATGTTCCTTGTCTCACATATATATAAATAAAACACAATACCATAAGAGCAAACCAAAACAGTAAAGCCTTGGAGGCTGGAAAAATACACAATGAAATAAAATTCACAATGAAGCTACGCTAAGCTGATAATTATCTATTTTAGAGGCAGATGACGCCTGATTTTTAATGGTAAAATAAAAGTGCCATACTTGTGTATATTACAAGCTCTCCTGTACAAGCCATGCAGTAGATTTATGACGCAAGCATCTTTATGCTGGAGGGCTCAACAGAGAAGGCAAGAAAGAACAGAACAGATTTTCAGTATTTGTGACAGAGTGTGAATATTTCCATATACAGGTATATTTCCACATAAAACCTTGATTATTTTGCACTTGAAACTTCACCAACCCCAGCATTAATATGTAGTGGGCTTCCTCACTCTCCTCTCTTTGCCACCACAAACAAAGCATCATAACAACTTCCAAAAAAACAGAACGTAAAATAGATGAGTAATGCTCTTCTTCTCTTTGTTATATAATCGCTAAAATCCAGAGGACACGTTAATAAGGCACACTGCCAGTGAAACTCACGGATATGGTAGCAAGCTAATAAACAACATTAACTCACAGTAGCACATTGTAATGTAAAGGAGCAGCGGTGTGATTTACTCTGTGTGCAGACCAGTCACTTTGTTCATTTTCTGCCTCAGAGACCATACTGATTGTCATGGGCACCAGATTTTCCATTACACTGGCTCCACATTTATCATGACTGTTGTTTATCTGCCTCTCACATCCAGCAAAAAATGAGACCATTCATCTAAGGGAAGCCTGTCTGGCTAACTTACTTCTCCCTGATGGCTGCTTAGTGAGGTACTCTGGGGCTGAGAATAAAATATTAATATAGATTACCTTTATGCCACAGCGTGTGATAAATCAGACCGAGGCCAGTCTAGGGGGGGTGTTTGAAGTCCAGCCATCGGGCTTCACTGTTTGAATTTAGCACAAAACAAAGCTGCAAGCTGTATATGAGTGTAGATTTGCTGAGTGAACTGGCACATTTAGTCCTCAGTCAGCATTCATAAGCATTCGCCCTCATGAGAGTTTAGTATCCAAGCTACAGGCAATGCTTATTTCATTACATATTTTTGTGTTTATTTATTTTGCTGACGAGAGTCGGGGGAGGGGGGGGGGAATCAAGTCAAAGAACAAATGGTCCCTGAGAGACGTAAACCTGGAAGATGAACAAACAACTGAAACGCTCTCTTGCGAATGTTCGTTTTCGAGCAGCATATAGCACATTTCCTGCAAGACTCCACCTACAGCCGTACACAGGTTCACCTTACTATAAACCCCCACTCTGTTAATATTGTTTCCAAGCCTGGGAGCAACCAGGAATGTTCTTAGTTTATTAGCTGATAAAACAGGAGACAAAACGAGGTTAATCATTGTTAATACAAATACTAACTGTAAGATACATTTAAAGCCATTAATCCCATATACAGGTTTAATATTTAAAGCATGTTTTAGATTGAAGGTAGCTGAAATATATGGTGCCATTTACACCATTTGCACACGCAGATGTTAGGCAGCATTGACACCGATTAATTTCAGGCTTCAACGCTCTTGCTTCTCATTCACATGCATTGGATGATGTCACGTGTTGCTGAACTGAATTATGGCTCCGTCGCTTCACTTTGCTCATGAGAATGATGCGGTGGCGTGCACGGGCATCAAAAAAATGGGAGCTAATACTAACTTTTAATTGTAGCTTGGCTAGCTTGCTTTTGATAAAGGCTGGTTGCTAGCATAATGCTGCAGTCACAGCCTGAATGCAAATCACAGACACTATCCCGCTCTTGGCCATACTGTAGTGATACTGAGCAAAGAGCAACACAAACCAGAAATAGAGAAGGTTTGTTTTACTTTCAAGGTGAAATTTTCCATTTTGTTACATTTTTTCAAGTTTTACTAGCAGTTAGTGCGTTTGTGTACTGCTAGCGACCTAAGCAATCGATTTCATCCAGTAACCTCCAAGAATGAATGATGTGGAACAAATGCATTTCCCTAGCAACCAGTACTTAAGTCACATCCATTTTGGCTCTTGATCCTTGATACCTAGCCACTTTATGAGAGATCATATGTTAATTAGCTGAACTTTTCTAGCTTTTTTCACCAGCAGCCCAGATACGTTTTCTTTCTCTTTTCAGAAATACTTAACATCTTCTGATAGTGAGCTAGCTTGGTAGCTAACTCTGATGAACCCTGTGAATCCTTTTTACGGTAACATGACAAAAAATCTGGACCGTGTTTTAACTCTTCTTTCCATTCGGACCCAGATTGCCGTTTCTTCACTGAAACCTCCTCTGCAAAGATGCCAGCTGACGTGGTACCGAGCACGTGCAGCCCAGCAACAAGTCAAACCACATGTGCATGAATGTTTCATTAAAAAGTCTCAAAAATTATCAAATCTGATCCGATCGGTCAGATGTGGTGAAGGTGAAAACAAGGTTGCAAGGCGGCTGCTTCTCGTGTGTGAAGCCTCGGCGCCCCGCGAGGGTCCATTTTGCCAACAGTCATGGATGTGAGCGTCTCCATGACAACTGTGGAGGGGTTGTGTAACGTGAGGTGCACCGCGACGAACAAAAAGACACCTCTGAGGGCCGACGTCACTGATTTAGTTGTTATCACCTGTATTTTCTTTTCCAGCTGCTGCAGAGACATTTAGCATGCATGATTGTTTTTTTCTTTCCAAGCATCAAGACTTCCCAGAAATTCCTCTTTTTTTTTAGTGGAGAAGGAAAAAAATCTCTCCATGAGAACTCTTTGGATGAAGCCAAAGAACAACAATAGATCTACGAGCTGTGAAAGGCTTTGGAAAAGCAAACAAAGGCGAGGAAAGAAATAATCTTCAAAACAGTATGTCTTCAGTGAATATCTGAATGGTTCCCCCCCTCCCTCTCAAACCACCACCACCACTTTCTCCTATGGCGGTGTTTTCCATTTCAACACCCATTAATCAGTGCTATTGCCTTTGTCACCATGGAAACTGGACTTGCTGCATCTCTCTCAGGTCTGGTGGTGTTTTTCACAATAGCCAGACTGACGGCTCCCGTGGCTGCAGCAGGTCAGCGAGCCCACCGAGTGCAAAATCAGCCCCTCGCGAGACACAAAACCCACCTCTGTCTGCTTCTCCATCAACGCACGACCGCCTAACCGCTGCCCCCCCCACCACCCCCTCACCACAGCCGTCATTATGGACTGAGAGATTACATAACTGCAACTACTGTCTGGGTATCTTCACACAAAGCTACTGTGTACATTATAGGAAAAAAATCCCTGCACCGTGGTGAAGACCTCAGTTTCTACTCCGAGTGTGACCTGCAGAGGGTGATAACAACTGGAGGAGACTAACACACACTTAATCTGACATATCATAAAAATACCAACAGGATTCTGCAGGCTCCTCACTTATCAGTCATTAAAAACACATCAGACAGTCTCCAAAGCCTGAATTAATCTTTGACAGACATAAAATCAATATTATAGACCGAGGCCGCTCAAGTCAATGAGACCGATATAAGTGCGAGACTCCCGCACAGCTTCTTCATTCAGATGATTGAGGTATCCAGCATTGCAGGGAACCCCCTCACATTACTCCACAAGGACATGTAATGCATTATGATTTGAGTTTAACGTCAACAGATGGTAAAAGAGAAAAAACAAGTGATTTGAACTTAATTGAGGTGCATGAGGAGCTTCAGCAGAGGATGCACAGATAGAGGCACAAAGAAGAAGGATTAAGTTTCTCAGTACTCACGGTGATCTTGGTCTCCTTGACCTCCTTGATCTGCCTCTTGGCCGGCGAAACAGAGCCGGGGGGCTGCGGGGCGAGACAGGAGGGATCGTCAAAACTCTCCTCAGTGTCAAAGCTGGCTTCCATCATCATCCCTCTCACCTCCTCCTGCTTCTCTATTCTGGGAAAGCCTCACTCTCTCCTCTCTCCTTTCTCTTTCCCTCCACGCACCAAGGCTGCCAACGGTCTCACAAGCCGCGGAGTGAGCGGAGAGGAGTTGCGTTGCAGGAGGGGGAGGGAGGGAGGTGTGTGTAACTGCGGTGGGAAGGTAGCATGAGGGAGGAGGAGGAGGGAGGCAGTAAGGGGAATTGGTGGCGGCTGTGGGAGCGTGACAAAGTCTCGCCTCCGGTTAATGTGCTGTCACATGAGTTTTAAGGTTGTAGCCCAATCGCCACCTCACCTCCACACCTGCCTTCCCCTTTCACCTCACCCAACGATGTCCATGCAGGAGAGATAAAAGATGAAGAAACATCACTGAGCTAGTTCAGGGATGGAGGCACTGGAGGATGGGAAGAGGGGGAATTTGCGAGGAAAGAAGAAAAAAGAGAGGACAAGGAGGCAGATGAGGAGGAGGGGGGGTGTTTACATGATCCTTGCCCCACCTTCCTCCCCAGAGACCCAGATAGTGAGGGAGGAGGGAGCAGCGAGGCGTAGGTGTTGGTGATGGGGGTTGGCTTGATGGAAATGGCTGAATGATGATATTTAAGAGACAAATTACAACTGGGAGGAGGGGGGAGGGGGGGAGAGCAGGAGGGAAAACAAGCAGCCAATGAGAAGCAGCGTCTCTGATTGTGTGTGTGTGTTTGGGAATGAGGCGCACGCACATCTCAGGGTTAAGTGTTCAGATTCAGCTGTGTGTAAACAGTGTGTTTACACCGGCAGCTACATCGCGATCGTCTTCCTCACGTGACGCCGCTTCACCCGAGGCGTCGAACGTAAAAGCTGCGCACGGAGCAGCTTCCTCGCCACACCTTCGTACAACACCCACCTGGTCCAACAACAACACCGTCAAACGAGAACGACACAGAGGAGCGCGGCAAACGTGTTCTCACCTTGGTCGTGCAAAACATGGCGGCTGGCAGCTCTGACCGCAACAACCACAGTCCAGGTTTGGCGAGATCGGTGGGCCCCGCGCTCCCAGCGCTCCCAGTGTGAGCTTTGATTATTTGTTATTATTTTTTGGCTGGCCTCCTCCTTCACAAACTCTAACATTTGTCCAAATCTCAGACGCCCATATGGCCCAACTGTCCGTCCACCTATACTCTCCTGTGTGATCATGACACCGTATGCCCTCATCTGACTCGTAATTAGTCACGTGGGTTGGCATGTAATCGAAGTTGGCCCGGGTCCATCGGCGCTGCGGGAGCGGCCCTGCTTTCAGTGGAAAGAGAGCGCCAGCTTCCTTTGAAGTGGAATCTTTTACAGGAAAACTGTGGCTGTGGTGATAGGGGCGATTGTGACCACAGAACAGCCTGACCAAACTAAAGAGCGTGCTGTGAGTGCTGCTCGCTTTTTACAGAATGGAGGACGCGAAAAGACGCGATGCACAAACAAAAACACGCGACTTTTTGGCAGTTCAGAGTTTTAGCAGCAAATCTGGGCGATGTCTCACTGAGCTGAAGGGTCTAGTATCCAATCCTGACAATCATTGCTAAAGAGTAAGACAGCCAACAGGGCATCATACAGTAATTCTTTGGGGAACAGGCAGTGGTTCAAGACTGCATGGAGGTTCTAGAAAAAGCATAAAAGCTTCTAAATACTGAACTCTGAAGGTGAGCTTTTCCATTTTTATTTAAACAGATGTTTTAGCTATTTCTTGCCAAATGTGCAACAAATGAGCGAGCTATCAGCTATTCTTAGTAAATATATCTTCAGAGAAATGAATTCCAAGTGCTCAGATACCAAGGTTACATTCT
Organism: Neolamprologus multifasciatus; assembly: GCF_963576455.1. Classification (NCBI taxonomy): domain Eukaryota; kingdom Metazoa; phylum Chordata; class Actinopteri; order Cichliformes; family Cichlidae; genus Neolamprologus; species Neolamprologus multifasciatus. Next base: position 3,863,083 of record NC_140442.1, on the reverse strand, counting down.
CAGGCTGTGTTGTTATTATCCTAAAGCAATTTCAAACAGTTTTAACCTGAGAACAGCTGCAGTTTGTCATTTCTGAGAAACCTTCAAACCTAAACTTTGCCAAAATGACTGTGATCACCTCATGTTTCAGTTTAAAGTAACAAAGAGGGAATTTTAGGTTAATTTCTTCCTGGTTTTGGAGTCCGTTTCCTGCTCTGTACCTTTCCAAACTATGCTAGAAAAGAAGATGAGACTGGAATAATGACATTTATCAGCATTAATGAGGGTGAAAACCTTTGTTACTGTAACAGCAAATTATTTTTTGACAGCTAAGGAAAATCTACATGTAAGTGATCTTAAATAGACAGGTGGTGCACTCAGTAAGAAAACTGTCAGAGTGGAGGATGCTTTTAGTAAATAGAAAGCAGTCTTAGCACTTCTGATTTAATCTGTTCATAGCTTATGAGTTGCTATTAATTTAGAAACCTTACATAAAGGTGATTTGTATGAAATCAAACTTAATTTTGGTTTATGATTGTCCAGTTTTATCAACCAATCACCTGTGACGGGGTATCAGATGCTCAAATTTGATACTTGTTGGTTAAAAGACGAATGCATTGACCCTGTGAGACTGTGATGGTGATGGTAGGTAACTCTGATGTTAGGTTTGGAAAAACGGATGTAAGCCAACTCCTAAGAAATGGATGTTTTTATTGGACGAGAAAGTGGAAAGTGGAGAGGAGACTTGCTTTGATTAAAATGTGATCACACTATAAAGGTAATCATCATCATCATCATCATCATCATCTGCTGTTACTTCAGACTCAACATCATTGTGCGCCTCTTTCGGCTTACCTGCTTGTGCATTGCAGGCTTCCTCAGAGAAACATTAGCGACCTCTGCAGGCTGACCTTTCTTTGTGCTGCTGTGGCATCCATTGGCTGAAGAAAAGCAGATAATTACTCACGTTAGAATTTAAAGTATTTTTCAGCACTGAGTTTACAAAAACGAGCAGATGGTAAGTGAACGAGTTACATCCTGATATGCAGAATTTCAGAACAAGAAAGAACTATCTCGTTAAAATGATGTTAACGCGGTAAATCTCCGTTAACGAGTTAACTGCGTATTCGCCCCCGGGCGTGAGGCTAGACGGCATCAACGTGTTAACGAGCTAACGGCATTGACGCCATCCAGCCCCACGCACGGGTGTGACAAGGTGTTAACATCACCTTATTGTGTCAGACAAATTAAGCTGCAGCTGTGTTTCAATCCTTTAACATTAGCAGGGAATTATATCCGGTCGTTAAGTCTGACGTCACTAGCCGTGTCTGGGCCTAAACTCCGCTGCAGGTCCATATATCAAACGATCACTATGGCATTACTGAGAGTTGAAAAACTGTCTAAAGTCTTTCATCTTTAATAAAATGATCAGCGTTCTGCTCTACCAGGTGTAACAATTGAGTTTAACATCCAGGCATCCATGAAAACGGAATTTATGACATTTAACGGAGTTAGAAGTTAGCAGGAAGTTAGCTCGCTAGCTTCTATCTAAATACAATATAGCATGTCCTGACTGCGGGGTTTTGGAAACAAATTAAAACGTACAGCTCTGTTATTACTTCCAACATAAATGAAGACAGAAAACTAAACAGCAGTGACGTTTGTAGGGTTACTGAAGTTTGGCTAGCTGGTATATAATGATGTGCTACGTGACTGCTAGCAACACAGCTATGTTAGCATAATATAAACAAGCTAACTTTTTTCCACTCGATAAAAGTTAACGTGAGTGTTCTCGGTGGTCATGAACAAATGTAATCGCATGGCAGGGTGCTGTAAAAGGACCAAACTTCAGCCAGGAGAACAACTGAGATAATCCATCCACAATACGAGGTTAGTCATTCATATACTGCTGCATGGGCTGGGCTGTAGTTACATCGTAAGGTTTTAAAAACTGAGCTTAAATAAATGATTAGCGGTAATAAAAGTCGAGGGAGGTCAACAGTGATCACTGACTGTTTTAGGAGCTTTTTGAGATTAAATAGAAGAAAATACAAAACGTTAAACATGTTAACAACACAAAAGCCATATTAAACGCAGACTACTTTAGGCCCGGAAGTAGGATTCGTCACGTCATCGCTTAACGACCGGATTGTGATCCGGAGGACAGAGAACACCGGGGAAAGATGCATCAGTTAGGGATTCTCTTTTCACCATAGTGCCCCCTTGTGGAATAAGTAAAACAAAGCAATCTTGTTTATGGCATCATTTGATTTAATTTAGTTGGATTTGGTCGCCATCCATCCAAACATTTTTAGCCAGTCACAATAAAACCATAGATGATATCTCAAATTAAACACAAAGGCAGGGAAAAGCATCATAATGTAAATGGGCGGGGCTTCTACCGTTCAGCCGCTAAATCTGTAGAAGTGTAGAATTCATAAAATATGAATCTACATATTTTACAATGTTTATCTACTAATTTTACCCTTGTTGGTTTATACATGAGAGAAATAGTAAAAACTGGCTAACTGATGTTTAGCCACAAATACCTTTTATAAGTAGTGACACTAGAAAAACTACAGCTAAGTTTTTTAATTAAAAAGTAATCTTCTATAATAAAGGCACACATCCTTGAAACATTTTCTTTACAGGCCACATCCAGCTAAAATAAGACATCAACTCTAGAAACAACCCAAAATATCATGTTAACCAGCTGCTGATTCAGCAATTCATTGAATAATTCAGTAATCAGTGTTTAGCTGTTAGACCCTTTGGAGGACACTGAGTATTTTTTACTACTACAGTGTTCTAATTTCACATTGGTACAGTGTGGTTCTGTCCTCAGACTCACATAGAAAAGCATATTGAGATATTCATAATTTGGGCCCTCGGGGTTCACAGCTCTGTAGCGTGTCCCTGGTTTCATCCTGGCCCATGATGGTTCCTCATTTCTTTGTGATTCATGAGCTGTCGGCTCGTTGTATATCAAACCGGCCCATCTCCAGCTCAAGGTAAACGCGTGAGCCCGGCAGAGCGTGACCCCCGAGGCCACGCGTCACAGCCGGGGACGCTGATCGGATCAGGGCCCCTCCAGGACACTGAGGCCTCTCCAGAGATAGGGATGAACGTCACTTTACTCAGAAGGGCTCTAAAGAATCCACAACCCTCGGTGACCTTTGTCAGTGACCATAAAACTGAGTATTGGCAGGTTTCTGATCCATGTGGTTTGGACACAAAAGAGAGCAGAAAGGACCCTGTGAGGCCTTCTGTTAAGACGACAGCTTCAGGGTGAAAATGGGACTCTTGAGGATTTAAACAGAGACAGGAAATGTGGAACAGCTAGCCTGGCTCTTTCTGAACATACAACAGATCGACTAGTTACTTAAGCTCATTAATAAACTAATTTTCTTGACTTTCAATGTCAAGAAAATTCGTTTATGTTGACTATTTCTCACTGACTGACCTCACAAGAACAGCATGAAGAGAGCCAGAGATTAAAAATAAGCAATAATTGAATGCAGAGAGGTGAGAGAAAAAGGCAAATGAAAAACACTCAATGCATCATGGGAATCCCCAGCAGCCTAGACCTATTGGAGTGTATCTAAGGGAGGATTCAGAGTCCCCTGATCCAGCCCTAACTATATGCTTTATTAAAAAAAAATAGTAAAGTTTTAAGCCTAATCTTAAAAGCAGAAAGAAAAAAAATGAAAATCAGAAAATCAGATTTTTTAAAGTCACAGTGAAGAGAAACAGAATATGTGAGCAGGAAACATTTAGGTAACCACACATCGGCCAACTACCTTGCAGAGATGACAGTCCACAAACATGTGCTCTTAGACTATTTTCTCATTTGATCTAAAGCAAAATAAGGAGTTCAGAACATGAAAGGGTTCCAACTGAGAACCATAAAACATCAGGACCTGAAGCAAGAATGAGTTATCAGACATATTTTTCCACAGATACGGCCCCAGTACCAATTTCTGTTTCCATGTAGCTCTTTCATAAAAAGTCACGCAAAATTCTTGCCACCAAAGTTGGAAGCAGGAACATCAGCAGCTACGGAAAGGACTGCTGCAAGAAAATCAGCAATTTCCAAATTCTTTGCAGCATGAAATTGCTTCCCATGATGATTAGAGGACAGAGACGTAAATAAAAAGCAAACAAAAGAAAACACAATCTGTGTTAGCTGTTACAACAAACCTAGAAACTCAATAAAGCAAGGACTCAAAACAAAAGCAGGAAAAGCCCAAGGAACACGTGGAGAGTGAACACACAACTTTACAAAGTGACGAGGACAAAGGGAAAAACGAGAACATGTATACATCCAACAACAGAAGGTTGGTTACAGAGCAGACCCAGGTGGAAGCAAAAACAGTGTTGGGAAGGTTACTTTTAAAATGTATTCCATTACAGATTACAGAATACATGTCCCAAAATGTATTCTGTAACGTATTCCGTTACGTTACTCAATGAGAGTAACGTATTCTGAATACTTTGGATTACTTAATATATTATCATGCTGTTTACAACTACATGAATGTACTATTGCTGTGATTTATTACTGTTACTGAAGGTCCGCGGCTCAGAACCGTAGTAAAGGGACCTCTGGCTAATACGGTGGGTTCTGTGTCGGGCTCGTAGCCGAAAACTAGCTTTACTTTGTTGTCTGGGTCAAGTTTGCTAGCGAGAGACAGAGAGAGGCGTTGAACGGCTGCTCCAACGGAACTTATTGTTTTTGGAGGAAAACACGAACATGGTGTACAGTCGAGTCTTAATAGCTTACTTACAACTGGGCTCGTCAGGCTCTCTTCTTGGCTGCAGTGGTTATTATTATATTTACATGCTTCCAGCTCCCGTTTTTGCTCGATGACAGCTCGTACTTTTCCTTTTTCTCCCTCCCTCGCTCACAGACACATAACGGGTATGGCAGTCCATTCTCCCTGCAGCACGGACTACACTGCCCATGATGCTACATTCTTTAGAGCTATACCTGTAGCATTCTGCCTATTAGCTTAGCACAACAACAACAGCCGCTCTCTCACCCAGGAAACACGCAGAGAGAGAGCGTCACCCTGTAACCATGGCAACCGTAACGCTGCCACCTGGAACAACAGAACGTAGCTGTCAAACAAAACCCAAACAGTCCTGACCCGCAACAATATGAAACAGGGAAGTACCGCCGTGTAATCCATTTATTTCAACAAAGTAACTGTATTCTAAATACCACCTTTTTAAACGGTAACTGTAACGGAATACAGTTACTCATATTTTGTATTTTAAATACGTAACGGCGGTACATGTATTCCGTTACTCCCCAACACTGAGCAAAAAGAATAAAATCTGAAGTAAAACCAAAAACAACACATAAGAAAACAAACCTGTAAAGAAAGAAAAGACAAATAACAAACATGGAACTGTGAAAGCTGACGCTAAACAGAGAGTATATCTGGGACACTGGGACCACATCGCTAGCTGTGAAAACGGAGGGATGACATGAAGGCTGACCTGTCTCAGCGCTGGCACTGCATCAGTGAAAAAGAGGTAAGCCTGTACTCTATGTCTTCAAAATATCCACAGGTGTGCAACTTATACTAAAAAATACAGTTTTTTCAATACGAAGTCTGGCTCAGAGGTAAACTGGAGTCACTCTAGTTTCTCTGGGTGCACCCCGCCTGTTGGAGCAGAGCTTCTCTGGTGGAAAAGCAGTGATGGTTTTCAGTGACTGCCTCGTGCAGCTGTGGGAGAAAAAGCATCTGCACACCTGCTTACCAGGAAACATCTCTGATTCTAGCTGATCAGCACAGTCTCTTTATTAACTAAGGAGACAGCCTCAGAAGGTGCATGTTTATGTATCCGTTGTCCTTCTTCCCGTTGGATGCCATGCCGTTATTTCTCCCTGCCTGCTCCGACCAGCTGCTCAGATCCCCGGTTTCCTGTCCAGAGGTCAAAGTCAACATTTGTGCGGCTCAGATATGAACCGGGCCTTCACCAAACGTCTTTCTCTCCGAGGAGGGATCGCGCTTGCCTGGTTAAACGCTGACAAACTCCCCTGCAGCTGACTGCCTCCCCGGTTGTTCTTCCTCTAAGTGTGTTTGGGCCACATGCCAGCACAAAGAAGCAAACCATCTGCTATGTGCAAAGATGTCGTTAGCGAGGGTGCTGGCAGCGATGGAACATAATAAGCCACTCATTAAGAAAGTGCAGGATTTCCTCTCGTAGTGTTGGATGAGCTTCACGATAATGTAGCAGAGAAATGTATTACGAGAGATTTGTCAAAGGTTCCTTCAGAGCCTTTTGGAAAAACGTTACAGAGTCTCTGGAAAAATGATTAGTATTGTGTCACATTTAGCTGAAGGAACATGGTCTTAGCATAATAAGCAGATTAACACTGATGATGAATGATTGCCAAAAGGCTTAATATGTCTGACTGGATAAATGTTGAAAAATTAAGTTATAACCTGTAGCTCCAAATGCAAATAACCCCGGTGATGGAAGGAGTTTACGCACCGAGATGACACTCATCAGCTTGTTTTTGTCTCTCTTGGTCATTCCTAACCACACAAACCTCCTTTCTCATTCCTTCAGCGCCTGTTTTCTGCTCTAGGTGCTCTTATTTTGTTTTCCGTGTGATTGTGCCTTTTGCAATGCTGTCTAAAAACGGATGACTAGGATGATGAAGGCCAAGTTTTACCATATGGCGAGGAGTTCTGTCGTGCCAGCGGTCTCTGTGGGGCTTCAGCTGACGAGGACGGACGTCGCCATGTTGTTTCTGGAACGATATAAACAACAGGAAGGAGGACAGCGTGGAACGAAGTCAAAACAAAGACAGAAACAGAACTTGCTTTAACGTGAATGTGCAGGGCAGCTTCTCAGTCATGGTTTCGCACTTGTTCAAGATTAAGGATGGAAACAGCTTTATAGAGACTTCAGGTGTATAAATATGAAGCACAACAGAGCACAGAAAGTCGAGGACACCTTAATTTGTTGGTTTCAAAATCTAGACAGTCAGAAGATGCCTTGTGAGACAGTGGGAAGGAAAAACTCCTTTTTAACAGGAGGAGACTTCCAACAGGCTCAGAGAGGGGAAGCCATCTACTGAGACCAGCTGGAAGAAGAAGGGAAGAGAGAAAAGAGCAGCACAGAAAGTCGAGGACGCCTTCATTTGTTGGTTTCAAAATCTAGACAGTCAGAAGATGCATTGTGAGACAGTGGGAAGGAAAAACTCCTTTTTAACAGGAGGAGACCTCCAACAGGCTCAGAGAGGGGAAGCCATCTACTGAGAGCAGCTGGAAGAAGAAGGGAAGAGAGAAAAGAGCAGCACAGAAAGTCGAGGACGCCTTCATTTGTTGGTTTCAAAATCTAGACAGTCAGAAGATGCATTGTGAGACAGTGGGAAGGAAAAACTCCTTTTTAACAGGAGGAGACCTCCAACAGACTCAGAGACGGGAAGCCATCTACTGAGAGCAACTGGAAGAAGAAGGGAAGAGAGAAAAGAGCAGCACAGAAAGCCAAGGACAACACAAACTGTGGGAGAGAGTAGAAAGTGAAAAGAAGTCCTGCAGCATGACTGAGGGATATAGTTCAGCGTCACATGATCCAATCCTAACTATCAGCTTTACCAAAAAAGAAAGTTTGTAGCCTCATAATAAAAGTAGACAGGGTGTCTGCCTCCCACTTTAAGAAACTCCATGAACCACAAGCCTGCAGTCTGAGAGCGAGGTGCTCTGTTACAATAATATGATACCGTGAGAGATGATGGAGGCTGATCAGGATGTTGTACGAGGAAAGCAGGGTTTTATTAAATTTAAATTCTGCATTTAAGAGGCAGCCAACGAAGCATCATCCGCCGATGCGCTAGCACAAAAGATTTTTCTAATGTCATGGTGACTTTGTCAGCAGAAGTTGAATTAATCCACAGTTTCTTCTGTTGCAGGAGTGCATGAAGACTCCACCAAGCAGCAGGTTATATGATTGGCTTTTCTGTTTGTTAGCAGGATTACTAGAGACGCTGTGGAGTTACGGCTTACAAGTAATTAACTCTCAAAACATTTTTTTTATTCTTTTCTACAGCGGCAGAGGACAAAATTAGATGTTCGTGCAGCATCTTCACAAATATAAAACTGAAACAGGGCGACATCGTTATGAATTTCTCCAAAGAATTTCGCAAACGAATTCAGATCTTTCTGCATCCAGAACTTGATTCATGCAGAGGGAAGTTTCTCTCTTGGCTGAGTTGCTGACTGATTTTGTTTTTGCTCTCGTGGCAGCAAAACAGTCGGAGTCAGACTGCTGGTCTGTGACCAAAGCAGCCCAACGGCCAATAAAAATGTATGTGCAGAGGGTATGTTTGTGTGTGTACATGTTGGTGTAGAAATAATTTGGTAAAATTTAAATCTTAAAATTTTATTTGAAAATGTGGATTCCTGTTTATTTGATTTGATTATTTCCCTTTTTGATTTTCAGACCTCATCTCAGCACAGAAAAGCTGTTTAATACTTTAAGTGGTTTTTTTTTCAGACATTAGAGAAGTGACTGTAGATAAGGGCAAGATGATAAAGGAGAAGTTTTCATATCCTGAAAAATGCAATAAAAAAATTCGACTGTACTCATCCATGTATGCAATCCTTTTACGTGCAAAATGCCATTCTGGATAAATTTCAACTGGCTTCCTGTAGTTTAGCATCAATCATTCCACTTAGCAGAGCAGGAAGTCCTTTACGCTGCAGTAACTGTGGGTGAATTAGTGTCGGTCCTTATGTGCAATCAAACAGCTTCTAAGAGAAACACTAAAGTGTGGATTAGGAGTGATATTCAGCAGCAATGTTACTGTTGTGGCAAGAAAGCTACACACAAATGTCCAAATAGGCATGAAAAGCTTAAAGTCAAGAACTGCAATGAGGACACTTTAACTTATAAGTCACTGGATATCACATTGCATACTTTATTAATTAATTAATACTTAAATTAGACCTACTAATTTAGGTAGACACTGAAGAGCAATATTTTGGTTTTGTCCGTGTTTTGCTGGTGATTTGTTAGAGCAATGCTCTGAATTACTGAGGCCCAAGTGTGAAATTATGGGGAACTCCACAAGTGTAGTGAATGGTTTTTCTTTTTACACCAGTGGTTATTAAATAATTATGTGTGATCAAAGGTCTTAGTAAATGCAATTTTGTGTCTTCCTGCAAAGTTCTCGATATGTAGGTGAAGGGTGGCAGTGATATAGGCTGGAGTTTTAAGCTGGTTAAGTTTAAATACTATGTGAGGTTTGGGCACTAAGAAGTAGATGGTTAGGTTTAGGTTCTGAAAGCTCCTTGGTTAGTTTTAGGCAATAAAACCTTCTCAGTTACACAGAACAAGAGACTGGTCAACAACCTCCTTCCGGTTGCTACTTGAAATCGTATCCCCCAAACGGTTGGTGAGTGGTTGTTTGAGTTTGCTGGGTGAAATCAGCCGCAAAGAGGATGCTGCATCAAAAACCTCACTGTGATTGTTTGGTTGCTAGCAGATTGCCGCAGTTGCTCGTAGTTTGCATAGAAGACGCCAACTTGTCTACAAACACTTGCAGGTGTGTTTGCAAAGTTCTGCCTTTGAAACATCCTGGCTGCAGGAGTAGCCTCTCCGTGCTAGCACACGTTTACCTTGTACCAGCAACTTCCATCAACCACTCACCAACTGGTGAATACACATTTTCCCAAGGCACCTATGGTTTCCAGTTGGTTGCTGACCTGTTTCTAGCAATCCATTTCACAACTGCCACCAACCTTCAGCAACTGTTTACCAACTGGTGGGAGAATACTCAGCTTTCCCTCTGAACAACACAAATCGTAACTTTTGTGTTACAAAACATTTTGTGTTTCTTTGAACATTCAAGTTCAAAGCAAAGGTCGTGCATCACTGGTGCAGCCAACATGTTTCAAAAGGCTTTTACTTTGAAGGCAACCATTCTCTGTTTACAATTAGTTGGCAAATGTTTGCTGACAGGTTGGAATCTTTCGTGTAAATTATGGGTGAGAGCAACTGGATGGTCGCCAACCAATCTCTAGGCCAGAGTGACTGAAGCCTAAAGTTTATGCTTTAAAAACTGCTCGGTTAGGTTTAGGAATAAAAAGCATTTTGGTGAGGTCAACACACTATAAACTAATTGGTTAAATTTAAGCACTGAAAAACATCTGGATTTAGGAATATGTTGTTTGGGTAAAACACATCCCTTCAAATCTGTAACTTTAAGAAATGCCGTATTCCAGCGATCCAAACTCAGCCATCAAACAACACCTTTGGTGTAACTGAGCCTTGTCTTTCCAACAAAATGGCAAAATTGATGCCTTGGCCTCGTGCTGTTTATTAATATCAGCCCATGAAGACATGCACCTGCCACTCTGAGCTCTCTGTTAACATGTTAATCTTACCTGGTATTTCCCTCTCTCCCATATAAACATGGCAAGAGGTTAATTTACATAAATGCTTTTATTGTAAGAAGCTGGAAACACAAAACAATTCTCCCGTGTCATTAAATATCTTTAACTGTTAATGAGTGTTCATTGGCAGGAGGCACATTGCTTCATCAGCTGACTGTATACTGTTAGTCAGGTTTTCATGCACAATAACAAAGCCTCAGCTCCTGCCTGTGAGTCTTTTTCATCATTCCAAATCCCACTCTCATATTTGCAGCTCCAAAGGGATTAAATGGAAAGATTTCAGCTGATCCTCCTTCGTGCACCTCCTCTATTACAGTAAATGACACCGGCTGAAAACAACAAGCAGCTTCCTAATAAACACAACGATGTACGCCGGCATCCTGGTGGCAGCTGTTTTGAAGCTTCATATTCAGATGTGAAACAACAGCAAACTAACAAATGAAAAGAGACTGCTGCCGCACATGGCTGAATGTAAAAATAGCTTTTTTTTTTCTGCTCTGTGTCTGTTTGTGTGTTTGTGCTTGAGCCAAAGAGCAATCGTTGCCAGAGTTGCTGTGGGAGCAGCCTCAGTTTGTCCCGTGGGAGCCCGTCCTATCCCCCTGGATTCCTTTCCAAATGAAGTGTAAAACACACACACAACGGAGCAGATGTTTGTGAAAGGTCACCTGCCTTTGAGCTTCTGTATTAGTACGACTCCTCGGCGGTGGGAGCAGAAGACAAACAGCAGAGAAAAGACACTTCTGAATCCACAGATCTCGCTGCTCGGCATCGAGTGCCGCACGTTTAAGATAATCAGATTAAAGTGGATCGAATCGGCAGGCCTTTCTCCACATGAACAGGCTGCTGAGATACAATGATGGGGAGGAATGATAATGAGGCCTCTCACAGTGTTAAAGCACCGAGAGCTGAATGCTGAGATATAGAAATTAAACCAGATCTGCTGGAATCAGCGCGTCGGAGGTGTAGATTTACTGTAATGCCCAAAGGCAATAAACAGTACAGTTTGATTGTTTAAGCTGATTTTCAGTGGATTCAGATGGAACGTTTTGTTCCTGGGTAACAATTCCTTTGCACAAATATATGACTGTGTTTAACAAAAAAAGGAAAAATCATCATGGATATGCAGGACAATGAATTCAGTCAGAAAGCACTTTTGTGTAGACGTCTCTGTGACGATGAGGGGCCAAAAATGCAAAAACAAAAGGAAATAAATGTCTTAATAAAAACCAAAAAACATCATGAAATGCAAGTAAATGTTTCTCATATGATTTTAATTTGCAGTTGTTAAATATAATAATAATAATAATGGTCCTGATGTTGTGTTTATCATTAATTATGTTCAGTTTGCTTAATCTTTAGTTTTTCACCTTCGTGTGTTTCCTGTCAGTTTATCCTCGGTTACAGGTGCTGTTTGTTTTGACCTCTCGGTTTAGTCTTTGGGTTTTATACTTAGTTTCCCTCAGGTCCCCCTTTCTGCAGCTCGTCCTGTACGTTGCTTTATGTTGTTTTATTTTGGTAGCCTTTGTCCACGGTCTCATTTCCCTGATTGTTTGCACCTGTGTTTTCTCTACAGCTGTGTTCACCTTCCCCGAGTGTGTGTGTGTGTGTGTTTGTGCTCTCGGCTTGTTTCTGCTCGACATACTGTTTGCTGTGTTTCCTGTTATCTCCTGTGGTTCCTGAATTCCTGTTATTTTCCCCAGTGTTTCTTCTGCTTAACCACAGACTTGTTCTTTAGTTACCTTTTGCACTCCTGTTACACCTGCAATAACGAGTCATCTTTATTTTGCTCTTTGCCTGCTCACAAACCTGCTTTGGTGTCCTCATTCCTTCTTTAACCATAAAAAGCTTTGCAATAAAAACCAACCAGCTACTGCTGAGTCTGAAAAATTGATGCGTAACTAATGTTTGGATTCCAAAAACTGGAGTTCCTAATGGTCAGTTTAGTCTGGATACACAAGTCAGTCAGTCCCCACAGTCATAATGACTCTACAGAGGGTCAGTTCTTTATATTGATTACCAAGCTGGTTTTGTTAAGGCTTAAAGGGGGTGTGGCAGCTTTGACCTACATGTGCTCCAACACAGGAAGCTGTAGATGATCAATTAGGCTTCAGTTAACTGGAGACCAGTTGGCAACCATCTTACAACAACTGGTCACAAGAGAAAAATATGTTTTCTGTGACTGGTTGGCTGTGCTGAATAAAAGCATTTAGTTACCTACTAGCAACTAAAGTAATTGCAAGGAGGTTTTTGACTTTTTATAATTGACTTCCAGAAATCACTTGTCAACTGGTTGGGAAAACACATTTTTCTCAACCTCTGTTTGATAGGTCATGGACTGGTTTCTAAACCTGTGTGACTGAAGCCCGATGCTCTACCTCGACAAGCTAGTGTGACTGAATTGGGCGTCTGTCATGTTTACGCTGTTGGTTTCTTATGAAGCATTTTTTATGGAATTATCTGAAAAATAAGAAGCAAATGGGTTGATGCAACTATGGTTACATCCAACATATTAAGTGTGTGCTTACAACCGTTTTCCACATGTTAGGCTACGTTCACACTGCAGGCGAAAGCGCATCAAATCAGATTTTTTTGACCCTATGCGACCCATATCCGATCATGGTGTGACAGTGTGAACGGCACAAATCCGATATTTTCAAATCCGATCTGGGTCACTTTCGTATGTGGTACTGAATCCGATACATATCCGATGTTTAAGAAAGCGACTGCTGTTTGATGGTCAAGTCGCATTAAATACATCTTTTACGTCACTGACACAAGACAGACGCCAATTATCAGCGCTAGAGAAGCACCCGAGAAGACATCCCGAACGCTTCCTGGCCATCTGGTGAAACTGTTGGGAAGACAACGTTGGAGAAACGTGAACATTTTATTTGTACTGTATAATCTGCAGATTCTGACAGAAATCTGCAACTATCCTTTGAAGCAGCGCTCCTCTAAAACAGCAATAAGGATCATTATTAGGTTATTTACATTATTATGTAAATAACAAAATAACTTAAAGCAAAATTGGGAAACGTAAAGTCCGAAGTCTTTATATTAAGGGCCATCAGTCAAACAATACTGTTGCTCTGGGTCTAAACAGAGCGCGTTGTGTGTGACGTCTTCTTTTGCACATGCGGCCGCTTTGAGCGTTCACACTAGAGCGCGTTTGCTGTCACATTTTATTTGTAGTGTGAACAAGCAGACAAAAAAAATCGGATTTGATCAAAAAATCGTAATTGAGCATCAAGACCTGCAGAGTGAACGTAGCCTTAGAGAGACAGAGGAACCATCATTTAACTGGTGTATCTAATCTCAAGCTGGTGCTTTATTCAGCGCTCTATCTGTACCTTTACTGGAGCTGTTGACATAATACCGCAGTCCCTCAGGTGTGATGTAGCTGCTCCATCCCGGGGGAAGAGGCCGGCTGTCAGTCTCCTCAGTGGGTGCGGCAGAGCTCTCGGGGGCCGGCTTCTGTCACAGAACAAATTCCCAGTTTACTACCACATAAACCCAGCATGTGTCCAGGTGTTTCTGCCTGAAAATATTACAATACATTATTTTAATATGGATGTACAGCCTGCAGGAGACAACATACTGCTATGTTTGACCTTAAATCCTGTTGGTTAGCTCCACAATATTTTTAATTAGGTAGTTTGTCTCCTAATTTCCTATCAAGTTGCTCAGTGCACATTTAGTTGATTAATCCCAGACACACGGAGCTGAAAGCTAGTTTGGTTTAATAACGTGGCCATTAACTGCTGGGGATCCTGAAGGCTGTGCAAATAGATAGCTGAGTTTACCCCGAGTGAGGGAAGATTGAGTAAACGCGTTTGTAATGTGATGCCGCTGCGTCATTAAAGTTTATATCACGTTACCGCCTCTACACGAGCTTGCATACACAGTAACTGTCAGGAGTCATGACAACCTCTGGGATAAGTAATGTTATTATCATCGTATTCCCATTCGGCTTCTCAGCGCTTCGCACTTGCTAAATAATGGTGTTATTCATGTGGTGAAATATGATCCACTGAATGGATAAATAATGATAAATGCTCGCTCCACCTTATCAGCAATCCCCAGGAGCCTCCGTCATGCTGAAGCCATTTTATTTGGGCTGCACTCGGAGCGCGCAGGGCCTGAAATTACTGCAGCGTGCTTTACAAGGGAAAAGTCGTTTTTAATCTGCAGGGATCGCCGCCGCCCGGCTGTTCGTTTTCAAACGCAGGCTAGCGTGGCCCGTACAGATCTGTCTGCCGAGTCCGACAGAGGCTCTGCTGAACTCCAGGACGGTGCACTCCAATCAGACATCTGAGGGGAGGTGGGCGGATGCGACGGGACAGATATATAAATGGGAAGATTACAAGCGGAGTGATAAAGGAGCTGTATCGTGTTTCTTTGCTCGGATGGGTAACAGGGCAGCGTGGGTGGATAAAGTCGATTGATGTGCAACATTAAATGGGTCTCACTGGCTCTTTTCTATCCTCGCTTCTGATGTCGGTGTGCTGTGAGAGCAGCAGATAACTTCAGCTGTGGATCTCTGCAGCGCGTTAGATGCTGAACTCACAGCTAGGGGATGTTTACTGCACGGACAAGATAAGTGACGTCCTCTCCTGACAGTGAACCATCACCGATGCCATGCAGCAAGTCCTTTTTGCACCAAAAAATTATACTTGTTAAAATGCAACAATTACTGGGGCATTAATTATGAGAGAGAATGTCAGATGGTGTCGTTATAGAGCGTGATGCATATGGTTCCACCTTCCTTTATGAGGAACCCAGATGTTCTGTGCACATCTGCAGTGCTGTAGCATATAGAGCATGCTCATTAGTGTCCTATTTGAGACTGACTGAGCCAGCTGCCTTCCTGCTGCTGCTATAAGCAAAGCTTTGTGTGTTGTCTCTCATTAAAAAAGTGCAAAACTAAGAGAATAAATAATATTTAAAAAAAGCAGCAGTGGCTTGTTTTAAAGTGGATTGTTTTCCTATTGAAGGGGAGTCAACACAAAGAGTGATGATGGAAAGCTGTAGAAGTAAACACTGGCTGGTACTGAGTTACACTTTTACCAGCTTTAAGGTGAAGCGATCGAAGCGTCTACCAATGCAAACAAAGGACAACACTGAGTTTATCAAGCGTTTGCCACAAGAAGACAGTGCACATCACTTTGGTTCCTACAACAAGTTTTAAGTTGCCACCACAGGAAGAAACTTAGGCTACGTTCACACTGCAGGCGAAAGCGCATCAAATCCGATTTTTTTGACCCTCTGCGACCCATATCCGATCATGGTGTGACAGTGTGAACGGCACAAATCCGATATTTTCAAATCCGATCTGGGTCACTTTCGTATGTGGTACTGAATCTGATACATATCTGATGTTTCAGAAAGCGACTGCTGTGTCAAGTCGCATTAAATCCGTCTTTTACGTCACTGACACAAGACAAACGGCAATTATCAGCGCCCGAGAAGACATCCCGAACGCTTCCTGGCCATCCGGTGAAACTGTTGGGAAGACAACGTTGGAGAAACGTGAACATTTTATTTGTACTGTATAATCTGCAGATTCTGACAGAAATCTGCAACTATCCTTTGAAGCACCGCTCCTCTAAAACAGCAATAAGGATCATTATTAGGTTATTTACATTATTATGTAAATAACAAAATAACTTAAAGCAAAAATTGGGAAACGTAAAGTCCGAAGTCTTTATATTAAGGGCCATCAGTCAAACAATACTGTTGCTCTGGGTCTAAACAGAGCGCGTTGTGTGTGACGTCTTCTTTTGCGCATGCGGGCCGCTTTGAGCGTTCACACTAGAGCGCGTTTGCTGTCGCATTTTATTTGTAGTGTGAACGAGCAGACAAAAAAATTGGATTTGATCAAAAAATCGGAATTGAGCATCAAGACCTGCAGTGTGAACGTAGCCATAAAGGTCACGAAAAATGCAAAATCAGTTCATTATTTAAAAGAAAACGACACCGTGCTCAGTGTCCAGAGTTCCTGAGTCAGACCCGGTCCCCATCAGTACAGATTCAACTCTGTTAGCACATGTAACCCTCCATTTGCTTGAATGGAGGGTTACATGGAACTTATTTATTCGTTGTTAAATATTTCTGTACAAATCAGCGTGCCATAATTGCTGCACTGCACAAAAATTGGAGTTGTGAGGAGCTCAGGGTTGATGGGCGGGTCAAAAAAGAAAAGATACGAAAAGGAAAAAGACTTCTACATGGGAAACTTTTGATATTATTTTGATTTGATTATTAGTTTAATTACAGTGAGAAATCTAACTAACCTAACATTCAACTCTTTGGACTGTGGGAGGAAGCCGGGGGACTTGGAGAGAACGATCCTGGAGGGCTGGTGGAATTGGGCCCAGAACTTTCTTGCTGTGAAGCAACTGGACCTGGTTGACCACTGTTTTCCAAATTTTTGCAGGCCAAAAAGCAGGTCAAGCCTTCAAAGCACACCTGTATTATTATTTTACAGAACCCTTCATGGCAACTGGAGTGATTTCAATGTTAACTTTTGATTGTTTTCTCAAATGAAGGCACTTTTGAGGACGACACCTGCAGTTGTTTTGCACATAAACTGTACTTGTCCCAGACATTTTCATGTAGTTGCATGCCCTTACTGTCCGAAGTGAAGATCCTGGGCTGTTTGGGATGTTTGGTTTGGTTTCTGCGGCTCTTTAGTTTCCTGGCTGTTATTAGGAAACCTCATCAAAAACAAATGACACACACACACCACACTACTAATACAGTCTTTTAGAGAAGTGCACTAATAATAATAATAATAATAATAATAATAATAATAATGTTTGTGGTCTCCAGGCATGCATGAACGTAACTCTGCACACTGTGGTTTGTATCTATACAGAGCAAAACATCCACCGGCAAATAATATACCAACTTCAATTCAGATGGCTGTTTTGTAAAAAAACGATGTAATAACACAACTGTCACCCTCTCAAGACTAATCTCTCTAATTTTAACGTGTCTTTAGATAGCGGTGGAAACAAAGTGGAGGAAAAGTTCCCTATTTTTGATGGAAGCACAGCTCCAGGGAACTGGAGTGTTTATCTTGTTCATCACAGAAGTGCTGGCAGAGCTGTGGCCTCCCGTTAAACGACAGGAAAGAAGACGTCTTCGTGCTTAAAGAAAGAAAGAACAAATCAGCCTTTCAGCGGACTGAGTTGGGCATCTGTGGGATCATTTCCGGGCCCTCCTCTTTTTTCTTCTTTTCTTTTTCTAAACCAGCGTCCTGTGTGGAGTGGTAGCACACCCTCCCCGAGGCTTCCTCTTGTTTTTAAAATTGCTTGTGTTTGAAAGTCTGAGCAGCTGCCCCGGGGCACAGAAACAAACCGTGTGAGAAATTGTGCTTTTAGATGTTGTTGGAGCGGTCTAAAATTATACACTGGTGCTTTTCTCTTTTTGATATTTTAAGTTGCTTTAAAACCACATTCAGATTAAGAGCCTCAAATAGGTTTGAGATTACTTTGACTTCTCAGTGAAGCCATGTCCCAATTTGAAGTTTTTTCCACCCATATTTTCTGTGGAAGTCCTTAATTTACTGCTGCTCACAGTCTGTTTTTTTATTGCGTGCAGTCTAAAATGAATCCCTTTGTTCGGTGTTAAGTGTTTTAAATGTTATTATGGAGCATATAATAAAGTTAAGGCCCCCTAATCTGGTTTCCTTTGTAGTGGGAGATCTCAGTGCTTCCTTTCTCTCCCCGTCAGCCCTCATCAACCAAGAGAAGCTCATGGAAAGCACCGAGAGGTCTACACAGCCTGTCTTGTTAGTTTCTGCCTTTTCAGAGAAAACCGCCCTAACGCAAGTGGAGGGTAACATTAAGAGCAGAACCCCAGAGGATTGTGGGATTGGGCTGAGATATCTTACAGATCTGCGTGGGTTTTTTAAAGCTCAGATATCACCGGGCTGCACTATTCACTGCCAGCCAGAGGACGTGTGAAATCAATGCAATAAGCAAATCAGCAGCTGATAAGAATCTAATGATAAAGGTTTATCTTCACACCTCAGGATCAAAACAAGTTAGGCATCCTTCAGTTCTGGTTACCTGTATGATTATAAAATTTGGAGATTTATAATGTTTTCAGTGAGAGCTTCAACAAATGCAGGAACTAGCTAGAGAGATAGTAGATAATGGGAAACATGCAGCTGCTCAGCATGACCCGAGATTACAGTAATGTGTTACGCGTTACTGTAATCCGATTACTTTTTTCAAGTAACGAGTAAAGTAAGGGATTACTATTGCAAAAACAGTAATTAGATTACCGTTACTTTCCCGTAGGAACGCTGCGTTACAGCGTTACTAAAACCGTGATTTTTTTGCGAGAATGTCTCATGACAGTGACGTAAGCGAGTGCGACGTTCGTGACAACAGCTGTGAGCAGATCAACAATGGATCATATATCGAGTGCAGAGAGAGTATGAGCGTGCAGCGTTTAAAGCGTGGAAGTACTGACCTTACTTTTTAGTTTGATTCCATAAAAAGTGACAAAAACATTAGTGTCCGTTGTGCGTGGGAAGAAAACTTCTTTTTACAGCGAAAAAAACCCCTAAACTTCCAAACAAGCACCGAGTAGCTACGACGTAATGGGAAACTCACAGAGAAACTCGCGGATTCTTCCACTGACCGCTGCACACCTGCACCAGGGTAACCCTCCGCCTACCCCACTCCTGCTTTACAGGTGAAAATAGAGCAAAAGGACCGCTAGTCTTTGACTTTATTTATTTTCTGCTGTGTTTTACTTGCATCTATTTGAAAGACTGAGTGTAAACACAAAAAATATATATATTTTATGTGCTGGAATGTGCAGAAAATAGGTTTAAATGTTAAACTAATTTCTTCCAGTCAGAGAATGTTGCATATAATTAAATTTTTGTTTGATGCATAAAGTTAAAAGATTAAAACTAATAAAACAAGTTTTAAAAAGAGACTTTTCCATTTGATTACATTTTGTATGATGATTATGCAGAAAAAGTAGAATTGGGCTGAAAGATCTATCACTTTATCACCTATTCAGGTTGTAAATCGTGTTTTTAAAAAGTAACTAAGTAACTAAGTAATTAATTACTTATGAAAATAAGTCATCTGTAAAGTAACAGGATTACTTTTTTGGGGAAGTAATCAGTAATTAGTTACTGATTACTTTTTCAAGTAACTTGACCAACACTGAGCATGACACTGGGTCACTCCAACCAGTGAGCCACAGTCCTACCATGAAAGGTCCCAAACTTGCAGTTGGTGCTCCTACAGGTAAGATAACCAATCTTTGTGGCTGATATTTTTTAACCCTAAAAATCAGCGGACTCACACAATAACAAGAAAGGACTGGATGCTGTACATGTGCTGCCAGGCGACATAAAAATATAAAATGCAAAGATATTTGTCCCTCAAGTTTTCCATTTCTTTCCCTCACACCTGTTCTGATAATTTCAGCGATCTCCCTCTGGTAATTTGCCGACATTTGTGAATCTTTATATTGATGCAGCGATTATTATTCCTTCAACTGTGGCGATAATTGTTATTCTCTCACTGATAAATCCAAAACTGTGACGTAGAAGTAGCCGGAAATGCACAGGGGGAATCGACGGTGCAGAACAGGCCAGTCACAATAATTGCAGACTTCTCAGGTGTACATCAGGTCATGTGTCACATTAGGACGTAGATTTCCCGGTGAAGCTTAAAGTGGGCACGAGGACGAATGCAGCAACCTCCAACAACCACTCACCCACCCGACCTGTGTGACTGCAGCCGAGCTCACACAAAGAACTTTTCATGCCTAAACCTAACAGCAGCTTTACATGCTAATAACATGAAGTATTTTTTAACCCTTTCATACATGAATTATGACAACCTCAATCAGGATTTTTAAGTATTTTTATTCATCTTTAGGCATGAAAAAAAGATTTTTGAACTTCTTTTTTTTAAACATGTACTTTTCAAAGAGTTTTTACATGTACACTTAGGTCAGTGGTTCCCAAACTTTTTTTGCTGGGCCCCCCTTGTTTTACAAGAAAAATGTTCGCGCCCCCCCTCGCGCGCGCACGCACGAACACATCCTCCAACCACACACACCCATATTTTGCTCCATTGCGTTTATTTTACACCTCAAACATTTAGTAAACAATTAAGCAAATACAAGTAATCTGCAATAAATTACAGGTAGTAAGAAAATAAACTACTAACTCTTTTACTCTACGTCCACACCTACATGGGTATTTTTAAAAACGCAGCTGTTTCGTCCACACATAAACGGCGTTTCGAATCACCGAGAACGGAGATTTTTTAAAACTCCTTTTTTGCGTTTACGTGTGGACGAGGAATACAGAGTTCGTCACGCAACGTCAAAGGTATGTGCCTTTTTTCACGTCACGCTGTGCGCCACGTTATTGTTTACATGAGATGAATTGCAGAATGGCAGATAGAGACAAAATACTGTTAATCTGACTATCTGCAGGTTTTACACGCTTACATATACACGCAGTTACTGTCCCTCCATTTAGAAAGGCAGAGGCGTCACGGTGTAATTATTTTACATGTAGTTGTTTTTTTTTCTATGTAATAATATTCAACATTGCTATCAATACATTTTTCAAAAAATCCCTCTGCAAAATGGGTTCAAAAACATAAACAACTGTAGGATCCTGTTTGTCCGTGATTTGAACCGGGGGAACAAATCGTGGCAGGATCAGCCTGATGTTATTTGTATCCCACTGTAACTTTACTGTATAAAGAGCTAACATCTCCAAAATGTCAGGAGTAGTTAGTCATTACAACAAGTGTTTGTGAAATACAAATCAAGAATGTGGGATCCTGTTTGTCCGTGATTTAAACAGCCCAGCGCTGCTCCCAACGAAGGGAAAACCAACCCTGCAGGGAGACCTACCTCGGCACTTGTGCAGGTGAAACCAAAGGGAAGATATGCTTCACCATATTTTCTAGTCTTTGGCTTAGAATGAAGTTGGTTTGGAAACATATTCAGCTATGCTTCATTTCCTGCTTTGCGTTTGCGTGGGCGCCCGTGCTAGCAGTGTCCAAGCGTTGTTGTTTTGGGGTTTTTTTCCCTTTTCATGCCGCGCCCCCCCTGCAATGGCTCTGCGCCCCCCCTAGGGGGCGGGCCCCACACTTTGGGAACGTCTGACTTAGGTGGACAACATCACCTCTGAAGTGGGTGGCAGGGTATGGAGTGACGCATCAGTGTCCAATGTACTGGTTTATGTGCAAGTATACCATCAACAGCGACACAAATACAAGAAAACAGCCTTTGAATAGCTGTCCACTGTAGTGACCACCAGTGTTGGTCAAGTTACTTGAAAAAAGTAATCAGTAACTAATTACTGATTACTTCCCCCAAAAAGTAATCCCATTACTTTACTGATTACTTATTTTCAAAAGTAATTAATTACTTAGTTACTTTTTAAAAACACGATTTACAATCTGAATAGGTGATAAAGTGATAGATCTTTCAGCCCAATTCTACTTTTTCTGCATAATCCATCATACAAAATGTAATCAAATGGAAAAGTCTCTTTTTAAAACTTGTTTTATTAGTTTTAATCTTTTAACTTTATGCATCAAGCAAAAATGTAATAATATGTAACATTCTCTGACTGGAAGAAATATGTTTAACATTTAGACCTATTTTCTGCACATTCCAGCACATTTATATATATATATATATATATATATATATATATATATATATATATATATAAAACAAGTAACGCGTTACTGCCCATCTCTGGTGACCACTAAAGGGTTAAAAAATGAGTGATGAAATAATTGACTCCACAGGCCTCCAGTCCAAATTTTGGATTTTTTTCCCCTCTAAAAGTGGAAAATATTAATTTTGTGTACATGGACGTTGGTCAGTATCCCACATACGAGACCTCTTAGTATAAAAATGTTTCCAAGAACATGAAAAATTTGAAGATTCATGTTCAGAATAATAGAAAAAGATGTATATTTTATAAACTGTCAGAAGACTGTGTTGACCTCCTCAATATGCTCTAAAACCAAAGTATCCATAGCAACAAAATGTGTTTCCTTTGTTTGTACTTTTTTACAGGAACTTTGAATATTCACCTCAACTTAAATCAGTTTTCTTAGAATCATAAAAGTTTGCTACATGTCTCCATTTCTGCTTCATTTAGATGTAAAAAAGCTAAACTAAATACAAGGTTTCACACAGTTGCAGTATCTCCTTTTAATAATTATCCATTTGATGCTACTCCTTTTTTTAATCACATAAGGCAATTAAAATAAAGTTCCTACCATGCTGTTAAGCTGAGGAGCTTCAGTCATCCAGCCAGTGGAAACGAATGAAGAGACTGAAAGGATTATTAGAGCTCATTACTGTCCAAAATGATCCAACGTCTCTCCAGGGTCACAGCTCAAGACACAGAGGAAGCAGAGACACTGAATATCTTTTTCATTAAGAGGCTTTTTTCCCTGCTTGTACCAAATGAAAGCCCTGGCAGTGAGGCATGCTTTGGTTGTGATCAATGCGGGGCATTTTCTATGAAGCTTTGTCGAGCAGAGAAGGCCAGTGGTTGTCAGTCTGTTTTTGGGAAACAAAAGCGGACACTGTCAGACGGAGCTGTGATGTTCGGGAGGGGGACAACAAGAACTTTTCTGTCTCGCCGGCTTGTTCTCTTCTGTTAAACTGAATTAGCTCTGCATGTATTGAGTGTCAGACTCCTCATGCTCAGACAGACGAGGTCTGTCTCTCTCAGAGAATAAAGATGCTTGTGGCTGCGGCACCTCCGGCCCTGCAGGATTTCACAGATATGAATTTGCACTGTGCAAATGTGCATGAACGTGCACGAGAGCAGAATTTAGGGCAAAAATTAAAGCTGGTGAAGAATTTAAATACAGTAAAGCTGTATTAATATGTATGTATATGTATACTGTATCAAAAAGAAAAACTAGTTATGAACAAATATGACATACAGAATGATACAATTTCATTAGTTTTTAGTTTAGGTTTAAAAATGCTTTGTTTTCTTTCATTTGAATTTATTTTATTAAGTTTAAAACAGTCATGTAGACATCCCAGTGCCTCCTTTAAGCTCTGCGTTTGCAAATTTGACCAGTTAGACATAGTCACGAAATATTGCTTCAGTTATTTCTTCATTTTTACCCCCCAAAGGTGAGTTTTTTCTTATTTGAGTCGACTAAAATATTTTCTACATCTACTAGTAAGTTCACTGTAAAAGCCTTGCTGACATACTGACTATCAAAACAAACAACAGCTGATTTTTTTTTTACATTTAAACTCAGTGTTCGCAACTTGAAAACACAATAACGACACATTAATGTCACGGCTGCGAAGCCGGTCTGTTTATGATGCGGACACGGAAGAGACAGAGTTGAACGTTAACAAGAGGCGAGCCGTTTACTTGGCCAAAAAAACCAACAAATACAAAATAAGGCAAAAGTGAAAAGGGGCGAAAACTAAACTAAAACCTAAACTCAGAAAACTAGACTGTGATAACTATGACAGAAGGACATGAAGATGATTCGGCGCAGGAGCACGCGAGAAGCTATGAGAAAAAACATGAAACGTGACCTGAACAGAATCAGGAAGTACCTGAACGCTTGACGTGACGTGGAGAGAGGAAAACAGACACACTGGCTGTATCCCAATTCAGGGTCTGCAGCCTTAAAGTATGCAGCCTCAACGATCCTCAAGGGCCGCGTACTCAAAGACCGCTAAGGCCGGAAATGCGAGGCTTGTGAAATGGGACGGTCTAGCCTCCGTTGCGCTGCCCAGGTTGCCTAGCAACCATGATACTAACAGCTGGAAACGTTTCATACAGCTTTGTTTGACAGAAATGAAGGAGAAAATCTTTTGTTCATTTGTTTGTTTGTTTCTACATGAGCTTTGATCATTCTCTGATTAAGCTCAGCTATTGAACGGCGTATATTTTAAAGTAAAGGCTTTAAAACCAAGTTAGTACAAACGTCACTAATGTCACATAACTTTACCGACATGTGGCCAACAGGAATGTTTTAATGTTCATCGTTATTAAACATTTGCACATAAATAAGTGACATAATATTCAGTACTTACTTAAAGTTTACTCTTCGGCCGCCCCTCATCCCCGTTTTTTTTCGGCAAAATTATCCACACCCACCGCCGCGCTATGCATTCTGGGATATGTTGGGCCACAAAGTCTACACCGCCACGTCCTTAAAATTCAGGGAAATGAAGGACGCATTTGAGGGCCGCATTTCGAGCAGCCTTCGAATTGGGACAGCCTTCGTCGCGTCGCTGTGACGTAATCGGCCTTAAAATGCGGCCTTTAAGGCTGCAGACCCTGAATTGGGATACAGCCACTGACAACGAACTGAAGGAGACAGTGGCTTAAATACACAGAAGGGTAACGAGGGAAGAGGAAACACCTGGGAAACACAGCTGACACAAAACAACCTGAACACCACAGGGGAGGAAAAACTAAAAACACTGAACATGGGCACACAAGACTTTCAAAATAAAGCAGGACATAGCTTGACACAAGAGACAGAGAGGGAGTGAGAGACGAGAGACACAAGGGGAACCTACATAGACAAGATGGCATAGAAGAAACATAAACCAGACTAAAGGTTCAACCAAGACAAACTAATAATAATAATAATAATAATAATAAAAGAATGTAACATTATCTCATAAGTAATCCCAAATACAAAACAACTCACCTACCCCCTTAAGAATAACACATGGATTTAACATTATATCAACATAAAAAAATCCAAAATAATTCAAAACATTACTGTGAAATCAAATTCAGTGTTAATGTGTTTTAATATTCCACGTTTTCTCTGTATTTTATCCATCAGTGACAAAACAATAAAACATTGATTTGTAATTCACAGTAGTCAAAGAGAAAGAAAAACTCGCTGTGTGTTAAGTTTGGAGTTTAGTGTGGATACAGAAAGCATAAAGTGATATAAATATAAACACTGCATTTACTGATCCATAAACTGACATTTTTATTTTATGTTTCTAGACAAACTGAGTTTATTAAATTAATCAAAATATAATTTCCATGTTTGTCTAATGTTCTGCTTCTCCTCATTCTGTCACTGGAGTACACAGCTGCTTGGTGTAAAAGTTCAAAATAAAGAGAAAAAAACAGAAAACTAGGTCATTTTTGTTAGGTTGTCATTTTTCTTAGTGTAGATCAAAAGAACTCGGCTGTCTCGTTGGAAAGGAAAAGATCCAAAGAGATCTAATATTAATGTCTTTTACATCATCAAGACACTAACGAGCTGTTTTGAGACGAGTCGAGGGGAACAATCTCGCACACGCCTGACAATAAACTGTAAAAACACGTTTTCCTTGTTAGTGCTGGTTGTTTAAGGTTGTATCATGTCTGAAAAATCAAAAGCAAGAACCTTAAAATGTGTGGATGTGACACATGACAGTGACATGCTTCTTTAAACTCGATGGAAAGATCAGTGTTATGTTGGTTTAACCTCCTAAGACCTGAACTCTTCCACGGCAGCATGTTTAATTTCTCTTTGATATTTGGGCTGATTGGGACCTGATGAATGTAAAAACAAAGAATTAGCAGATTTTTTTTAACCTAATTTTTGTTTCTAACAAAAATGAGAGCTACATATGAGGATTTTTAATTTAAATTTTGATAGAACAGTAGCAGTATAATGTCCTTGTAAGTGGATATCAGGCCCTTGTAGAGCAAAATTGAGTATTTTGGTCTAAATAACCCAAAATGTGATGTCCACATATGTGGACGTCAGGTCCTAGGAGGTTAATATTCTAGAATCATGGCTATTGGCTGATAATGGTTACTGCTTTCCACCATCTTTGGTCCAGGATCTGGGGGTCCCGGCAGGAATCTTTATAAAGGAGGTGTTTGTAAAGTTTCTTTAACAGAGTGGAGACTCAAATGTCAAAATGTCCATCACATCTGAAGGTTTCACAATCATGGACAAGCGATTTATTCACCAGATTAAAAAAAAGTTTGTTACCCAACGACCAGGCTTCTCGTCTCCTTCTCGGTACCTTTTAAGCTGGTGCTGAATAAAAAAAACATCCTTCAGATTTAATGGATTTTTTATGTGCTCAACAAAACCTTTAATGCTTTAAAAGGTCTATTTATCTGCTGGTGTTGTGTGATTTTGTAACCATTTTGGAACGTCACAGAGAGACAGTTCAGAGAACTGCAATCAAAGTGAAACCAGACGCGACATCCCGTCCCTTACTTCACCTTGCTTTTGATTTTATAACCTTTAGCAAAAGCTTCTCCTGTTAGCCACAAACAACTGGCAGCAGCTCTCGTCCACACTGAAGATCACAGAGCGTCCTCTCACATGAGCAACAATGCACTTCTCGCACCGGACTGTTTATTTTGGAGCGCTGCCACGGCTCATTGTTAAAACAACAGTATCCTACTCAGGCTTTGGTGGCCTTTATTTCCTCACCAGCTGCCTGCAATAATCCTCTAAAAGGAATATAATCAATCCTCTTCAAATCCACTTTTAAGGTTGTCTGCCTGCTCGTGTCCGGATATTAATCATCGCTTTCTGCTTTATCCACCAAAATAGAAGTTTAAAATCCCTAAAACATGCTGGCTAATCAGAGGACACATTGAGCTTATTTCCCATGGAGATAGTATAAATAACCTGCAGCATGTCACCTCTGTAATGTAGGGATTGAGCTTTTTTTATTATGCAGGATTTGGATGAAAATTTGTGTTTATGATTGTTTATTTGGAAGCATTAAACAGAAGAAGGCTTGACCAAAAGAACCACAGTTTACTTTGGATTGCAATGCAGGCATAAATACTGGCCAATGATGACATGACTTCAAATGGCTTTTTTGTCAGATTTTCTCTAAAATCAAGGGTCTTTTCTCAGTATTTACAAGTTCAATACCTTTGTATTGGTTTTATGCATGCTTTTTTCATTTTATGGTTTTACTGTATTGTAATTAGGACACTCAAGAGAGTACTCCTATGGCCTTCCCAGTTTAAATAATACTAATACTTTTAAATGGTGACTTTACAAATAATTTTTCTTGTAAACAAAATAAGGATAAAAAGGTCAGGTTTTTGGACCTGGTATGTTCATTCATACCTCCATATTACTATTTTAGGAATTTTCTACAGTAGCTTTGCATGATAGTTCAAAATAATCCTTCTTTGTCTTATTCATTCATTCTTTCTTTTTTCTTTTTTTTTTTTTAGCTCCTCTCCCTTTCAGACAATTTTTCTCTGACTGGTTGTCTCATGGTAACAAAGTGGGTGGGTGGGCGGAGCTTCAGTCCCTAAGGTGTCTCTCTTTGATCTGATATAAAACCAGAACTACAATTTGTGTAAATACATGCCCAATTTTACATTTGTGTTTTATTTCTGTTCCATCATGTAAATTTTTTATTCAACTGTTTAATTGGTTAGTCCACTTTTCTTTTACTTTGCCAGCTTCACAATTCTGTGTTTTCATGTGTTGCAAATCTTACAATTTACTTTAAATATTCTGTTTGTCCCAGTGAACTATTCTCCATTTGGGACATTTTAAGGTGTCTGGATCTAAATATAACTGTAGCTTGCACCTTGTGTTTAATCCATGATCCATCCTCATCCGCGATGGGCAGCAGGTTTGTGTAACTCTATCGGTGCATGCCCATGTAAAGGAAGAAGGCTTCACACCAAGGACAATGGTGTGATATAAAAAGGTACAGGGTAACGATCCCATTTAACAGCTTCTGCGCTGGAGTTTTGGAAAACCTGAGACACTTTGTGTTTGGACCTGATCACAAACAAACTGTTCCTTGTTTCTGTCCCTGTACTTGTGTAGCAAAGTGGGTGAGTATGATAATGTTCAGGATGCATTTTTTAAGTGTTATGTTGACATAATTTTTAATTCAAGAGATGATTAGTGTGTTTTTTTAAATCTTTGATTTAGGAGAAAATGAGCATCGATGGGGAAATGACAATTTTTGGGGTGGCTGCCCAGTACCTGCGCAAGTCCGAGAAGGAGAGGACGGAGGCTCAGACACGGCCGTTTGACAGCAAGACGGCATGCTTTGTGAGCGATGAGAAAGAGATGTATGTCAAGGCTGAGATCCAGGAAAGGGCAGACGGCAAAGTCAGTGTGAAGACGGCGGATGACAGAGTGGGTGGACTGAAGTGTTGCTCTAATAAACTGCTGTGGTGACAACTGAACACAGCCTGGGGAAAAAAGAGCTTTCTGTATATGAGACATCTCACTAGGACATTATTCTTTCTAATATTTTAGAAGGATTTTATACAGCTGTCATAAAATCTGCAATAAAGAACCTCCTGAACTTTATTATTCTGGCTTTCAACTGAGACATTTAATCTTGCCTGAAGCCCTAAATGCTGCTTCAGTTTCCACAAAAGTAATAATTTGAATAAAAATGTGATTCCACATTATTAAAATGTGTAAAGGCAGTAATTATCCTGCAGGCATTTGGCCTTTGAAAGACCTTTTTTCCCCTTAACTTTGGGCATCATGTTCCAATATTCATCTTTTTTCAGACTTTAGCTGTCAGAGAGGACCAAGTGTTTCCCATGAACCCCCCGAAGTTTGATAAGATTGAGGACATGGTGATGATGACACACCTCCACGAGCCTGCTGTGCTGTACAACCTCAAGGAGAGATATGCAGCTTGGATGATCTACGTAAGTCAAACATAAAATATGAAGCCGCGCGCAGAGTTAATTAAAACAGCGAGGCGTTAAAAATGGGAAACCAGATTTTCAGATTATTCAGAAGCTGCAGTGTGATTGTTTAGAAACAGATGACTTCACTCTGGGCTTCATAAGTTATATAAGTAAAAATGCAAACTTAAACTAGGAGTTACTGTCGTTTTTTATGAATTATTTTTGTAAAAGAATACTAAAAGTTTTAATTTTATAACTAGGAATATACTTTACTTTATTGGATCCATAATGTTAAAAATTTGCTAAAATCCAATTTGAGATGTTTTATTTTACATTAAAAAAATACATTATACTTTATCTGTACTATAAAAACCAAAAGTGTGAAATTGTCCATTTTCATACAGTATAACTAATTTGATAGTTCTGCTACAATTTTCATATTTATAGAGTAATTTAGCCCTTTAGACATGTTCACAATGAGAAATAAGTTTCACAGTCTATTTCTGAATAGATTCACCTCACACACACAGATACCTGTGAACTGTTGTTCAGCAACATAGTAAGAAAGTGCTAGAATTTTCTGTAAATGAAGCACAAACTTGCTAGGCCTGTTAAAAACAGCAAGACACATTCTCCAAAAGGTCCCATTCATTCACTCATTAGGAGGCCTAATCGATAGCAAATGGCTAACGGCATACCTGTCAATCAAAGCAGCTGCAGGCCTAACTTTAAGCTTTATCAACATCTAAATGGATGAGATATGAAAACAGATAAAACACAAAAATAAATAAATAAAAAAATGCCCCTCAATAAAACTCTTTTAAAGCGGGAAACATATTTGAAACAAACTTTAAATCTTGTGAAGTTTGGCATGTTAACATGACAGTCTGTGGGGACTTGAGTCTGCCTCGTGTGGAGATTAGAGGAACTGCAGTTTTGGGCACTTCTACATTAGCTCAATGTTCAGCCCCAGAAGAAAGCACAGAAAAACCCAAAACAAGTTAATGAAATAGTCTGTTTTAATGAAGCAGACTAATGTTCCACATGTGGTCAATATAACTTTTGCTGTGATGCAGATTTGAAGGCTGAATTACGTATGCAGCTGCAATGAGCCACCTGATGTTGCAATCGAAAACCTGAAAGCCTCCGTGTTTCCCACGCAGACCTACTCTGGACTCTTCTGTGTGACTGTGAACCCTTACAAATGGCTGCCAGTCTACAACCCAGAGGTGGTCCAGGCCTACAGGGGAAAGAAAAGGATGGAGGTCCCCCCTCACATCTTCGCCCTGTCTGACAACGCCTATCAGTTCATGCTCACAGGTGCCAAAGCAGAAACGTCTCTGCAAAAGGAATCTTTACATTTTTTGTCTAACTTCCATTTCTTCTGTCCTCAGACCGTGAAAATCAGTCTATACTAATCACGTAAGTTTAACGGAGACTGTTTCTGTTCACAAGGACTTTGCATCGAATGACTCGTAGGGTGAAATGTTGGCTTTTTCATTTGTTTTTGTTCCTCAGTGGAGAATCTGGTGCAGGAAAGACTGTCAACACCAAGCGTGTCATTCAGTACTTTGCAACGATTGCAGTGTCTTCAGACAAGAAAAAAGAGGCAATTAACAAAATGAAGGTAAGTTCATCAGCGGTCAGTGTTTCAGAGTGGAGTGGGCATCAGATTTACGTGAAGGTCCGCTCTTCATCAGGGGACTCTGGAGGATCAAATCATCCAGGCCAACCCTCTGCTGGAAGCTTTTGGGAATGCTAAGACTGTGAGGAATGACAACTCATCTCGCTTTGTGAGTGAGCCTCAGGGACTTTGCACTTTGATTTAATTTCCCAGATGGTTGTGAGAAATGAGATGCCCCCTTTTTTGTGTGTTGAACAGGGTAAATTCATCCGAATCCACTTTGGTGCGACTGGTAAACTGGCATCTGCAGATATTGAGACGTGTAGGTTTATACTCACTAAGTTTGGATAAAGAATGAGGTGAATTATCTTTCCACAAAGAGTAAAATGTTTTTTCTTTCTGAAAGATCTGCTGGAGAAGTCGAGGGTGACATTTCAGCTGCGGGCTGAGAGAAGCTACCACATCTTTTATCAGCTTACTTGCAACAAGAAGCCTGAACTGATAGGTGAGCTAATGAATTGTTTTTGAACTACTTTGATGCTCTCAATGCTCATTTGCATAAACCTCATTTCTTTCCCTTCAGATCTACTTCTCATCACCACCAACCCCTACGACTTTGCCTTCATCAGTCAGGGAGAAATCAGTGTGAAAAGCATCAATGACGCTGAAGAGCTAATGGCTACAGACGTGAGTGGACTCAGATCTCGCTGAGCTGAGTGACAGCTCATTCAAATCTGACTTGGCCTCTTTTATTTTAAATACAGGAAGCTTTTGATGTTCTGGGTTTCTCCTCTGAAGAGAAAGCATCCATCTATAAGCTCACCGGCGCTGTGATGCATTATGGGAACATGAAGTTCAAGCAGAAACAGCGGGAGGAGCAGGCTGAGCCAGAGGGCACTGAAGGTGAGGGCGATACAAACAAAAGAAAGAGCTATGAATGAGGTCACATATCTATATTCTTCTGTTTTCCCTGCAGTGGCTGATAAAGCAGCGTATCTGATGGGCCTGAACTCGGCAGATCTGCTGAAAAGCCTCTGCTATCCCAGAGTGAAGGTTGGAAATGAGTACGTCACCAAAGGGCAAAATGTTCAGCAGGTAAGCTCAGAATCTAAAAGCGTTTCATCCTGATAACAGCTCAGTCACACCAGAGTAAAAACAAGATGGAAACCTCTTTGCAACTATGTAAAAAAAAAAATCAGCAGTTGCTACGGTGATTGATTTCCTTTTTTCTGAATTTGCCAAACATTTGTTTGGCCAGCATCCTCAGTCTCTTGGCATCCAGAGGTTGCAATTGCACAAGTCGCCTGTAGGGAAGCAACCTGTCTCCAAACAACAGCAATCTAACTCAGACTGACTGAATGACGTTTAACAGATTGGCGAATGTTTAGAAATGCTGTCTCACCCCAACCAATCACAGCAGATGGCCCTGCCCCTCCCTGAGCCTGGTTCTGCCGGAGGTTTCTTCCTGTTAAAAGGGAGTTTTTCCTTCCCACTGTCGCCAAAGTGCTTGCTCATAGGGGGTCATATGATTGTTGGGTTTTTCTCTGTATCTATGAAGCGCCTTGAGGCGACTTTTGTTGTGATTTGGTGCTATATAAATAAAATTGAATTGAATTGAACTGAACTGTCTGAATTGTAAATGCAGCCAGATTGGCAGCACTTTGTGATCAATATGTGCTGATGAGCATTTCTTGGCCCCCCTCCATTGTTTTCCCTGGAGTGACTGTAGCATAAGCAGCCTACACACTCCGAGATTCTGAAGTGTGACGCTGAACGTACTAACTTTGATAGGACATCAAACATGATGGATGCAGTCTGTACAACAATAATACTGAAATGAGGCCAAGATGCGAGGCTATCTATCTATCCCTTTATGCTGCATCCTCCTCAGCTTAGTCTTTAAAATGACACGCAAGGTCACATCATACAAAGAACTACATAGATGTTTTTTGTGCAGCACTGTATGAAGATAATTCACCATCTTTCCAGGTGTACAACTCTATTGGCGCCCTTGCAAAATCAGTCTACGAGAAGATGTTTTTTTGGATGGTCGCAAAAATCAACCAGCAGCTTGATACGAAGCAATCCAGACAACATTTCATTGGAGTTCTCGATATCGCCGGCTTCGAGATCTTTGATGTGGGTGTTTAAAATATATCTGTACATTCCTCAGAATCTCACAGAAATGTGTTTATTTACTTGAATAACATATTTTATGTGTTTAGCACAACAGCATGGAGCAGCTCTGCATTAACTTCACCAACGAGAAGCTGCAACAGTTTTTCAACCATCACATGTTTGTGCTGGAACAAGAAGAATACAAAAAAGAAGGGATTGACTGGGAGTTCATTGACTTTGGTATGGACCTGGCAGCCTGCATTGAGCTCATAGAAAAGGTATTATATGCAGTATGATTTAAAAAATAAGAAACATGAAACTTAATGTTTCAAATGCGAGAATGTTATTAACAAGAATTTGGGGTTTCCAAGCCAATGGGCATCTTCTCCATCCTTGAGGAAGAGTGCATGTTCCCAAAATCATCAGACACGTCTTTCAAGAACAAACTCTATGACCAACATCTTGGCAAGAACAACTGCTTCTTGAAGCCCAAACCAGTCAAAGGGAAGCCCGAAGCCCACTTCACGTTGGTGCACTACGCCGGCACCGTGGACTACAACATCGCCGGGTGGCTCGAGAAGAACAAAGACCCACTCAATGAGTCGGTGGTGCAACTTTACCAGAAGTCATCAGTCAAAATACTGGCCATGCTGTACGCGCACTACTCTGGATCAGACGGTAAGTAGGCCTTTTTTCCACTAGCGCTCGATTGTTTAACATGATACGGTCGTGTTATGTTTTAAACTGTGTCATTGATGCAGAGACAGCTGCAGGAGGAGCCAAAAAGGGATCCAAGAAGAAGGGGGCATCTTTCCAGACAGTGTCGGCTTTGTTCAGGGTAACATAAAATTTACCAGTGGTTTCTAGGGTGCGCATCAATTAGAAATCATCCTGGAAATCAGTTTAAATAAGTAAAGATTATATTTTTTAATAGTATATTAAAAAAAATAAATGGTAACACCAAAACCCGTCGTTTTCTTCACAAATTGTTTGGGGGGAATTAAGCTTGTGGTGTAGTTTCCTTCGTCTGTATTTTTAATGGTTGCCCCAGATTTGCTCAAGGTTAACAAATTAAACCTTACAGTGCCTCCAAGAAAACCTTTTTTATGGGTAATCTTAAATATTGCTAAGCAACTGCTAGTCATGAGCATAACAAAAAAGTATTCCTGAGTTTAAAAAGAACAAAACTTCTACACGTGTGGATTTTCTGCAGGAGAATCTTGGGAAGCTTATGACCAATCTGAGAACCACTCACCCTCACTTTGTGCGCTGCTTGATACCAAACGAGACCAAAACACCAGGTAGTTTTTAATAAACCACTTATTTTGACATTTATATAACCACAGTAATGCAACTAAAATAATTACTGCCTTTAATAACAGGCATAATGGAGAACGGCCTCGTTATCCACCAGTTACGATGCAACGGCGTGCTGGAAGGCATCCGGATCTGCAGGAAAGGCTTTCCCAGCAGAATCCTCTATGGTGACTTCAAGCAGAGGTAAACACTCAAAGCTTTTGAATATTTCATAATTTTTGGTCTTATACTCAGATTTATCATTTCTCCGACAGGTACAGGATTCTTAATGCGAGCGCAGTTCCAGAGGGACAATTCATGGATAACAAAAAAGCCGCGGAGAAGCTCCTTGGCTCGATCGACGTGGATCACACGCAGTACAAGTTTGGACACACTAAGGTTTTTAGTTGTTAACATATAACAAGGGTTAATGGTAAAGAAGAGCAATGAGAAGTGAGAGTGGTAATGACCTTTCATTTCAGGTGTTTTTTAAAGCCGGCCTGCTCGGCGCCTTGGAGGAGATGAGAGATGAGCGACTGGCACAGGTCGTGATGTCCACTCAGGCTCTGTGTCGCGGATACCTCGTCCGGCTAGAGTATCAGAAGATGATGGCCAGAAAGTAAAGATGCATACTGCATTCATGTGTGGTGGACTAAAAACAAAGAAAGAGGAAATCATACATTAACTCTTATAGGCTGTGCCAACAGGCCCTGCATGCTTTATAGATCCATCACAGCTAAAACCTGCATCTTAAATGAAATGAAATTTCTACTTTGACAGGGATGCAATCTACACCATCCAGTATAACTTCCGTTCCTTCATGAATGTAAAACACTGGCCGTGGATGAAGCTGTACTTTAAGCTGAAACCTCTTCTGAAGAGTGCTGAGGCTGAGAAGGAACTGGCCCAAATGAAGGTGGACTTTGAAAAACTCAAGGAAGATCTGTCCAAATCAGAAACCCGTCGGAGGGAGCTGGAAGAGAAAATGGTCTCCATCGTACAAGAGAAGAACGATCTGTTGCTTCAAGTCCAGGCCGTAAGTTAACCCTTTAAAACCAGTCAGAGCGGGCACGCTCCGTTTTACGTAACTACTTTTAAATCCCGGTAGCTCTGCAACCACGTGAGCTAGCGCAATAATTGTTTTTGCATATGAAACTGGAGGAGTTGTACTTACATCTTATGCCATCAGCTTGTCCTCGGTCACAGTTTCCTTCCACATATAACTTTGCAAAAACTGCATAAAAAGCACTTGCAGCAACAAAAACATAATATTCCAGAAACACGCTTTGCCGATCCGATCAGCTGTTTGTAACACTTCCTACGTCCATCAGCACGAACTATTGCATGTCCGCCATGACCTGCCCAAAACCGGAAGTGACGTCATTTTGCGGAAATGTAGTTTTTTACCATCAAGGCCTCATGAGCCTATACTGGTGTTTTTAAAAGTTATGTTTGACTTTGTGACTTTCTGTGTCGTTTCCGGGATGCTTAGGACTCATATTGCACTGCTGGAAATAGTTTATTTTGATGCATATGCTGCTTTTTTGCAAATTTGCATTATAATATTTATTTTCGTTTTTCCTGCAGTGTATAAAAATTGGTGTATTTCAAAAATAAAACTATGAAGACACTCAAAATAAATTTCCTGTGGTGGGAAACTATTTTGTGCAACTTTTTTGTATTTACAGTTTTGAGGGATAAGCCTCTTAAATTTCTCTAACTAGAAATATATGTTAAAAAAACAAAAACGATTTTCAATTTTTTTGTAGTTTATTGCACTTTTTTGCAATTTATGTAATTACTATGCACTTAATGCATACATATTATTAAACTCTGGGCTATAATGGTTGTATTGATGTATAGCAACTTAAAATGCTCCCAAAAATGGCTCCACAGCATGTAAAAATATAATATAAGCTCTGGCGGACTTGGTTCTATGGTAGGTCTTAAAGGGTTAAGAACCACTTATTGTCCACGTGGGTGCTGCGACTTTTGAGAAATAATGTTAGCCCGCAATCTTGATATCAGGAGGCTGACAACCTGCTGGATGCAGAGGAGAGGTGCGAAGGACTCATCAAAAGCAAGATCCAGCTGGAAGCGAAACTCAAGGAGGTGACCGAGAGACTTGAAGATGAGGAGGAGATCAACGCTGAGCTGACCGCCAAGAAGAGGAAGCTTGAAGACGAGTGCTCTGAACTGAAGAAGGATATCGACGACTTGGAGTTGACCTTAGCTAAAGTGGAGAAGGAAAAACATGCAGTAGAAAACAAGGTGAGTCTCCAATCAACTGCTGTATCATCTCAGTAGAGGAGAATTGTAGGGGTGCAACGATACACAAACTTCACGGTTCGGTTCGGTTCGATACTTTGGTGTCACGGTTCGATATTTTTTCGATACAAAAAAAATGTTCATGCCTTTTTAATTTGTCATTTATTAAAATTATAAATATATATTTTAACTCAAAAGTACAGTTTTTAAATTTAATGTTGCTGAAACAACAAAATAAAAATAAATCTATCTGATGGAGAAATCACTCATCTTTGGAAAAGAGAGTTTATTACAGAGAAATGGCTCTTTCCAAAATAAAAGCTATACTATACGCTTCTTCTGGGCTTTATTCTCAGCAGCATATTAAACATATCAGGTCCCCATAAGGAGAATCATGTGCTAACGGCTGTCTAAATGTAAAAGTTTGTAACATGCGTGCTTGTTGTTTTTGTCTGCTTCCACTTGTCTTTGCACGAGGATGATGTCAGAGTAAATGTGCAGTCATAGTCGCTGTGTTCCCACTAGTGCTGTCAGCGTTAATCTGAAATGACGTTAACGCCACAACACGGCAAATCTCCGTTAACGAGATACCGCGGATCGCCCCGTGCGTGGGACTGGACGGCTAACACGTTAACGAGCTAACTGCGCTAACGCACTAGTTCCCACCAATGTAACTGAGCATTGCTGGCACATCCAAAATACTGTTTTACTTTAGTCCATGATGCGCTTACCTTCAGGGTCATACGTCACATGAAAACCAAAATAGTTCCAAACGCCAGATCTGATGAGGGTGGGGGAGGTTCAATTTGCCATGTTGCAAGGAGAGCTTAACTTCTGTCTCGCTAGCTTGCTCTGCGCTCAGTGAATCTGCGTTCGACTACTCCGCCTAGGCTGCACTGTCGAGCGCAGATCCACTGAGCGCTCAACACAGATAGCACCGTCAGAAGAAAAGTTGATAAAATAAATTAAAAATGTTGTATTGTTCGATACATATGCGTACCGAACCGAAAGCACTGTATCGAACGGTTCAATATCGATACGAGTATCGTTGCACCCCTAGAGAATTGTTATATCTTCCTTCTTAATCATCGCTGTAGGTAAAAAACCTAGTAGAAGAAATCATGAGCCAAGATGAAAACATCACCAAACTGACCAAAGAGAAGAAAGCCCTGCAGGAGGCTCATCAGCAAACACTGGACGACCTGCAGTCCGAGGAAGACAAAGTAAACGCGCTTACCAAAGCCAAGACCAAACTGGAGCAACAGGTGGATGATGTGAGTTACCCTGCATGCAGAAGTACTGAAGTGTACAGCTGTTGTTAAGATGTGTAAGATGTCTTTATCTTTAGCTGGAAGGTTCACTGGAGCAAGAGAAGAAGGTCCGTATGGATCTGGAAAGAGCCAAGAGGAAGCTGGAGGGTGACCTGAAACTTGCTCAGGAGTCAATCATGGATCTGGAGAACGACAAGCAGCAGCTGGAAGAAAAGCTGAAAAAGTAAAGACTCAATGTTTTGGTGGTGAAAAGATTATTTAAAAATGTTATTTTCTTTATACATATAGGAAACTGAGTTTGTAAGATACAGTTAACAGTTTATGGGCAAACAAAGTGTTGAAGCCAGGAAAGGTGTTAGCTGTGAATGGAGGGGCTGTGAATTAATCTGTAGTTTCCCTCTGTGCAAAGTTTTATCATCTCCCGGCTCACTGTTTTGCTTTCTGTTTGACATTCATGCTCCAAACACAAGAGACCAAAAGGACCAGAGCTGGTGGAGATGATAAAGTTCGTACACAGGCAGCTTTAAGCAAACATATTCTTCAAACCAGCTCTTTAATCTCACTGCTTACAGCTTATTGCGCTATTTAATGTGTGTTATATATTCATTTATGTGGCACTGTGCACTCACTGGTTACTTTATCAGGTTGCTTGCTAGTACTGGAGCCCTTTTTATCCTTGAACGTGGTCAACTTGAAATAACGACAGATCCCTCAGAGTAACATATTTCTTTTTAACCCTTCAGGCTTCAAAAATGACAATTTTCAAGCATTTAGCGAGTTTTCCTTTTTTTTTTTTTTTTTTACAGGAAAGACTTTGAGTTGTCACAACTGCAGTCAAAGATAGAAGACGAACAAGCACTCAGTGGTCAGCTGCAGAAGAAAATCAAAGAGCTCCATGTGAGAATCGTTTTGAATGACCTGAGCTGGTGTCCACTTCAGGATTTACATTATTAGCAGATAATATAATGATACAGATGAGAAAGGTTCATCGACTGTATATCTACTTATTCTGCTTTGAGTAGAAACACAACATAACAGATACGGTACATTTTATCTCCAGGTTGCACATCACTGCAACGTCACTAACAGTGTTGGGAAGGTTACTTTTAAAATGTATTCCATTACAGATTACAGAATACATGCCCCAAAGTGTATTCTGTAACGTATTCCGTTACGTTACTCAATGAGAGTAACGTATTCTGAATACTTTGGATTACTTAATATATTATCATGCTGTTTACAACTACATGAATGTACTATTGCTGTGATTTATTACTGTTACTGAAGGTTCGCGGCTCCGAACCGTAGTAAAGGGACCTCTGGCTGATAAGGTGGGTTCTGTGTCGGGCTCGCAGCTGAAAACTAGCTTTACTTTGTTATCTGGGTCAACTTTGCTAGCAGAGACAGAGAGAGGCGTTGAAAGGCTGCTCCAACGGAACTTATTGTTTTTGGAGGAAAACACGAACACGGTGTACAGTCGAGTCTTAATAGCTTACTTACAACTGGGCTCGTCAGGCTCTCTTCTTGGCTGCAGTGGTTATTATTATATTTACATGCTTCCAGCTCCCGTTTCTGCTCGATGACAGCTCGTACTTTTCCTTTTTCTCCCTCCTCGCTCACAGACACATAACGGGTATGGCAGTCCATTCTCCCTGCAGCACGGACTACACTGCCTATGATGCTACATTCTTTAGAGCTATACCTGTAGCATTCTGCCTATTAGCTTAGCACTATTAGCTTAGCACAACAACAACAAAAACGCGCAGAGAGAGAGAGCGTCACCCTGTAACCATGGCAACCGTAATGCTGCCCTGGAACAACAGAGCGTAGCTGTCAAACAAAACCCAAACAGTCCTGACCCGCCACAATATGAAGCAGGGAAGTACCGCCGTGTAATCCATTTATTTCAACAAAGTAACTGTATTCTAAATACCACCTTTTTAAACGGCAACTGTAACGGAATACAGTTACTCATATTTTGTATTTTAAATACGTAACGGCGGTACATGTATTCCGTTACTCCCCAACACTGGTCACTAATATGAAGCTGATTCTGTGCTTTTCTGTAGCGGTTTTCAACAATAGCACTCAACTGATTTCCGATGATGTCCAAAACATTATGGCCAATAACATTTCCTTAGACTGGAGCGCCTATAGCCTGTACAAAAAAGATGGACACTGGCTGTAGCATCACTGGACATTGCATCCTGATAGTGACACTAACTGGGACCATAGTTTACAAAATAAATGTCTTGTGTTCAATAAGACCTAAAACTAGTGATTGAAACTTTAAAATAATCAGGAAAGTGTTTACTGAGGTGATAGATTGTAAATAAAATAGGCAGGGAGGCAGAAAATGAAAATAAGTCAGGTTTAAACCTCTGCAAGCAAATAAATAAAGAAGGCTCCACAAGACTGACGTCAGTGGCTACAGGAGGGGCCGTATCCCAAAAAATTTGACAAAGACATGACTTCAATTTCTTCTGTGTGATGTTTCATTATCAAAACTAGCAAAATGTGAGCTGGTTTTAACAAAAGCAACAAGAAGAACTGGCGAAAAAGGAGGTACAAGTTGCTCTGACCCACTTTTCTAAACTTTTGGTCTTAAGAAAAGTGGGTCAACTAAAATGTTAGCCTCATGAAGTGGATGTCTCACGTGTCCCAGGTTAATAAATACCACACATGCACTAAAAGCTTTCAATTTAAATGGTGCAACCATTTTTAAATAAATAAAATTCCTGAATCACATTTGCAACGCAGGCCCGAATTGAGGAGCTGGAGGAGGAAATCGAGGCCGAGCGTTCGGCTCGAGCCAAAGTGGAGAAGCAGAGGTCTGATCTGTCCAGGGAACTCGAGGAGATCAGCGAGAGGCTGGAGGAGGCCGGGGGAGCCTCCGCCGCTCAGGCGGAGATGAACAAGAAGCGTGAAGCTGAGTTCCTGAAACTTCGCAGGGAGCTGGAGGAGTGCATGCTGCAGCATGACGCTACCTCTGCTGCTCTGCGCAAGAAACACGCAGACAGTGTGGCCGAAATGGGAGAACAGCTGGATAACATGCAAAGAGTCCGGCAGAAGCTGGAGAAGGAGAAGAGTGAGTTAAGGCTGGAGTTGGATGACATGTCAAGCAATATGGAATCCGTGGCCAAAACAAAGGTTGGTCATTAAACTTGTCTTTACGCTCACTTCAAGGTAAAAACATTACAAGGTTTATGTTTTTGCTTTCTTAAATTTGAAGATCAATTTAGAGAAAATGTGCCGATCACTTGAAGATCAACTGAACGAGGTGAAAACCAAAGAGGAGGAGCGTCTGAGGCTCATTAACGACCTTTCGAGCCAGAGAGCTCGGCTTCAGACAGAAAACGGTGAGGAGTAAAGTAAACAAGCTGGAGGTCAAATAAAGTCACAGATACACCTGCTTTAATTCTCTTTACACCTCCCATCCAGCTGAGATGTGTCGGCAGCTGGAAGAAAAGGAGTCCCTGATGTCACAGTTAACCCGCGGTAAGCAAGCCTTCATTCAGCAGATCGAGGAGCTGAAACGGCTTCACGAGGAGGAGGTGAAGGTAAGCTGTGCCGAAACACACTCGCCTGAATGTTTGGCAGTTTAGTGTGTTCATGGTGTCGCTTTCATTCTGCTCAGGCTAAAAACGCCTTAGCTCACAGTCTGCAGTCATCACGTCACGACTGCGAGCTGCTGAGGGAGCAGTACGAGGAGGAGCAGGAGGCCAAAGCCGAGCTGCACCGCTGTCTGTCCAAGGCGAACAGCGAGGTGGCTCAATGGAGAACCAAATACGAGACAGACGCCATCCAACGAACCGAAGAGCTCGAGGAGGCAAAGTAAGAACAATCTTCACTTTAATTTCACTTTAAATGTTGTGCTAATGATGACCCGAATTTCTCCTACAGGAAGAAGTTAGCCCTCCGTCTGCAGGATGCAGAAGAAGCTGTGGAGGCCGTTAACTCCAAGTGTTCCTCTCTCGAGAAGACGAAGCAGCGGCTGCAGGGAGAGGTGGAGGACCTAATGATGGATGTGGAGAGGTCTAACGCTGCTGCTGCCACTTTGGACAAGAAGCAGAGAAACTTTGACAAGGTTTGGTTTTCATGAGATATCCTAAAATTGCTGATGTGACTGATGCATTCGTTAAGAGGTCCAGTAAGAAGAATATCCAGGTGAGAATTACTTTAATAGTGGTCAACACTCCCAAACATCTCTTCACGCAGCTGTTAATGAGACAAAACTCGTAGGATGATTAAAGTACTGACTTCAGTTCAAGCCATAACTATTTGTCAGCAATCTGCTAACACTGCTCAGTTGTTTAGCAGCATTATAGAGGATATCTGGTGTCAAAGACCCAAAGGAAGGATAAAGATTGTAGTCAAAGGAGCTTGCAAAGAAAAGCGTCTGGACTTCTTTAAGTTGCTTGAAGACGTTTCACCTCTCATCCGAGAAGCTTCTTCAGTTCTAAGGTCAAATGGTGGAGAGTCCCAGATATAACCCTAGTGGGAGTGTCCCCCCCACAGAGGGACAAAAGGACCCCCTGATGATCCTCTAATCGCCTGACCCAAGGTGTGAAACTGGGTGTGGGTCCCAATCAGCCAGAGTTTCGGGTGAGTTCATTGTGAAACCTGGCCCCACCTTATCATGCGAATTCCTGAGGTCAGATGGCCCAGGATGTGAGTGGGCGTTAAGGCGTCTGGGAAAGGATCTCAAAACTGGATTATAGATGGCAGAGAGTTGGTGTCGTAAACCACCGCCTCTGTTCAAAGATGGTCGCTCACAGTGGACATAGATGGCTTCTAACCTTGGCACCTTGGCTCAGGCGATTAGAGGATCATCAGGGGGTCCTTTTGTCCCTCCGTGGGGGGAAACTCCCACTAGGTTTATATCTGGGACTCTCCACCATTTGACCTTAGAACTGAAGAAGCTTCTCGGATGAGAGGTGAAACGTCTTCAAGCAACTTAAAGAAGTCCAGACGCTTTTCTTTGCAAGCTCCTTTGACTACGATGACCTGGATGACTGAGAACCTTCACAGAGATAAAGATTGTATGATACCTGATGTCTTGTTGAGCGTCCATATGCAAGCAGCATCATGTTTTGACAATAAAGTGATATATTTATCTGAAACCATCTACTGATACATGAGCCTTTTATTGTAAAGGTTGTTGCTGAGTGGAAGCAGAAATACGAGGAGGGTCAAGCAGAGCTGGAGTCAGCTCTAAAAGATGTTCGCTCTTTGGGCACGGAGAACTTCAAGATGAAGAACGCCTTTGAGGAATGCCTGGAACAAGTGGAGACACTCAAACGGGAAAATAAAAATCTGCAACGTACGTCAAGGTCCCCCTTTTTATAAAAATCTCTAATAATGCAGCAAAATGTCGATCGTTATCATGATTTCCTTCTCACTGCAGAGGAAATCATGGATCTCACGGAGCAGCTGGGGGAGATGGGGAAAACCATCCACGAGCTCGAGAAATCAAAGAAACAGGCTGAGCAGGAGAAGTTCGAGGCTCAGACGGCTCTGGAGGAGGCAGAAGTGAGTAGAAGAACAATGTTTAAACAAACTCTGCTGTCTCTGGGTATTATTACTGCACGTTCTTGTTCAGGGCTCACTGGAGCACGAGGAATCCAAGATCCTTCGAGTCCAGCTGGAGCTAAACCAGGTGAAGTCTGAGGTGGACAAGAAGCTAGCCGAGAGGGACGAGGAGCTCGAACAGCTGAAGAGGAACAGCCAAAGAATCATCGACACGATGCAAAGCAATCTGGATGCCGAGGTCCGGAGCAGGAACGACGCCCTCAGAGTGAAGAAGAAGATGGAGGGAGACCTGAACGAGATGGAGGTCCAGCTGAGCCACGCTAACAGGCAGGCGGGCGAGGCCCAGAAACAGCTGAGGAACATTCAAGTTCAGCTGAAGGTGGGCCGCGTGTAGACCGCGAGAAGAGTTTGTTATTACCTCAGCTTAAGAACATGCTTCTATTT
Source organism: Neolamprologus multifasciatus (assembly GCF_963576455.1). Taxonomy (NCBI): domain Eukaryota; kingdom Metazoa; phylum Chordata; class Actinopteri; order Cichliformes; family Cichlidae; genus Neolamprologus; species Neolamprologus multifasciatus. The sequence goes on along the minus strand of NC_140442.1, from coordinate 3,819,454 downwards.
ATAACATTTCTGTTTAGGAGGTCCAGATTCAACTCGATGACGCCCTGAGAAACACCGACGACATGAAAGAGCAGGTGTCCGTGTCGGAGCGCAGGAGCAACCTCGTGCAGGCTGAAATGGAGGAGATCCGAGCAGCTCTGGAACAGACCGAGAGGAGCCGCAAGCTAGCGGAGCAGGAGCTGCTGGATGCCAGCGAGAGAGTGCAGCTGCTACACTCACAGGTTCAGATCCACCAGTTTTACATGTGGACATATTTTTTTATTAGCAATAGATGGCATGACCACAACGGACAGCTATTGACCATGAGTTGGTGCTAGGGTTGAGAAATGTTGGGGGTCAGACCAGAACTGGGGTTATATTTATGAAGAATGTGCAATCAGATGAAAGGCATCCTGCAGACTAAATGATTCAGTAAATGATATTAAATGATCAGGCTGCTCTCCCTGAGGTGACATCAGTGAAACCTGCAACCTGCAAATAATTTAACTAATTTAGCGAATCGATGTCAGGTCATAAATTTGTTGACGAAAATCTGTGTCAGTGTTTGTCAGTAATGGGTACAAACCTCAAAAGTATTCCAGTTCTTTGTTTTTCTTACTTATAAGCAGTGTTGGGAAGGTTACTTTTAAAATGTATTCCATTACAGATTACAGAATACATGCCCCAAAATGTATTCTGTAACGTATTCCGTTACGTTACTCAATGAGAGTAACGTATTCTGAATACTTTGGATTACTTAATATATTATCATGCTGTTTACAACTACATGAATGTACTATTGCTGTGATTTATTACTGTTACTGAAGGTCCGCGGCTCCGAACCGTAGTAAAGGGACCTCTGGCTAATACGGTGGGTTCTGTGTCAGGCTCGTAGCTGAAAACTAGCTTTACTTTGTTGTCTGGGTCAACTTTGCTAGCAGAGACAGAGAGAGGCGTTGAAAGGCTGCTTTAACGGAACTTATTGTTTTTGGAGGAAAACAAGTCTTAATAGCTTACTTACAACTGGGCTCGTCAGGCTCTCTTCTTGGCTGCAGTGGTTATTATTATATTTACATGCTTCCAGCTCCCGTTTTTGCTCAATGACAGCTCGTACTTTTCCTTTTTCTCCCTCCTCGCTCACAGACACATAACGGGTACAGCAGTCCATTCTCCCTGCAGCACGGACTACACTGCCTATGATGCTACATTCTTTAGAGCTATACCTGTAGCATTCTGCCTGTTAGCTTAGCACAACAACAACAGGCACTCTCTCACCCAGGAAACACGCAGAGAGAGAGCGTCACCCTGTAACCATGGCAACAACAGAACGTAGCTGTCAAACAAAACCCAAACAGTCCTGACCCGCCACAATATGAAACAGGGAAGTACCGCCGTGTAATCCATTTATTTCAACAAAGTAACTGTATTCTAAATACCACCTTTTTAAACGGTAACTGTAACAGAATACAGTTACTCATATTTTGTATTTTAAATACGTAACGGCGGTACATGTATTCCGTTACTCCCCAACACTGCTTATAAGTTTCAATAGATTTAGTAGAACAAATAAAAATATATTTGGCAAACTTTTCAAACCAGATTTTAATTTTCTCAGATCGCAGCAGTCGTAGCTCTACAGTTAGAATCCACTTTTTCTCTGAAACAACATCTATTTAAATATTTTCAATGTCCTGTGAAGGTATCACGACTCATTTGGAAATCATCATCATTATTTGTCCCTCTTATGTTAATTCAAATCCTCGCCTGCAGAACACCAGCCTGCTCAACAGTCGGAAGAAGCTGGAGGCGGATCTGTCTCAGATTCAGAGTGAGATGGATGATAGTGTCCAAGCAGCCAGGAACGCTGAGGAGAAAGCCAAGAAAGCCATCACTGATGTAAGTCGATTTTTCTCAGTGTAAGCCTAAAAGATGCAGCAGTATGCTAGCCATTTTACTCCTTTTTTTCAGGCGGCCATGATGGTGGAGGAGTTGAAGAAAGAGCAGGACACTAGCGCTCATCTGGAGAGGATGAAGAAGAACCTGGAGGCGACTGTCAAAGACCTGCAGCAGCGCCTCGATGAGGCCGAGAACCTGGCCATGAAAGGCGGAAAGAAGCAACTCCAAAAACTGGAAGCCAGGGTAATCTGACCAAATAACATCTTTCTTCAGCTTTAGGAACAGAAGGGTGTTGCTCAAAAACACACGAGACTGATGACCAAACATTTTCGCCCTTCCAGGTGCGAGAACTCGAGAACGAGCTTGAAGCGGAGCAGAGACATGGCTCAGAGTCTGTGAAAGGTGTGCGCAAACTCGAGCGCAGGATTAAGGAGCTCACCTATCAGGTAGAAAAACCCTGTTCATGTTCACAATGCAAGGTTTTTACAAATGCTTTTGATTGATTGATATGTTTATTGATTAGCATTCAAATATCTCAGTGAAGACAGAACAAAGATTTACCACAAAGCAAGAAAGCATGAGACAAGGCTAATCAAAAGGTATTGGCTGAAGCATTTGCTTATTACGCCAACCCTTTTAACAAAAGATCTTTTAGCATGCAGCTCCTGTACACAGGGCTCGAAGCAAATAATAAAATTCAATTCAATTCAATTTCATTTATATAGCGCCAAATCACAACAAATGTCGCCTCAAGGCGCAATGCTACAAAAAATGGAGATCGTTTCTTTTCTGTCACCAAAAACTAGTCCGAGGAGGACAAGAAGAACATGATGAGACTGCAGGAGCTGGTAGACAAACTCCAGCTGAAGGTGAAAGCGTACAAGAGGCAGGCTGAGGAAGCTGTGAGTGGTTTTTCTGTCAAACATGTTGTAGTTAGATGTTTGGAGAATTTGGAGAATTTGATTTAGGTTTTTTTGTTTGGTTGTTAACAGGAAGAGCAAGCCAACACTTACCTGACTAAGTTGAGGAAGGTGCAGCATGAGCTGGAGGAGGCCGAAGAGCGAGCCGACATCGCTGAGTCCCAGATCAACAAGATGAAAGTGAAGAATCGAGACACGAGCAAGGTGATCGAATCAGCCAAAGCTAATGCACCTTAAACTCACTGTAATAAGCGCTAATGACTTCTTGTTCTTCTCATTTTCAGGTAAAAGACAGCGGGGAGTAGCGGCGATTAAAGGGCGTTAAGAAGATATCGAAAGCTGAGTCTCTGAAACTCATTTGAGCTCATTTACAACATATTCTTAATCAAACGTGTTTTTCTTCCATTTAAAGCCGCTGTGGGTATAATTTATGTATGAAGAAAAGAAGATTTCATTCTCAGATAAAGACCTAAAATTGGTGGAGAACAAAATCAGAGATAAAAAGATGGAGTGCTCAGTTACAGAGCAGTACCGCCACGATAACGTTGATCTGGACGCTGTAAAACGAGCAGCAGCATCCTGCCAGCAGCTGATATTTTAATAACCGAAAAATAAAAATTCTGTCTTTGGCTTCCTCCCACAGTCCAAAGACACATTTACTAAGGTTAGGTTAAAATATGTCTGTGAAGGTTCTCAGTCATCCAGGTCATCGTAGTCAAAGGAGCTTGCAAAGAGTGTGTTGTGTTGTGTTATTGAATGTGTGTTGCCTCAATTATAATAAAATCCTTAATCTTAAAAAAAAGTGTCCATTAATACAAATGGCTATTGATGCATATGGAATAAAAACTGAGACCTTGTGATTGAATGAGTCGGAGCAAACATGAGACAAAGTAGGTTTGATTTTTAAATTGTTTAATGCTGCTCTAAAACTGAAGACAGACAAAAGGTAAGACCAGAGAAGAAGAAAAAGAGGCTGTCACTGGGACAAAAAGGAAAGACTAGACGTGCTGGAAGTTCTGGATACTAAACATTTAGATGTTCTGCTAAAACGAGCTGCTTGGTGCAGATTAGCATCATGCTGCTGAAATTCTACAGCAGCGGTCCTCAACCTTTTTTGCGCCACGGACCGGTTTATGCCCGACAATATGTTCATGGACCGGCCTTTAATGTGTCGCGGATAAATACAACAAATAAAACTAGTACCGGTACCGAAAAAAATAAGATTTATTCATAACACACGTGAAAAGACCCAGGAAAACCGAGTAAACGATAAAAACGATAACAAAATAACGCTGAAAACCGATAAAAACCCTGAAAACTATACATTTTACACCTGAGCCTCAACTCTCGCGGCCCGGTACCAAACGACTCACGGACCGGTACCGGTCCGAGGCCCGGGGGTTGGGGACCGCTGTTCTACAGGATGCTATTTGTGTCAAAATAACAAATTTAGTTCAATATTTCTATTTCTGTTCAGAATTTTACAGAAACATTTATTGTATGTTATCATTTGCCATCCTGAGAAGTTATAAAATAACTTGTATATAAATTAAATCATTGCACTCTGGTTCACTTTTCTCACCACAAATTATGAAACTGAAAAGTGACCCAGGAGCAAAATCTTGATCACTGACAGAAAGGTGAGAAAATTGTAACCAAATGTAACCAAATTGTATCCATTCTGCACACGTTCAATATTAATAGTTACTTACAGGCATTTCAAAGACAAGAGCAACTGTGCGCACATCCAAGCAAACTCTATTTATGTGCTAGAGCAAAGAAACAATATGTTCCTACAAAACCGGGAAACATCTGCGGACTAGTTTTTAATTCCTGTTTCTGATCTGCAGCTACAGCCAGAGAAAAAACACTTTTGTGTAAATGTTTTAAGAATGAAATTGATACATGGAGCAAAACAGCATCAACACCTTTCCCCCTTTTTTTATTTTGACACAAATTTATTATCCTTAATGTCTCTAAGTGGCATCTTATAAGCTTCAAATGTGTAAAGTTAGAAGTGTATAAGTGTCAGTGTTGATTTATAATTACTGAAAGCATCTGCTGACCTTTAGAAAACAGGACACCAGCGTCTTATATTTTCATGCCAGCAATTAAATGAAGTGATGTTGATGTTATATAATCAATCCCACAGGTGTCCCCTTCAATTAAAGTCGTCAACTTTGGAGCTGTTGTTGTGTGAGAAGTTATAAGTGTTAAATAAGCCGCTTAATTACTCTGAGACATAAATACTTTAAGCTAAAGCATCTAGAATATTTATGCCACTCGTTAAGCCGTGTTTATTTTAATAGGTGTTAACATGCTATGATATTAATGTGAGAATCGATGAACTTTTATATATGTGCACTGGTGAAGTGCGCTCTGTTACTCGCCCTGTCCCTCCTGGGCCTGGAAAACAAGCAAATTGATGCAAAAAACAATGAATTTTTTAACCATTTATAAGAAAACACAAAGCTTGCTTCTGTCATATTTCTGCCCTAAACCTAACATGGTGGGGAGTGTATGCCTGTTATTCTTTCAGAGGAACAGCTAAACACTCGTAGCTACAGTCTACATCGAACGCAGTACCTTCGAGCCTATTTCACGGCTCTTGGCTCTCATCTTGTTGGCCAGAGATTCGGCCATGTCAGCTCTCTCCTCGGCCTCCTCCAGCTCATGCTGAACCTTCCTGAATCTGGCCATGTGCACATTGGCCTGCTCCTCCTGGGGAACAATTGTTTTCAGTGAGATGGCGCTCCGACACGTCACTGTATCTCTGAATATATTTGTGCCGACAGTGATTCACTCACAGCTTCTTCAGCTTGTCGCTTGTAGGCTTTCATCTTGCTCTGGAGTTTGTCCACCAAATCCTGCAGCCGAATGTTGTTTTTCTTGTCTTCCTCGGACTAAAAGCACAAGATGAACATCTCTTACAAACAGGAGAGACAAGAAAAGACGAATATCCATTCTCGTTTTCTTAACTGCTAAAAACACCAGCTAACTTTACCTGATAGGTTAACTCTTTGATTTTCCTCTCATATTTGCGGACTCCTTTGATGGCCTCGGTGGAACGTTTTTGCTCGGCTTCAAGCTCGTTCTCCAGCTCGCGGACCTGGAGACGTGAGGAAGTAGATTTTATGTGAAAGCAAAAGTGTATCCTTTTTAAAGTCGGAGGTTTTCCATGTCAGGACATGAAAAATGTAAATGAATTAAATACAACCTCAGATGCACAGCAGCACATGAAATATTACACCGTGTCATAACTAACGAAAGCAAAGACGCAACGATTCCCATGATTCAGCAGCTTTTAGACTCTCCTTTAGCAGCAACAACTTGGTCAGTCCCTCACATTGCTGTGGAGGAATTTTAGCCCACTCTTCTTTAAAATGTTGCTTCAGTTCATTGAATTTCACAGCACTGGTTCATGCACCGCTGACTGAAGGTCCCATCAGGTTTGGGTCTGAACTGGGTCATTGCACCACTTTGATTCTTCAGCTGTTCTGTTGGAGATTTGCTGCTGCTGTGCTTGGACCATTGCCCTGTTTCATTAGGACAACAAACTCCTCTTTGTACCAATGTGTTGACTCTGGAACACTTTGGTATAAAGAGGAGTTCATTATCACCTCAATGACTGCAAGGTGCCCAAATCAACAGCCTCCCGTGCTAAAAGCTGCTACGGGGTGTTTGGTTTGTGCACTATGGTCAAACGTCTCCATTTTAGTCTCACCTGTCCAAAGGACGTTGTTCCAGAAGTCTTCTAGTTTGTTCAGCTGCACGTTTGCAAACCTAAACCACGCTGCCCTGCTCTTTTTAGACAGATGAGGGTTTCTCGTGGGAACCCTTCCAGACAAATACAGTCACGAACATTTAGCATGCTAACTGATTAGCATGCTAACCCATAGAGTCTCCAACGAAGCTCGTGGACTGCAAAGTCTGACTTTGGGGTAAATTTAAGACAGGCTGGCAGCTCTGTCTTAACTGTTTTCCACGGGTGAATAATATTTTTCTTTGTAAAATTGTTTAGAAATGGCGTGATGACTCTTTTCAGACTCATGGGCACCAACGATTACTTCTCTAAAATCATTACTGATGTCTTTCCTCCTCGGAGCCTTCTTAACACATCTGAATCCTACAAACCAGCAAAATGTCAAAACTTCAGCTTTCACAGAGGTGCTTATTTTTTACTGATGATCAATGAATGAAGCACATTTGATTACCTGCACCTGGCTGCTACTTTCCCCCTTAACTCCCGTGGAAACAGTAAGGGCATATTTAGTTTTTCACATACTGCTTCTGCATTTTGGATTATTTAATTAATTTTAAATAAATACAGACACAGTGCATTACATAATCTGTTGTTATTCATCTGTGGTTGTATTTGTCTCATTTTAAGACCTGCTAAGGACTTAGCGAAGATTATCTTTAGAATGAAAAAAGGGTTGTTAGACCACCTGCTGCACCACAAACCTGTTTCAGTTTCATTTTTAGAAGAATACAAGTGGTTTGACATTTAGTAGCTTGCATATTTTATGCAGATTCTTATAAATTAACTTCTAATTAATTGTAAGAATAAAGCATATTAATGGAATTTTGTTCCCACTGTTATAGCCATACACACCCTGGCCTCCAATTTCTGAAGCTGCTTCTTTCCACCCTTCATGGCCAAGTTTTCGGCCTCATCCAATCGGTGCTGAAGGTCTTTCACCGTCACCTCCAGGTTCTTCTTCATCCTCTCCAGGTGAGCGCTGGTGTCCTGCTCTTTTTTCAGCTCTTCCGCCATCATGGCAGCCTAGAGACACCGAACCATGAGCACATCGCATCTTTATTATAATCAAACGTGTGATAACTCAAATCAAAGCCCCGTAAGAGTGTCATACATCAGTAATGGCTTTCTTAGCCTTCTCCTCGGCATTCCTGGCCTCTTGAACGGCTTCTTCTATTTCACAGTGAAGCTGAGTTACATCCGCCTCAAGCTTCTTCTTGGTGTTTAGAAGGCTTGTGTTCTGGAAAAGATCATTAAAAAAAGACTGTGACCTGTAAATCCTGCAGGTCAGAATGGGTTGTTGAACAGGTGAGCAGCCTACCTGAGAATGCAGAAGTCCCGCACGCTCGCTGGCATCGATCAGTTCCTGTTCAGCCACTTTTCGACTGCGCTCCGTCTGCTCCACAGCAGCTCGAAGCTCTTCGATCTCGGCCTGCATCAAGGTTGTTCTGCGCTCCATCATGGCTACTTGTTCCTTCATATCCTCCTGTCCTCTCACAGATTCATCCAGGTGGATTTGGGCATCCTGCAAATGCATTCAGGTGAGAGATCTCAATTTACTGGAACAACTTCATCAGCTTGGTTATAACTTAAGCTAATTTAGCTTCCTATTCATATGAGGCAGGATCATATGTGAACTAAACTGATATTCAGGCCAACATTTAGTGGCAGCAGTCTTCCAGCTGGGTGTCTTTAAATCAAAAAAACGATAACCAAAGGAGCTCGAGTGAAACAGTAGGAAACAAACAAGACGGAGAGACATTTCATGTTAACATTTGTATTTCATGTTAATCCGAGAAAGAATTGTTTTGGGCTTTTGTCACTTTTATTAGGTTTTGTTTGTATTAAAAGGTGACAGAGAGAGAGAGAGGGCCTCGAATCGAATCTGGGTTTCTTCTTTTGGCCTGATTTACTGTTGAGCTAAAATTGTGCCCTGGTCTAATTTTTGGCTCTTCAAGCTTCAGCCACACAGGCCTAGAGACCCGTCGGCAACCTTCTGGAAACTTCCGGTTGCTAGGGAGAAATGTTCATTCTCAGACTGGTGAGCGGCTGCTTGAGGTGAAACTGGTTGCTAAGAGGATGCTGCAGCAAAAATGTCCTTCTGATAGCTGCTGCCTGTAGTTTGCATGGAACTTAGGCTACGTTCACACTGCAGGCGAAAGCGCATCAAATCCAATTTTTCCGACTCTATGCGACCCATATCCGATCATGGTGTGACAGTGTGAACGGCACAAATCCGATATTTTCAAATCCGATCTGGGTCACTTTCGTATGTGGTGCTGAATCCGATACATATCTGATGTTTCAGAAAGCGACTGTTTGATGGTCATGTCGCATTAAATCCGTCTTTTACGTCACTGACACAAGACAGACGCCAATTATCAGCGCCGGAGAAGACATCGCGAACGCTTCCTGGCCATCCAGTGAAACTGTTGTGAAGACAACGTTGGCAAAACGTGAACATTTTATTTGTACTGTATAATCTGCAGATTCTGACAGAAATCTGCAACTATCCTTTGAAGCACCGCTCCTCTAAAACAGCAATAAGGATCATTATTAGGTTATTTACATTATTATGTAAATAACAAAATAACTTAAAGCAAAAATTGGGAAACGTGAAGTCCGAAGTCTTTATATTAAGACCATCAGTCAAACAATACTGTTGCTCTGGGTCTAAACAGAGCGCGTTGTGTGTGACGTCTTCTTTTGCGCATGTGGGCCGCTTTGAGCGTTCACACTAGAGCGCGTTTGCTGTCGCATTTTATTTGTAGTGTGAACGAGCAGACAAAAAAATCGGATTTGATCAAAAAATCAGAATTGAGCATCAAGACCTGCAGAGTGAACGTAGCCTTATATACAAAGACTCTTGTTACTCCACTCTTATCTTCCAAACCTGTCTCTATTTTGCTTATGCAAACACGCTTTCAGTATTTCAGCCAGTTCTTAAAGTTTTGCATGAAAAAAAAAACCCTTTTGTGAATGTTATAAAAGCATTAATGTGTGGTTGCACCTTGAGTTGCCCCTGAATGTTCCTCAGGTGTTTCTGAGCCTCGGCCGCCTGCCTGTTAGCGTGGTTCAGCTGGATCTCCATCTCGTTCAGGTCTCCCTCCATCTTCTTCTTCACCCTCAGAGCGTCGTTCCTGCTGCGGACCTCGGCGTCCAGAGTGGCCTGCATGGACTCCAACACTCTCTGATGGTTCCTCTTCATCTGGTCGATCTCCTCGTCTTTCTCCGCTGATTTCCGGTCGACTTCAGCCTTCATCTGGTTCAGCTCCATCTGTGCATGCAGGATCTTCGACTCCTCCTGCTCCAGGGAAGCCTTAAAAACATTTCGGTTGCGTTTCACACTATAATGGTAAGAATGCAGTATTTTTCTCATTTACTCCTTTTGAGTTATACCTCAGCTTCTTCCAGCGCAGCCTGCATGTCATATTTCTCCGTTTCCACCTGCTTCTTGAATTTGTCGAGCTCGTGAATCGTCTTTCCGCTCTCCCCAAGTTGTTCTGTTAAGTCTGAGATCTCCTCTGTGTGTTGGAAAATCAGAATTGCAAGAAATTTTCAAAAAAACGTTTTTAAAGTTGTTGATCCGCACAAAACATTCTGATCTGACTCACGCTGCAGGTTTTTATTCTCCCTCTTCACCGTCTCCAGATGATCCAACGCTTCCTCGTATGAGTTCTTCAGTTTGAAGAGCTCGGTGCTCAGAGATCGACTCTCCTTCTGAGTTCCCTCGAGCTCAGCCTGAGACTCCTCGTACTTCTGCTTCCACTCAGCCAGAATCTGAGCTCAGGGAGACATTCGCTGGTCAGAATTAATGCTGTAATATGTGTGTGATAGTTAATATAATAAATACATAATACCTTGTCAAAGTTTCTCTGCTTCTTGTCTAGTGTAGCAGCTAAGCTGTTGGATCGTTCCACATCCACCATCAGGTCCTCCATTTCATTCTGAAGCCGCTGTTTCGTTTTCTCCAGAGAGGCGCACTTTGAGTTCACCGCCTCGATTTGTTCTTCAGCCTCTTGCAGACGCTGGGCGAGCTTTTTCCTGTCAGAAGTAAAACCACTTGTTTCAAATCAAAAAGTCTTCGTTTTTGTTGTGTTGGTGTTTTAGGACACATTGTTTCAGCCTTTATTTAACAAGGAAGCAAACTACTGGAGATGATGAATGTCATCTGTGAGAGGGCCCTAGATATCACAAGGTTAGGCAGCATTAACTAAGAAACCAAAGCTCCCAGAGAAACAGAGGACCCTCCTATTTGAAGATAAAGATGGGGAGAGGCCATCCAGCCATGAGCACGGGATAATTCTTCCTCAGCACTTTTAACACCTCCATACTTTTGTCTCATGTGGACTAGACTCACTAACTTTACTGCAACCAATCAAATATTAGCAGCTGCTCCAAAATGCTGCAGCCCAGACTTTACCTTAAAGCTCCAGTTTTAGTCTCACTCACTTCTCACCTTTGTATTAAAATAGGTTTTCTTCTTTTAACTATTTTTTAATCTTCCTAACTGTCACGTCCGGTGTGGCAGACGTGTGGAGTTTGTAGAAAGGACCCAAAAGGCGGCAGCTCTGGTGCAGGTGAGTATTTATTTACAGGAGTGGGTACAAACAGCAATGGTGGGTGAACATGAAACCGGGAAATCTAAACTGGGCAGAGCTAAGAAACAAACCTGAACGAAGATGCAGGGAGACCGAGGGGAAACAACACAGACGAACCAGCAGCGAGGACGAGGTAACACACACTATGGCTGTATCCCAATTCAGGGTCTGCAGCCTTAAAGGCCGCATTTTAAGGCCGATTACGTCACCGCGATGCGACGAAGGCTGTCCCAATTCGAAGGCTGCTCGAAATGCGGCCCTCAAATGCGTCCTTAATAATTTTCTCCTTCATTTCTGTCAAACAAAGCTGTATGAAACGTTTCCAGCTGTTAGTATCATGGTTGCTAGGCAACCTGCGCAGCGCAACAGAGGCTAGACCGTCCCATTTCACAAGCCTCGCACTTCCGGCCTTAGCGGTCTTTAAGTATGCGGCCCTCGAGGATCGTTGAGACTGCGTACTTTAAGGCTGCAGACCCTGAATTGGGATACAGCCTATAAATACACACGCCAGGAATCAGGGGATGGGAAACAGGAGGGGAACACACCTGGAATACATGACAACTGACGAGGCAGGGGAAACATAAACAGAACACGCTGGCATAAGACAGAGCCCTTCAAAGTAAAACAGGAAACACATACGCGTAAAACAGAACACGCTGGCATAAGACAGAGCCCTTCAAAGTAAAACAGGAAACACATACGCGTAATGACACAGACTCGGAGACGCGGACTAAACACAGAGACCTACTACACTAAGGGGATGCACAAGCAGGGAAGACACCAACCAGAGGGAACACCACTAAACCCTAGAAAATACAAAACCATCAAAAGTAAAAGCACATAACCAAAAACACTGGGTCACCAAGCCAGGACCGTGACACTAATCCTTTACCTCAAGTGAAGGAGCGAAGTCAAATATTAATCCTAGCCTCATATTTCTACAGGAATTGGCCCATCGGCTTGGTGAGGATAGTGGAAAGTTTTATGGCATAGGTGTCAAACTCTGGCCCGCGGGCCAAATTTGGCCCGCAGCCTAATTACATTTGGCCCGCAAAGCCATACCAAATTACTATTAGAGCTGGCCTACTAGTATTATACAGTGCATGTACTGCTAATACTACAATTCCCAGAATGCTCCCTCTCCTCTGTTGACCATAGTCATAGCAACCATGCAAATACTGCCATGCTACCTATCCCAAAATGGCAAAAAGAAAGGCAGAAAACAGGAGCTTTCTGGACAGGTGGGAGAATATGATGACAATTTGATAAATGATAAAATGATAAAATTTAATTCATAAAGCTGCAAATACATTTTTTTATTTAATAAATGAATTCCACTGATGTGTTATTTAATTGGATTTTCGATTTTGCATGTGTGCAATATTAAGTTATATATACATTTATATAAGTTATATTTAATTGTTTAGTATTAAGCTTTGCTTGTTCCATACTTAGTTTTTCAGCAAAACTTGTTTGAGTCCATAAGAAAAGATTTATTCTTATATTTGGAGGAAGATTTTCTTTCAATGAATATTAATGTTAGCCCACGACTTTGATCCAGTTTTGAATTTTGGCCCACTGTGTATTTGAGTTTGACACCCCTGTTTTATGGGGTCATGTATGATTTTTTAACATTTTGATTTTATTGTAATTTTCCATTTCTAATTGTAATATTTTACAGTGAAACACATCTAACAGGTCTTTCAGCCTTTTCCCTGAAAAATGATTGAAAACCTGTAGAAAAAACTGTAGATGCACTAAATCAAAGCAGTTTTTTCCTTTCTTGTTAATGATGATGTGGAAAATTAAGTGTTGTGCTTTGTTGGAAGCAAAAATAAATTATGAGTAGTAATGTGCAATTACTTGTTTACTCATTATTATATCAAAGTGCTTAAAACTGAGCGATATTTAGCCAAAGCCTGACGCACTGATCCGTTCTCGTTGTTTAATTACTTTGCCTCCTCGAGCTCTTCGGTGCGTTGGATGGCATCAGTCTCATATTTGTTCCTCCAGACGGCCACCTCCGAGTTCGCCTTAGACAAACAGCGCTGCAGCTCGGCTTTGGCCTCCTGCTCCTCCTCGTACTGCTCGCGAAGGAGGTCGCAGTCGTGACGAGCTGACTGCAGACTGTGAGCCAGGGCGTTTTTTGCCTGCAGAGGAGCACATCAATATGAAACGCCGTGCGTGAAAAGAGTAAAGTAAACCAGCTGTTTGCAGGTGTGGGCGCTGATTACCTTCGTTTCCTCCTCTATCAGTCGTTTCAACTCATCGATCTGTGTTGTGAATCCCTGTTTGCCTCTCGTCAGTTGGGAGACGAGACTTTCTCTCTCTTCCATTTGTCGGGATAATTCGGCTACAGCAGCCAAAGGAGAGAAGAACACTTTTTAATTAAGGCTCTGTCGTTTTATCGACTCCGATAAAAGGAGGAATTACCGTTCTCGGTCTGAAAGCGGGCTCTCTGATTGCTAAGGTCAGAGATTTGCCGCATGTTTTCATCGTTTTTAGTTTTCAGCTCCATGAGTTGATCTTCAAGTGAGCGACACATCTTCTCCAGGTTGACCTGTGAGAATATAAATGAACACAAATGAGATATTCAAGCTGTTAAAACTGTTCCTCTTGTCACACTAGAACTAATTAATAGTGATGTGCGGATCGATCCTGAAATATCAATTCCTCCGATACCAATCATTTATGTTCTAGAATCGATTCTCACATTAAAATATCGATATTTTAGTAATTTAGGGTAAATTTGTAGTTTATTATTAACGGAGGGGTGATAAATAAATTTTACAGTGTTTATAAACACTGTAAAACGGTGACATTTAAAGTATTTTATCCGATAAATATATTTATCGGATAAAATACTTTAAATGTCACCGTTATTATTGGCCGGTCTGGAAACAGCAGGGGTGTCCAAATTCAGAGGCTGCTGTGTGAAAACCCCGGAGGAACCCTCCCGAGGGATTAATAAAGTTACATTTAATTTAATCTAATCTAATAACTTTAATCTCAGCCAAACCGATTTACTCACGAACAAATAAAACACTGAAAAAGCCAAACAATAACATTTTTAAGTTATCAAAGTGACTTATATATCATGTTTAACCCGAGTAGCGAAAGACCGCGGGGGTTTGAAGACGACGTGTCGGTCGGCTCAGATATTTGAAGTTTACACAGCTACATTCTCACCTGAAAATATGTTAAAAGTTTTTTTGCGACCCAGAAAGAGAAATAAGAGTAATATTAAAACTAAGTCGCTGCCGCCATTGTTGGAAACTGGAATTGGCTGGGCCGCGCTGTGAATTCTGCGACATGGTTTTTCAATTTTGTTGTCCCGGGTGGAAAATCGGGAGAAATTCAGGAGAATGGTGGCTCCGGGAGATTTTCGGGAGGGGCACTGAAATTAGGGATTCTCCCAGAAAAATTGGGAGGGTTGGCATGTATGGTAACATATGGCAACATCACTAACCTTGTCAAACCTCAGAGTAAATCATATCACAGAATATGAGGAGTGTATGTTGAGGCGAACTGAAGAGGAGGAGAGGGACAGGTGCTGTTAGGGCGAGACAGATGTCTCTCACGGAGTCCTTTAGTGCTGCAGGCAGGCAAGGTGTTCAAATAGCCACAACTTCAGGTTTTTTATTTCTATATGATGAATTCTGCATTATTAAGTGATAAGAACAAGTAATCTGATGTCCTGTAATCATTATGATGCTATAATTTGAGATACAATAAATAAAATACGTTTTTGTACAAAGTATCGGTATCGGATCAGTATCGTCGATACCACCCTGGATGTTACTTGGTATCGGATCGGAAAGGAAATCAGTGGTATCGCACATCACTACTAATTAAGATGGACTTATAGTGTGCTTTATTATTTTCTTCATATATATTCTTAAAAGCACAGTTTTAACTCAAGGTCAGGCTTCAGGGTGTTAAATGTTCTGTTTCAGGGAGGTTTTTTATACTTTTCTTCTCTATATGATGTTGACAAGACTGAATACCTAACGTGATATTCTCAGAAGCTCCACCCGCCTGCCAGGATTGAAGCATAAGAATAAGACGAATAAGCAAAATATCCTCAAAACTGGCTGAACGACTTGAGCAAAGCCTAAGGATGAAAAAGTGGAGTTCAGCAACAT
The DNA here is from genome assembly GCF_963576455.1 of Neolamprologus multifasciatus. Taxonomy (NCBI): domain Eukaryota; kingdom Metazoa; phylum Chordata; class Actinopteri; order Cichliformes; family Cichlidae; genus Neolamprologus; species Neolamprologus multifasciatus. Next base: position 3,804,153 of record NC_140442.1, on the reverse strand, counting down.
CACCTTTGCTTTTGCAACAGTTTCCATATTGCTGGCCAGATCATCAATCTCCATCTTCAGTTCACTCTTCTCCTTCTCCAGCTTCTGCTTGATTCGTTGGAGGTTGTCGATCTGCTCGCCCAGCTCGGCCATGCTGTCCGCCTGCTTCTTGCGTAAAGCCGCCGTCGTGGCCTCGTGGTGCAGCGTGGACTCCTCCAGGTCGCGCCGCAGTTTGAGGAACTCAGCCTCGTGCTTCTTGTTCATCTCGATCTGGGCGGCGGTGGCTCCTCCGGCCTCCTCCAGCCTCTCGCTGATCTCATCGAGCTCCCTGGCGAGGTCAGACCTCTGCTTCTCGATCTTGGCTCGGACCGCCCGCTCGGCCTCAACTTCTTCCTCCAATTCTTCAATGCGAGCCTGAAAGCAGAAAAACACAACGCACGGTATCACCGAGACTTAAACAGGTCATTTCTAACAGTGTTATTAATTTATGGTCTAACTCTGAACTTCATACATGCAGCTCCTTGATTTTCTTCTGGAGCTGGTTGTTTATAGCTTGCTCGTCCGAAATTTTGCTGAGCAGCTGGCTGTTTTCAAATTCCTTTCTGTGAAGATAAGAAGATATGAAGTATTTAATCAGTTCATTCCCACTTGAACACAAAACCACTGCAAAAGCTTACTTCTTAATTTTCTCCTCAGCTTGTTGTTTGTCGTTTTCCAGGTCCATGAGGGATTCCTGCGTCAGCTTCAGATCCCCCTCGAGCTTCCGTTTAGCTCTTTCCAGGTCCATGCGGATCTTCTTTTCTTGCTCCAGTGAACCTTCAAGCTTTACAAGCAAATTGCACAAAATTAATTGAGATATTTAGCGACACCAGGGTCTGAAAGTAGTCACACCAGCTCACGTCATCCACTTGCTGCTCCAGCTTAGACTTGGCTTTGGTCAGACTGTTGACTTTGTCCTCCTCTGCTTGAAGGTCATCCAGTGTTTGCTGATGAGCCTCTTGGAGAGCTTTCTTCTCCTTGCTGAGTTTGGTCATGTTTTCATCCTGACCAGCCAGCTCCTCCATCAGGTTTTTAACCTGCAATAGGTCATAGGTCACCGCTATGAACATCAGAGTACAAACAGAAAATAATCCTAGAGCACACAATGAGTGAGTCCTCCTAGACTGAAACAGTAGATGGGTTTTCGTCACATGACTTTGTTAATGTAGCACTAATAGAGGGTGAAGGAGACCAAGAGTTTTAGACCAAGAAGGCATTAACTTCTTGGTCTAAAACACTGCATTCTTTTAAATGGCCACCAGGGGGCGATATCTGTGAAACTACACTTCAGCTCTGTACTTTTTTATTTTTTTTGCCTGTCCCGTTTGGTTCTTTTTCCATCAGAATTATTGTCTAAAGGCGAAGAAAGATGCCCAACGGATTTACTTTTGACCATCCCAGCCTTGCCGTAATGGTCTATTTGATTCACCTTTTATTGTTTATTTTATTTTATTTTTTTTATTTTCACTTGCTAGATACGGGACAGACTTGAATGAGGAAAAGAAAAGGGAGAAAGGAAGAGGGGGGGGAAACAGCGGAGAAGAGGGACGGGGATAAAGGGCAAAAAATCAAAAAACAACTAAATAAGCAGACAAAAAAAAAATACATATATCGATCACCTGGATCACCTGTTGAGAAAGAAAAGAGAAAACAAGCAGAAGAAAACGAGAGTAATAGAATAAACAACATCACAATGATATATGGGAATATGACAGTAAATACTAAATATTAAACATTATTGTGCAGCACGTAAGATCGACAGCACAGTGTGCTTTGAGGTAGGAGCCAAAAAGGGTGTAGTTTGTGTGTGTGATCACCCGTGTGTACACCTGTGAGCATGGACGCGCTTGTTTTTAAAAGGTTCCTTCATGTAATGATCTGCTAGAGGGTGTGGGGGGGCCATAGCCCCGTCCTCCAGGGCATGAAGCAGGTATGGAGGAGATCAAGACTCCAGACATCCAGAGGCCCCCAGAACACAAGAGACCAAGGAAGACCAACAGAGGGGCAGCCGTGCCACTGTCCCAGAAAGAGCTGAGGAGCTCTGTACTTTCCTGATGACTTCCTGTGTTCAGTCTGCACTTTGAGTTATATTGAATAAAAGTCAAATATATAAAATTTGGGTCATTGTATGCAAACTTTTTAAAACCAATTTTATCAGAACATGTTTTTTTCTTATTGTTGCAGCGGTCCTTTATGTCTCACTAAACTAAAGTTATGTCTCTGTTCCCATTTTGCCGTTTTGGACTGAATCCGGGCTTCAGATTAGATCTAAGATGTTCACGAGGTTGTGAGACTTGCTGGTAGAAGATCTTGGGACCTAAAAAGCAGCTGTAGACATGCAAACATTATCATTTAGCTCTTAGCAATCATGGTGTGCATGATCAAATCAAATGCATAGAGCTGCAACAAGGCAGCCCCTTGTTGTTTTTGGTAATCTTGATCTATATAAAAGCAGAAAAGGCAAGGTAAAAAGCATTTTACTGATACCACTCATGTATTTGTACAGATTGTGCAAAATAAATCCACCAACTTGACGGTGTTTCTACATGAACTGCCATTAAGTTTGATCAGGTTTTCATATTTCACGTGAAAGTGTTCGACATCAAAAATGACAACGCTTCATGTAGAACAATTCACAGAAGATTTTTCCTCCCTAACACCAAAACTAAAACGTCCATTAAAAATCACAAACCTTGTTTTCGGTAGCATGTTTCTCCTTCTCAACTTTAGCCAGCGTGAGCTCCAGGTCATCGATGTCTTTTTTAAGCTCAGAAGATTCGTCTTCGAGCTTCCGCTTCTTGGCGGTCAACTCCGCGTTCATCTCCTCTTCGTCCTCCAGCCTCTCCGACACCTCTTTGAGTTTGGCCTCCAGCTGAATTTTGCTTTTGATCAAACCTTCGCATCTCTCCTCTGCATCACAAAGATTTTCAGAGTCCTGAGAAAATGAAACGATATACCAGCATTAATAACGAGTGCGCGAACTCTGATTTGACTGGCTGGATGTTATTTGACACTTACAGCTTGTACTTGCAGGAGGAGGTTATTTTTCTCCTGCAACAGAGAAACCATTTTCTCTTCGAGCTCCTTTCTCTTGGCCTCTGACTTTGCCAGATCGTCTTTACACTTGACAAAGTCTTCTTTCATTGTTGCCATCTCCTTTTCAGTTGCTGCGCTTTTCAGAAGTGGCTTTATTTTAAAGAACAGCTTCATCCATGGCCAGTGTTTGACATTCATGAACGAGCGCAGGTTATACTGGAGAATCCAGACGCAGTCTCTGGAAAAACATACAGTTTTTATTCCCTGCAGTGGTTGTTTTTTAGGATTACTGAGGAGTATTTGTAATGATGGGCCACCTTCGTGCGATTAAATTGGAGAATTCTTTTCTCATCAGATAGCCACGACACAGAGCTTGAGTCTGGGTCACGAGAGAGGCCAGCTTTTCATCTCGCAGCTCCTCAAGAGTGCCGAGTAAGCCAGCTTTAAAGAATACCTGCAAACAATATGGCGTATGAACAGTGTTGGGAAGGTTACTTTTAAAATGTATTCCATTACAGATTACAGAATACATGCCCCAAAATGTATTCTGTAACGTATTCCGTTACGTTACTCAATGAGAGTAACGTATTCTGAATACTTTGGATTACTTAATATATTATCATGCTGTTTACAACTACATGAATGTACTATTGCTGTGATTTATTACTGTTACTGAAGGTCCGCGGCTCCGAACCGTAGTAAAGGGACCTCTGGCTAATACGGTGGGTTCTGTGTCGGGCTCGTAGCTGAAAACTAGCTTTACTTTGTTGTCTGGGTCAACTTTGCTAGCAGAGACAGAGAGAGGCTTTGAAAGGCTGCTCCAACAGAGCTTATTGTTTTTGGAGGAAAACACGAACACGGTGTACTGTCGAGTCTTAATAGCTTACTTACAACTGGGCTCGTCAGGCTCTCTTCTTGGCTGCAGTGGTTATTATTATATTTACATGCTTCCAGCTCCCGTTTCTGCTCGATGACAGCTCGTACTTTTCCTTTTTCTCCCTCCCTCGCTCACAGACACATAACGTGTATGGCAGTCCATTCTCCCTGCAGCACGGACTACACTGCCCATGATGCTACATTCTTTAGAGCTATACCTGTAGCATTCTGCCTGTTAGCTTAGCACAACAACAACAAAAAGCGCTCTCTCACCCAGGAAACACAGAGAGAGGCACCCTGTAACCATGGCAACCGTAACGCTGCCGCCTGGAACAACAGAACGTAGCTGTCAAACAAAACCCAAACAGTCCTGACCCGCCACAATATGAAACAGGGAAGTACCGCCGTGTAATCCATTTATTTCAACAAAGTAACTGTATTCTAAATACCACCTTTTTAAACGGTAACTGTAACGGAATACAGTTACTCATATTTTGTATTTTAAATACCTAACGGCGGTACATGTATTCCGTTACTCCCCAACACTGCTTATGAACAGATCAGTTTGTACCTAAAAGCTTTTAGAACTTCACAGCACTCTGGACAAACACCTTTGTGGTACCAAACCGGTACTGTGTGTGGTCAATGTCAATCGAACCAAGAAGCTTCTCAGAAGCCTTCTTTCCATCGATGAACTGTCCCTCTGGGATGGCACTGGCATTCAGGATTCTGTATCTGTTGTGGATAAATGGGAGCAATCATAAACGCTAAGGATTTAGTTAAATGCTCATTATTAGCTGTTTTTGAATTGTAATCAGTGCCAACCGCTGCTTAAAATCAGCATAAAGGATCCTGCTGGGGAATCCTTTCCTGCAGATCCTGATGCCCTCCAGCACACCGTTACAGCGCAGCTGGTGAATGACCAAGTGGTTGTCCATGATACCTGCAGTGAAGTTGACACGACAGATTATAATAATCAGGTAATAATTTGTATTCTTTTTGTCTTAAATAAGTGTTTTCTTTCATGTGTACCTGGTTTTTTAATCTCATTTGGAATCAAGCATCTGACAAAGTGAGGATGTGTGCTCCTCAAGTTGGTCATTAGCTTTCCGAGATTTTCCTGCAGAAGAACAATTAGCAGATCTCTGAGGTTATCACACATTTAGAATATCAGTTCAGTTCAGCATTCACACCGGGCACACATAACTTGGAAAATTAGACTATCAAAAGGAATCGCGGACTTGTCCTCTTGGGAAATGAGGTCAAATTTAAATGTCCTTGACATCCAAAAAGAGACTCTATGAAACTTGTCAAAAAGCCAACATTTGTCAAGTGGAGTGATGTCAGCAACCTGACCTGAACATAAATCTTTTTGAGCAGATTTGATCAATGAGCAGTTTTTATTTTTTGGTTTTACTGAAAACAAAAGTTAGGGATATCCCATCCATTAGACCAACAACTTCAAAAACAACAACCGAAGTAAACACGAGGAGGCTTTGCCACGATTATGGACACAAATTTCTCTAAGACCAACCCAACAAGTCATTAGTATTCAAGTTGTGTTGCTTACTGGAGGATCACCACCCCTAAAAATCAAAACAGTGAAAGTTAACTTTCCACAGATCACTTCTGTACCCTGAAAACAGCAGACACTGTCTGAAATGAGCCTCCCTTCTTCTTTCCTCCCTTCTTTCCACCTTTGCCTCCTCCAGCATCACCACCTGATTCTGCGAAGAAGGAACAGAAATATTAGTTTGCATGTCTGAGGTTTGGAGTTCCCACTGATTTTCAGATTCAGCAGATATAATGCACCTGCTTCTGCACTGGAAAAAGAGGCATACAAGTACGACAACAGTTTCATTGATGACTTCTGGTACAGCTGCACCACCGACTCGTTCAGTGGGTCTTTGTTCTTCTCCAACCAGCCGCCAATGTTGTAATCCACGGAGCCGGCATAGTGCACCAAGGAAAAGTGCGCCTCAGGTTTGCCTTTGACAACCTTTGGTTTCTGGAAAGCACTTGTTTTGCCAAGATGCTGGTCATAGAGTTTGTTCTTAAAAGAAGCATCTGAGGCCTTGGGGAACATGCACTCCTCTTCAAGGATAGAGAAGATGCCCATTGGCTGTTGAATACATAATGGAAACACATGAGATACGGTGTCCAAAATGAGATCTGATGCATTTATATCAGAATGTTTATCCCACCTTTTCAATGAGCTCAATGCAGGCTGCCAGGTCCATACCAAAGTCAATGAACTCCCAGTCGATTCCCTCCTTTTTGTATTCTTCTTGTTCCAGCACGAACATGTGATGGTTGAAATACTGTTGCAGCTTCTCGTTGGTGAAGTTAATGCAGAGCTGCTCCATGCTGTTGAACTACAACAAGAACCCAGAATTCAACAAATAGGGAAGAGAGTGTATTTGACTGCGAGAGTCGAAACTTACATCAAATATCTCAAATCCAGCGATGTCCAACACGCCGATGAAGAACTGCCTCGGCTGCTTTGTGTCCAACATCTCATTGATCCGAATGACCATCCATAAGAACATCTTCTCATAGACAGATTTGGCCAGAGCACTGACTGCATTGGCGACCTTTTTATGATACAAAGTAGGTGAGAAAATACTGTGTGGGAAAAACAAAAAATATAATTACAGATAGGCTGTAAAGGAAAGTATACCAAGGAAATCTGGGCTTCTGGCACTTTATAATAATCTATATTAATGTTCAGGCTAGTGAGCCAGTTCATTAAGGGGACACTGACATCAGTGCAGGGTGATTTTGTACACTAAAAAAATGAAACATCACTATTGTTGGTGTTAAGGAATCCTCTTGTACTCCTTACTCCTAATAAACCCACTAACTTAGTGTTAGTATTAATTTGACCCGACTGAATGAAAATCAGTTGAGTTAACCTGCAAAAATACAATATTTCACTAAAAATAACACAAATGATTTAAGTAAACCCAAACTGTTTCCTTAACTCATTTGTGTGGAACCACTTTTTAAAGTAAATCCCCCCAAATTTTTTTGAGTGTAGTTTTTGCCAGATGATACATTTTTATTTGTCTGCTAATTACACAAGGACATAGTCTAAGAGCTGTTAGCTCAGTCACACTAGAGGAAACCAAATAGGTGGGTGTTACGTTCCCCTGAGGGGTCTAGGCAGTGAGGGGGAAGTAACAAAAAGTGTCCGGGTCAGAAAAAGGAGACAAGGAGGCATAAGGGTTAAATTAAAGAGTTTCATTAAAGTAGCTCAACTAAAAGAGACGGACAAGCCACTACCACCATTTAAGAAAACAAACAAAACTCAGGCATTGGTGTTGGCATCCTGTTGACTAGGAAAACTCAGTAGTTGCCCAGTGACTGTATTGGTGAAGGTTTGGAAATGGTTGACAAATTCATAAAAGCTGGCAAATGTTTCAATCAGTCTGAGTCAGTGTGCACCAATGAGTGCAACTCGTCTTCAATGTGTCTCCTAAAAGCAATATTGGACCAACTGACTGTATTATGGTTATATATGGTTATGCATCTGTCCTGCAGCATCTGTGTCACTGTGTATGGAAGAGTTTCTGTTTCAGGACTACGGTGTTCTGGCTTGACTATAAATAATAGTTTATGTATGTAGAAAACAGCAGATTTGATATTTTTGCACATTTATCATAGTTAATTATCAAATTACCACAAACAGATTGCATAAAAATTACAAGCTGATATTCAATCACACACAGATTCGTCTTACTGCCATTTTAAATTCATTATACAAGGTTGCAATAATTTTGTGCAGCAGTCTCCAGCCACCGTTTAGCATAACTGTATGATTGGGGAGAATTACACTAACATTATGACATTTTAATACATGGCAATGACATCACTGTGGCTGGACTTTAAAGGAATTGTTTATGTGGTCTGCAAGAAGCTTATTTTGAGTTCCTTTATAAGGACTCAGTCTTTGACAGGTGCTGATTGACTTAAATGTCAGACTCGGAAAGCAGTTCTGCTCGAGCAAAGACCAATTAATGTTGTTTTTGATGGGGCTTTGAGACTTTTTACTTTAGTAAATTGGCATCCAACTGCAGTCCATCTCACCTGCGCTGCTCTTCTTTTCTTGCTATTTTGCATGTATATAGAAAGGTGCCCAAGCAAACAAATGCAGGAAGATTATGCCAACAAAAAAGCTGTATTCTGTCTAAGCCTTTGAATCCGCATTATGTATTTCTTACACAGAGAAATGTGAGTCCTTGACAGTCTAGTTAGTACAACTGTTGCAATCATTAGTTGCTATTTATCTTAGACTGGAAAATGTTATCAGTATTTTTAATTCCACCTAGGGGCCTAACAAGTGAGGCAGACAACTCTATCTGCCAAAACAAGAGATTTTATTATTAAGCTCTGAAGCTTATCCCTGATTCAGCAAAGTAGTGGAAATGAACTTCACAGGGATGATCAAACACCAAATCTCCCTGATTAGGTGGAATAATGGGAACCAGTGAACATGTTACCAGCACCTAACAGGATTCATCACATTAAAGTCCATTAGAAGTCTTCGTACTGTGAGTTTTACATACTTTTAATTTTGTCATTGGGTTTTATCTTGGAGTCCTTGGAGGTGACAGCTCTTATGAAACATTCATGCCCTTCACACAGATCTGACTCTGATCACAGGATTTGTTTTCCAGCTGATGTGAGGAGGATAGCGACAACACTTCTCTTTGCATCACCCTCTGGTGCAATCATTTAAACTATCAGTCCAAGCTATCGCGCTTTAAGAGTCTTTATGCTGTTACTGTACCTGAGGGACTGTCTGGCCTTTGGTGACATATTCATTCCCCACCTTCACTCTGGGGTAGCAGAGTCCTTTCAGCAGGTCAGCAGAGTTCAGCCCCATGAGGAAGGCGACTTTGTCTGCCACTGAGAGACAAAAGGACTTCTTTGACATAAAGACATTCAGGGTGTGTTTATCGATAATGAAAAGGCAGAAGGACTCACCCTCGGTGCCATCGGGCTCGGCCTGCTCCTCACGCTGCTTCTGCTTGAACTTCATGTTCCCATAATGTATCACAGCGCCAGTCAGTTTGTAGATGGAGACTTTTTCTTCGCTGCTGAAGCCCAGGATGTCGATGGCAGTCTGTGAAACATGACAAATAATGAGCTAAAGTTTAAATTTGTACATCATTGCAAATGATTAGAACTGCAGAGCTGACTCACGTCCGTGGCCACCAGCTCTTCTATGTCATTGATGCTGGCCACAGAAATCTGGCCCTGACTGATCATGGGGAAGTCATACGGGTTTGTTGTTATGAGGAGCATTTCTGAGGAGAAACAGAACATTTCTTATAAAAATGTCTTAAAGTTAAATCATACTTTAAGAGCTAATATGCTCACAGTACCTATAAGCTCTGGCTTGTGCCCGGTCAGTATCTGATAGAAGATGTGGTAGCTCCTCTCTTCAGACAACTGGAAAGTCACTCTGGACTTTTCCAGCAGATCTACATGAATTTACAGGAAATAATTAACAATCCCAACCATCTAATACATGTTGTTTAGATAGCATGTACATATGTTTGCAACTCATTTAACTGTTCCTCAAATTAAATCTTTTTTTTGTCTTTGCTTTGTTTTATCATATTTTGACTTCTTTAAATGACCTTAAGTCATTGTAAAGCTATGCAGGTTTTTATGTTTTTGTCTATTGTGTTCAGTGTTGGTCAAGTTACTTGAAAAAAGTAATCAGTAACTAATTACTGATTACTTCCCCAAAAAAGTAATCCCATTACTTTACTGATTACTTATTTTCATAAGTAATTAATTACTTAGTTACTTAGTTACTTTTTAAAAACACGATTTACAACCTGAATAGGTGATAAAGTGATAGATCTTTCAGCCCAATTCTACTTTTTCTGCATAATCCATCATACAAAATGTAATCAAATGGAAAAGTCTCTTTTTAAAACTTGTTTTATTAGTTTTAATCTTTTAACTTTATGCATCAGGCAAAAATTTAATTATCTGCAACATTCTCTGACTGGAAGAAATTTGTTTAATATTTAAACTTTCTGCACATTCCAGCACATAAAATAAAATATTTTTTGTGTTTACACTCACTCTTTCAAATAGATGCAAGTAAAACACAGCAGAAAATAAATAAAGTCAAAGACTAGCGGTCCTGTTGCTCTATTTTCACCTGTAAAGCAGGAGTGGGGTAGGCGGAGGTTTACCCTGGTGCAGGTGTGCAGCGGTCAGTGGAAGAATCCGTGAGTTTCTCTGTGAGTTTCCCATTACGTCGTAGCTACTCGGTGCTTGCTCGGAAGTTTAGGGGTTTTTTCGCTGTAAAAAGAAGTTTTCTTCCCACGCACAACGGACACTAATGTTTTTGTCACTTTTTACGGAATCAAACTCAAAGTAAGGTCAGTACTTCCACGCTTTAAACGCTGCACGCTCATACTCTCTCTGCACTTGATATATGATCCATTGTTGATCTGCACACAGCTGTTGTCACGAACGCCGCACTCGCTTACGTCACTGTCATGAGACATTCTCGCAAAAAAATCACGGTTTTAGCAACGCAGTAACGCAGCGTTCCTACGGGAAAGTAACGGTAATCTAATTACCGTTTTTGCAATAGTAATCCCTTACTTTACTCGTTACTTGAAAAAAGTAATCGGATTACAGTAACGCATTACTAGTAACGCACATTGAGATTGCATGTAGTTAAATGTGCTATACAAATAAAATTGCCATTATATGAGGATGAATCAATTACGTAAAAGCAAACTTACACGTTTCTATATCAGCAGAAGACAGTTTTCCTGTAGTTCCGAAGTGAATTCTGATAAATTTGCCCTGTAAAAATATAAAGTCTGTGAAAACCCTCAAAGAAAACATAATACAAATGTCATCCACCAAAACCCACCAAACAATTAAATTACACATCTTTCACTATTCGGTTTTCGCTGATTTAAAAACGTACAAATCTTGAGGAGTTGTCGTTCCTCACAGTCTTGGCATTCCCAAAGGCTTCCAGCAGGGGATTCGCTGAAATGATTTGATCTTCCAGCGTCCCCTGAAAAACAAGACCAGCACCATGTTTGGGATTTGGTATGAAATCCAGGCTTCGGATCATGAGCTGGATTCTTGTCTCACTATCACTACCTGGATTTTTCCAGCAGAGTGATCCTTCTTGTCACCACCGGACACTGCGATTGTCGCAAAGTACTGGATGACACGCTTGGTGTTGACGGTCTTCCCTGCACCAGATTCTCCACTGTGAACACAGAATATAATACAATTGAAGTCGGTCAATAAAAGCACTTCATTTTGTAATGTTTGGGAATATGAGGCTCGTTTTTAGCTTCCATGCTCAGACTCACGTAATCAGGACAGACTGGTTCTCACGATCTGTTGGGGAGAACATAAATATAGTCGTACTTCAGTACAAATTTGTACGAAACAGCCATGTGAACTGCTGGTTTGTCTTTAATAATCTTCTAAAAGCTCACAGAAAGTCTTTATCTTTCTCACCTGTAAGCATATTTTGATACGCATTATCAGAAACAGAGAAAATGTGTGGCGGGGCCTCCATGCGCTTTTTCCCCCTGTAGGCTGCCACCACCTGTGGGTCATAAACTGGCAGCCACTTGTAAGGGTTCACAGTGACACAGAAGAGCCCAGAGTAGGTCTGCAGAGGAGAATATAAGTGGGACAAATCAGCGAGTCATACAGAGAGCGAGAATGTCGTTTATTACTTACATAAATCATCCACGCCGCATAACGATCTTTGAGGTTAAACAGCACAGAGGGCTCGTTGAGGTGCGTCATCATGGCCATGTCCTCGATCTTGTCGTACTTTGGAGGATTCATGGGAAGACAATCTTCGTCCTTAACTGTTACAGTCTGTAAGAGTGGATGGAGAAGAGAAAAGCAAAATATTTTATTTTATTTTATTAGCTGCTACCAGTGTTGGGAAGGTTACTTTTAAAATGTATTCCACTACAGAATACAGAATACATGCCCCAAAATGTATTCTGTAACGTATTCCGTTACGTTACTCAATGAGAGTAACGTATTCTGAATACTTTGGATTACTTAATATATTATCATGCTGTTTACAACTACATGAATGTACTATTGCTGTGATTTATTACTGTTACTGAAGGTCCGCGGCTCCGAACCGTAGTAAAGGGACCTCTGGCTAATACGGTGGGTTCCGTGTTGGGCTCGTAGCTGAAAACTAGCTTTACTTTGTTGTCTGGGTCACTTCGCTAGCGAGAGACAGAGAGAGGCGTTGAAAGGCTGCTCCAACAGAACTTATTGTTTTTGGAGGAAAACACGAACACGGTGTACAGTCGAGTCTTAATAGCTTACTTACAACTGGGCTCGTCAGGCGCTCTTCTTGGCTGCAGTGGTTATTATTATATTTACAAGCTTCCAGCTCCCGTTTTGGCTCGATGACAGCTCGTACTTTTCCTTTTTCTCCCTCCCTCGCTCACAGACACATAACGTGTACGGCAGTCCATTCTCCCTGCAGCACGGACTACACTGCCTATGATGCTACATTCTTTAGAGCTATACCTGTAGCATTCTGCCTATTAGCTTAGCACAACAACAACTGCGCTCTCTCACCCAGGAAACACGCAGAGAGCGAGAGCGTAACCCTGTAACCATGGCAACTGTAACGCTGCCGCCTGGAACAACAGAACGTAGCTGTCAAACAAAACCCAAACAGTCCTGACCCGCCACAATATGAAACAGGGAAGTACCGCCGTGTAATCCATTTATTTCAACAAAGTAACTGTATTCTAAATACCACCTTTTTAAACGGTAACTGTAACGGAATACAGTTACTCATATTTTGTATTTGTATTTGTATTAAATACGTAACGGCGGTACATGTATTCCGTTACTCCCCAACACTGGCTGCTACTGAGCTGGGCTTCGTTTGCTTCTGTTGTAGTTGTGTTTTGATTGTATGTGATTATATCTGAAAAATAGCCAAAGTTATTCTTGTGCTATTAGTCTGTGAGGTTCATTATGTTCTAATTTTTAACAAATGATATCTCTCAGTGGGCACACGTGGCATAAACTACCTCTGCCTGGTGTGTTTATGCTCTGACACAGTGGAAAAACCACCCAAAAACGGCTAAATCATTTGCTAAATGTGATTAAAATTTGGTATCATGTGAGAAAAACTTCAAAGAAAAAGATTTTCTTATAACCTGGAAGAGCAGAAGAACATTTCTGCTTTAGGTTTATCATCTAAATGCGCATGTTTTCCTTTTCACTCTGAACAGGAGATTATTTCTTTAAATATCTGCAGCTGAGAAGTTTTGCAGAAGCACAAGATGAACTCGGAAGACCTCGGTTTGTGTTTGCAAAGACAACAAAGGACAGTTCAAACTAAAATGTCAGCAGAGGATTGGAAATCAGACGGCGATGGTAGCTGAAAGATGAAAACATTTTAAAAGAAAATCTAACAAAACTGAAACTTTTTTCTATCTGCTTTGTATCCAGAAGGACGCAGCATACAAATCAGCAAACATTAACGAACATTTACTGTTTTTTAAAAAAGATTATGACACTATTTTGGGGAAAATGCTCATAGACAAAATGTTACACACTGGATAAGACAAATAATTTCAAACTCTCCTCTAAAAAATGACATTTTATTAGCTTTACGTAAATGTATGTTTATGTAATAGATGTATACATATTGCCACATTTGGATTTACGTGTTGCTGGTTTGTTCATCTTTGACCTTAACCTTTTTCAGAATTGGACTAAGTGGTACTGACCTTTGGGAACCTCCTCACTCCAACCCTCGCTACCCTTACCCCTCCATCTTTGTTCTATCTCAAGAAGTTTTGACCTTTCTTTACTATTGTTTCCCTCCTTCCCCTGCAGGAGTGATGGAGGGAGATGAGGATGCGTGATACACTGAATGCATTACCCACGTCTATCCGCACAACCTTTTCTCTCTTCTGTTATTTCTTTTCCTTCTTCTCTCTTTCTCTCTCCTCTAACTGCTTTGGTGGAGCAACATGTGGTGCAGAGGGCTTGAAAAGTGTCACGCACGCTGGCCGTGCATTGACTTTGTCTTTGTGCTCCAAAACAAATTGTCTGAAATAACTTCAGTGACCCTTCCTGAGACAGGAAGAGACTGAACAGGCTGATCTGGAGGGCCAGCTCTGGTCTAGGATGCCCTCTGGACCCAGTGGAGGTGGTGAGTGACAGGAGAATGGTGGCTACGCTGTCATCCCCGTTGGACAACATCTCCCATCCCATGCAGGAGACTCTGACAGCACTGAGCAGCTCCTTTAGTGGCAGCTGCAGCACCCACGATGTGGGACGGAGAGATTTTGGAGGTCTTTCCTTCTAACGTCTGTCAGACGCCACAATAAAGACTTTGCAGATGACCACACATGCGCAGACAGACACACACATGCACATCCAATACACCATGGTAGTCTCGCTGATGTGCAATATTACCAAGTGCAATTTTTCTGATACAACATAGTATTTTATTCTGTTTTATCTCATTCTATTCTATAGATTCTTAATTTTTGCTGCTCTTAACTTTGTACTCTCCACTTTCTGCCGTGACCAAAGAATTTCCCACAAGTGGAACTAATAAAGGTTTATCTTATCTTAAAACTCTAACCCTGGCCCTGGACAGTCAGACTATGTAATTTCTCTTCTTACTCAGTTGTTTTCCAAAGTCTTGGCAATCAGGAAACAAGGAAAACAGTATTTACAGCTGACACACAACGACTAATTTTGGCCTTTTCCTTCATGGATTAAGGTTAGAGTTGCCACCTATGATGACGACACGTGCACAAATATTCACCTCATCAGCTTCGGTCTTCACGGTGACTTGGCCACCTTCTCTGCTCTGGACGACACCTTTGATGTACAGCTCCTTGGGTTCGGGCACGAAGCAGGCTGTTCTGGCATCAAACGGACGGTTCTGAGCCTCAATTCGCTCTTTCTCAGGTTTCCGGAGATAGACGGCTGCCGGCCCATACTGGGCCATCTCAGCATCGGTGCTCATGATGATATCTGAATTTTTAAAAGAAAAAAGGAACGTCAGGAAATTAAAAATAGTTTGCGGGAGAATGACTGTATTTTCTCACCCACCAGGTATCTAGACCCAGTTCAGTTAAAACAAGGGCAACAAGTGATTAAAAAAAACAAATGCAGTCCTGAGTCAGCACTGTTGACAAGGACCAGAAGAGTAGATGGATGGTTCCAGCAGGAGGTCGAAACTCCTTTTATCGAGATGCTGCTGAAGCAAACCGGATGCTCCAAACTTGGCAATGTCACTCTGTCCAAATGTCAATCTCTCTGCATTATCGATCTCTGCTTGACACTTAAATATGGCACAGGATCTCGCTGTGGTAATAAGAACATGTCAGCAGCAGCAGGTGATGATCCTCGAGAACTATTTTTACATGCCTTCCATACTGTCGAGACCTGTCTCGGCTCCATCTGCAGGACGCGCGTCACATATAACGCACGATGAATCTCTTAATCGGGTAATTCAGCGTGACAGCTTTGATTTGGAGTGGGAGAATTTGTCATTGTATTTATTAATGGGCATAAACCGGACATAAACATTGTCTGCATGATGTATTGTGACTTTCACGTTCATACTGGACTCAAGGACCAGCTGCTCATTCACCTCCAAAGCACCTTGTTTGGATTAACTGGCTTAAAGTCAAGAGAGATTAAAGAACACTGTGATTTCTCCTTTTATCATATTTCATCACATTCCATTCTTTTAAAGTACACTCCATGCATGTGCATCAAAGTAATCTATGATCTCAGTAGCATTAATAGTCTGTATTTATATAGCGCTTTACTAGTCCCTAAGGACCCCAAAGCGCTTTACATATCCAGTCATCCACCCATTCACACACTGGTGATGGCAGCTACATAGTAGCCACAGCCACCCTGGGGCGCACTGACAGAGGCGAGGCTGCCGGACACTGGCGCCACCCGGCCCTCTGACCACCACCAGTAGGCAACGGGTGAAGTGTCTTGCCCAAGGACACAACGACCGAGACTGCCGGAGCCGGGGCTCGAACCGGCAACCTTCCGATTACAAGACGAACGCCCAACTCTTGAGCCACGATCACCCCCCATTGACCATCACATCACTATATCTTCAGTGTAAGACTAGCAAATACTGATATATTCTAGCAAAAGGTCAAAAATATGGCTTTCTAAATGGTATATTATCTGTTTTTGCACTCTATCAAATTTACATGTGCCATTAATACATATAAAATACTTTTCAAAGGTTATCATGTCATTCTTGTCATGCCTGTTCAATGTTGTCACTTTGCATTCCAAAAATGTTTTATTTGTACCAGTATACTTTTGCATACTACAGAACTGGAGAGCAAGGCGGGTTAATGCTTGTTATTTTATATGCACTAAATAAAAGTTTATCGAGTACGGAGCCCCGCAGGGGACATGGGGGAAAAAAAAATTAAGACGGACTTTTGCGAGATCTCGCAAAAGTTGAATTCTAACAATGGCGGCAGCTACTTTTTTTTTTTCTCAAACCTTTATTTAAACATCAGTACAATACAAACTTGAATTAAACAGTTGGCGGCAGCTACTTAGTTGTAATATTACTCTTTCTCGGTCACAAAATACACTTTTAAGATATTTTGAGGCGTGAATGTAGTTGTGTAAACGTCAGATACCTGCTCGGTTTACAAGACATCACATATTTGCTAAAGAGCTCCAACGTTTTCGGAGATCTGACACCCACTAGCTCGAAGCTAACGGGAGGTCGAGACCTACTACAGCCAGGAGGAACACCGCTTTCCCGGCACATCGTGACTCGACCTCCCGGTCGGCTTCGAGCTGGCGGCCTCCGAAGAATGCAGCTAAAACTTTTGCGAGATCCCGAGTTTGTTTTGCGAGATCTCGCAAAAGTTTTTGCGAGATCTCGCAAAAGTCCGTCTTAATTTTTTTTTTCTCCCATGTCCCCTACGGGGCTCCGTAATCAAGCATCACCTGATAGAAAAAACAGCTTATAATTAAAGAAAAAGTCAAACAAAAATGTAATTAATAACCCAGAGACAATTATTATTGATTAATAATTAATAATAATTATACATTTAAATCATTTTTGTATATACCTTAATACAAACATATTGGCAGGCATTGGTTTCTGGTTCTAACTCAGTGGCACTGTGCTTTATGCTTAAATTATTCACATTTAGATGCTTCTTGGCCTGGATGACTCCTAAAGTTGGTGACAGTCAGCCACCTTGGGGGAACGTGTCTGCTTTGTCTGCTTTGATTACAAGTTAACACATAACAGAGTTCAGCGAATGCCTCACTGAAGGCCGTGTGAACATCACAGGCGTATGGAAATACACGGTGCCACATTTAGACTAAGCATGGGAGAGTGTCTGTAATTTAATATGTCGTCATATTAGAGGGAGAAGTGCGCGGGAGCAGGTGTGAACAGCAGCTTGTCAGCTTGAAAATATATCACATCTACTCTTACGGTCAAGCAGTATGGAAGAATGTATGTTTACAGGCTTTGTAATAATAACGATAATAGCAAATTAAATTAACTGAAGTGTCAAATATGAACACATAAATCTGATAAACAGTCAGCTTTGTCTTATATAATTTAAATGAGGCATTTTTCTTGATTCATATTTATGGTGAGATGTTGCATTTTACTCTCCAGAAAGAGCCCGTTTTGATTTTTAATGCATAATAGGACCTAACAGTGGGTCCAAGGATCTCATCCCGATACCTGATGGCAGTGAGGGTGCTGTTGGAAGGCCTGCAGAGTCCCTCCATGGATTTACTTCCCCGACCGACATTGACCCACCACCAAACCAGTCATGCCCAACAATGTTCTCCAGACCCAGCAGAGGCACCAGTTGTGGACCTGCCAATTCTGGTATTCTATGGCAAATGCCAATCAGACTTCAAGTGCCAGGCAGTTAACACAAACCCAATACAGGATGTCAGACCAGTCTGCCTCCGATTGTCTGGTCAGAGACTTTCCCACTGTGGCCTGATGGAGGGTTAAGGGCCTTCGATGACCCTGTCCGGCTAAAGTAGCTGCCAGTTTCCTGGAATCTCCTCCGTGCTCTCAGGACTGCGCTGGAAGACACAGCAAACCTTCTGGCAATGACACGTGCAGGAGTTGAACTATCTGTCCAACCTTCGTAAGGTCTAGGTATTGCCTCGTGCTACCAGTAGTGGCATTGACAGGAAAGCACTGAGAATACAATCAGAAAAGATCATGAGGGAATAAACGTCAGTGGCCTCCACCTGTAAAACCATTCCTGTTTTAGGGCTTGTCTCTTTCCCTTCAGAGCACATGTTGCTAATTTCATTAACACCAAAGCAGCTGAAACTAATTAACACCCCCCTCAGCTACATAACTGACCCAATGCTACACAAAATGTCTTTCTTTAATTTTTTTAAGCAGCATATATTTTTCTCATCTCTCAAATTTCTCATCTCTGTGAATTTTAATGAAAAGTATCCCACTGTTTCTCAGACCCTGAACGAAAAATCACTGTTATTAAATGTTGATTATCACTGTCTTAAAAATATGGATTTCGAAAACTATATAATGTTTATTATGACAGTCATAAGGCCTCTCAACGCTTAGACCACAAACTGAACAAGTTTTTAATGATTAGTTTTTGTGTCTTTGTCACTGTTTTTTGTCTCTTTATGTCCTTGTTTTAAATATCTGTAGAAACCTCTGATTGAGTATCCAGCAACAGTTTTAAGCTGCTGCTCCTGCGCTCGAGGTGAATGAATAATCCCACAGTGTGACTAAAATACTGATGAGCTGGTGGACACTCTTTGCCCCGTATGTCCACTTAGCATCCTGTTTCTCTCAGTGCAAACAAGTTGTCAGCTCTTCACGTTCTCCTCCTCCTCTCTTGGAGGTTACCTTCAGCACTTGTATGTAACCCTCCTGTGCTCAAAGTCACACATGTGCAGCGGTAATTCCAGCCCTGCTTCACACGGATTTCTACGAATGTCATGACCATAGCAGCTGCTGCTGGTCACTGCGGTGCTGACAGGAGGGGAAAAAAGTGGATTTTCGTGCGGCCAAATTAGCTGCTTTTCTGCAATGACTGATTTTCAGGCCTGTGGCGTTCAGGGCTTTTATCTCAGCACTCTGCTTTTCTGCTGTAGCTGTGAGCCGATAATAATGTTACAGTTGAACTGGTGAGTGTCTGCAGTGCTAATGAGCAGCTTTTCAATACTGGCTGTGTGCATCGGTTTTTTGTTGAAATCCTTAGCGTGGTAGCAGCAGCTGAGTGGGAACAGGCTGTTTTACTCCATTTAGTCCAATCACTCTGTATGTTTTAGCTGTTTGCATATTTTCTTCTATTTTGTTGTAACGTGTAAGTCTTGTTTTTAAGTTTAGTTTTGAACCCAGTAATGTTTTCCTGATTGTTGTCAGTAAGAAAAACAGAAATAAACAATGCATTACTTTTATCATTTATTATTATTTTAACGGACTAAGCAAAAGTTCATTAATACTTTAACTGTTTTATAATTTTACAAGGGAATATTTTATTTTCATTTCTTTGCTCATAGCCAAGAGAGAGGCACAACCCAACACCTGGCCGCTCCTCTGGTCACTGCAGAAGTTTATCTGTACCAGTTTTATTCCCACATATTGTTAATAAGTTCCCTTTTAAAACTTTTTTTAAAATTGTGGACTGTCGTGTTCATTTCTGGGAGAAGATGAGCAAACTCGAAACATACGTTTTCAAAATATTTTAAACGGTTGAAGGTTAAAATCTCACAGCACCATGGACGTCCCTCTGCACTGTCACAGGCTGGATGGACAAAAGCGTGCCAACGTTTTTTAATACAATAAAAACAATACATGAATGTGATTGGTTAAAAAGTTGAGGAGGAGCCGCAGTTTAGACTCGGCTCTCCCTTTGGTGTTCAGTCTGGTGTCTTGCAAATGTTTCATCTCTGCTCCAATCAGATGTCTTCTTCCTGCAAAAGGAAACTCCCTGTTGCTATGCAGTTTAGTCATTTTCCACAACAGCCTCACCCTGACTGTGCATGCATGTGGATCCTGCTCAACACCCTACACAATGCACAAATGTGTAAACTAAAGATAAAACGTGCAAGAAAAATAGTCTAAAAGTTCACCCCTTAAAATGAAAGAAAAGTATTTTATGGTTTATTAAATTCAGTTCAATTAAATTTTATTTATATAAAATTTATTAAGGTTCTGTTTTAAGGTGCTTATTGTAAGGTGAGACCTACTATAAGCGGCACTTGGCAAAGTAGGAAGGAAGAACTCGGTTTTAAGCTGCTGAAGAGACGAGACGTGCACATGTCAGTGCTGTTCCAGGGACTTCTGGTTTAGACTTCCTCCTGACCCAGCCATCTTGTTTTCCCAGCTGCTCCGGACAATCAGCTGGGAGAGAGCTAACGCTGGCTAGCTAAGCTACCTTTGCCTGCACTGAGTACAGGGGCCTTGCTAGCTACGGGATTTTCAAGGGTGTGGAGTCTCCAATTCAGTCTGGCCTCCAAAGCTGTAAACAGGTGACATTTATTACAAGTATCATTGTACTTGTAATAAACTTCTAAACTTCTTACACGCAGAGCAGGAAGTTGTAGGAGGGACAGGTGAAGAGGCCATGCTGCTAGCGAGTCACCTACAACCTGAGCTAAGCTAGCGAATCCCTGAAGACACAGTGAGTGAATACTGTGATTCAGCAGAGAGTGTGCTTTGGATAAAACGTGAAGATTACACTTTTAAATAAGTCGTTATCTAAAAGTTTACGTAAATGGGCTACACAGATAAGCTACACCAGGGGTGTCCAACTCCAGGCCTCAAGGTCCGGTGTCCTGCAGGTTTTAGATGTCACCCTGGGTCAACACACCTGAATTAAACGATTAGCTAATTACCAGGCCTCTGGAGAACTTCAGGACATGCTGGCTGTATCCCAATTCAGGGTCTGCAGCCTTAAAGTAAGCAGCCTCAAAGAATGCAGCCTCAACGATCCTCAAGGGCCGCATACTCAAAGACCGCTAAGGCCGGAAGTGCGAGGCTTGTGAAATGGGACGGTCTAGCCTCCGTTGCGCTGCCCAGGTTGCCTAGCAACCATGATACTAACAGCTGGAAACGTTTCATACACCTTTGTTTGACAGAAATGAAGGAGAAAATCTTTTGTTCATTTGTTTGTTTGTTTCTACATGAGCTTTGATCATTCTCTGTAAGATTAAGCTCAGCTATTGAACGGCGTATATTTTAAAGTAAAGGCTTTAAAACCAAGTTAGTACAAACGTCACTAATGTCACATAACTTTGCCGACATGTGGCCAACAGTAATGTTTTAATGTTCTTCGTTATTAAACATTTGCACATAAATAAGTGACATAATATTCAGTACTTAAAGTTTACTCTTCGGGCGCCCCTCATCCCCGTTTTTTTTCGGCAAAATTATCCACACCCACCTCCGCGCTATGCATTCTGGGATATGTTGGGCCACGAAGTCTACACCGCCACGTCCTTAAAATTCAGGGAAATGAAGGACGCATTTGAGGGCCGCATTTCGAGCAGCCTTCGAATTGGGACAGCCTTCGTCGTTGTTTTGAAATTGCAACCATTTGTAAAAAAAATATTAGCCATTTCTTGGCCAGATGAAGCAGATTTAAAAACAAACAAACAAACAAAAATACAGAGATGATTCCAAGTGTTTAATTCGCAATTAGTAACTGTTCACTCAAACAGTCCACATCCAGGAGTGTCCAGTTCAGGAATACCAAGTGGCCCGAGAGAGCTCAGAAGTATTAAACATCCTGGTTTAACATCCTGGTTTTTCTTCTCACTGAAAAACTGCAGTTATTATTTGATTTAAGGTACACTGTTGTGGTAAAAATAGATCTGTCTTTGTCCAAATACTTATGGACCTGACTGTGTATTTCTTTCCTAACCACAGCGTGAAAGCACTTAATGAGGACTTGGGAAACGAGAACCAAGAGAACGACTTTAAAGCCACGACAGATGTCGAGACATAAGCGTCAGCGGGTTTATCAGTCTGTCAGCAAAGGTTCAAAACACATCAAGAGGTTATGGTGTGAAATGGAAAACACATTTTGTAAGCATGTCTGATGGGACGCTTTACCACCTTTCCTTTCGTAATATGTGGTCCAGTGTATCCTCTTTGAAAACGCTGGAGAACTGTTCCCGCTCATATTATTGCTCCCACGCACTTTCAGGTCACTTCACTCAGCTACAAACATTCCTGTGAAAAATTGACTTTTTGACTTTAGCTTATTTGTATCATAAGATTTTGCAGAACTAATTTGTTCTTTTGTTTGTTCAGATAAATGTAAAAGTTGATTCTTAATCCCAATAAAAACACTTCAAAGTAATACAAAAAAAATGCAACGATGCACTGTCACGAAGCTGAAAACAACCATTTGTTCAGGGGACTTTTTGGAAGTTGATGATTTCTATTTCCTAAGACTTCGATTCCCCTTTACCAGCAACGTCACGACTCCTCGCTCTTAATTTATTCAGCTGGGACTCTGCGGCATCAGCTCGCTCCTCCGCCTCCTCCAGTTCATGTTGCGCTTTCCGAAACTTAGCCAAATGGATGCTGCTTTGTTCCTCCTGTGTTTCAGAGAGCCACAGTAAAGACGAGTTTTGTCTACATAACACGCCTGCATTTCTCACAGTGTTTAAGGATTTTCTCTCACCGCCTCCTCGCACTGCCGCTTATATGCTTTCACTTTGAGCTGCAGCTTGTTGACCAGATCCTGCAGCCTCGCCGAGTTCTTCTTCTCCTCCTCGCCCTGAAATCAAACAGAAGTGCTTCTCTCACATCTCTTTGAACATTTTCTCTCCTTCCCTGAGCAGCTTGTGAAATTTGCTTTGTTACCTGATAAGTGAGCTCTTTAATCCTCCTTTCATATTTCCTCACACCTTTCGCGGCCTCTCCACTGCGTTTCTGTTCTGCCTCCAACTCATTTTCCAGCTCACGGACCTTAATAGAAATATATTTAGTTTAGGTTTGCGCCTTAATTTCTCAGCATGTGTCGTTGCTCTCTGTCAGATCGTACTTTGGCTTCCAGCTTCTGAATCTCCTTCTTCCCTCCTTTAAGTGCCACCTGCTCGGCCTCATCCAGACGCTGCTGCAGGTCTTTCACCGTGGCCTCCAGGTTCTTTTTCATCCTCTCCAAGTGAGCGCTGGTGTCCTGCTCCTTCTTCAGCTCCTCCGCCATCATGGCCGCCTGCATGCAAATGTGAACTGTGAAATTTTAAGTCCAGCAGCCCTCATTCAAGTGACAGCGCAGTTAATTGATTTGAGGAGGAGACTGACATCCGTGATGGCTTTCTTGGCCTTCTTGTCTGCGCTCCTCGCCTCCTGCGCGGTCTCCTCCATCTCCGACTGCAGCTGAGCCAAATCAGCTTCCACTTTCCTCTTAGAGTTCACGAGACTGGTGTTCTGGTCATTAAACAACATTGAAATATGACATTGAAAGAAGTCTTTAGGTCCCTTACGTTAGTGAAAGTGTCAAAATTAAAGACAGAAACAAAGAGAAAAGCTTGAAGTAGCACAGAGGAGGTAGTTCGATCCATAATTTCCTGAATCAAACTGCCGATGTTTCGTGTGTTTGTTACACAGCGCTGATATAAAACCAGATTTTATTGGGCAGTTGGTTTAAATAGAGCTTAAATGAACTATTTTATTCACAGAAAGACTGAAAATAAAAGTTATTTTTACTATTGATTAAGTCCAGTTCTCTGAAAATCCCACAAATCATCTAGACTTAAGATTTCATAAATAAAGAGCCATTTATTTTGTCATTATCTTCTCAGGTGTGAAAACCAAACACACAATATTCAGAAGCTGCACATACACTAACAAATGGACTCACCTGAGAGTGCAGCAGCTGAACACGCTCGCTGACCTCCATCAGCTCCTGCTCGGCGAGCTTTCGACTCCTGTCACACTGCTCCAG
The DNA here is from genome assembly GCF_963576455.1 of Neolamprologus multifasciatus. Classification (NCBI taxonomy): domain Eukaryota; kingdom Metazoa; phylum Chordata; class Actinopteri; order Cichliformes; family Cichlidae; genus Neolamprologus; species Neolamprologus multifasciatus. Next base: position 3,780,220 of record NC_140442.1, on the reverse strand, counting down.
CGACGCCCTCAGCTCCTCGTTCTCCGCCATCATAAGATTGTTGCGGCGTTCTATGATAGCTAGCTCCTCTTTTAGGTCCTCCTGACGTTGGAGGGCTTCATCCAGATGGACCTGGGCGTCCTGAGGATGGAGGCAGTCGTTCTGGGATTTTAAACATCATCTCGGAATTTTTAACCAGAACAGAAAAAGTTCCCACGCACCTTCAGCTGAGTCTGCAGATTTCTCATTTGCTTGGTTGCCTCGGCTGCCTGCCTGTTGGCGTGACCCAGCTGTATCTCCATCTCGTTTAGATCCCCTTCCATCTTTTTCTTCATCCGGACAGCGTCGTTCCTGCTGCGCGTCTCTGCATCCAGCGTGATCTGCAGACAGTCCACCGTTCTCTGGTAATTCCTTTTTAGCTGGTCGATTTCTTCGTCCTTCTCTGCCACCTTCCTCTCCACCTCTGACTTGATCTGGTTCAGCTCCAGCTCAAGTTGCAGGATTTTGGCCTCCTCTTGTTCCAAGGAAGACTTCAGAGAGAGAAAACAGCAATTAGTGTTGTTATTTTATAAAATGTTAAAGTTTGTTGGGGCGAAAAAATACCTCAGCTTCCTCGAGAGCTGCCTGGGTGTCTCTCTTCTCTTGCTCTGCGTGCTTCGTGGCTTTTTCCAGCTCACGGAGCATTTTGGTGGACTGTCCAACTTGCTCGGTGATATCTGTGATTTCCTCTAAAAGACACATCAACGCACTTTATGTAAAACATAAAACTGCAGCCTCTCAGAATCCAAACAGCAGTCTATTTCCTGCAGAAGCCTTACGTTGAAGATTTTTATTGTCTCTTTTCATGCTCTCAAGGTGATCCAAGACTTCTTCGTATGAATTTTTCAGCTTGAAGAGTTCTGTGCTCAGCGCTCTGGACTCTCTCTGGGAGACTTCCAGATCTGATTGACTCTCCTCATACTTCTGTTTCCATTCAGCGAAAACCTGGCAGGAAGCAGCACATGTGATCAGTGTAGCCTTATGATCATACAAATGAGGACATGTTTCAAAACAGAAAGACCCACCTTGTCGAAATTCTTCTGTTTCTTGTCTAAGGTGGCATTCGCTGCGTTTGACCTTTCTAGCTCAACCATGAGATCCTCGAACTCTGCCTGCAGCCTCTGCTTGGTCTTCTCCAGCGATGCACACTTGACATTTGCTGCCTCTGTCATCTCCTCGGACTCCTGCAGCCGCTGGACCAGCTTCTTCCTTTGAACCGAACATAAACTGCGTTAAAGCAGAAGAAGCCCATCAGCGCTGACCCGAGATACGCACTGTGAGGTTTTTTACTTCGCCTCCTCGAGCTCCTCGGTGCGCTGGATGGCGTCTGTCTCGTATTTATGTCTCCACTGAGCCACGTCGCTGTTCACCTTGGACAGGCAGCGCTGCAGCTCAGCTTTGGCCTCTTGCTCCTCCTCGTACTGCTCTCTTAAGAGCTCGCAGTCGTGACGAGATGACTGCAAACTGTGAGCCAAGGTGTTTTTTGCCTAAAGAAATTTAAAAACAAACACAAAAAAACTGCTTCATGCCTTTTAAAACTGCTTCACCGAGATGCAGTGACACTTTTTTTTTGCCCTCTGGGAACAGAAGGAACAAGCTGTGACTACAGCTGTGAATCACACTGAGTCATGACTGCAGGCAACGTTTACATTTAATATTCATGGAGCAACATTTGAATTCCTTTGAAGTCTGATTTTGGTCTCCCGACTCTAGCTGCTGTTCACCAGCTAATCTCTAACATGGCTCTATTCTTCATCCTGAGCAGGTGCGGTACAGATGCTCCTGAAAGGAGCCGTGAGAAACCGCAAGACAGAAACAACAAAACGAGGAGCGGAAACTGGCTGTGAAGCTTTATCAAGCTGACTTCAGATTCTGTTTTTTCTCAGATCCAATTATGAAGTCACTCACAAAGACCTCACAAAGTTGGGGACACAATAATGTGACAGAACAGCTGCTAGATTTTACTCTAAACCAGTGCTTCTCAAAGTGTGTGGTAGTTCTGACAGGTGGGGTGCAAATATGCGCATCCGCTGAAAAGCTGCAGGCGCGTGTATAAGTCGACAGCTGCAATAAAGAAGTGTACTGAAAAGTGTGACCATGTGGTCGGGTCTGTCGTGCATTGATTACAGTGGTGCCGAAACCCAGGATTGGGGCATGAGAGGCTGAACCACATGTTTGCACTCTTCAGCTACAGCCTACACACATCAACAACAACAACAAGACCTAGTTCATTCTGTTTTAAGCCGGCAAGGCAAGATTGCAGATGCTGCTCAGGTGTGTCCGCCTCCCCTGGAGCCACGCCCCAGACCACGCCCCGCCACAGCTCCGCAGTCAAAAACAGGCTCACTGCAGCCAATAAGGCTACGTTCACTCTGCAGGTCTTGATGCTCAATTCCGATTTTTTGATCAAATCCGATTTTTTTGTCTGCTCGTTCACACTACAAATAAAATGCGACAGCAAACGCGCTCTAGTGTGAACGCTCAAAGCGGCCGCATGCGCAAAAGAAGACGTCACACACAACACGCTCTGTTTAGACCCAGAGCAACAGTATTGTTTGACTGATGACCTTAATATAAAGACTTCGGACTTCACGTTTCCCAATTTTTGCTTTAAGTTATTTTGTTATTTACATAATAATGTAAATAACCCAATAATGATCCTTATTGCTGTTTTAGAGGAGCGCTGCTTCAAAGGATAGTTGCAGATTTCTGTCAGAATCTGCAGATTATACAGTACAAATAAAATGTTCACGTTTCTCCAACATTGTCTTCCCAACAGTTTCACTGACATCTACACGGGATGGCCAGGAAGCGTTCACCATGTCTTCTCCGGCGCTGATAATTGGCGTCTGTCTTGTGTCGGTGACGTAAAAGACGGATTTAATGCGACATGACCATCAAACAGCAGTCGCTTTCTGAAAACATCGGATATGTATCGGATTCAGTATCACATACGAAAGTGACTCAGATCGGATTGGAAAATATATTTGTGCCGTTCACACTGTCACACCATGATCGGATATGGGTCGCATAGGGTCAAAAAAAATCGGATTTGATGCGCTTTCGCCTGCAGTGTGAACGTAGCCTTAAACTCTCACTAAATTATATATTTTTCATCTCTGTTCACAAGTTTCTGAATTTTCTTTTTTTTTATAAGACTAAGACTGAACTGTATTTTTCCATGTTTGGCAATGTTCACATTCTGTTTAAATTGTTGCTTTTTTGAAGAAGTGGCGCAGACTAATGAAGCGGTCTAGTGACAAAAGTTACAAATAGTTGTTTGAAATGAAAGTTGTTTGTTTATAATAATAATAATAATAATAATAATAATAATAATAATAATGGATTGCATTTATACAGCGCTTTTTGAGACCCTCAAAGCGCTTTACAATTCCACTATTCATTCACTCTCACATTCACACACTGGTGGAGGCAGCTACAGTTGTAGCCACAGCTGCCCTCGGGCAGACTGACAGAAGCGAGGCTGCCATATCGCGCCATCGGCCCCTCTGGCCAACACCAGTAGGTGATAGGTGAAGTGTCTTGCCCAAGGACACAACGACCGAGACAACAATTACTGAAGGATTCATTGAGTTTCTAAATAAAGTCACAGCTCAGCTTTTCTGTCATTGCTTTGTTTAGATGGGGCGTGAAAATATTTCTTCCTGCCATGAGGAGTCGCCCCCTGCTGGTCATTAAAAATCATTCAGATCTATAATGGCTATTTCTTAGAATTCAGAACATACTGCCCCCTTTGGGCCAAATGTAAAAATGCACCTTCTTTACACATTCAGAATATATTAATAAACTTATTTGTAAATTTGTAATTTCCAATTACAATTTTTTTCTTCTGGCTTTTACATGTTTGACAAATATGTACGGAAGAGGATTAGGGCCACTGGAAAAAAATCTGAGAAAAAAGTCAGAATTCTGAGATTAATCTCAGAATTCTGACTTTTTTCTCAGAATTCTGACTTTAATCTCAGAATTCTGACTTTTTTCTCAGAATTCTGACTTTAATCTCAGAATTCTGACTTTTTCCTCAGAATTCTGACTTTTTCCTCAGAATTCTGACTTTAATCTCAGAATTCTGACTTTTTCCTCAGAATTCTGACTTTTATCTCAGAATTCTGACTTTTTTCTCAGATTTCAGGAAAAGAAAAAAAAAAAAGATGTGCCCACTTTTTTTTCCCCCAGTGGCACTAATCCTCTTCCGTAAATATGTTAATCACAGCTTTACAGCTTTTTGTATTGTACACAGAGAAGACAGTGATTAATGTCTGATAAATTACTGACCTGTCTTGGAAAGAGTCAGTCGAGGTATTGCAGTCATAGACTGCAAAATTAGTCTGCATGCATCAAACTTAGTATCAGAGCCACGTTTATTTACGGTCACATGGTTTGGCTCCAATGAACTAAAAGATTCCTAAAATCTTTGATATCTGTGGCCAAAACATCCAGTTCAGTCAGTCATTGTTTCCTAATGCAGATAGATATGAAAAAAAGCTAATAAAGTGCTAAATCCTCATAGCTGATGGTTTTGAGATTGAATTTCTCATATCCGTTCACAAGAGATTAGTAAGAACTCTAAATCATTGCCGTGACTAGATGTCAATCTTTGTTGTGCCTTTCAGACCTTGATTTCTTCATCCAAAAGTCTCTTCATCTCTTCAATTTTGTGACCGGCTGCAGTCTTCCCTCTGTTCACCTGGAACAGAACGGACTCTTTTTCTTCCAGCAGACGGGTAAGTTCACCTGTCCAGGTCAAAAAGAATAAAAACTCACGTATCTGAGCATCTAAAATGTTCTTTTTATCCTTTTTTAATTAAAAACCGACCATTTTCTGTCTGCAGTCGAGCACTCAGGGTAGTGTAATCACTCAGAGACCTCTGGGCTTCATCTGCTTTGGTCTTGTATTCATTCATTTGATCTTCAAGGCTCCTGCACTGTTTCTCCACGTTAGCCTGAAACATAGAGCTCTGGTTATAATAGAAGATTTTAGAAAAAAGTCCCCTCTGCAGACAGATGTTCACCTTGCTTTTCAGAACAGTCTCCATACTCCTTGCCATGTCATCGTTTCCATCTTCATCTCGCTCTTTTCTTTCTCCAGTTTCTGCTTGACCCTTTGAAGGTTTTCTATCTGATCGCCGAGCTCCACAACACCGTCCGCCTGCTTCTTGCGTAAAGCAACAGCGATGGATTCATGCTGCAGGGTGGACTCTTCCAGTTCGTGGCGCAGTCTCTGAATCTCAGCCTCGCGCTTCTTGTTGAGCTCGGCCTGAGCGGCGGAGGCTCCTCCGGCCTCTTCCAGCCTCTCGGTGATCTCCTCCAGCTCTCTGGACAGGTCGGACCTCTGCTTCTCCACTTTGGCCCGAGCTGCACGCTCAGCTTCGATTTCCTCTTCCAGTTCTTCGGTGCGAGCCTACAATTTGAACACATGAAACTGGTATCATAACGCTGAACATCAAGCGCTCGATACTTTGAGACTGCTACAATTACATAAACACCTGAAGCTCTTTAATCTTCTTTTGAAGCTGAGTGCTAAGAGCTTGTTCGTCGTCAATTTTGCTCTGCAGGCTGCTGATTTCAAAGTCCTTCCTGAGAAGAGAATGATTTCAGGTTCAGATAATATTTAACTCCATTTATAAGATCAAAGTTTCACTGTATATAAAAGATGGATGGAGCCATCATTCCCAGGTTGTTTTTTCAGTGTGGGATGGTGGGATGGATATTAATGTAATTTAATGAAAATTTAAAGAGTATTGCTATTAGTTTTTTTAAATTATTTTATCAGTATTTAAACCTTGTTGTGTTGCCATAAAGTCCTGTTGTTTCCACCTGTGTGTGTTTTCCTTCACTTTGTGCCTCTGTGACGATTCAGTGATCTTGTCGATTGTCTGGATTTTTGTCCTTTTGAACTCTTCCTGCTTGCATTGAAAAGCACTTTTTGTTCATTATTACATCTGCTGCTTTGCTACCTGCTGTGTGGGCTCAATACAACAAGGTGGTGTGATTATCTGACATTTCAAACAGGAAACAGGAAACAGGGAAAGTTGGATGTGGATTCACTCTGTGGTTTAGGAGGTAAAACAGCAAAAGGTCAGCTTTAGATAAAAAGGAATAAAAAGCTTTTGTCTGGACCAGAGATGGGCAGTAACGCGTTACTGTAATCCGATTACTTTTTTCGGTAATTAGATTACCGTTACTTTCCCGTAGGAACGCTGCGTTACTGCGTTACTAAAACCGTGATTTTTTTGTGAGAATGTCTCATGACAGTGACGTAAGCGAGTGCGACGTTCGTGACAACAGCTGTGTGCAGATCAACAATGGATCATATATCGAGTGCAGAGAGAGTATGAGCGTGCAGCGTTTAAAGCGTGGAAGTACTGACCTTACTTTGAGTTTGATTCCATAAAAAGTGACAAAAACATTAGTGTCCGTTGTGCGTGGGAAGAAAACTTCTTTTTACAGCGAAAAAAAACCCTTAAACTTCCAAACAAGCACCGAGTAGCTACGACGTAATGGGAAACTCACAGAGAAACTCGCGGATTCTTCCACTGACCGCTGCACACCTGCACCAGGGTAAACCTCCGCCTACCCCACTCCTGCTTTACAGGTGAAAATAGAGCAACAGGACCGCTAGTCTTTAACTTTATTTATTTTCTGCTGTGTTTTACTTGCATCTATTTGAAAGACTGAGTGTAAACACACACACAAAAAATAATTTTATGTGCTGGAATGTGCAGAAAATAGGTTTAAATGTTAAACAAATTTCTTCCAGTCAGAGAATGTTGCAGATAATTACATTTTTTTGCTTGATGCATAAAGTTAAAAGATTAAAACTAATAAAACAAGTTTTAAAAAGAGACTTTTCCATTTGATTACATTTTGTATGATGGATTATGCAGAAAAAGTAGAATTGGGCTGAAAGATCTATCACTTTATCACCTATTCAGGTTGTAAATCGTGTTTTTAAAAAGTAACTAAGTAACTAATTACTTTTGAAAATAAGTAATCAGTAAAGTAACGGGATTACTTTTTTGGGGAAGTAATCAGTAATTAGTTACTGATTACTTTTTTCAAGTAACTTGACCAACACTGGTCTGGACGCACACTGCTGAACAGAATGTTCTTGAGTTTAGGAGGTAAAAGCTTGGATTCATTGCTTGGAGAAATCTATTTATTAACTCACTTCTTCAGTTGTTCCTCCGCCTGCAGCTTTTCATTCTCCAGGTCCATGATGGTTTCCTGGGACAGCTTCAGATCTCCTTCCAGTTTCCTTCTGGATCTCTCCAAGTCGGCACGCAACTTCTTCTCCTGCTCCACCTGCCCCTCCAACTGCAGGATGTTTACATCAATCACTAAGTCTGCAGCTAACATTACACGTTTAGTTGATGGCTTCAGCTTAAGAAGCACTGAGCCTTTTATACTTACATCATCAATTTGTTGCTCCAGCTTAGTCTTTGTCTTTATTAGAGAACTGACTCTGTCCTCCTCTGCCTGGAGGTCGTCTAAAGTCTGCTGGTGCACCTCCTGCAAAGCTTTCGTCTCCTTGGAGGACTTCAACAGGTTTTCCTCAAGAGTCGTTAACTCCTCGATCAAATTCTTAACCTAAGGAGAGAACTTTGTTAAAAACAAAGGCTTTAAAAGTTCAGACAACAGAAATCATCAGAGGCACCTTATTTTCAGTGGCATATTTCTCCTTCTCCACTTTGGCGATGGTAAGTTCCAGGTCGTCTATGTCCCGTTTGAGCTCAGAACATTCGTCCTCCAGTTTCCTCTTCTGGGCGGTGATTTCAGCGTTGATCTCCTCCTCTTCCTCCAGCCTCTCGGAGAATTCTTTGGCTTTGGCTTCCAGGTGGATCTTGCTCTTTATCAAGCCTTCGCACCTTTCCTCAGCATCGCACAGGTTCTCCCTCTCCTGAGGAACCGGGACACAATGACTGTTATAGTGCAGTCAATTTTTAATTTAACCTCGGTAAAGTTTGGACACATATTCATATTTCATGTTTTTGCACAGGGATCTGTTTGGAATCTTCCATTTTCCTTTAAGGATAGCTGAGCTGCCTGCTGACGGTGCAGAAGCCAACCATTTCCCTTTCTCTGTGATGGTATAAAGAAAACTTTTAATGAATACTACAACCTATTTCCTGTGTCTGTCTTCATGTCGGCGGAGCTGAAGCAGACGTTAGAGGAAGTGTTCAGACGTATGTTCAGGAAGTGATCAGGATGCATTCAAAATCAGTCACAGTGATCTGGATGAGCTCTGAGTCAGATCCAAACTGTGTGTTGATTCAAATCAACGATGAATTCCCTCAGAAAGTTACATGGAAGCAGCTGGCAGTCAATAATCAGGCCACAGAAATGTTCCAGTGATGTGTTCGTGCAGTCCCTCCACATTTCGTTTCTTCAAAGTGCTCAGATTAACATCCTGTCAGGTCATTTTCTTCTTATTTAACACTTCCTTAATAAACTGAAGATTATTTCTGGAGTTTGTCAATCAGGAGCAGGATTGACAAACTGGTGCGGAGGTCTAGCTCCGTGCTGGGATGTCCCCTGGAGTCTGTGGAGGTGGTTGGTGAGGGGAGGATGTTAGTAAAGCTGACATCCATCATGAACAACCCACATCACCCACTGCATGAGTCTGTGAGTGGGCTGAGCAGCTCCTTTAGTCAGAGACTGAAACACCCTCGCTGCAGGAAGGAGCGCTTTCGCAGATCATTCATCCCAACAGCAGTTAGACTCTATAACTCCTCAATCACGATGTCATAAGTCACTGGACACTGTGAACATCTTTTGTATTTTTGTATTTCCTTCATATATCTGTACCTGAGCTGATGCAAAAATTTCCCCGTTGTGGGATCAATAAAGTCTTATCTTATCTTTTTCTCGTTTTTCTCTTTAGTGGTTTCTTATCAGCATGGAGGAAACATTCACGCTTCCTTCAACAGCTGCTCGAACTCTAGGAAGCGCTGACACGAGCTCTAATTTCAGAGGATGGTGATTCTAATGGCGTTATTCTGCACAGCAGTGAGATCTTGCTCTTCGTTTCCTCGAGCATCACAGTCTGCGTAGGTGAACTCACAGTACTTAAATAAATCATGTACTGACTGACCTTCATGTCTGAATAAAAGATAGACCAGCATTTTCTTTACATCACTTGTTCTTGCATTAATAGAGATTACCGCAGCAGTAGCAATGGGCTGTTTCTGTGCACCAACACCAGAAACCTTTGACTCAAATCTTAATATGTTGTAACGCTGTTATAAGCATTATTTGCTTTAGTTTACCATCATGGTCGGTCTGCTTTCTTCTTCTTTTAAGTTTGTTTTCCTCCAGTTTCCCTGCAGTGATCAATTATACTAGTTCTTATCTTATCTCATTATTGATCATCTTTTAATTTAATCTGATCTTCAAATCAGGCAGAACAAAATCAATACAAACAGACCACTTTGTCCCACTCAGGGCTGAGTGTTTACATACTGCTTGTATTTGAAGGTAAAGGTCATTCTTCTCCTGCACGAGCATGACCATCTTCTCTTCCAGCTCCTTCCTCCTGGCCTCCGACTTTGCCAACTCCTCTCTGAGTCGAGCAAACTCCTCCTTCATGGTCTGCATCTCCTTCTCAGCCTCGGCACTTCGTAACAGAGGCTTTATCTTGAAGAAGAGCTTCATCCAAGGCCAGTTCTTCACATTCATGAACGAGCGAATGTTGTACTGGATGATGTAAACGGCCTCTCTACAGAGTGAAAAAGCAAAACGATGAAGAATTTGTTACAGATGTGAAGGTGATGAGAAAATCTGATCTTTTTAAGGTTCATCTAATGTCCTGATTCGTGATTTGAGATGAGAGACAAACGACTGGAGGTCCATTGTGCGTCAAAACAATGATTTTATTTACACACATGTGTGGTGGAGATGAGCTCTGCAAAACATCAGCCTCGATCTCCCCAGAACAATAAACGAGCAGTCGTGCTTATAACATCATTGTATGTGTACAGGCAGCCTATGTGTGTCTTGACTTCAGTGCATGACCTATTCTGAGTCATCTGTTACCAGGCAAACTCCAATGCAGCAGGCTATATGTGGTGTATTATAAGCATGTATGCAATTCTTTCATAGCTCGATGAATTTCTCAATTGATCGGGCGGACGTGGCGCCTCCCGAAGCTTCAGACCATCAACTGACCGAGCTTCAACTCTTTAATTAGCACAAAAATGCAATGTGTGTATAACATGATTACAGTTGCACCTGCAATGAAAGATTATTATGTAATTATGCTCACAGCTGAAATACAGATGTGATGGCTGCACTTGCAGCCACACAGTGGTAATACCCACCATGTTAGTGTAGAGGCTTACAAGTAACATCGCATTCACATTTGTCTTTCTTTAAATATAGGAATTAGTTTACAGGACAATAAATAACTGGTTTTTGTTTAGAGTTAATTCACATATCCACATAACACTGTATTCTAAAATAAGTGCGCACATTTTAGTTTACACTGTTATGTATGATTAATCTTTTGTTTTCTGAGTTGCAGCTGTTCCAGTCCCTTGATTAAGGAGCCAAGAGGTGGAAAAGGGGCGGAGCCAGCTTTAAAGGAAGACTGCAAATTGGTTCATGCCATAACTCGGGACCATGGGGGGGAAATTGGAGTTCATTATGTTAGGTTTAGTTAGGTTTTGTGTGTTTTACCCCTTCTCCTGTTTTTGTGGGCTGATCAGCCACTATTTAAGTTTCCCCTTTGTCTCGTTAAGTTAGGTCAGTTTGTTTGAGTTATCAGTACTGTTGTCAAATTTGAGTAGAGTTTGGTTATTTTGACCTCTTTTATGGGCCCAAGATTTTGATTCTTTTTGCATGATTTAACCAATTATGTTTTTTTGGGTTAAATAAAAAATCATTTTTTTGGACTTTAACCTGTGCCTAAGTTTCCTTCACTGCTCGGTCCATCACAATAGACTTTAATGTAACATCAACAGCTTCAATAAATGCTTTGATGAAATGATGATGATAAATGATAAGTAATGCAATAGTAATGATAATGGTTATGAATAGTAACAGTAAAATAATATTCTAATCTCACTAAGTTATTCCTCACTTTTTCACTAGCTACAATGTCAGAGTAGCTTAAAAAATGAAGGGAAGCAGAGTAAAAATGAGAAATTATCTTGGCATTTTTAATGTGGGACAAAGACCACGATTACAATCATAATTAATGACAGTTTAGAAGAAATAGTCTCCTTTGTTACCATAAAGGACGCAGTTATGAAATTGCCTGTGTTCAATCCCATCTAACTTTCTCCGTCTTTCATTCGCCTAATTTTCCATCCACTAAAATGGTAAATGGCCTGCATTTGTATAGCGCTTTACTCAGTCCCTAAGGACCCCAAAGCGCTTTACACTACATTCAGTCATCCACCCATTCACACACTGGCAAGCTACATTGTAGCCACAGCTGCCAGCTGCCGGACACTGGCGCCACCGGGCCCTCTGACCACCACCAGTAGGCAAACATGGGGTTAGTATCTTGCCCAAGGAGCCAGCCAGGAGGCAGCCTGGGATTGAACCACCGACCTTCTTATTAGTGGCTGACCTGCTCTGCCACCTAAGCTACAGCCACCCACTAATCCAAAAGAGAAAAAAAAGTGCCAGACCTTTTCTTCATCATCTCCTTTAACCTCAGCCTGGTGACGTAACCCCTGGCTACAGCCTGGATTCGAGTCATCAGCACGGCTAGACGCTCGTCCCGCATCTCCTCCAGAAGACCCAAAAGGCCGGCTTTGAAAAACACCTGCAAGTTGAGAAAGATAAGTCAAATTTCTCTTCAATTTCAAATTATCCATCCATTCTCTTCTGCGTATCCTTGTCAGGATGACGTGGGGGCTGGAGCCCAGCCGGCTGTCTTAGGGCGAGAGGCGGGGTGCACCCTGGACAGGTTGCCAGTCTGTGGCAGGGCTAACACACAGAGACAGACAACCATTTGCACCTATGGGCAATTTAGAGTTTCCAGTTAACCTAACCCCACTAACTGCATGTCTTTGGAATGAGGGAGGAAGCCGGATTACCCAGAGAGAACCCACGCAAACACAGATAGGCCCCGCCCTGATGGTCGAATTGAACTCAGGACCTTCTGTGAGGCATCATTGTGCTGCCTGCTAGCAATTTCAAATTATTTTAGCTGAAATATTATATAATATATATATTTTTTAAACATACCTTTGTGTATCCGAATCTATACTGGGCGTGGTCCACGTCAATGGACGACAGCAGCTTCTCGGAGGCCTTCTTGCTGTCAATAAACTGGCCCTCGGGGATTGCGCTGGCATTCAGAATCCTGTATCTGTTACACACGTGTGGAGGTTTAGTCTAAAACTCGAGGCGGTTCTTCAAACAAATGACATGTTACCTTTGCCTGAAATCTCCATACAGAATCCTGCTGGGGAATCCCTTCCTGCAGATCCGGATACCTTCCAGCACTCCGTTACATCGCAGCTGATGAAGGACCAGATGGTGATCCATGATTCCTACAACAGATAGAGGTAACTTTTCCCCACAGGGGAACTTCAGTTCTAATGTTTCTTTATTTGTTGTCTATTCCTGTTTGTTTTACCTGGTATCTTGGTCTCATTTGGGATGATGCATCTGACAAAGTGTGGATGTGTTGACCTGAGGTTGGCCATTAGTTTGTTCAGGTTCTCCTGCAACACATCATGCTTTCAGTCAGATGGACTGATGATAACATGCTGCACCAGTGTACCAGCACATGTGATGTGACAATAAAAGTGATTTGATAACATTATAACACCCGCAGTGTTGGGGAGTAATGGAATACATGTACCGCCGTTACGTATTTAAAATACAAAATATGAGTAACTGTATTCCGTTACAGTTACCGTTTAAAAAGGTGGTATTTAGAATACAGTTACTTTGTTGAAATAAATGGATTACACGGCGGTACTTCCCTGTTTCATATTGTGGCGGGTCAGGACTGTTTGGGTTTTGTTTGACAGCTACGTTCTGTTGTTCCAGGTGGCAGCGTTACGGTTGCCATGGTTACAGGGTGAGCTCTCTCTCTGCGTGTTTCCTGGGTGAGAGAGCGCCTGTTGTTGTTGTTGTGCTAAGCTAATAGGCAGAATGCTACAGGTATAGCTCTAAAGAATGTAGCATCATAGGCAGTGTAGTCCGTGCTGCAGGGAGAATGGACTGCCATACCCGTTATGTGTCTGTGAGCGAGGGAGGGAGAAAAAGGAAAAGTACGAGCTGTCATCGAGCAAAAACGGGAGCTGGAAGCATGTAAATATAATAATAACCACTGCAGCCAAGAAGAGAGCCTGACGAGCCCAGCTGTAAGTAAGCTATTAAGACTCGACTGTACACCGTGTTCGTGTTTTCCTCCAAAAACAATAAGTTCGTTGGAGCAGCCTTTCAACGCCTCTCTCTGTCTCTGCTAGCAAAGTTGACCCAGACAACAAAGTAAAGCTAGTTTTCGGCTACGAGCCGACACAGAACCCACCGTATTAGCCAGAGGTCCCTTTACTACGGTTCGGAGCCGCGGACCTTCAGTAACAGTAATAAATCACAGCAATAGTACATTCATGTAGTTGTAAACAGCATGATAATATATTAAGTAATCCAAAGTATTCAGAATACGTTACTCTCATTGAGTAACGTAACGGAATACATTACAGAATACATTTTGGGGCATGTATTCTGTATTCTGTAATGGAATACATTTTAAAAGTAACCTTCCCAACACTGAACACCCGTACCACAGAAATCACATTAACAGTAGATGTTACCTGCTGGTTTTTGGAATCATTATTCTCGAGCTTTGACTGTAGTATTGTTTCTAGATATGACAATTTTTAGATCGCATGATGGAGCGCTCAAGTGTAAGACAATGTTAGCAAGCTTGGTCGGGCGGTTGCTTCCATAAACTGTGTGAGTGCAATACAGAGAATCAGATGCTCGTCAGTGAGAAACACGAAAAGTCACTGAATCTGGATCACAGAGTTCCCGGGATACGCTCTTATAATATTAGTATAATAAGCCACACTCTCTGAATGGCACTAAGTAAGATGTTTCATCTTTATATTTTAAGGTCTGATAAAAAGAAACTTTGTGTTGAGCTTATAAACTGCTGGCTGTAGATTAATAGTTATTGTACAGACACAGTTTTGTCAGTTAACTTGACACAACACAAACGTGTGAGTCACAAAGTGTCAAACTGCTTTTAACACTCAGTTAATTTCAATATAAATAGACAGTAGCTAAGGTGATGCATTAAAGCAGATATTTCTTTCACGCAGGAGCAAAACTCTGAGGCAAATTCCCAGATAAACATTATCATGAGGAACTGTTTTATTAATTTCTCATGTCACAATGGCTCGTCGGAAAAAAACAACTATAGCTTCTTGGCTTTCTTTTTTTTTTCTATTCATTTTTGTGCTATAATCTATTTTATGGTTCAAACATGAGCAGTTAATTAGTCTTATTTATCTAGAGCTGTCTGGGAATTGGGGAATCTTCAGACCACTAATCTGTAGTGACAGAGAGCCCGGTGAGGTGGAGGTAAACTGTGGAAAGAAGAGGAATGAGAGGTGAAGGTGAAGATGCAGTGAAAGTAGAGTGAAAGCACTGGAGAGTGCACAAAACAGGTAAGGAAGAGAGGACAGGCAGGGTGGGTGGAGACGAGTGTCAGGGGTGCCTTTGTGAGAGCAGCAAGAGTGAAAAGAAAGGTTTAAAAGATGGTGGTGAGACCTGCTGTGATGAAGGATTTAGAGACGGTGGCGCTGACAAAAAGACAGGAGGTGGAGCTGAAGATGTTCAGATCTTGATTAGGAATGAGCAGGATGGACAGGATTAGAAGATTAGTGGATGTGTTGGAGAAGGGATGTTGATGATGGAGCTGCCAGAAGAGGAAGACCACAGAGAAGATTCATGGATGTAGTGAAGGAGGAAGATAGGGTGAGGTGGACAGAGATGATCTGCTGTGGTGACCTCTAAATGGAGCAGATGAAAAAAGATGAAAGTGAGTGAGTCTTCTTCTATGTGTCCTTAAATGTTACATTTTTATAAATTTATGCAAAACAACAAAAACAAATGATTTATTCAGGGAATGTATAGAAGACCAGACGAGCTTTCAAGCTTGTCCCTCCTCACAAATATCAACCAGTTGTATTATTTTTTTATCAATATTTGATGGACAAAGAAGAAACTACAACTATAACAACTACTGCTCCAGTTCTTAATACAGAAAAACTGTGTCATGTAAGTTTATTTTAAAAAGCTTAAAAAGATTTACAGGTAAATGATATCGATGTCTTACCCTAAAGAGTGCAGAAACGGTCTGGAAGGACGACCCCTTTTTCTTGTAGTTTTTCTTGTTCCTATCAGCAGCAGCTAAAAACCCCCACATGAAAAATGGTGAAATCTTAATCTAATCTCAATCTCTCATCTGTGTTTGCTGTCTAAAGAGCTGGCATACCATCAGCTGACGCATACGTGGCAAAGAGCTGGCAGAGCAGCTTGAGGGAAGCTTTCTGGTAAAGCTGCACCACGGTGTCGTTCAGCGGGTCCTTGTTTTTTTCCAGCCAGCCGCTGATGTTGTAGTCGACGGTGCCGGCGTAGTGCATGAGGGAGAAGTGGGCCTCTGTCTTTCCTTTGGATGGTTTGGGCTTCTGAAAGATGCTGTTCTTCCCCAAGTGCTGGTCGTACAGCTTGTTTTTGAAAGACCCGTCTGTGGCCTTCGGGAACATACACTCCTCCTCCAGAATGGAGAAAATGCCCATCGGCTGAGAGGCGGAAAAGGTGATTAGTGTTTCATTTCTGTCTTCTACTCTCGATTTGAATATTTAAGGTAACAAAAAAGCAAACAAACCTTCTCAATGAGCTCAATGCACGCAGCCAAGTCCATGCCAAAGTCAATAAACTCCCACTCGATCCCTTCCTTTTTGTATTCCTCCTGCTCCAGCACAAACATGTGGTGGTTGAAAAACTGTTGGAGCTTCTCGTTGGTAAAGTTGATGCACAGCTGCTCCAGGCTGTTTATCTGCGTCAAACAGAAACGTTTCACCCATCGAACAATCAGAAATATTTTTTAAAGGGATCTGATGTTTTTTTCATCTCTGCAGGAATCCCCTTCACCTCGAAAATTTCAAACCCTGCGATATCCAGGACGCCAATGAAGTGCTGTCTGGGAAGTTTGGTGTCGAGCTGCTGGTTGATCCTCGTGACCATCCAGAGGAACAGCTTCTCATACACGGCCTTCGATAAGGCGCCCACAGCATTGTTCACCTGAAAAATCAGACATCGTTTTCACATTGTGTTGCCTTTAATAGCTCAGCTTGTACAGCGGACTGTAGGTGTGTAATAACAGGAATCGTTAGGTTGCTGGTTCAACTCCAGTTTGAAAGAGGTTTCTGTCTGTACTGATTCAAAGTAGGTTTAAAAAACTGGATGCTTACAGATGGGCTGTGGTTAGTGGGCGTTTTTAGCTGTGGAAACATCATGTACCTGCTGTGGAGTCTGGCCTTTGGTGACATATTCATTCCCAACCTTCACTCGAGGGCAACACAGAGCTTTCAGCAAATCAGCCGAGTTCAGACCCATCAGATAGGCAACTTTGTCCGCCACTGCAGGAGAGATAACACAGAGGGGAAGGTCAGCGGGAGAGTGAACCCTGCATTTTACATGAAACTCGCTGTAGCCCCTTATGACCTTAGCCTGGATAAATGGTTAAGAAACAAGACAGATGGATAATGCAGGTCAGCAAATGTCATATTAAAACTGATAATAATCATAAAAATATGAGGAATCAAAAACAAATGAAGCGAAATTTAAAAATAAACTCTATTTCAGCAAATTCACTTTTTGTGCGCTGTGTTCAGATGACTCTCGGGTGGAAACAGCAGCCTTGTTCATTTGCTCGAGATATGGCAGTGCCTCATGCTGCCAGCAGAACATTGCAAAGTAAGCAGTATTATAAGAGTGAAAGAAATAAGTGGAAGTGCCTGAGATCAAAGGCCTATTCTGAACACAGGGGGGCAAATTCAAGTGTCACATCACGCCTACATGAAGCTTTCAAAGCAGGAAATGCATAGACCTCTGAAACACTTTGTCGAAACTGATGATTCACCAACTAAAACTATTTTGAACTGAGCAAAATCATAAACAGACCCCTCTGTGTCACATACGCATCTGTTTCCAGTGTTGGGAAGGTTACTTTTTAAATGTATTCCATTACAGAATACAGAATACATGTCCCAAAATGTATTCTGTAACGTATTCCGTTACGTTACTCAATGAGAGTAACGTATTCTGAATACTTTGGATTACTTAATATATTATCATGCTGTTTACAACTACATGAATGTACTATTGCTGTGATTTATTACTGTTACTGAAGGTCCGCGGCTCCGAACCGTAGTAAAGGGACCTCTGGCTAATACGTCGGGTTCTGTGTCGGCTCGTAGCCGAAAACTAGCTTTACTTTGTTGTCTGGGTCACTTTGCTAGCGAGAGACAGAGAGAGGCGTTGAAAGGCTGCTCCAACAGAACTTATTGTTTTTGGAGGAAAACACGAACACGGTGTACAGTCAAGTCTTAATAGCTTACTTACAACTGGGCTTGTCAGGCTCTCTTCTTGGCTGCAGTGGTTATTATTATATTTACATGCTTCCAGCTCCCGTTTCTGCTCGATGACAGCTCGTACTTTTCCTTTTTCTCCCTCCTCGCTCACAGACACATAACGTGTATGGCAGTCCATTCTCCCTGCAGCACGGACTACACTGCCTATGATGCTACATTCTTTAGAGCTATACCGGTAGCATTCTGCCTATTAGCTTAGCACAACAACAACGACAAAAAGTCGCTCTCTCACCCAGGAAACACGCAGAGAGAGAGAGCGGCACCCTGTAACCATGACAACCGTAACAACAGAACGTAGCTGTCAAACAAAACCCAAACAGTCCTGATCCGCCACAATATGAAACAGGGAAGTACCGCCGTGTAATCCATTTATTTCAACAAAGTAACTGTATTCTAAATACCACCTTTTTAAACGGTAACTGTAACGGAATACAGTTACTCATATTTTGTATTTTAAATACGTAACGGCGGTACATGTGTTCCGTTACTCCCCAACACTGCCTGTTTCAGTGTATTTAGCAGAGGTATAACGTGGAAATTTAAGGCTACGGTCACATTGGGGGAAACAGTGGTTGGAGACTGCAGTGACCACGTCAAGTCAACTTGTCAAGACAGCAATAAAATGGCAATAAGAGTCAGACTGTTATCAGTTTTGGGGATCAAGTTGGCAGCTACATGCATCAGACAGTCCATGTGCGTTTCATTATTTGATGGAGCAGCCGAGTTGTGCTCACGGGCACAGACTGACTGATTATTTAGGTCTTTGCAGTCTGCGTTTATTAATTGGATGGCGGTTAATTGCAAACCTTGAGACTGACTGCAGCCAGTTCAGTTGGACTGAGACAAGTTGCTTCATATGGGGCAGCCTAAGCTGGTTGAAGGTGGTGTAGCTAAACTTCTTGGTGACCAGTTGGTGGCTGCAGCTACTTGCAACTGGTCCCAGACAGCAAAAATCATTGAATGCAATCACTCGCCAACCGCCTTTTTTCTTCCTGGTTAAACAGAGATTGCCATCCTAGTTTTGGTCAGCTGTGGGGCCCAAAAGTAAAAGCTGGAACAAAATTCACAGTGAAGCTGTAAAGTTGTCCCGCTGATGCCTGCTTGGGTTTTAAATTAGGGTGGAAGCACCACCTCAGACGTCTCACCCTCAGTGCCATCGGGCTCGGCCTGCTCCTCCCGCTGCTTCTGCTTGAACTTCATGTTCCCGTTGTGCATGACGGCACCCGTCAGCTTGTAGATGCCGACCTTTTCCTCAGTGCTAAAGCCCAGGATGTCAATGGCTCTCTGAAGAACAGACGCAGACATGGGAACTGTATTTATGCATAATTATTTGCACAAATAATTTAAGTAATAAAATGTAAAACCAACAAAAATCAGGTATTTCAAGTCTTTCATCTGATGTCAAAATATATCAGTAAAAAATACTGTAATTAAGTGCATGGCTTCAGCCTGTGCTCCACATTTCTGTGCATATTTTGCACTTACATCTGTGGCCATCAGCTCCTCTGCATCATTGATGCTCAGCACAGTGATTTCCCCCTGGCTGATAAAAGGGTAATCATAAGGATTGCTGGTTATCAGCAGCATCTCTGAAACGAGGCACAGAAAAATAGCTCACAGCTCTGTGCAGGACCAGACGCCATGGAAACTGTGTCACAACCATTTAGAGCTCATTGATTGGTATATTCACCGATTAAATCAGGCTTCTTGTTTGACAAGATCTGATAGAAGATGTGATAGCTCCTCTCTGCAAGCAGCTGGAAAGTCACTCTGGATTTTTCCAAAAGGTCTGACAATAACCAGAAATAAAACACCAATCACAAACTTGGACAGACAGCAGAATATTAATTATTCAAAAAAATATTCACAGTCACATTCAGGCCTCACTCTTTGTCAGACTTTTTGCAGCTATAAAGTTTAGATTTTGATCAAAAATGTATAAGAAGACCTTCATTAATTGACCTCAGGCATAAAACAATTTTTTTTTTTTTTTTAAAAAAGGACTCTGGTCTGAAAAATAAAGGCAATGAGGGCGCATTAATCCTGCGTTCTTTCCAATGACCACCAGGGGGCGACTTCTCTGCTTCCAGAAAGCAGTCAGATTATATGGAAGTCTATGGGGAGAAGGAGTCTAATGATTACTTGATGTATGACTTCAGTACCTTGAATGTGAGCTTATGATGTCAGTCACTGGTTTCAAGTCATATTTAAAACTACATGATGTTCATTTTGCTGTTATCAGGCCAAAACCTTAATGTTATTATAATGATTGATTTCAATTTTACTAAATTTTTCATCAGTTTTCAATCAACTTAGGCTTCTAACTGAGCAATTTATACAGCTAGATTGGACAGGTGTCTGCTGCATGTAGAGTTGATTTAGAAAATGTCTCCAGTGCTTCTGATTTCGCTGTGACGTTGAGTGATTTTGGATGAGGAGGGCATTCCTATCACCTCTCCTCTGCACCGTCACACTCCTGATAAACAGCTGGGCACACTGTGTGGAAAACATAGATGTCTGTGAATAATCACCTATCACATTCTTTGGGGAGACAGTGAAAGCCAAAGCCTTAAAGCAGAGGGTAATTTCACTGTGGCTAAACCCATCTTTGTATAAAGTCTGTCCCAACATTCGTGACAGAAAAGCTGCAGTTAATTATCATTATTAACTGTTAAAATGGGCACTTACAAGTTTCAATATCAGCTGATGCCAACTTCCCCTTTGTTCCGAAGTGGATGCGGATGAATTTTCCCTGGAAAAGTTTAACATATGAGCTGGGACACTATTTCGACCATTGAACGTCTCTGGTAATCAAGCTCTAAGCTAAATAAACTACATTTAAAGGAAAAAACAAAGCAAAAGTTATTCTTAAAGCTCACATCACCTGATATAATCAGTTGGGGTTTTTTTGTCATTATAACAGCTGAATTTTCTTAGTATGATAGCATGATGTCAGCCTCGGCTGGTCTTAACTCACAAATCGAGACGAGTTGTCATTCCTCACAGTCTTGGCGTTCCCGAAAGCTTCCAGCAGAGGGTTAGCCTGGATGATTTGATCCTCCAGAGTCCCCTTCAGAAGAATCAAAAGACATTTCAAGTTCTTTTCATTTAAATTAAGGTAAAAGCTTTCAAATCTTTTGCTCATGTTTCATCTCTAGATAATTTGAAGATGAATTAATTGGACTGAACCTGCATTTTACTGCCCGGTTGTTCCTTCTTGCTTGACTCTCCCATTGCTGTGATTGTTGCAAAGTACTGGATTACTCTCTTTGTGTTGACTGTTTTCCCAGCACCAGATTCTCCACTGATAAAGTGTGACATCAGACAAACGATGGGAATGAAATATATGCAGAACGCAAAAGTAAACAGCTAATAAAGTCATACTTACGTGATCAGGATAGACTGGTTCTCTCGATCTGAAGAGAAGAAAGAAAGTGGATGATATCGGAGTTTGAGGGGCTGATGCATGTTTGTGGGGTTTTAGGCTTTGAACTGTTTTTAGTCTTTAAATAGTTTCATTTCACTATAATTTTTACTATATTTTATGTCCCCTGTGCGTCTATTTAGGAAAGGAATGTATGAGTGAGAGATAAAAAGTGCTTCAAGTCATGCAACATACAAATCTGTGCAAAATTCTTGAGCCAGCCAGCCTTCTTTTCTTTATATCTTACTTCCAAGGAGCCAGACTTTGTTAAAGTGGTCTCGAGCAACAGTTCTCCTAACTTTCTAAAGGTCTTTCACAGTTTGTCTTTGGAGACTGGATGCGTTTACACCCATTTTCAGTCCAGTCCTTGTACCTGACCATTTTCAGAGGGTTTTTCTTTTTTGTTTGTTTGTTTGTTTGTTTTGTGTGTGTCAGGTTTGCAGGTCCTGCAGGTTTTAGACATGTCCTTGATCCAACACAGCTGATTTAAATGGCTTAATTACTTCCTCAACATGTTTTCTTCAGAGGCCTGGTAATGAACTAATCGTTTAATTCAGGTGTGTTCACCCAGGGTGAGATCTAAAACCTGCAGGACTCAGGCCCTTGAGGCCTGGAGTTCCCCACCTCTGGTTTAAGGCATTGAACATTGACCAGTTAAACCAGGGGTGAGCAACTCCAGGCCTCGAGGGCCGGAGTCCTGCAGGTTTTAGATGTGTCCTTGATCCAACGCAGCTGATTTAAATGGCTAAATTACCTCCTCAACATGTCCGAAGTTCTCCAGAGGCCTGGAAATGAACTCATCATTTGATTCAGGCATGTCGATCCAGGGTAACATCTAAAACCTGCAGGACACCGGCCCTCGAGGCCTGATGTTCCAAATCCCTGATTTAAAGAAATAAGGGGTGGCTCAAGACTTTAGCACAGGACTGTAGTTCCACCTGAGGAGGTCGTAAGAAGCATGAGAACTTCTTCTGTTCTTCTGCATACACACCGTTTGCTTCACATGCTGAAGATCTCCATGGAGGACTGTGTAACACGAAGCCTGAGCTGTCAGTGATTCCTGTTTATCTATTTTATGTTTGAAGTGAAACTAAAGCTGAATCACTAAAGTCTCTATTATAAGGTGACTGCTTTCATCTGCAGTTGTTGGAGAAGCGTGTTAATTAAGTTGCTCTACTATTTAGTTATCCTGTGTGCACAAGATAAACAACTTTTTCTCACAATATAATTAACTTGTGCACTTCTGATAATTAGATTTATCCACTGTGCACGACACAGACACAGCTTCCACCACTTTTCACTTCAGGACTAATATTTGTTTTTCACAATAAAACTAAAGAAATAAGTAAATACAAATTATTTTGTGCAAAATTGTAATTACAATACAATACAATTTTATTTATATAGCACATTTAAAAACCTGAAGGCACACCAAAGTGCTTCACAGTAATATGGAGAGTCAACATAAGTCAATAACAGGGTACAAATCAGGCACAAGCACAGACAGGATAGAGGCACTAACAGACCAGGAGAGTTAGATAAATACAAAATATGCTAAGAAGACAAAAACAGCAGAAAAATTAGTAAAAAATAATAAATTTAATAAAATCTAATAAGAGATTTAAAAGTTTAAAAATTAAAAGATTTAAAAGGGTATTAACTGGTCGGGAAAGCCAAGTCAAATAGATATGCTTTTAATCTTGATTTAAAGGACTGGATAGAGTCCAAGGCTCGAATAGAAGCAGTGAGGCTGTTCCAAAGGTTGTTTGTAGCTGAAGCAAAGGCACGATCGCCTCTGGTCTTCAGTCTAATCTTAGGTTGGGCCAGGAGTAACTGACCTGATGATCTTAATGCACGACAAGGAGTGTACAAATTGAGGAGGTCAGTGAGGTAGCTGGGCGCAATGTTATTCAGGATTTTAAAAGTGAGTAGCAAGATTTTAAACTCAATGCGATATTTGATTGGTAACCAGTGTAGATCAACAAGAGCCGGAGTAATAGGGTCAAATTTTCTAGTGCCAGTAACAATTACATGTTGGACCTGGTAAAAGGTGAGAAAAAAAATCACGTGAACAGGACTTTTTATGTATTTCTTAAAAGCTGTATGAGTATTGCTTTTTTTGCATATATGCCTGTAATTTTGCTTATTTAATATTGATCTTTTTTATTCCATTGCATTTTGTTGTGAATTTTTTTAGGATGTTTAATTTGCATTTTGTAAATATTGGATAGTACATCAAACTTTTTAAAGTAATTATGCTTTTAATTATCTAAAACGATACACAATTTTAATTGAACTGTTATAATATAACTCAAAAAATGCATACAAACGTGACACTAGTCATGCCAATAAGAATACTATGGGGCCAGACCTGTAAGCATGTACTGGTAAGCGTTGTCAGAGATGGAGAAGATGTGTGGGGGGGCCTCCTGGCGTTTCTTTCCTCTGTACCCGGCCACCACCTCTGGGTTGTAGACCGGCAGCCACTTGTAAGGGTTCACAGTCACACAGAAGAGCCCAGAATACGTCTGAATTAACAAGAAAAAAACCCAGAATACAGACTGTTGGTATTGAATTAAAGTTAAAGTTGTGAGTCACAGTTGTCCTTACATAAATCATCCAGGCAGCGTAGCGTTCCTTGAGGTTAAAAAGCACGGCGGGTTCGTGCAGATGCGTCAGCAGGGCCATGTCCTCTATCTTGTCAAACTTGGGTGGGTTCATTGGCCGAATGTCATCCACATGCACCGTGACAACCTGAAGTACGATTTCAAAAAGATACATTGTAAAAAAATGACAGATAAAGACAGAAAAACAGATATAAGATGTCAGAAATAGTCAAATAATAGCTGGAATCTTTCACCTTTCCATCCTCAATCTCCACATTGACCTTAGTGCCATCCTGGCTTCTGATTTTTCCTTCGACGTACTCCTGCTTCGGGTGAGGCACGAAAACGGCACTTTTGGCATCAAACGGCACATTCTGAGCTGCGATTCTCTCCCGCTCAGATTTACGCAGGTATGGGGCGGCCACCCCAAATACTTCCATGTCCGTGTCACTCATTTTGTTGAGCTGAGCGATAAGGATGAAAAAAGAGTTTAAAAGTGAACTGAAGATGACGAGAAATTAAAAAAAAATGTTGCTTACCTGAGTCAGAACTTCCAAAGAATGCTTGAATCCCAGACGTTTTAGAGCCTTTAAATCATAAAAAATGTCTGTACTGTTGTTAATTTTCCAATGGTGCACCACAGACACCTGACTAGACACCCTCACCAGACTTTGACAGCTTTTATAAGAGATGGTCGGGGGTTCTGCTTCACCTATATTTGGAGATCTGGCTCTCATGCCACCTCGGATGAGCAAGTATGTCCATTTTGTACTTCAAACTGTCTATATATAGGTGTATTGTGTCACTTTTAAACTGTTTCAATTGTAATCCTTCAGACTTTCCATTAAAAAGCAATGAATGGCATGGACAACAGCTTTGGAAGCTTACTGTCCCAACATGGCAGGCCTAATTTTCTGGGATCAGGGAAGATTAGTTCTGTTGGGGCTTCGCTAAAACTCTGGAGAGCAGAGCCCGTCACACACACCACTCTATTGGGGCAGCTGGGATAGGTGGGCAATATTAGTGCGTCGAGCATTTAACCACATTTATTTAAAAGAAAACAATAGGTATTTGCTTTTTATTCATATTAACCAACATATTGATTAATTAATAAAGCTCTTGAGTCTCTAGTGTTTTAACATCAAGTAAAGTAATACAATGCATGCAGAAAGTATTTGTTCTCTTTTACTTATAAAAAAATAGAAATGCAGACAATTATCTCCCTCAAATGTCAATTTAAAGTGTGTAATAACGCATGAAATTACAACAACTCCCAGATGTTTTAAGAATCATCATGAGACGGTGTGTCAGTTAGTCACTGAACACTTTATCAAACTGATATGACACAAGAAAAGCTAAATATGGAAGTTTAGTCTTCTTGGACTACTGTGGTGATGATATGATATCATTTAAATAATCTACTTTCCTCAATATATATTTTAAATGCACAACATTTACTTATTAAGTATATTTTACTTGAGGTTATAACTTTAAGCATTTAGGGAGGAATATATATATATTTTCAGGATTTCTGAAAATCGTTAGAAGAGTTAATGGAGTATTGCATGGGATGAGATGCTTTAGTGCATCTGACACAGAATCAGTGAGAAGCTGCGTCCTGGCTAACATGATTTACCATAAATCCATTTAAAATCCTTTGAGCGAGTTTCTATTAATGTGTCTCCCTCCCCAAAGATAATATAGTGCAGATATGTGCGTTTATAGGATATGACTGCAGTGTTAAGGCAGGACTTACTGGAAGCTTAGCTGACTGTTTTATCTTCGGATCCAGTGCTATTCAGACTTCCCCACAGAAAAGTCAGGATAATGTTGAGATTTCCTTAATTTGCTTGAGTTTTACAATTTTAACTTTGAGAAACTTGGATTATGATCTCAATAAATTTAACTTAAAGAGTCGAATAAAGCAAAAAAATGCTGTAAACAAAACTTTAGTTAAATCGTGTGTTGAAGCTGGACAGAAGCTCGGCTAATTTACTGAGAAACGTTTAACTGACAACTAATTCTGATTTGAAGATCAGTCGGGTTTCAGAATTCATCAAAGTACAGAAACAGCATTAACAAAATAGACTCATCTCTGTGCTTCTCCTGCTAGATCTCAGTGTTCAATACTTTTGGCCATAATATTTTACTACAGCGATTAGAGCATGTATTACTGCTCTGCAGTGTTTTGAGTTATATCTACTGTTAAATCCTCCCAATTCTTTCGATCTTTGGGCTGAAGGAAGGACAATACTCGGTGTATAAATGCTCAATCAACAATCTTTTATTTCGTACAATTCAACACTTTATGAGCATAAACCATCTGGATGGGGAGACATGCATGAAGAAGGTCACAGCAAATCTCAAACTTGTGGAGGGTTACTCAAACTCTTATAGCCTTTAGCCCCCACCTAGTCGTAAAAAACTAAACATTCACATTTTCCTAACTCCTAGCGAGCCTGACTTATGGCCTTGGCTCCCTATTTTGTCTGCCTTCAACAACGGTGGGAGTGAAGCTCCCGTGGAATGTGCTCTGTCTCCTCTACTATCAGAAAAAGCAAAGTCCTGACTCTCTGAAAACAGTATTTCTTATAACTCAGCAGTATAATGCATCATAAAACAATATCATTCATTCACACTGAATCAGCAGTCTAATGTAATACAAATCAGTTTAATAACTGTAATAGTTATCACCTTCTTCTAATTCAGGAGCATAATGCAAACTAAAACTACATAATACTTTCACAATCTTTAATTAGGGGTCTAACATAGCATAAGATAATATTATAATCCTACACTACCTAATAGACTCCAATTTAATCATGTAAATGGGGAATCTTCTTCACACACTACAGTAAATTATGGAGTTCCACACGGTCCTGTTCTAGGACCAATTCTGTTTACATTACACATGCATCCCATTAGGCAGTAGCATTAGAAGACAGCATAGTTGTTCACTGCTATGCAGATGACACCCAACTCTATCTACCTATGAAGCCAGATGGCACATACCAATTAGCTTGACTGCAGGAATGCCTTAAACACGTAAAGACCTGCTTCTAAAGTCAGATAAAACTGAGGTTATTAATAACATGGTGTCCAACCAGAATAACAGTCTGGATGGCATTGCCTTGGCCTCCAGTAACACTGTGAGGACTCTTGGAGTCGTTTTCGTTCCCAGTTTGCATTCAGGAGACAGACACTCTCTCTGCTTTTAAGATTAGGCTTAAAACTTTCCTGTTGGATAAAACATGTAGTTAGGGCTGGATATGTTTCATCTTCACTCACCTTTTTAACTGTTTATACACAACTCTGCATTTAATGATTAGTTATTATTCATCTCTGGCTCTGCTCCAGAGTATGTGTTTTGTCTTGTCTCTGTCACCGCCCCCCCCCCCCCCCTACTGTTTCTGGGAGGTTTCTTCCTGTTAAAAGGGAGTTTTTTCTTCTTTCTTCCCACTTGCCAAGTGTTTTTTCATTAGGTGTGTGTGTGCTGTTTGATTGTTACTGCCTTCTCTCTTATACTTTTGGAATTTTATCTTTCATGATAAACTTTCTGGACATACCTTCTTGGTCTGCAAAGTGAAGTCAAAGCAGAAGTGCCTTAAACCTGCATTTTTTTATGATTAGCAAGAGGCGGCTCCTCTGCCTGTGTAATAGTCAACTGATTTAAGATCTCAGTCAACACTTCCCCCCAAAGTTTATGGGCCCACTCATTGTTTAAAGTCATAATGAATACAATATGAAGATGGTACTTTCAGCTGCTCCCTTATTTCCCAGGGGCTGGATCTGCATGTTTGATTTGGCACCAGTTTCATGGAGAATGCCCATCCTGACACAGCCCTCCCTTTATCAGGGCTCAGGACTGGCACTAGGAATAGACAGGCTTGTGAGCCCCTGATGCTGGCTCCGGGTAGCTTTCACATTTAAAGTGAATGTGATGATACCATGGAGCTGATGCTAAATATAATATGAAAGTCATTTAGTACAGCGGTCCCCAACCTTTTTTGCGCCACGGACCGGTTTATGCCCGACAATATTTTCATGGACCGGCCTTTAAGGTGTCGCGGATAAATACAACAACAAAAAAACTAGTACCAGTACAGAAAAAAAAGAAGATTTATTCATAACACACGTGAAAAGACCCAGGAAAACCGAGTTAACGATAAAAACAATAACAAAATAACGCTGAAAACCGATAAAAACCCTGAAAACTATACATTTCACACCTGAGCCTCAACTGTTGCGGCCCGGTACCAAACGACTCACGGACCGGTACCAGTCCGAGGCCCGGGGGTTGGGGACCGCTGATTTAGTAAATTACAGTTGTTATTATTATGTCAGAAAGCGGGATAAATCAGGATATGCCAGTTAGCTAACAATAGGTATATCAGAAGTCATTAGCTGATGAGCATGAGGTGTTTCTTGTATTTTTAATCAGATTCACTTTCATCATATCATGTCCAGTTTCAAGAAAACAAGATGGAGATGGAAAAATGCAAATCTGAGGCTCCAAAACAGACAAACAAATAAAACTGGGACATTTTTTAACTTCAGACTGTAGGTCAATATTTGATTAAGCCACCTTAGAAATGATAAAAGAATGTTCACTGTAATTTCATGGATTAATAATGCATTTACAGACAAATAATAGTGATGTACTAGCTAGTTTCCTCTTGTAATAAACATACATTTTAAGCTTTATGACAACAGCAAACTATAACATATGCTTCATAAACAAATGTCCCTCTCAACTCTTGCATTCCATTTGAGGGTAAATACCGCCTGATGGATTGAACTTTGACTTTTTATAATTACTCCTTCTCACAGCAGAGGAAATGATATGGTAATACTGAGAAAGAATATCCGTGTGATATGGGCGTTTTGTCTGGGAGTGCATCATAGACAGTCTAATTGGCGCTGATTTAATAGCCTCCTAATGTCACTTGAAGGTCTGGCAACAGCTGTGATTATAATTGGTTTTGGGAAGACAAGCGTGGGCCTAACAGGCAAAGGGACTTACACTACCCCGACCCCTCTGTCATGTCTCAACACGGCAGCAAATGTGCATGTTGAAGTCTGACTGTGAAAAGGCCATGAGATATGAATTTAAGGGTTGCGGGATCAAAAAGAAGCAGGGAGAAAATCCCCATCAGCTGCTTGTGCGGTGCAAAGGCCGAAGCTTTGACCCGACGGAAAACAGATCTGACAATGAGCGCACATACACAGGGTGAGGAGGTCAACGGGAAAGAAAACGATCCGCATCAAAGTACAACTACTGCAAAGCACACTTCCAATAAATGCTTTAAAAATCGAATCATGTTGCCACAAACGTGCAAGAAGCTTTCTGTTGAGCTCATAGTCAGCTTTGTTGGACTAGGATTAAGCCCTGCACAGATTTGTGTCATTTCTAAACCAAAGCTGCTGCAGCAAAGAAAGAAAGCACCCCACTGCATTTAGATTGACAACATGATTGATCTGCACACAATGAGCGATAGTGGAAGGTGTTGATGGAGCCTGACAGCATCGCCGATCAACCGTGCTGTCAGTGTGAATGAAGCTTAGTTTTAGCTTTCACTGCTCTTCGGTTAGAATTAAAAAGAAAGTAAAAAGAAAGCACAGAAGCAGATTTTTTTATTATATTTCTTTATTTTTATTATTACACTACACTTCTGCCAACAGATGTACAACAGAGTGAAGCACTGTTGTGACAATAAATCAGTGCGAAATATGTGAATAAATTCAAAAGAAACAATAAAATCAACAAAAAGCAACAAAAAGGAAAATATTACTTCCTGATATATTGCATCCCTAATGTTCTTCAAGAAGCCCAAACCAAACCTCAAAAACTTTGTGCCACAGTTATGCAAGATATGATCATTTACAAACTGTTGATAATTTTTGATTGTGGAGAAAATCGCCCCAAAACAAAAAGAAAAACATAAAAGTACTGTAATCTGCCCCCTAGTGTTGATAATCCTCCTCCTCAGTCTGGTGCATATTAAAGAGGTCTAACATACACAAAATTCACGGTTCGGTTCGGTTCGATACTTTGGTGTCACGGTTCGATATTTTTTCGATACAAAAAAAATGTTCATGCTTTTTTAATTTGTCATTTATTAAAATTATAAATATATGTTTTAACTCAAAAGTACAGCTTTTAAATTTAATGTTGCTGAAACAACAAAGTAATAAAAAATAAATCTATCTGATCGAGAAATCACTCATCTTTGGAAAAGAGTTTATTACAGAGAAATGGCTCTTTCCAAAATAAAAGCTATACTATACGCTTCTTCTGGGCTATATTCTCAGCAGCATATTAAACATATCAGGTCCCCATAAGGAGAATCATGTGCTAACGGCTGTCTAAATGACTCGGCTAAAGTTTGTAGCCTTGTTGTTTTTGTCTGCTTCCACTTGTCTTTGCACTAGGATGATGTCGGAGTAAATGTGCAGTCATATTCGTTGTGTTCCCACTAGTGCTGTCAGCGTTAATCTTGTTGAAATGACGTTAACGCCACAACACGGCAAAACTCCGTTAACGAGCTACCGCGGATCGCCCTGTGGTGGGGCTGGACGGCCAACACGTTGACGAGCTAACTGCGCTAACGCACTAGTTCCCACCGATGTAATTGAGCATTGCGTGGCACATCCGACACACTGTTTTACTTTAGTCCATGACGCGCTTACCTTCAGGGTCATACTTCACATGAAAACCAAAATAGTTCCAAACGCCAGATCTGAATGAGGGTGGGGGAGGTTCAATTTGCCAAGTTGCAACGAGCTTAGCTTCTGTCTCGCTAGCTTGCCCTGCGCTCAGTGAATCTGTGTTCGACTACTCCGCCTAGGCTGCACTGTCGAGCACAGATCCACTGAGCGCTCAACACAGACAGCACCGTCAGAAGGAAAGTTGATCAAATAAATCAAAAATGTTGTATTGTTCGATACATATGCGTACTGAACCGAAAGCACTGTATCGAACGATTCAATATCGATACGAGTATTGTTGCACCCCTAATATACATACATACATACATATACACACACACACACATATATATATATATATATATATATATATATATATATATATATATATATATACACACATATACACAGACATATATATATTCTGTGTAAGAGCCTTTTAATCCAGAAATCAATGTGTTCCCCTGTGAATGGTCCACAGAGCGCTGAGAGCCCCCTCTCCTCCAGGAATGAGCGTGGTGTCTGGCCTCTGAGGGCCAAGCGGCTGCTGTGTTTGCTTTTCTAATCTGATTTCCAAAGGAGGAACTACAACAGGTGCACAGGCGGAAAGGATATTAATAAATCAATACTGGCTGGTGGTAAGATCGCAGTCCCTCTTTGTTGTCTGTTAGACATGATTACATAATGGTTGAGATTTTCTTCCAAAGGAAAGGTGGAAATTATCCAGCAAACGGTGAACTGTGCGGTTTTTAATGATACAATCAGCCTGTGGATAAGGGCTGTCTAAAAACACTTATGCATTATGGCTGAGCTCAGTCTTCATGGATTCGCTGACAATAAGGCGAAAGTGTTTTGAATTCAATTTTCATCAGCAGATGATCAGACGAGTCTATCAGGAAGGAATATGTCACAGACTGATACAGACAGCTATGATTTTTGGGCATAAAGCCCCACAAATCGACAAAGACTAAATATTTTTGATATGTTAAACCTCTCTCAAAACATAAAAGACTATCATACACAACATCAAAGAGAGACAAAAGTATAGCAATATAGGAGAAATGAGAAATAAATAAAGAATATTGGAAAGACCAGGTAATACAATATCTACAAAAATGAGATTTGATGAAGTTTTGTCAACACAATACATCCAGCTCCTGCTACAGTAGCACACACCAGTCTATACACTGCTCTCCTACCCATTGATTTAACCCATTGATTTTTCCTTTAAACACTATTTCCCTGCCTTAGAAAATAATCACCAAATAATAGATTACTCGAAAGATAGATTACATGGTTTAATCTGAAATTCTGGTATTTGATCATTCATCTGTAGTGGAAAAGTTACTCCTGCTGCTGGCATTTGGTGAATTAGACTTCTTGCCAGCCTATGAAAACAGTTTCCATCCACACAGTTTCTTCCTGTCACCTCATTAATCAGTCCAAATACTCGAGGCTCAATAGTCTGAGCAGCTGCCTCCAGAATGAAAGGTCAAGAGTTTGTCCTTCTCCGTCTCTCTGCCACCTTTATTCACTCATTTTCTTTACAGTGTATAATGATACTGATGTCTCCCGAGCTATAAAACATCACAGACACCTGTGCTTTCATACTGCCTTTGCACACTCCTCGTGGCTGCTTGTAATTCACTCCTAAACCATCTCACCTGGATTTAGGTCATGTGATTGCTGAGGCCATTGCTCAGTGAGCTCCTCACAGAGGCTGGGGGTGTTTTAGCTCCTTCCTCCTTCTTAAAAAACGGATCCCGCTAAGCTGGGATGGTACGTCGCCGCAGGATCAGTGTTGGGAAGGTTACTTTTAAAATGTATTCCATTACTACATTCCATTGTGGGTGGCTGTAGTTCAGGTGGTAGAGCAGGTCATCTACTGATCGGAAGGTTGGTGGTTCGATTCCTGGCTTCCCCTAGTCTACATGTCAAATATCCTTGGGCAAGATACTAACCCCAAATTGCTCTCCGATGCATCCATCGGAGTATGAATGTGTGTGAATGTTAGCTATGAAGCACTTAGAAAGATGTGCTTGTGCGAATGGGTGTGAATGGGTGAATGCACAAGTTGTGTAAAGCGCTTTGAGTGCTCAGATGAGTAGAAAAGCGCTATATAAGAACCAGTCCATTTACCATTTACAGATTACATGCCCCAAAATGTATTCTGTAACGTATTCCGTTACGTTACTCAATGAGAGTAACGTATTCTGAATACTTTGGATTACTTAATATATTATTATTATTATTAATATATTATATTATTACAACTACATGAATGTACTATTGCTGTGATTTATTACTGTTACTGAAGGTTACATATACTGTTGTAACATTACTGTTACATATTAGCCAGAGGTCCCTTTACCGTAGTAAAGGGACCTCTGGCTAATACGGTGGGTTCTGTGTCGGGCTCATAGCCGAAAACTAGCTTTACTTTGTTGTCTGGGTCAACTTTGCTAGCAGAGACAGAGAGAGGCGTTGAAAGGCTGCTCCAACAGAACTTATTGTTTTTGGAGGAAAACACGAACACGGTGTACAGTCGAGTCTTAATAGCTTACTTACAGCTGGGCTCGTCAGGCTCTCTTCTTGGCTGCAGTGGTTATTATTATATTTACATGCTTCCAGCTCCCGTTTTTGCTCGATGACAGCTCGTACTTTTCCTTTTTCTCCCTCCCTCGCTCACAGACACATAACGTGTATGGCAGTCCATTCTCCCTGCAGCACGGACTACACTGCCTATGATGCTACATTCTTTAGCGCTATACCTGTAGCATTTTGCCTATTAGCTTAGCACAACAACAACAGGCGCTCTCTCACCCAGGAAACACGCAGAGAGAGAGCGCCACCCTGTAACCATGGGAACCGTAACGCTGCCACCTGGAACAACAGAACGTAGCTGTCAAACAAAACCCAAACAGTCCTGACCCGCCACAATATGAAACAGGGAAGTACCGCCGTGTAATCCATTTATTTCAACAAAGTAACTGTATTCTAAATACCACATTTTAAACGGTAACTGTAACGGAATACAGTTACTCATATTTTGTATTTTAAATACGTAACGGCGGTACATGTATTCCGTTACTCCCCAACACTGCGCAGGATGTTGTGGTAGCCATGATGATTTCAAATTCTGAAAAGATGTCCAACAGTTTCAGTAGATAATTCATCCCTACACTACCAGTGTCTCCTCCATGCTTTATGATGGTAACGATTAATGCAGACACCATCTGTTCACCTTCTCAGCATCTAATTAAAACAGCTGATCTGACATCAGACCAAAGTCCAGGTTTCCACGAGTCTAACATCTGTTAGACACATCATTTTGTTTCTTTATCTCAGCAGTTTTTACCGGTTTAATGGTCCCTCATTAATTTCTTTGCAGCATTTCCACATGTCCAGACCTTGTGATGTGTCTCCGGATTGAACTGCAAAAAGCACTGAGGTGAGCTCTGACCCGAGGTACTGGTAACTGCTGTGCTTTTGGAAGCTGATCTTTTGCTGCAGGGGAAACTGCTGCTCTTCTTTTTCTGGGCTGGTTTTATGGGAGCCAGTCTCATCATAGATTTTTGTAGCTGCACTTAAAGAAACACCTGCTTGCAGTTTTTTAAAAAATGTTACCGAAAGTTAATTTTAATTGCATTGTATAAAACTGCAGGCACAGAGTCTTCAACACATTTTGATGACCTGGAGACTCCCTCTGCTGCTTCAAATCCTCCCCGTCTGCCGTCCCTCCCAAACAAGCAACTTCCGTGTCCTGCTTTACATCTCATCTCCTGGCTTTTTCTAAACATATTAAACATCTTTGTTTACAGTATTCTTTTTCAATGGTAAGTGTTTCAAAGTGAGCTATAAAAATTAAATCCATAATCACCCACATTCTTTCTTTTCTATATTTTAAGACATTAAACATCATGTTTTTTTAAAAGTAAGTGAACAAAGTTGATATTTTTTAGCCTGCTGTGGTGTCATTCATGAATCATGAACACCGTCGTAGTTACATGAGGCTGTCTTCTTGTTTGATGGCAGATAGTCCCTTCACCCTGGCCCAAAAAGGTTAAAATGACCAAAGACAAAGTGGAAAACAGTTAAACATGAGAGGTTTTTGGACAACGTTTGTGTTTTTTCCATTGATTAAGCTGCTTCCAGCCAAGAGTGATGCCATAAATCCCCTATAGCTGCAGAAAAGGCTAACATTGTTATCTTTTTACAAAAAATGGCTAAACATGAGAGGTTTTCGGACAAAGTTTGTGTTCTCCATTCTTTAAGCACCGGTTTGAGCACCGTTTAAGCACCGGCACCGTTTCAAAAGTACCGGTTTGGTACTGGTATCGGATAAAACCTAAACGATACCCATCCCTATTCATGATCCTACAGCTTGTACCCAACTAGAGCAGCTTTGCATGATTCTCTGTTCAATAACAATCCTTATTTAGCCCATACTGGGTCTTGGTGCAGTCCCTCCAATCCTCTCATTGAAACCAGCTGTTTTAGCCCACATCACTCTTCTTTTAAGGCCGAGTTCTTCTGATTGGCTACTCGAGGTGAACACATTATAGATACACGTGCTCGGTGGCATGTTACAGAGAAAACAGTGGTAAAAAAGACAGGCTGAAACTAAGAATTTAGAGTCTTCTGAGTCTGAAGCCTTAATGTGTGACGCACATGCATGTTGACACATTATTTGAAAGTTTAGCCATGTTTAATATGAAGAAAAAAAAAGAATAGATCCACTTTTAATTTAAAAATCAAACATTAAAAACATGAAGCTAAATGTTTGTCATTCAAGCTTGAAATAAAAAAACGATATCGAGCTCATTTGGCTGCGTGTGGGTTTGTTTGTGTTTTATTCCACAGTTTGCAAAATGATCACAGAATCCTAGAAAGTAAAATGCAAATATCAGGCACACTGCACACCACCGAGTGTCACTGCAGATATGTATCTTTATGGAGTAGTGCATCCACAATAAATAAAAACCCAGATAAGACGGCAGCGGTGCAGAGACACACCTGAGGAGGAGTCCGCTTTAATGGGCTGCTGCTCATTTTCCCTTCTTGAACCTCCTCATGTGTGCCGCTATCGAGTTGGTGATCTCCACACTTCTTTTGTTCTGTCCGAAATAATCCACGAACTCTCCGTCGGGTCCCACGAGGTACATGATGATTGTGTGATCGACCTACAAGAGACAGACACATAAACTTAGTAACTGAAGGAAATCACGAGTTCTGGGAGCTGATTGAGAGCAGACGGTAACTCACGATGTAGTCGTTGTCTTCGTCCTTCGGCCCCTGACTGAAGTACACTCTGTACGCTCTGGAAACTTCATTGATCTGAGCCGTCGTTCCCGTCAGACCGATCAGCTTTGGGGAAAACTCTGAAAGATGAGACGGTAAGAAAGTTTAACACCTAGAAACGCAGGATTAAAGCAGCTAAATGACGGCATAACAATCAGATTTTATCAAGAAGCTCTAATCAACACAAACCACTTTCCCCTGCAGACCTGCAACCACAACTCCAAAAACAAAAACTTGATTTATTTGCAACTTTTTGTCCCTGATCTGAACCTGTGCACACCTGCATTGTTTTTGCTTTCAACACCTATCCCATTCAGTGTCATTGGAGCTCGAGGCCACACAGAACCCAGGACCACCTCACTGTCAGGCATCAGTGCTAACCACTGCAACACTGCTCACATAAGTCACGTTATTTCTTATTTTCCTCAATCATTAACCATAAAAAGCACAAACAGACCAAACAGAATCAATTCTTGTCCTCTCACAGTCTGACCATCAGGTGATCCTGGCTCAGAGTGCTTTTTAGGGACATCGATCTGTGTACAGTAAAGGTTTTGTGTTACGTTACTTGACAGAAATGTCTGCACATGTCTGTCTGCTGTTGTTTTTGACCACTGGATGAACAGAAATGTGTCGATTTTCCTTCCACCTCAAGGCGCTTTATATTGTAAGGTAGACCCTATGATAATATATACAGAGAAAAAGCCAACAATCATATGACCCCCTATGAGCAAGCATTTTGGCGACAGTGGGAAGGAAAAACTCCCTTTTAACAGGAAGAAACGTTTGGCAGAACCAGGCTCAGGGAGGGGCGGCAGTCTGGTTGGGGTGAGGGAAGGAAGACAGGATAAAAGACATGCTGTTAGGTTCTAGCATCAGTTTATCAGACTTGGTATTTAGCTACAAAAGAGTGTTTGTACATATAAATACACACACAGACGCACTAAGGTGGTCTTTGTTATGAAAATTAAAAATATTCCATTTGTCATATTCAACCACATCACTACAGCAGAAGTCTAATAGTTCTATAAAAGCAGGGGTTCAGTTGATACCTCTGCTTTTCTTCTGAGAAGAGGAATTACAAAAATTACAGAAAACTAAGATGGAGTTGTGACTAGGGATGGGTACCGGTATCCGGTGCCATGATGGCACCGGTTCTGACATAAACGGTAGTAACCAGACCGAAAAGCAGCGCACATTTCGGTGCTTTTTTTTCCTGAGCTGTGACACACTTTAGATTCTAACCAATCATTTTACGTTTCCGAGGATAGTAGGCGGGTCCAGGTACGTACGTTCTTTTAGAGCAGAGCTACAGATTAAAATGCTCAAGGCGAAGCGGTCAAAAGTCTGGCTGTACTTCACAGCAAAGGATGCAAACTCAGCAGCTGCAACAAGTGCTTTAAGCTGATACTGTGATACTGTCAAAGGAGGTAACACCTCAAATCTGATGAAACACCTAGCAAAGCATAGCGGGGTTTTTTTTTAAAGCCGAGAAATGCGCCGTATTTGATAGCTTGCTGCAGACCTCACACCGAGCACATCTACTGCGGGTGTGGTGCCTGTTATCGGACCCGGAGCTCTGCCAGTGTAACAGAAATGATGAGGATGATGATGCAGCAGCAGCCGTTCTTCTCTGCGTGAGTAGCTTCATGTTGTTCGTGTGTAATTTACGTTGAGTAGGCTAACCACGTTATTACATTAATGCATGTAAGGTGAACTAGCAAACACCATCATAGCTACATGCGGCTGTCTTCTTGTTTGATGGCAGATACTCCCGTCACCCTGGCCAAAAAGGCTAAAATGACCAAAGAAAAGGCGGGAAACAGTTAAACATGAGAGGTTTTTGGACAAAGTTTGTGTTTTTTCCATTGATTAAGCTGCTTCCAGCCAAGAGTGATACCATATATGCCCCATAGCTGCAGAAAAGGCTAACATTGTTATCTTTTTACAAAAAAACAGCTGAACATGAGAGGTTTTTGGACCAATTTTGTGTTCTCCATTCTTTAAGCACCGGCACCGTTTCAAAAGTACCGGTTTGGTACCGTTATCGGATATAACCTAAACGATACCCATCCCTAGTTGTGACGTCATAGTGGAAAATGTTGTCATGTGCGTGTATCGAGGCACAGTTTGATCACGTTGCTTTCTTACCTTTCACATACGTAGCTAAGGCCTCTGGCGTGTCCCTGTCGGGGTCGATGGTGATGAGGATCGGCGTCAAGTTTGGCAAAGTTTTTATTTTGTCTGCAAAACAACAACAAAAGAAGCCAGATGTTGAGTAAAATCAGGACTTTGACTTCTCGCTGCAAATAAAAAAACGGTTTAAATACCTATTTCATCCACCACTTCGATCATCTTCTCCAGTTCATCGGGGCAGATGTCGGGGCAGTGAGTGAACCCGAAGTAGATGAGGATCCACTGGCCGAGGAAGTCCTCGCTCTTGGTGGGCTTGTTGTTGTGATCGATGAGTGAGAACGGGCCTCCCAGCGCCGCCTTCCCTATCGACTTGTTCCTCTCTTTTTCAATCACTGCCAATTACAACACAGTCACAGAGGAGGGGCATTTAGGACCCCTATCACTTTATTTAACCTTTATATCTATAAAATACACTGTCTGCTGTTTCTTTCTATACAGGCATTGAAGTTTAGTCTTAGAGCGCATTAACCAGTGAAATACTTACTTTCTTCCTTTTCGTTCTTAAAATATTTCATCCCTCCGAGCAGCGCACCGCCGATGGCAAACGTTACTGCTAAAGATTTCCACGTCACAGGCTTTAAAGAGAGCACAAAGGAAGCAAAAGGACTGAACCGGTATAGTTATACAGATATTTATGTCGTGACATTCTCTACCTGCAAATAAACTCTTGGTAAGCTTATTTTAACAGCTCCATATCCTTTGGGTCACCTTAAATTAATCAGTTATAGCTGAGTTTGGGAGAAGATTGCTACAGACTGCTACTACAGGCCCTAACGTCAGTCATGGCCCTGCTCTATATGACAAAAGAAACTTTTTAAACTTAGTCAATGTCTGAAAATTTCAGTTGAGAACAAATGGAGTTGATCCCGCTGGGGATCAGCTGTAACATAAACGTTTAACTCTTACCCCAGACGTCTTTGGCTTATCTCCTGATGAGGGTGGAGGAGGCATCGAGGAAAACGTTCTTAAGCTGTGTTGATTGTGCCATTGCGTTGCTCTGCAGGTGTGCCGCTGACTCCCATTCACCTGTTAATGA
Source organism: Neolamprologus multifasciatus (assembly GCF_963576455.1). Classification (NCBI taxonomy): domain Eukaryota; kingdom Metazoa; phylum Chordata; class Actinopteri; order Cichliformes; family Cichlidae; genus Neolamprologus; species Neolamprologus multifasciatus. The sequence continues at coordinate 3,741,280 of NC_140442.1, read as the reverse complement.
GCAAGCACAGGAAGCTGTGAGTTAACTTTTAAATCACGTCTTAAAACCCACTTTTATTCCTTGGCTTTTAACCTCAGTGAGACTTAGTTTCTCTTTTAATTGAAGTAGTTATTTAATTAATGATTTCACTCTTCTTTTATTTGGTTTTTATTTATATCTCATGTAATTTTATTTTACAGTTCCACTTTGTGTCAGCTGTGGTTGTTTTAAAGTGCTTTATAAATAAAGTTGATGATGATGATAATTTAAGTCATAAAATCTAAAAATGCTGCAGTTAAATATGGCCACAGTTTTAAATGAGGTCAGTGGGTATAGGGCTGGTGTCATCAATGTGGCTGATGCATTTCTCCTTGCTAAGATGGGCAGTAATGTTAAAGCAGCCTCTTAACTTAAACTCACTGCTGTAAGTCTTGAAAACAAAGGCATTTATCTCTGATTTCAGGAACAGCAGCGCCCCCCTCTGCAGCGATGATAACTGCACAGAGTCATCTCTACTCTTGGACCTCTAACAGCTCAGCGCTCATAAATGAGGCAAAGGTTACTGCTTTAAAGTGATCTTTCCACAGAATCTCTTTTATCTTCTCCTCTTGTCTCAGCTGACAGACGCTGGATTTCGCTGCTGCCCTGAAGGTTCATCTAAAATCCAGGTTTGTGACAGTAAGCTTTACATACAGTAGGCATTACATATGCACCAGCGTAATAATTACACTGCTTAATGCTTAATTAGCTACACTCCCCTATTAGCATTACCAAAGCTGCTACCTTATTACTTTTTATATTTCGTGGTGTTTGACAGTGGGTGGGTTGTCACATTTAGGAATAGACAGATTTACACAGTCAATATAAAAAGTAATCAAAGACGTCCTGGCCTGCTGTTATTAATAACTGGGTGATGAGGAAGGATTGTCAGCTAACGCAGCTGAGCTGTGCTCTCCGGGTTATAAAAGCCGGCCCAGGTGACCTGCTCAGTCTCTTCCATTCCACCAGGTATCAACTCTCCTTGATGTTTGTGTCTTGGTTAGTTTATGTTTAATAAATCATCTTTTATTAAAGTAAACATCTTGTGTGGACTCCCTCCTTGTTGCCTACTTTGGCACAAATGACACACAATTCAACTCACACCCGACACACACACATAAAAATACGAGGTCACAAAGAGGTTTAATCTTAAAGTTCCTGATGGGCTGATCACACCAGTCGCGTTGTGTTTCCCAGGTCACGGAAATCAAGAGCTAATATTTCATCAAATACTGTGACATCAATATCAACAAGCACCAATGTTCACAAGGATGCAACAGTGGAGATGAACTGCTCCAAACACTCACGTTTCTCACATATTTTCTACTTTTGCATGTTTATTATGTCAAAGAGCAATGTAAGGAGGGGCAGCCAATCAGGAAAAAAGGAGGCTCAAAGTTCGTTAGAGCTCAAGCTGCTTATTTCAGGGCCCAGTATGAGGCAAATAAAGCTTATTTGAAATGGGAAATATGTCAAGCTACTCTAGTAAAGTCCAATAAAAAATATGTGGAGCTGGAACTTTCTATAATAAATCAGCTTGAACAACCAGTTTCCCTGAGACGGGACTGAAAATGGATCTTCGTCCAGCACTGGGTTTAATCCAAGTCTTGGCCCCGTGTCTGCGGCTCATCTAGTTTCCAAACTAGGTTAAGGTGGTGCTGTTAGGAGGTGAAGCAGGTGTGAATGGAGATGGTTCTAAATTATTGAGTGATACAGACACCAACATTATTTGCCAATAAGTATTTTAAAACTATTTGAAATTGTTGTCACTAAACAAAACCTGGTTAAACTACAAAGAAAGACCGGATCATCTGACTGTTTGCCACATGACTCTAACTGTTAAATGTTTCAATGAAGTGAGCTAGCTCCGCGGACACAGGCAGGTTTGACCTACCAGGTAGCAGTGAGTTCTCCGCGGGGACAGCGTGTGTTTCAGGGCCGACTGCCTCGGTAAAGCGCCGAGTGTGAGCTTCGCCGGACTCTGTAAGACTCTGCTGTGAAGCAGCCGGCAGCCCAGGCTGTGATACAGCACACTCAGAGCCATGGTTGGACCTGAACAGAACCGCTACAACAAGCAGGAAGCCGCTACAGCTTTGGTAAAGCATGAGAAGTGAACGGGAACTCTGCGGACTGACTTCCGTTCTCAGATCAGTTATACTGCAGCGGTGCTAGTTTTAAATGGGCCACAAGGCGCTAAAGTGGCTGATCTCAGATCCGTAGCCAGGGAACGGTTACTAAACACAGGAAAATACGTCACAACCTTCTTCTTCTACGGTCTCTTTTGGCCGTGTCTATGCTGCCACCCGAAGAATGGAAAAAGTTTACTTTTAGACCATACTGGTCTTAAATTCACTTAATTTTATTTCACTTGAAAATTACATTTGATTTAACAGAAGATAACGTTTAAATAATAAACTTTATTTTATTTTTATTAATTATTTTACAAAAGTGTTCAATAAGTGTTTGTGTTTAATCATGTTTCATCAGCCAAAACAGGCTGATGTCTAAATGGCAGTCGTACAGTGTGAAGGCCAGTCTGATCTCAGATCCTTGTTGATGTGGTAGTAAAGCCAGGCCACAAATGGGAAGACTGTGACGGCAGCAGCTGTGGAGACTCGGAGTATCCCGACAGGAGCTCTGACAAAATGAGGAGATGAGGGGGAGGAAAGGAAAACAGATGAAATATAAAGGACAAAAAAGTATGGTTGAGTTATAGGCTCAATGTAGGCAGAAAAATGAACAACAAAAACAACAAACAAACAAAAAGAAATTAATTAACAATGCTAAATTTATTAGCTGAGATTAAATTTAAAAAACATGAAGAGGATATTCTTTTCTCAAAAATATGAGGTGACATTTGGATTTTCTCTGAGTTTACCTTAGAAAAAGGAACAACAAAAAAAAAGGAACAGAAAAATCACTAGGATTAAATCGTTTTTCTAAAAAAAAAAAATCTCACATTAATTATGCTAATTATTCTAATATATTATATATACACATACATACACACAGACAAAAAAAACTATAAAGTTAAGTTTTTTAAAAGTTAAAAAAAAAAAATCAAAAAGTTAAGAAAAAACAAAACAACAAAAGACAAAAATATTTTGTAAAGTTCTCAGTATAAGATGGAAATGAGATTCAAACTAAATCTGTTACCTTCCAGAGTGGCGACAAAGGAGGAGCCAAAATGCAGTCAAAACGAGACCTGAAAATTCTCTAAAGGGATAAAAACTATATTAAATATCCATGTATAAAAATAATAATCTGCAAAATATGTTACATTAGTGTTTTATACAGAATTAAACTATAATGATACAGCAGAATGCCTTTAATGAAGTGAAGCTTCATTAAAGTTATACCGTCTGACAGGCAGCACGTTTCTTTGAATGGAGAGCCTAAAAATGCGTAAACGGTTTGTTTTTCTCAGATCAGGTGAGGTGTGGCGTACCTGCCCTCCTCCTTCTGGAAGATCTGTGTAATTTGCTCTTTGTACAGCGTCCATCCCAACATGGCACTGATGGCACTGGAAATCAGCAGATGAAGGTCAGCAACACGCCTCCAGGGCAAAGTCTCTGAAAAGGAAACAAAAATAATTAAGGCAAAACAATTGAAATCACAACCCAAACTCTGCAACGAGCTGCACAGTCAGGATACAGCCGCAGGGTGGCGCTACGTGCACTGGGGAAATGCACTGGAGTTGTTCAGTTCAGCAGCAACGTAAGATACCAGCTTCATGAACGTTAATATGAGGACTTTATTGTTAATAAGCGAAGCATCTACTGGCAAATGACTCCAAACTCATCCCTGTACCTGTCACATGAGGATTCACAACAATACACGCACTCAGGACTGCAGGGACGCCGTAACCAGCCTGAAAAAGAGGGTGGCGTTTATAATAAACTGTGCAAAAAGATCAAAATGTCTAAAAACATGGACCAAAAAAGTGTGCTCTTGTGTAATCTTACCATCCATAAACCTGCATCTGGATCATTGATCTGCAGCGGGAAGTCAGGACATAGTTATTGATCACAGTTCAAAGAAGTGCTGAGAGAACAAAAAATCAAACTCTCACCTGGACGTACGACGCCAGAGCGAAGAACAAACACATGAAAACGTTGCAGATTTGCCAAACAACACGAAGCCACGGCTTCCTCTCCTTACAAACTTCTCCCATAGCTGCTGATTGTTTCACTTCCCCGCCCGGGCCAACGGGACGTGCACACGTTTTAAAGCAGGCGCACCTGCAGTTCCGCAAGGCTGTCAAATTGGTCAAAACCGTGATGGGTTCGTTCGATATCATCACGTCTGCTGACGGATGCATCGACCACAGGCGGTGTAAACGTCACACTATCGCGTTGTTTCTTTATTTTATTTATATATTTACCTTTTATTTTGTATAATTTTCCATAATTTGCACAAAAAAGTAATTAAAGTTGTTAATTTAATATGTCATACCCCGCAAGCATCTTCTAAAACAAACAAACGTGTACGTAAGCATCAAATAAACCCGGGACACTTTTATTCCTGGACACCCTGATCGAAAAATCGAGCACACATTTCAAAAGTCCGCAATGACGTTAGTCTGCTAGAAGACACGCCTATCCGATTAATCAGACGCGTCCTTGCCGCCGCCATCTTGCAGCGGGGTTCTGAGACCAGTTAAAGATGGAATCGGGGGCAATTTTCCATATTCTGCTACTGTAACGGTGCTGATAAAGTTCTCCACAGCAGGGAAATAAGATCTAAATCCTTTAAATGCTTTATCAGGATGAGGATTGTTTTGTTTTCCTCATGTTAGGTTTGATTTATTGTATTTTTGTCTTTTCTTTGTTGTCATTGTTGTGTTATTTTAACATGTTCAAAATAAAACCGCAAAAAGGAACAGGCTATGTTTCGACATTACTTACACAAAGCATGCAGTTAAATATCATTTTACAGAAGCTCCTTCTCTCTGTGTGTCTTTTAATATGAAAACTTGAAGGTTTGCATTTATTTGTCTACAGTGTCTGACGTTTCTGACATGAAATATTTTCATTTTAATAATGGAGATCCCGGTTATAATATATATTTATATGCCTTAATAATGCACTAGGAATTACAGTAGTTCCCCGCACCAATATGGTGGCTGGGCGGAGGTGTTGCTGCAAAGATTTATGATAGCTTTACAAAATAAAAGTACCATGAGTATAAACCTTGTGACTGGTCAGAACAAAGACCAGAAAAGAAAGAAAAATGTCTGAAAATCTAAACTAAAGCAAACAAAGCTGCTTAGATTTTTATTTATTTTTTTGTTTCATTCTTCTTCTTTTGTTAAATATAAATGTGTAAACACTACTTTAGCACTTTTGTATTAAATCAACAGACTCAGACTCTTATATTATACTAGTAAAGTTTCATTTGCTTAGATGTTTCAAGCCCACAAAATTTAACTGTAGCTTTGACGTTGCTTGTATGTGGTAAAAATGGCATTAAAATAAATAATAACTTGATTTACACGTGTGCACACACCATTGGGAATCTATTACGTTGGTGCAAATCAAAGTGACAGCAGGTGCAGCGAAGCAGCAACACAAGACAGTTTAGCAGGTGCTGGTCATGGGTCACTGCTCTTTCACTTCTCACTGATTTTTTGCCTGTTTTACATTTTGCTTTTTTGTCTTATACTGTGACAATCAAGTGTGCCCTGAATATTAATTGAAATGTACTATGCATTTATTTCGAGAATCTAAATTAACTGTGATCTATAAGAAGTATAAGGAGTGAACACAGCACCCAGCTCAAAACAAGAAGCAACAAGGTTTCACCTCAGATGAACTTCAGTGCAACCTTAGGCACTATTATTTTAACATGTATCCAGTCTGAAGCTTGTAGATTATTCCAGGAAGAAGGGCAACATGTTCAAAAGCTTTTTGGTAATTTGGATGTTTTTATGTACAGCTGTGAAGGCTGATTCTTGGCACGCTTTTACACATTCTGCAGGATAGTACACTGAAAGCACACTGAGTTACAAACAGGTTTAATCAATGTGGCAGTGAGCTAAAATGAGGTGTAACTCCACTAGATACTTTTTTTTTTTTTTTTTTTTTTACCTCAATTTCAGTTTAATTTCAATTAAATTTCTCTTATTCCATAAAATGTAATTCAGGATTCTGTGTCATATCTCCTTCTTATAACTGCTCTTAAGGACATTGATGTGACTCCTAATACATTTTAGCCAAGCACTGCTGTATTTTATTTTGAAACAAACTCCGTTGAACGTCGGTTCTGTCTGCTGCTCGCGTGTCGGCCGTTACTAATAATATGTATGGAGGGACAAAAGTGCCAAAATGACATAACTAACTAACTAAATAAACTTACATTAATGAAATCAAGCCGTAAATACAATACAATACAATACAATATAATTGAGTTAATAAATATCCATTCATTTTATTTGAAAACATACTGAGTTATTTCACTGTTTTATTATTTTGTATTTCCTGTGCTGCAGTGCATCATGGAATAATTTACGCTGTCAATCGCCAACAGACTCTAGCATATGATTGGTTACCCTGTACAGCAAGTCAAGACAGAGAATGGATGACTGCCACAATCAGTTACTGTTGGTGTCTACTTGGCTGCCAGGTATCCCATTACGGATTTTGACTAAAATCCCAACTGGTAATGATGGAGGATAGTGGGACAAAGTGCAAGTCAAATGCTTTTTCTGTTGTTACATTCACCAAATACACTTTGTTTGTTTGTTTTTTCTTATTTTTATTTATTTTTTAGTTGTGAATATAGTGACACAATCTTCAAATGTCTAAATGATTTGTCAATGTAGAGTCTACTTGGAGAAGTGCTCCATTGCTTTTGGAAATCTGAGGTTAGCCTAACAGCAAGTTTGCCTTAGCAGCTATGAGCTGCCCAGGCTGTCAGATCTCACCTAACTGGCACACCTGAAAAGAAGTCTATTCCCAGCACTCTGTTTCCAAAGCACTGACCCTAATCTCTAAATGGATGGAAAAACTGGATTTACTCCTCTTAGGTGATATCAAACAGGTGATATTTTCTTCATTTCAGTGTTTTATTTCTTCAACAACAAATAAGTTTGGCTGATATCAAAGTTGGACTGGACTGGACAGTTTCAGTGGAGCACTGTCAGTATATTTTAAATTGTGTCACTTGCTTGTTTTTATACCTGATGTTCAGATTGTATTATACTTCTTTATAGCGTTTTATTTTCAATTAATTAATTAACACCAATTAACTGACACTGAAAATATTTTAATGCAGGGAAAGAACTCAGAACCTTTTCACTGGGGGCAGAAACATCTGGACCTAGCAGGTGCTGAAGAGTGAAAAAAAAATTTGTTATCAAAATTTAGTCAACTGTATTGTAAACACCAACTGTCTGTTATAAGTGTTGAAAGTCTAACAAACAACAAATAACAACAAACAAATAAATATGAAAAGGGCTTTTTCAATGAGAATTGAGAGTTATGTACACATGTATAGTATTTTTAGGAGAGATCTACAGAACAGTCTGTTGATTAATTATCATATTATATCTAATATACTGGTGTACCGTTTTTCACCACCGTCTTCCAAATGAGTCCAGTGTTTATGTCCGTTTACTTAGAACGTCAGGGATGATGAATTATTTATCGACGCATTTCATGTTGGCACTGTTAGCCCTCCATACCGTGGGTGTTGACATGTCTGTGTCATTTGGTCAGCTGATTGCGGGTCGTAAAGCCTCTGGGATAGCCAGTTTAGTTAGCCTAGCTTGGCTGTATGTTTGTTTTTTTTAACGTTGGTACAAAGGTGGCCTTTAACGTAGCCCTGACGTTTTAAAAAGCTGTAGCAATTTACGGCATTTCAAGCGCCGCTGCCTGCCTTTTTTTGCGGCTGTTAGCCTAGCAACGGTTAGAGTGGCCGTGGGGAAGGGAGTGAAGTTGCTCTCCGAGTCTCTGCATTGCAGCTCCGGGTGCTGCTGATGGAATTCAAACACACAACAATGGCGACTCCCAGCCCTAACAACCCAACAACACCCAGCAGCAACAACGCAGGAGCACACCAGCAGCACCAGTCCCAGTCCCAGCACATTACCACCATGAGCAGCATGCAGGGTAAGTGGGAGGCGGTGGGAAAATATTCTGGTGAAGCTGGAGGAGGAGGGGAGGGCTCACATTCTGCTGCAGTGAAGGTTAATGTTAGCAAGGCTAGCCGTGGGAGGCTCAGGCTACTCCCAGGACTGAAAAACATTCCCAAGGGAGCGGACTAGCATCCCTCCCTCAGACAGCAGAGCTGTTATTTCCGAGTTCACCAATTGGAAAAATAATCAATTTATTATTTCTTTGCTAACGAGTTAAATGTCGTTGTTACCATTTTTTGGTGTTTTATTGCCCCGTTGCATCCTGTTTTTCTATTGCCTTGACATAATCTCGCCAAGTCCCATTACAAAAACAGGCAATTTTAGCTAGCGGCGATATTTCTTTATCGTACATAAACCTATTAAAATATTTATGTTGGTAAATAACACAGACAGTGGAGGGACATTGTTCAGCTTAGATTAGAGCAGTGTTTCTGAATGCACTTGGGTTGCAGCACTCTTGACATTCAAGATGATCTTCCAGTCGTACACGGTGGCTTGCACCTCAGTTATGTTAGTGTTACGTAGGCTGACTGTATCAAAACGCCCAACGATTAAGATTTTCTCAGAAATATTTGCTGTACGTTGATGGAAATAACGTAAGTTAAATAGCTGGATTTATTATTGGAGTTTAGTTATATCGGATGCATTATTTGCAGATCTATTAAGCAGCAGGTTTATGCAACTCAGTGCAGCACATCTCCATACTTGCTTGTGCAGACAGTAGTGAAGGCTTTCTCAGCACCACCACACGAAAATGCTCTTTACCTATGCTGTGGTTTTTGTACAAACAGTCTCTCATTTTAACTTTCAGAGTCCAACACCTGCTGGAGATGTCAGAGTGAAACAGGTAGCTACACACTTCCTTGACTTAGTAGAGTCAGATAAGCAGATGACTTTAAAAATACAGTGTTTAGTCTTGGGAAAATGAAACAGCTATTTCATACTCTGATTTAGAAAATAAATCTCACAATATACTGATGTAAGAATCCCTGAATCATGAAGGTGAATATTGCTTGATTGGAATTAGGTGTATTTCACTTTAATGTAATCAGTGTAAATGAGATGCATGCCTTTTTCAGCCCTCGTAGATGTCACAATAATAAACTTGATGCCACTTTAATTAAGCCTAACGTTAGCGATAACATAACCTTCGAGTGCTTTGATTGTTTAATTTTTATATTTACATTTACGTCACGTAATCCTGTCTCTGTTTACTTTTCCCTGACTGTATTTCATCTTTCATTTTAATGCTGCTAACTAACGATTCCTAACTCCTCCCGTGATGCTGATGGATGGTGAGCTGTCCTAAGAGGAAAAACAAAAGTGTTTTATTTATGTACACATTGGTTGTTGTTGTTTTGTTTTTTTAAGTTCAAATAATTTCACAATCATAAGTCATGCTCGTTCCTTTTTAGTTTTACCTGCAGGCCATTTTTCCTTCTTCACTGACTGACACCTCATCCTGCTCCAAGTGCTTGGCTCATAAACATGCGTGCATGCCAGTGCATTGCCATTCAGGAAATGCATTTAACCTGCGATAGATGCACCCGAATGTTTGACAGCTCCGAAACTAAAGCCAGGGCAGTTTTTGCAAATTGCTTCTCGGGCTTTTGAGTTGTTGGGATGTTAAAGTCAAAACTGACAAAGTAGTAGTCTATCTCTTGAGGTATGTAACACAGGCTGGCATATGGAAGGTGAAATATAATAAAAATAAAAAGCTGTCTTCTCACCTCTAGGGTTTCAGATAAACCTGTCTGGAGCTCCCCCAAGTAAGCCAAATCTCTTTTGCTTCAGCACCAACAGTTCTCATCCCTTTGTTTCTGCCTGACAGTCTGGTATGGGGGAGTCTGTCCTGCTGTTCTTCACTAATCTGAGTCAAAACTTCTGATGGGTTCACGTAGGCTTGTGCCGGTACCTGATGCTTTTAATATGACCTTTTCAGATATCAGGATGTATCAGGCTACAGACGCATGCAGTTATAGAAATGTTGTTTGTTTTGTCCACGTCAGGATTTTTGTGCCGTGCAAAAATACTTTTATTTTTATTTTTTTTGTCAGACACACTTCCAGGAAAAGCGTGTCTGTTCTCGTCGGCACAAGCCTAAAATTCAGAGCTTCCATTGATATTTTGGCACGAGATCTCTCAACGGACCCCCCCCCCCCCCCCTCCCCCTTCTGCCAACCAAAGAAACACCAGTTTAAAAAGTGCAATGGAAGCTCTACCTGGCTGGTTTTCAGTGTGCAACTAACCAGCATAAGTAGCGCCTGTATAAGTGTGTGTGTTACTTTTTTTTCCTCCCCTTGGCATTGGTGCACTCCAGCATAGCCCTTTCTTGTCGAGACAAGGTACGCACACTGTGAAGTTGTCATTTCACACAACTTCTTCCATAGAAACCTAGTGGAATTTCAGCGCTCGCATTCCTGTGGTATTTTGGGTGGAGTGAGCTGTCCTTCGATTCAAGGTGAAATCAGAGCAGTTGGCCTGAGGAGCATGTTTCCCAATATATATTTCATTTTATTTTTTCTTTCTTAACCCCCCCCCCCCCCCCTTTTCATGTTTATCTTTGGGTTGGTCTGTTTGCATTGTAAGTAGAGGTGGTTTAAGCAGCATGCTGGATTTCTGTCTCTGCATCAACATCAGTGTCTGGGGGTATTTTTTCATCTACTGTTGACATGCTTTGGAAATTTGAGTCTTTAAATTCTCAGTTTTGCACAAAGCCAGATGGTAATGCAAGTTATGATTATGAGAAACATAAACAGTGACATGATCATTTCTCACTGGTTTTTGTGCCTAGTTTGCATTCATCTGCTATTTTATTTGGTCTGTACAGCCAAACGGTCCAATCTAGCAGTCCTGCAGTAAATCCTCCTCTTTATAGTACCCGCTACGACTCCTACCAACTGCGTGAGGAGCTGTAGGGGTTTGGTTACTTGCGGATTGAGTGGAGGCCCTTGTCGTCTGGTCCACGGCTGCCCTGACTGGTGTTAGGGACATGGAGCGCCACCCCTCTTGTGAAGAAAGAAGCTAGAGCTTGTGTATGAGGTCTGTCGCATCCAACTGCAGATTGAGAGTCGTCTGGGAGTGTCTGGCAGAGTCTCCAATCGGGGAAAACTTATTCTTAGGCCATGTTCTGCTGTTGTGGCCCCCTAGACCCAGAGTTGAAAGGTGCTGCCATCCAATGGAGCTTGGTTATTTTGTGTCTTTGGTGTCTGGAGAATGTCGTAGGTAACAGAGGACCAGATGACTTTGGATTTAACTCAAGGATGCATTGTACCTACAGGTTTTTCTATTATTTAGGCCACCACATTTATATCAGTACCTGCAGATCAAACACCTGTGTAAAGCAATAACATAGATTTCCCTGAAATTATCTTCATTCTTTCACTTTTAAGGTGTTTTTTTTGTTTTTTAAAGATTATTATACATAATCAAGTGTCATAATGGAGATATCAGATTTACTTTGAAAAGCCCCGCCTCTTTACTATGTATGAGTTGTAAATTATAAAGATACATACCCATTATATTACCAGGACATAATGGAGGGGACTGATTGGTTTTTCTGTTGTTTGATGTACCCTGATTGTTTTGATGAGGCAACATTGAGTGCAGCTGTCTGAACGACCTTCACGAGGGAGGATTTTCTGCAGGACTGCTCCAGTAGATCGTTTCAGTTTTAGCTAATGATACTAAACTGGCAACTGACTGTACACCAGTATCAGCCTGCTTTTAAAATTTGCAGTTGAGTCAGTGAGGTTGCTCCAATCACTTATTTATGTATTTGCATTTTTTTGATTAAAGTAGATTCATTCACTTGTTTTTCCAAGTAAACTTTTTATTGTTATTATCAGATTTTTTTTGTCCATTTCCTCAAAAATCACAAAAAATACAAACATTAGGAAAGTGCGCAGACCTTTTAATCAACATAACTCGTTGCCTTCTGTTTGTTGCTCAGTCATGCTTACGTGTCTAGTCAGCCAGGAAAAACCCCGTCTGTATTGCAACATGGAAATATTACAAGATTGTCTGCTTCCCGTACAAAGACAATCTAGTACTCCAAGTCTATAAAACGTCTGACTTTAGAATGCATCTTATCGGACCCACCATGTTTGTTTTTGTTTTTAATTCCATTATTATCAGCTTTATGACAGATGTGGTTGGGTGAGGGTTGTATTGCTCCCATGAAAAGACCAAAGTAACTGACTGAGCTGTCAGCAAACCTGAATAGAAATAAAAACGGCCTGTGTTTTTATCGATTTCCCAAAAGCTACAGCCAGTGTGGTTTTAAGCAGACATTATTTAAACGGGAAAAGTTGTACGTTTGTTGGGGACTATTTTCATTGGTGGATTAATCCCATTTTAATCCAATAAACTCCAATATGTGTGTTCATGCTAATGCTGTTGTGCAGTTTGAGACTGCATATCTCCATCGGGGATGAAAATCCTCTCTGCAGCATGCCTGAATTGAATCCCTGGATCCAGAAGGATATTGAAGACAGATTTGTTTACTTCTGTCTTCATGTTCCAGTTGGTAACAACATCCATGTGACTAGAAGCATGTGACCTCACGTGGTGCTATTTGCATTGTCTGATGAAGATGAATGCAATAAATCTGTAAAACTGGGGGCCTGCAGTTCATGAAGTTTGAATTTTTTAAATTTTGTTGAGAACCTCAAGATGGTGACATTAGACGTTAAACATTAGACTTTTTTTCCAAATTATCATTAATATTTATTTTCCTACCCAAAGAAGCCTGGTTCTGCCGGAGAGTTCTTCCTTTTAAAAGGGAGTTTTTCCTTCTCACTGTCACCAAGTGCTTGCTCACAGGGGGTCGTCTGAAGACCGTTGTTGTGATTTAAAGCTACATAAAGAAAATTGAATGGAATAGGTTTTCTTATAATATTGAGATGTGCATTTAGGCAATCGTAAAGAACCCTTTCAAAAGTTTCTGGATGTGGATTGAATCCACAGCGCAGTGGTTCGAGCCTCACTGCAAGAACGTCCCTGACTTGGATAAGTGGAAGAAAATGGATGAATGGACTGAATCCAGAAAGTAATAAAGAATGTCATGAAACAGAAATGCTACAACGTAGGGGTGGGCGATATAAATGATATACGATAGAAACAATATAAATTTGGCCAACGATAGAGATTTTGGGCCTTTCTCAATATGCGTACTTGTGCGTACTTGCGTTCTCGTGTACTCGTGATATTTCATCAGTCGGAGACCAAGTACTGTTCCAATTCGAAGTACGCATCAAGCCGAGAACGCGAAAAAGTCCCGGATGTGTTCTCGCTCCGCCCGTTTTATCGAGCATGCATCGGTGGTGACTTGTGTGGACTTGGTACAGCTAAATATCCCAGAATGCATTTCGTCCAAAACTCAAACTCAATGGCGGACGAGCGGGGCTAAAAACTTTTAAATATTACTCTTTCTGGGTCACAAAATAAACTTTTAAGTTCTTTTCAAGCGAGAATGTAGCTGTGTAAACTTCAAATATCTGCTCGATTTATCAAGATATCATATATTTCCAAACGCGCTCCGACGTTTTCGGAGACGTCTGTGACCCGCCAGCTCCACAGCAGACAGCGAGGTCGAGGATTATTACAGCCGGCGAGAACAGCGGACTCCCGGCACATCGTTTTCAACCCCCCCGCGGTCTTTTCGCTACTCAGGTTAAACAAACCCCAAACCCCAGTAGCTGTCTATTGTATTGAGTGTCCACTAAAATAAAAATAAAAGCGTTCTAACATCTCACCTGCTTGTTTTTATTAAGGTATGTACACGTATGTACATGTACACTATTTTTATTAATAGAGATTTCACTACTGAGGTTAAACATGATATACAAGTCACTTCGATCACTTCTAAATGTTAATGTTTGGTTTATTTCAGTGTTTTATTTGTTCCTGAGTAAACCAGTTTGGCTGTGATTAAAGTTAAGCTTCATAAGATATTACTCACAGTTAAATTAAGAGGGGACGGCAGTAAAAACTCCGGACCTGTGACATCATCAAGTACGCTGGTGTTCCAATTGTACAAATCGCAAGTACGCGAGTACATACTCGCGTACTTGAGAATTGAGAAAGGGCCTTTGACTATATCGCTCTATCGCGATAGCGCATGTTGATGATGTCATCAAGCTGCACCTGTTTTGGTCGAAAGCATCGCAGCGGCTAAAACCATTATCATCTGCAAATTATGCTGGGCGACAGTCATAGCAAAGAGATGAAGCACTGTTGAAATATGGGGAAAGCCAAAAACTTTACTTGGTTCGAGCCTCACTGCAAGAACGTCCCTGACTTGGATAAGTGGAAGAAAATGGATGAATGGACTGAATCCAGAAAGTAATAAAGAATGTCATGAAACAGAAACGCCACACCGCTCACAAACTCATCTCTTTGGTCTTTTCATGGTAGCTGAGTTTAGAAAAATTGGCGAAATTACCAACAATATGTTCGAAGGCTTGCAGATGAGTATTTTTGTAAATACGCAGGTGTTGCAGAGGTTGCCAGTTCCGATCCCAATAATCTATAAAAAGCATGTCATCTATAGATTTCAGGAGGTTGGGATGCATTTAATCATCTGCCCAGTCCTTGTGTCGCCTCATTTCATGGTTGGTATCGTTTTCAATCACTGATCGTTCGGAGCTGTCATGTGGGATGAGTTTGGTCGTTTCCTCGGCGTTTGATTCGTGTTTCTCTCGCTCAGGTAAACGTAAAGCTCTGAAGCTGAACTTTGCCAATCCTCCCATCAAACCCATGACTAGATTCACACTGAACACGGCCGGGCCGCCCTTCCAGAACCCTCACATGTGAGTGAGCTTCCCCCCAGGCTTGCGTCTGTTAATGTAGTTCATCCAGTTTCTCGTTATTGTGGCCGGCTCTTTCTTTCTTCCCCCTCAGAGAGAGGCTGAGGACACACAGCATCGAGTCTTCGGGAAAACTGAAGATCTCCCCAGAGCAGCACTGGGACTTCACAGCCGAAGATCTCAAAGATCTGGGCGAGATCGGCCGAGGAGCTTACGGCTCCGTCAACAAGATGGTGCACAAGCCGAGTAACCAGATCATGGCGGTCAAGGTGATCATTGGCCTTTCTCTGTCTGAGCTAAAACTGAACACGGGAGCGATGTCTGTGAGTCTGTTTGATACGTATGGAAGCATTTTGTCATTTTCAGAGGATTCGATCAACAGTTGACGAGAGAGAACAGAAGCAGCTGTTGATGGACTTGGACGTGGTTATGAGAAGTAGTGATTGTCCTTACATCGTGCAGTTTTATGGTGCTCTGTTCAGAGAGGTGAAATAAAGTCACTTTGTTACAGAATGAACGATAATGTCTCACCTCAAAGGAAACAAGTGACTGAATATTCCTTGTTTGTTTTGTTTGTTTTTCAGGGGGACTGCTGGATTTGTATGGAACTTATGGCTACCTCGTTAGACAAATTTTACAAGTTTGTATATGGCTCATTAGATGATGTGATTCCAGAAGAAATATTAGGAAAAATAACTTTAGCTGTAAGTTTTTTGGACTTGAGTCTTCCTTATTTTATCCATATTAGAAGCCCGATTATCGTCTTGTTGTCCTAAACTCTGTTTTTGCATGTTACAGACTGTGAAGGCGCTTAACCACTTAAAAGAAAACTTGAAAATTATACACAGAGGTAAGAGGATACCAGACTTTCTCCATTGTAATGCATTTGGATCATTGCGTGTCTTTTCACCAGCCGTGTCTCTTAACTCAGACATTAAGCCGTCAAACATCCTCCTGGACAGGAACGGCAACATAAAGCTGTGTGACTTTGGCATCAGCGGTCAGCTGGTGGACTCCATCGCCAAAACCAGAGATGCCGGTTGCAGACCGTACATGGCGGTGAGTAACAGGATGAGGTTACCGAAGTAGAGCTAGCCACAAATCGGCTCGAGTCCATTGAGCTTCATGGAAAATGACAGCTCTGACAAACCAGTAGTTCAGTCACTGTCCACTTTATTGATCACCTGCTTATTCATGCTGTTACTCAGTGAACCAGCCATGATCCAGTAGTGCCATCTACAATACCACAGCTTGAGTTAAACATTACGATGGAGAAAATGTGTCGTCTAACGTTGGTTATTGTGTATTTCCATCATTCTTATGGAAGGAATTGTGGCTACTTGGAAAGAGCCAATAACATGAATTTCAGTGGTTAATGAAACATTAAAACAACATGTTTATAATCACTAGAAAATTTCAATAAAACAAAACACAAAATTGGCTCATTTTTGGGGCAATTTTACCTGAAAATCAGGTCTAAATGAGGTTTGAAATCTTTGTTCCTGCTCATCTAAGAAGAGCTCTAAATAGAAACATGCTAAGATTTCTATTCGACTCCTCAAGTCTTCTCCTTGTATAAAGACTCTGGTATCTCTGAAGCTGCTGATCTCTTGAAATTTCACAGTAAGAGTCTAGTTCAGGACAGAGGTGGGTTAACCCTTTAAAGCCGGTCGGAGCGGACACGCTCTGTTTTGCGTAACTATTTTTAAATCCCGGTAGCTCTGCAACCACGTAAGCTAGCGCAATAATTTTTTTTGCATATGAAACCGGAGGAGTTGTACTTACATCTTATGCCATCAGCTTGTCCTCGGTCACAGTTTCCTTCCACATATAGCTTTGCAAAAACTGCATAAAAAGCGCTTGCAGCAACAAAAACATAATATTCCAGAAACACGCTTTGCCGATCCGATCAGCTGTTCGTAACACTTCCTACATTGGAATAGACGTCAGTGCGAACTATCGCATGTCCGCCATTACCTGGCTGAAACCGGAAGTGACGTCATTTTGCGGAATTGTAGTTTTTTTTTTTTTACTATCAGGGCCTCTGGTGGTGTTTTTAAAAGTTATGTTTGACTTTATGACTTTCTGTGTGGTTTCTGGGATGCTTAGGACTCATATTGCACTGCTGGAAATAGTTTATTTTGATGCATATGCTGCTTATTTGCAAATTAGCATTATAATATTTATTTTCGTTTTTCCTGCAGTATATAAAAATTGGTGTATTTCAAAAATAAAACTATGAAGACACTCAAAATAAATTTCCTGTGGTGGGAAACTATTTTGTGCAACTTTTTTGTATCTGCAGTTTTGAGGGATAAGCCTCTTAAATTTCTCTAACTAGAAATATATGTTAAAAAAACAAAAACGATTTTCAATTTTTTTGTAGTTTATTGCACTTTTTTGCAATTTATGTAATTACTATGCACTTAATGCAGACATATCATTAAAATTTGGGCTGTAATGGTTGTATTGATGTATAGCAACTTGAAATGCTCCCAAAAATGGCTCCACAGCATGTAAAAATATAATATAAGCTCTGGCGGACTTGGTTCTATGGTAGGTCTTAAAGGGATAATGGGATGTTAAAAAAAAAAACGAATTGGCTTTTGTGAAGCTCTGACTGCAGCACCATGAATAACTGAATAAACAAAGTGCCATCAGTAAAGCTGAATTTAAAGTGGTTGAGAAAGACCTTGTAATATACGCTACAATATGCATTATGGGTAAATGATAGTTGGGGAGATTGGGGATGGGATAGACAATGAACCTTCACTGTGTGTTTTTCCAGCAAATTGCCCATCTCGTAATAGACTCAGTTCACCATCTTCTAATGGCTGCTGCCAACGGGATAATGACGCGAGTCACACGGCAACGATCGCTTCAAACAGGTTTCATAAACATCAGAGTCCCTGAAATGAGCTGAAGCACCTCTAGGTACTTATTTGAAGCATTAATTTCAATGATCATCAGAACATAAAAACTGCACCGACTGCATTAAAAAGCTTTTTCTGCTTTCTAATAAGAAGTTTTGCTTCTTCTACAATTTTTTTTTGTAACCTGTGTTCAGCATATTTTGAGTGTGTTGTGCTGCTTAATTTGATCTGGTATTTAGCAGCACAGGGATGTGGTAGAATGGAGGCGATGCATGAAAGTGCAGCTGACAAAATCTAATAAATTGCAGAATTTTTGAAGGTTTCTAGTGCCTCGTAGAATCCAAGAACTTAGCTGTTGAGTAGTTACAATGAGGACCAATCAACTATTAACTGGTTATTTTTAAATAATTTCCCTTATCAGTAAGACGGTTACTGGTCTTGAATGTTCCTCCTGTGTTTTGTGCTGACTGTAAACGACTTCCTCAGACAGTCAGAGGTTACAACAGTTCAGCCAATTACTGTATATCACATGAAGGTCTTAACGATAGTCTGTGCAGAGACACCATCCTCAATACTTGAAATCCTGTTAGAGGAGAAAAAATGAATTGTTTAAGAAACAGTCTAATATGTGTTTCTAAGGATTTTTAGTTCTTTATGAGACTTTAAGTAGAATATTTGGAGATCTGTTGCTATTGTTTGGAAATAATATTAATTTTTTTTTTTTTAAAACAATGTCTTTTTTATTAAGAGGTTTCCTTTTATACACATAAACATCAACATATATATTATACATATAAACAGAAAGAAAAGAGAAGGATTACAGATGATCAGTACATTAAGGTTAAGTAGTACATTTAAGCTGTAAAATGAGTTCAGAAATGTATCTTCGGCTGTGAAATAAAAGGAAAGAAAAAAAAAAGGGAAAGAAAGAGAAAAAAGAGAGAAAGATATAAACAAATGTATAATATATCCCAAAGTAACATAATCCCTGCAAAACAATCCCATTCATTCCCACCCAGGTCACTGCCTGCACCTGCACACTGTAATTCCACACCAGACTTAAGAGAGTTTGCTGAAAAATTCTTATAGATTTTGAAAAGCATCAAGGAAGGGTCCCCACATGTTTTGAAATTTCCCAGTGGAGTTCTGAAGTGAGTGTCTTATCTTTTCCAGTTTTAGACAGGCCATGAGGTCATATAACCACTGTTTGTGAGTGGGGGGGGGGGGGCAGCGTCCCGCCACCTCAGTAGGATTGCCCTCTTGGCTAACGGAACAGAATGATAATGCCCATTTTTTAGAGGCCGGTAGAAGCACCTCATTCCCACTGATGCCAAACAGAGCAAGAAGGGGGCCGGGGGCCAGCGTCACATTGAGAATCCTGGACAGGGTATGAAAAACATCTGACCAGAACTGAACGAGACTGGGACAAGACCAGTACAAGATCAGTGAGGCTTCAGCAGTTTTGCATCTGTCACAATATGGAGTGATTTCAGGGTAGATACGGGATAATCTGGATTTTGAGAAATGGGCTCTATGCACCACTTTGAACTGGATTAAACAGTGGCAGGCACATAATGATGTTGTGTTGACATGTTTGAGTATAGAGGCCCATGTTTCGTCAGAGATTGTCATGTTTAAGTCTTCTTCCCACAGTGTCTTGAGCTTGGATGAAGAGATATGTGTCAAATTTAACATTTTATTGTAAAGCAAGGAAATCAGCCCTCTATTGGTTTGAGTTGTAGGATAGTTTCTAGTAGTGTAGGCTCTGGTGGAGGGCTTGAGCCTGACGTTTGGGAACAAATAAAGTGCCTGACTTGCAAGTATCTGAAAAAGTGTGATGGTGGAAGAATATATTTATTAGCAAGTTGTTCAAATGATGCTAGTTTGTTGGCTATGAATAGGTCCTTAAAGCAAGTTATTCCACTTCTGTGCCACTCTGCAAACCCACCATCCTGGGTAGAAGGTTTAAAGAGATGGTTAGATGCAATGGGGCTGAGAAGGGAGAAGTCACAAAGTTTAAAATATTTCCTAAACTGGCCCCATATTTTTAATGAGTGCACCACTACAGGGTTGGGAATGAAGTTGAATGAAGAGGATGAGAGTGGAGAACAAAGTGCAGCTGGTAAGGATATACTGTTGTCACTATGCAATTCCATAGTGACCCAGTCAGGACAACCACTCCGATTATGGTAAAAATACCAAAACACCAAACATCGTATGTTAGCAGCCCAATAATAAAAACGAAAGTTGGGAAGTGCAAACCCACCCTCGATTTTAGATTTTTGAAGATGCATCTTATTAAGCCTTGGGCGTTTACCCTGCCATAGATAAGATGAGATGACAGAGTCCAGCTTATTGAAAAAAGTGTTGGGAATGAAAATGGGTATGGCCTGGAAAAGGTATAAAAATTTGGGTAGAATGGTGATTTTAATTGAATTGATACGTCCTACCAGAGACATAGAGAGTGGTGTCCAGTGGGTAAGGGACCGCTTCACTTGGTTCAGCAATGCACTCACATTTTCTGTGAAAAGGTTTTTTGTCACTGTGATTCCCAAATATGTAATTTTTTCCCTTTCAACTCTGAAGGGCAAGCAGGTGAAGTCTAACATACTTGCTTTGCTACTTAGCGGGAAGAGCTCACTTTTATTAAGGTTCAGTTTATACCCTGAAATCTGACCAAATTGACTAAGCAGAGTCAATGCAGGTGGTAAATTTTTTTTAATGTACAGGTCAAACACCTGACGATAAATAATCTGTCACATTGTTTTTTCCTCATTAATCACACCGTGTCGTACACATGCTTGCGTGTGTGCATGCAACACCAAAGCTTTCAAAGAGGTGATCTCATCGTGACATCATCGCTCGAGGTTATTTTTGCTGCAGGGTGACGTCAGCTGGGGGGCACCTCCTTCTGACCCTCCGTACCTCCTAGCCCTCCTTGTCTCTCTGCAGCAGTTTCTAAATTTGGTTAGGCGATATTAGGACCCGGTGGTACGCAGCCTCCTCTGCACGCTCTCCGCTCTCCCAAAGGCCGCGGCAGGGCGCTTCATTCATGACTCCGTATGAACCAAGTCACCCGGGAGCTTCCCACGGCTGTGAGCTCAGCGTGCAGGAATCTCAGCTCAGTTTCTGGTTTCCAGCTGGCACACACACCAGGTGTGTGAACGCCGTGCTGCTGGTTACTACAGGCTCAGTGACGTAGGAAAACAGACCTCGGTGCAGCTGGGAACAGCACACACTTTACCTCAGGCTGTAGCCTGTACCGGATGCATGTGGACGTTGGACTTTAGAGGACCAGTAGCTCTTGTTCACAGCTGTTAGTGGTTCTGATAAAGTTTATAATAATTTGGCTAATTTTCTATTTTTTCTGTAGATACTTAAGGTATTAAATTTGAGTTGTTTGGTAGTGGATGATTGTGACTAAGAATGCTGTTGTGGTTGTATCCAGCACAGTTATTCTGCTTTTACAGATTTGCTCAGAGCCTAATAAAGTTTGGTTTCTCGGGGCAAAGATGCAAATCTGATTACTGGAGAGGAAAATCCAGATATGAAAAAAAAGTGCTGTCTAGCACTCTAGTTGTGTAGACGAAGTCTTGGCAGATGCGTGCAGCCTCTTGCTGCAGCGCAGAGCGTCCCACTCAGCTGGGTGACATCAGCCTCTAATTCAGGCCTGTAAATGGGCCAGCGAGGTGCCTCCTCCTCTCAGTGCTGCAGCAGGAGATCTCTGCAGCTCTCTGACGCACTTTGTGTCTGTTCTGCGGCTTGGAGACAAAGTGAAGGTTGATAATGTCAGAAGAAGGCAGGAAGGAGGCAGCGAGCTGATGAACCTCAGAGCTGATGGCATGTCGTTGTGCAGGCGAAAGGTTTAGTGCTCTTAGGGCTAGCTGTTGGTTTTGGAAGCACAGATTTCTTTCTTACCATCTTGTGTGCAACTTAAAATGCAAGAGAAACACTTGGGTTAGATCCTAAACTCCAAACTAAAGTAATCCTTTGTGCTTTCATTGCACTGTGGAGGTTGTGGGCTTTCTTTCTGTTAATGCTGAGGAAGGAAGGGTGTGCAGTTTTAAACCGAACACTCACAGTGACCTCTGGTGTCTAAAACCTGCAGCACAGTTATTGCATTATAGGGGCAAACCTTTCCAACCTGGGAGGTGATTCAAAGCTGCGTTAATGCCTTTTCTGAGACTCCAAGACACACGCTGTTTATCTCTTATGGTCAGAGCATAAGCCTGCTCAGGAGCTGTCTCAGCAGTTCAACAGCATCGATGCATCATCTCAGAACATTAATTCACTAATGTACTTGCTAATATGTTAGTGATTCAGACTGTTTTTATCTTTAAAGAACACGCGTGTGGTTTATAGCAGCGGTCCCGTTTGGTACCGGGCTGCGAGAGTTGAGGCTCGGGTGTGAAATTTATGGTTTTCGGGGTTTTTTTTTTATCATTGTTTTTTTTTTAAATCGTTTTTATCATTAACTCTGTTTCCCTGGGTATTTTCCTGTGTGTTATGAATAAATGTTCTTTTTTTTTGGTTCCCGGTACTGGTTTTATTTTGTTGTATTTATCCGCAACACCTTAAAGGCCAGTCCGTGAAAATATTGTTGGACATAAACTGGTCCGTGACGCAAAAAAAGGTTGGAGACCGCTGGTTTGTAGTATGTTTCCATCACTAAAAACCCCTGATGAGCTTTTCTTTTCCTTGAAAACCAGTGTTCATTTTAAAGGTGCTTGCTTCTTCCTGTTTCTGTTGTCAGCCGGAGAGAATAGACCCCAGCGCGTCCCGGCAAGGTTACGATGTCCGCTCAGATGTCTGGAGTTTGGGAATCACACTGGTGAGTTTCAGCTCTTCTTACGTCTCTTCAGGTCCTGAAAGAACCTGGAAAAATGACTGTGGAAATTGTATTACATATTTTGCATGTTGTTCTTTTGGTGTAGAAACTGAAGCACAGGAACGTGTACAGAGGGCATCGTTGCAACAAATCCCTATTGAAGGCAAACAGTCAGCCTTAAGCTATGGGGGGGGGGGGGGGGGGGGGGGTTAAACAAATACTTTAACAAGACTTAAATTTCTTGCAAACTGAATATTAAACTGTTAGATACAGTTTAAAACAACAGTGGTGACTGGTTTTGGTAATGTAGCAGACTTGTTCTAAAACCAGTATTCGTGGATTACATCTCGTATGGTGGTACACTGGTTGGCATCCTAACCTCACAATAAGAGGGTTCTGGATTCACATGCAGGCTGCACGTTCTCCCTGTGCTTGCACTGGGTTCTCTGTACTCGGTGCTCCAGCTTCCTCACACGCACCTTCAGCACACACAGACCAGAACAAAGGAAGAAAAGGCAATCGCTGAAGGCCTCGTGGTTTCCAGAGACGGCGCGACTTTTCTTTTATTAGGCCCATGATGACAGTGCGTACAGTACGAGCAATAAACCTGCACCATAATCATTGTTGGAGGTCTGAAGTTCACCTTTAAACCGTTAGCACATTTAAATATAGTGTGGAGTAGCACCTCTGCTCTCTTCTCTAAACAAAGATGCTTTGTGCAGTAAATGTTTATTAATAAATAAAACAATCTGCAGAAAATGTTGGGATTTACGCCATATTTGTAGTTTTCCGCTCTCAGTGTGCTTGAACTTTAATGCTATGTGTTTCAGTATGAGCTGGCCACGGGACGGTTTCCCTACCCAAAGTGGAACAGTGTGTTTGATCAGCTGACCCAAGTGGTGAGAGGAGACCCGCCGCAACTCAGCAACTCGGAGGAGAGGCGCTTCTCCCCCAAATTCATCGCCTTTGTCAATGTGTGGTAAGAAATACCTCCATAGACAAGAATTTCTGTCTCTCTGTAGTCTGTGCTGTGTTCTCTTCTGCCCCCCGGTGGATTAATCACTGAACTGCACCCTCCCATAATTTAACACCTCTGCTTTCTTTCTCATCTTCGTCTCAAGCCTTACAAAGGATGAATCAAAAAGGCCAAAGTACAAAGAGCTGCTGGTGAGTTCATGTTAAGTCACCCTAACCTTTCACGTTTTTCTTTTTCTTCTAGGAGTTTGAGTTAATGTAATAATTTGTTTCTTTTTAATCCACCTCAGAGAGATCCGTTCATTCAGATGTACGAGGAGCGCTCAGTCGACGTAGCCGGTTACGTCTGCAGGATCCTGGATCAGATGCCGGCCTCTCCCAGCTCCCCCATGTATATGGACTGATAGCAAGATGAAACAGGAACTCATCCATAAATATAAACCACTCTGCAATGACAGCATCAAAAAGAGATAACTAAGTAATTAAAAAAAAAAAAAGTCCTTGTGTAAATTTGCTCGGTCCCATTATTGCAGTGTTAAAAAGAGAATTGTAAAGCCTAAAAAAAAAAGAAAAAAAAAAGCACCACGTGCAGTAAAAGTGGTGTCCTTTCAGTCATTTCTGTATATTAACACACTTCTGTTTCTTTCTTGTTCACAAACGCACAGACGCACAGTCACCTAAATATTAATAGCAGCTGAATCAATCAATCATGACTCATCCTGATCAGGATACATCTCAGTGATTTAGTAACAGTGATTTTAAAGAGAGGAGAAAAAAAACAAACCCTGGAACTTGTATTTATAGAACCAAAAATCGTGGAGACTCTTCGACATACTGGAATTATGCTCTTTGTGAAATGTTCCCACCTCTTCATGTAACGAAAGCATCGTGTTTGGTATCTTAATGGAACTGTGCTTCTCTGGGTATAAAGCAGTTTAAAAGTGTTGGTAGTCAGTCATGTTGGACCCGCAGTCCACTCAGTGCTCGCTGTGCAGTGGACTCTAAGCTGATTTATGAATAAAGAGAGAGAAGGTTAAAGGTGTGTTCTGCCTCTTTACTCTTACAGTGTCTGTTCTGCCTGGATCCAGGTGACCTGCACCTGCAAAAAGACATAATTTAAGGAGAAAAATGTAATATATTAAATTATGCCATGTGCCATACAATTCCTGGTGAATCTAGAAAAGCACAAAACGTTCAGATGCTCAGACTATGACTGTGATTTAAACAACTTTTTTGATGTGTACAAATACTGTTAACTACTTCTTCTAGCTGTTCACTTGTAATTGTGTTGGTTCATACTGTAGTTTAACTTTATGAGTTTAATGGGGTGGTAGTAATATTATTGACATGTATGCAAAACCTAAAGTCGTGGCGAAACATACAGTAACAGGCACTGGGCGGAACAAAGAGTCACAAGAAACTACTTTTTGTCTTTCCAGTTTAGAAGGATTATTTTCTTAGAACTAGTATGGATTGCTCATATTTCAGTGGTAGATTAACTGATGCAAGATCTCCAGGGTCGCATGCAGATAATCAGATATCAGCAAGGTATCAGGAACCCTGAAACCCATATTGTGTGTAGTTTATATTATGTAACATGATCTTTATGTAAAAGTTTAATAATAATTGTGTATTAATAACACTGATAATAAACTCAAATCAATATAATCTAAAAATTGCTTACATGCACTAAATTTAGTGATTCTGTTTTTTTAAAATAAAATTTTCGGTTTTTAAAGCGCTAACCATGTGTAATTTAACGTTTAGGTGTTTTATTTTGAAGTACATTGTTTACGTTAGGCACGTCTTCAAGAAGAGGCTCTGTTCCCGCCTCTGTCTCTGAAAACCCCGCTCTGATTGGTCCACAGCTCTGCCAAACAATCTCGGGCACCAATCGGCATAAAGAACTGACAACGTCATCACTAGATGCCGGAAAAAAATTGTCACATGTGTCATCTACGGTGTCAACCAACTTGGTAGCCCTTGTGGAATGAGCGGAGACCGTCTGTTGGGCAATTAATCGATCAGAAAGAAGACAGTAATGTTTAAGTAAGACTAACTCAGCGCGTTGACATGTGATTAATCGGTACGTTGTGGTTTGAATGACTGCGGGAGACGATTAGCATGAACAGGCTCCATGTGAGGCTCTGGTACTTCACGTCGCTGTTTGTGAACGACAGGACTCTCTCTGCTCCTGTCCGCTGTGATTCTTCTCTCCATCGGACTGCTTTTCAGCTTTTTCGGACCATGGCCACCACTACCACTAACAACAATTTACCGAAGAAAGCCAAGCAGAAGGAGCCGCTGCGCAGAGTGAAAACCAAAGAGAACCGCAGCAAGCGAGGAGACGTTCATGGACCGTCCACTGTGTACCTGCAGGTGGTCGGAGCTGGAAGCAGAGATAATGCTGCGTCAGTTTACGTATTCTCCGAGTTCAACAGGTACTTCAAACCGTCTGAAGGCACTTTGGAGCACATTTTTTGTGCTGTTGTATGTTAGAAAAAACTTGACTTTTTAATGTACCCCACTGGAAACACACTTGCAAAAATAGCAGGCATTAACAGCAGGTCAAAGCGATGCTTTTCCTGGGCTCCACTTTACTGCAGTGATGCAGAGAAAGCTACACTTTTCACTTCCGGTATTTCACAGGTTGTGGATCCTCGAGTCCTCACCTCATATCTTAGTTCTCCTCAGGAGAGGAGTCAAGACAGGTGTTTAACAAAATGAAACGTCCTTTACTTCAAACTTTATTCGCCTTCGCACCTAAATGAGCTTAAGTGTCATCCCATTCTTAATCCTTAGGGTTTGAGCTAATGTCAGCCCAACATTTGCAGCGGTAGCAGCTTCAATTCTGGGAAGGCTTTCCACAGGTTTGGGAGTGTTTATAGGAATTTCTGACCAGTCTTTCAGAAGTGCATTTGTGAGGTCAGACATGGCTCCCACAGACCAGCACCCAGTTATATTTGTATTTAATGGATTAATTGTAAGTTTATGAGACTGCATCAGTTTGTTGGAAGACACGAATACACACTAATCAGTGTATATTTATCAAGTCAAGTGGCTTTATTGTCATTCTAACCATGTGCAGTGGTACAGTACACAGTGAAATGAGACACCGTTCCTCCAAGACCGTGGTGCTACATATAACAGACAATCAACACAGGGGGGGTTGCACACAAGTGCAAGTGTGCAACAACCCCCTCCCAAACAAACAGTGCAATACCAGACAGAACGATAAGACACAAAACAGTGCGATAGAAAAGTGCAACAATGACGACCTCCACAGATGATCCATCAGTGTTAAGTGGACAGCGATCGCTCTGTGCTCTCCTGAAGTCAACAATCATCTCTTTTGTTTTGTCCACGTTCAGAGACAGGTTGTTGACTCTACACCAGTCCATTAGCTGTTGCACCTCCTCTCTGTGTGCTGATTTGTCGTTCTTGCTGATGAGACCCACCACAGTCATGTCATATGCAAACTTGATGACGTGGTTCGAATTGTGCATTGCTGCACAGTCGTGAGTCAGCAGCGCGAACAGTAGTGGGCTGAGCGCACAGCCCTCCAGTGCTCAGTGTGGTGGTGTTGGAGATGCTTTTACCGATCCGAACTGTCTGAGGTCTCTCCGTCAGAAAGTCCAGGATCCATTTGCAGAGGGAGGTTTTCAGGCCCTGTAGGTTCAGTTTTCCAATCAGGTGTTGTCCATATGTGTCTTTATCATCCAGGTGGCTGAGGGCAAGATCTAGGGTGGTCTGCACATTCTCTGAGTACTCTCCCAGGAATGTTATCTAGACTAGCAGCTTTCCGTGGGTTAAATCTGCAAGGGGGTTGTTCTCACGTCAGCCAAGGTCGAGATGATTTCATCACCAACACGTCATTCTGAGCAGGAGGGAGGGGAGGCGTCACCACAGCAGGCAGGTGTCGTCTACCTGTAGTTGATGATGGCCGTAAACTGGCTGTTGGTGATTTATGAGTGCTATATTCTGTTTTTCTATTAAATAACCTTAAAAAAAGACCTTGTGGTCAGGTGCCTCCTCAGTACTCATTTGGGTTTCCAGGTCTGCCTGACAGACTTCTTTGAGATCTCATCCAGCATCCAAGTGTCCAAAACAGCCTCAGATCAGACGCTAGAACCACAAAGTCAATCACTGACTGTCAATCATAGACTGGATAAAAGATGAACATAGAACATTAAACCTGCCTTTGGCAGGGGGAGTGGGGCGCTCCCTTTGTTCGGTGACCTCGGGACACATTTTGCTGACTGGTTTTGAGGCTAAACATGTCTGTTGTGGTTATTACTGGAGGCAGAAAGATGTTTCTCCTTGATGAGGGTTAGCCAAGTCTTTAGCCAATCAGCATGAGACATCCCTGGTTTCTCACACAGCTCCTGTAATTTCTCATACAGTATCTGGCTCAGTGAGGATATTTTAGAACTTTTCACTCCCTTTCAAAGACCTGTTTGAGGGTTAACGTTAGGTGCAGGTATGGGTAACGGTTTGGGACTGTTTTGGTTTGACAAAGCTGGAAATGCATTAATATTAGTAAATGCTGCAGTGTGAGTGTATGTGGAGCAGGCTGTAGTTACTTTATGTAAACCTCTGATAGCAAAAACTAACTTTAAACCTTTGACTGCACTCACTCAGGTCCTCAGCAGCACACACACCTAGTTTCACGCAGCTTGGAGGTGTTATCGCCTGAGTAGGCGAAGAAAAGGCTTCTCAACATGATAATAAGATGCTTTTGGGCAGTTTGGCATTAGGGCTGCCACGATTAGTCGACTAGTCACGATTACGTCGACTATCAAAATCGTCGACGACTGATTTAATAGTCGAGGCGTCATTTGAAGCTTTGTAAGATCCCAAAAGACGCAGGAATAAGTAGTAGGATTTAAGAGTGTAATAACGGACTGAAACAGAAGATGGCAGCACTGCATGTACAAGGATGCCAGCTGCCGTTAAACCCCGAAGAAGAAGAAGAATTAGCTCTGTCCCAGAATTCATAGCGCAGTTTCCAACAATGGCGGCAGCTACTTAGTTTTAATATTACTCTTATTATTCTTTCTGGGTCACAAAATAAACGTTTAACATATTTTCAGGCGAGAATGTAGCTGTGTAAACCTCAAATATCTGCTCAGTTTATCAAGACACAAGCCACATATTTTCAAAAGCGCTCCGACGTTTCAGAGACGTCTGTTACCCACTAGCTCGATAGCTAGCCGGGGGCTAGGCTAACTAGAGCCGTGAGAACACCGGACTCCCGGCAGATCGTTTTCAAACCCACCGCCGTCTTTCGCTGCTCAGGTTAAACATATATAAGTCACTTAGATAACTTAAAAATGTTATTGTTTGGCTTTTTTCAGTATTTTATTTGTTCCTGAGTAAATCGGTTTGGCTGAGATTAAAGTTATAGTTTTTACACAGCTGAATAAACATCAAGCAGATTAAACTTCACCGAAACAATCTGCAAATGTCATTAAAATTTAATAAACTATCATCTTGTCTTTATTTTTAGTTAGCACATACCTTAAACACTTAAAGCTGTGAGCTAATGATAGTTATATAAGAGCAGATGCTGCTGGTGCAATAAGCTGTATGTTTTACATCCAATGGATGATGATCTGATTAGTAGTGATGGGCAGATGAAGCTTCATGAAGCACTGAAGCTTTTCATCCAATTGGTTCACCCCAGTGCAAAGCTTCTTGAAGCTTCATTTGCTCTAGTAGGACACCTACTGGACGTAAAAATATTAGTTGGCATGAATTTGAAGAGTGTGGCCTTTTGCACACAGCCTGTAAATGTCAACAACAAAAGGAGTGTGTAAAACATGTATATTGTAGTGATGGCAGTATACTGTGTATATTTATGCTGGCAGTATGGGAAATGATCATTTGGAAATGCTTAAAATGGAAATGATCATTTACTGTGAGGTGAGGTGTGGTTGGGGTGTGGACAGTGGTTGTGCTTTTGTAACGTTCAGGTATGGACAGCTACACACTGAGGCTTTGAGCCTCAGTCCTGCCCACATTTTATTCTGTAAAAACTAAATTTTCACTGCTTTTATGACCTTTTTAGTGGGGAGAACATAGCTAGGATTTAATGATTTAACAAATCTTTTAAATCCTTTGTCCTCCACAATGCTAAATGGCTGGGAGTCCTCAATCACCATGCTAACCAGGTCTTCATCTATTTGAGATTGTTCTCCCGAGGAAAGACAACAAAAACAAAGCACAAATATAAATATCACACACGTCACTTATTGCATTGTATAATATTGTTATATCATTTAGTAACATTACTGCATGCTATATTATCATGGCATTTGATGGCTCACCTGGTCTTGCTCCACAATCTGTGTTCCCCCTATTCTCATGCAAAGCTCTGTAGTGCCTAAGCATGGATGAGGTGTTGTTGTTATATCCCAGCTCCCTGGCACATAGCAAACACTTCACCTTGTACAAAAGTAAAGACAGCTTAACATATGTTTTATTGCACCATCAGTATTATGAAAATACATCTTCTGTAGAAATTTACATAACTTGTTGGGAGGAATAAAATCAAAATGTTCCCACACAGGGGAGGACATCCTCCTCTTCTTAGCTGGCTCCATTCTCTCCTGACTTTCTCTCCTCACTCTCATAAACCTCCAAACTCTCTCCAAACTGTCTCTAACTCTCACTAACCGCAACTCTCCATCAAACACCTACATTTCTGAATGAAGTCTGAGGGGTTCATATCGCTGTCATATCTCGCGGCAAAGTTTGAACCGCTTCATGAACCAGTCACGTGGTACAGCCGGGCAGCGAGGCTTCGGACGTCATCATTTTCAGCTCCTCCCATAAATGAAGCAAGCCTCGATACGCGCTTCGCGGAAACGTCCCCTCAATTACTCGACACAAGCTTCGAAGCCTCGATACAGAACGTCACATCACTACTGATTAGTCGACTAATTGCAAAAATAATCAGTGACTAGTCGACTATCAAAATAATCGTTTGTGGCAGCCCTAATGTGGAGCAGGCTGTAGTTACTTTATGGTAACCTCTGATAGCAAAAACTAACTTTAAACCTTTGACTGCACTTACTCAGGTCCTCAGCAGCACACACACCTAGTTTCACGCAGCTTGGAGGCGTTTGAAGAAAAGGCTTCTCAACATGATAATAAGATGCTTTTGGACAGTTTGGCATAAAACAAAAAATAGGAACTTTGACACAATCTGTGGAGCATAATGCAGCAACAGGAATGATCATGATAATAATCTTTTTCCCTTAAAATCCTGAGACCAATCGCCTGGTGTAATTCAGAGGTTCTGATCGCAGCTCGCTCAACGCTTTCTGAAATACACCTATGCAAAACAAACCTCTCTCCGCTGCAGGTACCTGTTCAACTGTGGTGAAGGAACGCAGAGGCTCATGCAGGAACACAAGTAAGCTGGTGATGCCACAGCAGCGTTAAGATTTCAGTCTGTCCGGTGGTTTAAAAAACAGCATGAACATGATCATCGTGTTTTCCTGTGGCAGGCTGAAAGCTGCTCGCTTGGACAACATCTTCCTGACCAGACTGAGCTGGGAGAACGTGGGAGGCTTGTCAGGTCAGTGAGCACAGGTTCATGTTCATCCCTGTCAACACACTGGTGCTCCACACTAACACCAGGTATATATTACAGAGCTGAAGTCACATAGCTCATACATGACAGTAATATTCAGCATTAATGGAAATAAAATGTTTTCATCACCAGTATTCATCAGTTCGTCTTTCTGCATTATTTACAACAGGGAGGTTCTAAAAGCACAACTTGATTATTGACATATTTTGTAAAATATATGCATTCATGAAAATGCCAGTTGAAGCTGAGGACAGTTTCATAACTGTGGATGGAGCCAAATACACTGAAATAACAATCCAACCCAGGCGGAGGTCTGCCTCTCACCTCAACCTGCAGAATTTTGTGCAGCTCAGTTTGATTTATGCAGCAACAGCTCACAAGAACAATCGTCTCAAGGTGTTTTATATTTTAAGATGAAAACTTTAGGTGGAGAACTGCAACAATGTCACGGCCCCTTATGGGCAAGTACTTGGCAACTGTGGGATTAAATTCAATGTATACAGCACCAAATCACAACAATACTCGCCTCAAGGCGCTTTATATTGTAAGGCAGACCCTGCAATAATACATGCAGAGAAAAACCCAACAATCATACAACCTCATGCAAGCACTTTGGTGACAGTGGGGAGGAAAAACTTCCTTTTAACAGGAAGAAACCTCCAGCAGAGCAGGTTCATTCCTTTGTCACCTTAATCCCTTTAAACATGAAGAGACCTCCTTTTGTTTACACTGGTTGCGTCTTAATCATTTGCCTTAAACCCACGCTGGTTTCAGAAGTGAAGGCTTTGAAAACTGACTGACTCCCACACGAAGACCTGGAATAATCTACAGCTCTTGTAGCTGAGATTTATTACGGTGGTTGGAATTATATGTGCACAGTTCAAGAATAAAACATAGAAAAGAGCAGAATATGACCCTTTAAACGTGACCTGCTTTACTTTGATTGTTAATTGCACAAAATTTGAAATAATTTCTGAATGTACAGGTCAATATAAAATAATATTCGTGCACTCTTAGATGATTTATATGTCTATATTCTGTATAAGTAGAACCATTACACAGAATAGCTATTTATTTGATTTTGGTTAATTTCAGTATATTAAATATTCTTATATCTCTTTGTTCTGTAATAATATTTCTGTGTCTCGTCTCGTTGCAGGGATGATATTAACCTTGAAGGACACCGGCGTCCCTGAGTGTGTTCTCTCTGGACCTCCACAGCTGGTGAGAAACAGTGCAAACACGCCTTGAGGAGCTTTTAATGTGAAAGGATTCACTTCACATCTGCTCTCTTCCTTTTTTTTTTTTTTCAAATCACAGGAGAAATATCTGAATGCCATCAAGTCTTTCTCTGGACCGCTGGAGGACATCAAGCTGTGTATGTTGAACTTCTCGAGACAAATGCATTATTTTTGTGTTACGTCTGTGTGATATTCACTGTGTCGTCCCAGCGGTCCGACCGTACACTGAGGAGACGTACTCCGATGACACCATGACGGTTTATCAGGTGCCGATATTCGGTGGGTTTGAATCTGTTTCCTGATTATTATTTTTTTATTCCGTAGCCTCAGGAAGGAGTTTGTTTGTCATCTAATCTGTTTTTTTATGCCATCGTCTCTGCAGCAAAGTCGAGGGACAACGACAGAAAGCGCTCCCACAGGTCGGGCAGGAACAGCCCCACTCAGGCGACTCCACAGAAAGCCGACGTTAGCAGTGCAGACGATCCAGGTGAGTCAGAGCAGGCTAGACTAGACACGCAGTATTATACAGACAAGATTCATTTGACCACCTGAGGTTGGAGCATTCAAATAAAACAGAAAGCCAGCACAAAAATAAAATCAAATTTAAAAATGACTAATAATCATTTAAAATAAATCGACGTCAACAGATTTGGAAATAATTTTAAGCGTAGCTACAATGTGGGATCTTAAGCTTTAGGCTTCATGCCGTCTTCTGTCAGGACTGAGGTGTGAATAAAAGTGTAATAGGCCGACTGTGGCTGCGTGTCTTTGGTAATAACATGAACAAACTGAGTGCAACAATCGCTTCACATTTTAGGTGAAAGGCGAACAGCAGCGAGAGATTCCTCTCTGGTGGTCGCCTTTGCCTGCAAGGTAGGACGCTGTGAAAATACGTCCATCCTGTGACGTGCAAATTGAAGCTTATTGTATCTGACAGTTTGCTTTTTACCTGTCTGACACTTTTCCAGCTTCACCCAAAGAAGGGCAACTTCTTAGTTGCTCAAGCCAAAGAGCTCGGGCTGCCCGTGTAAGTGGAATCACTGTTATGTTCTTTCCAAGTTAACACGAGGTCCAGTTGTCTTATACTGGTGTGCACAAATGATACTTTACATGAAACAATTCTTGTCTATAAAAAGCTTTGCAGTAAAAAAAAGATGCAAAATATTAGTTTTAGTTTTGCTTCATTTTCAGTCTGATTTGAACTGTTTCCTGATCTTTCCTTCTCTAAGGGGCACAGCTGCTATTGGTCCCATCATCGCAGCTCTGAAAGCCGGGAAAAGTATCGTGCATGAAGGAAAAGAGGTGAAGACTCTGTTTTGTTTTCATTCAGGCTGCAGCTCTGAGCTGGACTCGCTCTCATTTCTGTCGCTGCTGGTTTTCAGATCCGACCCGAGCAGGTCTGTACTCCTACTGATCCAGGACCAGTCTTTATTATGGTCGAGTGTCCGTCTGAAGAATTTCTTGGAGCTCTTTGCACCAATCAGCTGCTGGGAAGGTAATAGTTTAACTGCCAGCACTATTTTAATTATTATTTTAATAAAATCATGCTGTTCTCAGACAAAACAAATGATCAAAGTGATCAAAAATGTTTTGGGTTTTAACTTTTTTTTAGGTCTTTAGGTGTTTGCGGTTTTTCTTTCTAGTGGATAATTTAACTATTTGTCTTTTCCAGTGCAAAACAAGTTGATCTATGATTTTTTTCTTTATTAATTTCTTTATTTTCCCAGTAAAATGTGCTGATTTATCTTCATTCATTTGCAACATAATGGTGTTTTTCTGGATACAGACCAAGCAGAATTAGCATTGGAGATGTTCCTTCAGTTCATATATGTGATGTATATTTATCATGAAGATTTATTAACTTGACAGGAGATGCATACATGAATGAGTCACAGTGTATTAGTGTGAGCTATGGTACAAACTCATAAAACTGAGATTTCAGTTTGCAGGTCGTTGTCTTGTTCGTTTATCTCATGTTATAAACTTTTAAATAGGTCATAAAGTTTTGATATGATGTCTTTTTTTCCCCTCTTAGTTATCATGATGTCATAAAAGTGTCCTGTTCAGATTAACTCAGTTCTACAACAAACCTGATAACACGAGAGCTTGTAGGACCTTGAATCTTTTCTTTTTTTGAATTAAAGGAAACTGTATCCTGGTAGAAACTAATTCCCCCACATCAGGCTACGTAGAGTCAAAGAGTCACAATTTGCAGTTTTCTTGCTCTGGAAGACCTGATATGTGCACATGACGCACTTAGATAGATGAAAATAGTTTAGCTAAGCAACACTGCCACACGTGATGAAACGGTGCCTTTGTGCATTTAGTGCCTGTGTGGTGTTTAACTTGACAACGATAACCAGTTATTGTGTGTAAGTTTGACCCTGTGCTTCTTTCTATGCTGTGACAGGAAGTGTGGTTCTTATAAATATTCTCTAGAAGTGTCTAAAGTTGAGGTTGTCGCCCCCTCCAGATACCAGACAGGTGGGACGGAGGACCCTGCTGCGTTGGTGGTCCACATGACTCCAGAGTCTGTTTTGAAAACAGACCAATACAAGAAATGGATGGAGAGGTTTGCAGTTTCTGTCTGAAAGCTTTTTGCCACAGCATTTTGTCCACCGAGCGCTCAGCGGTTGTGTTTCTGCAGGTTTCCATCTACGACAGAACACCTGATCCTTAACGAACACGCGTGCACGATCCACAACATCAGAAGTCACAAGATTCAGGCCCAGCTCAACATGATCCACCCAGAAATCTTCCCACAACTGAAAGCTTACAAAACAAAGGCAAGGCTGATGGACAGATGAAACATTTCGGTGTTCGCTGAAACGTTCCCTTTCAAACGGGGAAGTTTGACCTTACACATTTTCACAATAGACGAATCCCTGCATGCATTTAAACTCTACTTGTACTGTGCTGAAAAAGCACGTTGTTGTATACACTGAGAGAGAAAAGCGCAGCTCCCAAACTGCATGTAAGAAAACATCAAAAAACTTTTATTTTTTGGTTTCCTGTAGGAGCCTCAGGCGGCCTTACACGTCCCGAACGTCAGAGCGGAGTGTCTGCTCAAGTTCCAGCTCAGACCTGTAATGGAGTGGCAAAGGTTAGTTTGCCCTTCAATCCCTCCAATTTAGCCATCGTTACTTTGCAGCTCTGAGCGCCGGCTTGTCATAGAAAACGATCCGCGCTGGACCAGCCCCTCTCAACCGCTTTTTTCTCTCGTCTTTTTTTAACCTCATCTTACAAGTGTCAGGGTTTTATTATTTTTTTCTTACATTGTTTCTGTCAAGTACTGTAGAGGCGCATCAAGGTCAGATGTGGGGGGAGAAAAAAAAAAAACACAGCTTTTTTCCCCAGCAGTGTTTTTGCAGGCAGTGGTGTGTGTCTTTTTCACTCTTGTCTCATTTGTTAGAGATGCCATCCCCTCCTGCAACTCTGAGGAGTTTGTGAAAGAAGCTTCTGAGGTCCCAAACTTTCTGGCAGAAGTGGACGAGTGCAGGAAGATTTGCTCCGCTGGCTCTGCAGAGCTTTCCGGTCAGTTATGGAAACTAGCACCCGCCCAAAAAGTGTTGGATTCACTCACGCGTGGTCTATCTACAGTGCTTTATTTTTGTCTTTATCTTAAGTTCATTAATATCACAAGAAATGATATGAACAACTGAAAGAGTGTAGCTTGAAGCTACAGCTTATGTAATACAACAGTCAGAATGTAAGGAAAATTAAATCGACTTTAGCTTCTGATTTAAATAGAAAATCGGGACAAAAGAAAATAAAAGATGGATATGGATGAACTGTGTCGAGACATCATCACACTATACAATTAGCACAATCCTGAGTAATCATCTTATCTCTATGCTGTAATTTAAAAACAAGTTTTAATTAAACTAATTTTTTGTTTTTATTATCCCTCATTTTAAACAGCTTATAAATATTATGTTTGTATTTCAGTGAGTTTAATCCAATAAATTATGGATTTGTTGACTCTCAGTAGGTTTTCTTTGTTATCATTCATATTTAGTTTTACGTTTTGTGAGTAAAAAGAGAGAGTTGATGTTTGGCTTGTGTTTCCTCACAGCTCTATACAGTCATACGTGGAGCAGCAAGTCAATAATATAAAATGCTTAAGGCATAAGAAGTCTTCAAATTAAAACAATGTTGCAGTTTGTGCCTTTTGTTTGATACTTTGTATTTAATTTCCAGGTTAATTTGTTATTAACACTAACCGGAAAACATTTTGCTTGAAGGATTATGGCAGTTTTAACTTAACTTTTTCTTTGGTTATTTAATGAGCGGTTTTCCGATTTTAATACATTTAGTTTTTCCAAGGTGAGTCAAACCAGTCAGTAGTTTACTTTCCAGAGTATCCAAACACTGCTTTGAATGCACTCCATTGACTTATGTAATGTAAACAATAGTGGTCCAAGAAGTGAACCCTGTGGCACCCCACAAGTTACCTTTTAATAAACCAGAATCTGTATTATGTATATGTGCATACTGATACCTGTCATCCAAATATTGAATTAGTCAGTGATAGGCGAGCATTCTGATGCCATACCTGTCTCATTTACCTAAAAGCAACGTCTGATCATCCAACACCTTTTTTAGATCCTGAAGTATTCCACCGGTGTGCTTCTTTCTCTCAGTTGCATTAGTAATATGTTTTTGTTTGTCGACCTCACTCATCGTGCATGCATGGTTGTGTTGTTTTTGTTGCAGGTCAAGGAGGAAAATACCCAGAGGTGGTTTTCTTGGGAACTGGGTCGGCTCTTCCGATGAAGATCAGGAATGTCAGCGGCACTTTAGTTAATATCAGGTAACGTCTCTCAGGACAGGAAGGCAGTGTAGCTCACCGCTGGTGTCAACATTGAAATAAAAATTGATTTAGAATTTCAAGACTCTTACGTAAGAAAGAGGAAAATCATCTTTTTATCAAGAACCGACATTTTAATGAGATTACATATGTTGCTTTTATTTTGGTCGGTCAAAACAGGAAGTCAAAGAGAATCTTTGATCGTCTCTTAATCCTGTGAGATCCTTAATTTATGTTCATGTTTGACTCCGTGTTACAGAAGAACAGAGATGGGCGTAATGCGTTACTGTAATCTGATTACTTTTTTCAAGTAACGAGTAAAGTAAGGGATTACTATTGGAAAAACTGTAATTAGATTACAGTTGCTTTCCCGTAGGAACGCTGCGTTACTGCGTTACTAAAACCGTGATTTTTTTGCGAGAATGTCTCATGACAGTGACGTAAGCGAGTGCGACGTTCGTGACAACAGCTGTGTGCAGATCAACAATGGATCATATATCGAGTGCAGAGAGAGTATGAGCGTGCAGCGTTTAAAGCGTGGAAGTACTGACCTTACTTTGAGTTTGATTCCATAAAAAGTGACAAAAACATTAGTGTCCGTTGTGCGTGGGAAGAAAACTTCTTTTTACAGCGAAAAAAAAACCCTAAACTTCCAAACAAGCACCGAGTAGCTACGACGTAATGGGAAACTCACAGAGAAACTTGTGGATTCTTCCACTGACCGCCGCAGCACACCTGCACCAGGGTAAACCTCCGCCTACCCCACTCCTGCTTTACAGGTGAAAATAGAGCAACAGGACCGCTAGTCTTTGACTTTATTTATTTTCTGCTGTGTTTTACTTGCATCTAT
Source organism: Neolamprologus multifasciatus (assembly GCF_963576455.1). Taxonomy (NCBI): domain Eukaryota; kingdom Metazoa; phylum Chordata; class Actinopteri; order Cichliformes; family Cichlidae; genus Neolamprologus; species Neolamprologus multifasciatus. The sequence continues at coordinate 3,703,139 of NC_140442.1, read as the reverse complement.
TTGAAAGACTGAGTGTAAACACACAAAATATTTTATTTTATGTGCTGGAATGTGCAGAAAATAGGTTTAAATGTTAAACTAATTTCTTCCAGTCAGAGAATGTTGCATATAATTACATTTTTGCTTGATGCATAAAGTTAAAAGATTAAAACTAATAAAACAAGTTTTAAAAAGAGACTTTTGCATTTGATTACATTTTGTATGATGGATTATGTAGAAAAAGTAGAATTGGGCTGAAAGATCTATCACTTTATCACCTATTCAGGTTGTAAATCGTGTTTTTAAAAAGTAACTAAGTAACTAAGTAATTAATTACTTTTGAAAATAAGTAATCAGTAAAGTAACGGGATTACTTTTTTCAAGTAACTTGACCAACACTGCAGAGGAACTGCTAAAATGACTGAACCAAACTTTTGACTCTCAGTGAAAAGTGAGTCTGACTCTTACAATCAAATATCTGTTGTCAACGAGCAGCCCGGCCGTCTGAGAGCCTCTCATTGTTTTCACAGACTGAAGCTTTTATCTGCAGTACAGAGGATATTATTCACTGTGTCTCCAAGCACCTAATGCAGTATATGACCCAAACCGAGACTAGATATTGCACAAGTTTCTTTTTGTTTCATATTGGCAATAGTATGCTGCCGTAGATAACAAAAGGACTGAATTTTAAATTGAAGCTGTTGCCTCAGTTCTTTGTTCTCACTGCTTTCCTGGGGAGTTCGGGTGACTTCTGGTCTTCTTTTTTAATCAATTCCACTTTTCCCACCCTGTCAAAGTCTTTCTCATCACTCTGATCCTTTCATTAAAGCTCACTGCTATTCTGACATTTAGATTCATAGACAGCCATCTGTGCATCCACCTCCTCCACCATCCAAACTCAAGACATTACATCTGACTTCAGATGATCTCTCAGTATTTTATGATTCTTTTGTGTTTAGCTTAGGAAAGGTCATTGCATCTTACAGTATGTGTGGTGGTATTTAAACACAGAGGTGGAAGGTATTCCCACAGAGATCAAAGATGTTTGATGTCCAAAGTGGGAATTAAGCAGTTTTTGAGTGCGTGGAAAGGTGGAGGTGACGGAGAACATGAAAGGATTAGCACATAAACTACAAGATGCTCTAAAACAACTTACAAAGTAGCTTTTCTCCATATGTATCTTCTTCTTCCAGCTCACCACCGTAAGGAACATCCCTCTCCTGAAAGTTGCCAGATAATCAATGATATTTACTTCCCCTGGTGGTCATGAAGGGAATAGACCTGAATAATGGCCTAAATTAAATATATTTAAAACCTAAATCTTAAAGTTGTTATTGCATCATTTTTCAGTTACCACTGTGTTTGGTCCAAATAAGAATAACAAAGTCTTATCTCGGATGTAAATTAGGTTAAAATGTCCCATTTTTAAAAACATCAGTTTTAGACAGTATCTCATTCAGCTGCAGGAATCTGCTGTTTTCATCATTGTATACACCTGATGTATTCCTCATGTATCCTCAGTGGTGTTTGAACAGTGCTTCACTGTCTCTAGTCAATTTTAAGAGGCTTAAAAACTGATTAAAATGATTTCTTAGTGTAAATTTGTAAAACATACAAAGGCGTCCTGTAATGAATAATGATGCGCGTGTACTGAGAAGGCTGTACTCACTCACTTTGTCTGGGCACGTTTCACTCGTCCCTCTTTTGTTTGTACTCGCATGAAGCCCGAGTCAGTCGTTGCTGCTGGACTGTGGAGAGGGAACCTTCGGTCAGCTCTGCAGACACTACGGGGATGACGTTGACGACGCTTTGTCCAAGATCGCCACGGTCTTCATCTCACACCTGCATGCTGACCATCACACAGTAAGCAGCCGTGCATCAGGTTTTAACTTGTAAAAACAAAGTTGGACCGCTCGACTTACTCTCGTTGTGATGTTTTTGTGTCAGGGGCTGGTGAAGCTGCTGTACCAGAGAGAAAGGGCACTGGTGAGTATTTGAAATACTGTTTCTTTTTTCTGGATTGAAGTGAAAACTCGAGACATGAAAGGTTGGTTAAAAATAGAAACCTCTGTGTGAATGTGTGTGTGGATGGGTGGATGTGTAAAGCGCTTTGGGGTCCTTAGGGACTAGTAAAAGCGCTATACGAATACAGGCCATTTACCATTTATACTACCTCCTAGTTTTGTGTAAGGATTCCCAAATAATGACATTCCTGGGTCACATGTGTCACATCTATACCTCCAGGCAACTTTGGGAAAGCCGTTTAGCCCGATCTTCCTGGTTGCTCCGGTTCAGATCATGACCTGGCTCAACCAGTACCACGACTACTGCGAGGAGATTCTCAGTCACATCAAGTATGTGGACGCAAAAACATCTAAACTCATTAGGACACACTCCACCTCCATGCTTTGAGTGCTGGATTAGTTAAGCTGAACTGTTTTTGCTGTTACTGAACAATTTCTTTGTGTCTTTGCATTTATAATAATTTTAAATTAATAGTAAAACCAAAGCACAATTGCATTTATGTATATTATACCACTTGCACTACATTATTTGTGTGTACTGGACGAAGAAAAGTCTGTTTGGTGTATTTTTGACAAACACAGTTGTCGTCATGTTATCAGCAACTTTCGGGGGTTTTAATTTTTTCTTCTGATTGGTTGAAAAGTGTTTGAGCTGTTCAGAGTAGCTGGAAAGATTCCTAAACTATAAATCATGTAATTACATGCAGTACGTTTAGGGAGCTAATTCCTGTCGTTGATGTTTCATAGACCAGTGTTTCCCAACCTTTTGGAGCCACGGCACACCACCAAACAAAAATGTCACAAAAAGCATATTGATCATTTTCCCTGCGCACCAGGTATAGCGTTATATTGTCCCCAGTATACTTCTTTTACTTTCTTCTGACCACTAACCATGCTAGGGCCTTCATCTGGGTCAGAGTTTTCTCCAGGACCAGGTCAGACTGGATACTTTTATTTTGAAATATGTATCTATTGCTGTTACGCGCTGCGTTGTCTCACTCGCAGCTTGACTATTATGACACAGCTTGACATTTCTTCTTCGTTTTCTTCTGTTTTACTGGCAGTTGGCAACCCATTTAATTAGAGCAGGTAGTTGTACTGCCCTCTAGTGGAAGAGAATGTAACTGCTCTGCCTGTTACTCAGGCCGGACGTTTAGAGCAGCGGTCCCCAACCCCCGGGCCTCGGACCGGTACCGATCCGTGAGTTGTTTGGTACTGGGCGGCGAGAGGTGAGGCTCAGGTGTGAAGTGTATGGTTTTCAGGGTTTTTATCGGTTTTCAGCGTTATTTTGTTATGGTTTTTATCGTTTACTCTGTTTTCCTGGGTCTTTTCACGTGTGTTATGAATAAATTTTCTTTTTTTCGGTACCGGTACTAGTTTTATTTTGTTGTATTTATCCGCGACACCTTAAAGGCCGGTCCGTGAAAATATTGTCGGGCATAAACCGGTCCGTGGCGCAAAAAAGGTTGGGGACCGTTGGTTTAGAGTACTAACCAGGTGGAACCAGATAATCTTCCACGACACCCCTATGTGCCGTGGAACAGTGGTTGGGAAACACTGTCATAGACTACTATTAAATAATTAACAACATATCATTAATAATAATAATGATGATGTTTATTTGTGCTGCACATATCAAAACCAGCATTATAAGAAACACAGAATAAAGAACAAAGGACCTTCTTTAAGTGTTTCTCAAAGGTCAGACTAAACTCGAGTTCTAACCGGTGATTTCATGCATGGATAAAGGGCTTAGGGAAGACTGAATACTTGGAGCTTCCCTGAACCAGTGATGAGAATTTCTGTTTTATTTGAGTTAAAAATTGAAAAAGAGCAGGTCTGTAATTGAAGAATCCACTTGTACAGTTAAATTTCCAAGTATGTTGTTGTTTTTTTACTTTATAGAAATATAAGACATAGAAAATACGAGTTTTGAGAAATGCTTATGGAGTAACTCAGTAACCTAAATTACTAGAACTATAGCAGCAGGAGGTCTTTCAGCCTTTAAGTTGCATTGACTGAAACCATGAACAGGATAACAGATGAGCATAGACACTGTGCCGTTTGAAACTCACTGGTTTCGAATCATCATCAGCTGTGTTTTGGCTGTCATCGTGTAGTTATTTTACATATTTGGGTAAGAGATCCTTGGCAGTTAGATCAGACTTCAGAAAAACCTACAAGCCTGTTTGTTTGTTTGTTTGTTTGTTGTCTGAACCAAGTAGCAAGTCATAATATTAATCATATAATTCCTAAAGGCACCAACAGTTAAAAACATGTCGGAGAGGCGTAGAGCTGCCTGTGTTGGGAGTAGGGCTGCCACAAACGATTTATTTTGATAGTAGACAAGTCACTGATTATTTTTGCGATTAGTCGACTAATCAGATCATCATCCATTGGACGTAAAATGTACAGCTTATTGCACCAGCAGCATCTGCTCTTATATAACTATCATTAGCTTACAGCTTTAAGTGTTTAAGGTATGTGCTAACTAAAAATAAAGACAAGATGATAGTTTATTACATTTTAATGACATTTGCAGATTGTTTTGGTGAAGTTTAATAAACTCCTTGCTATCTAAAATATAACAGGACACCGGAGTAAATTCTCGAGCATCTCACACTTCTGATAATCAGCTGTCTGCTTGATGTTTATTCAGCTGTGTAAAAACTATAACTTTAATCTCAGCCAAACCAATTTACTCAGGAACAAATAAAATACTAAAAAAGGCCAAACAATAACATTTTAAGTTATCTAAGTGACTTATATATCATGTTTAACCTGAGTAGCGAAAGACAGCGGTGGGTTTGAAAACGATTTGCCGGGAGTCCGGTGTTCTCACGGCTCTAGTTAGCCTAGCCCCCGGCTAGCTATCGAGCTAGTGGGTAACAGACGTCTCCGAAAACGTCGGAGCGCTTTTGAAAATATGTGGTGTCTTGATAAACTGAGCAGATATTTGAGGTTTACACAGCTACATTCTGGCCTGAAAATATGTTAAACGTTTATTTTATGACCCAGAAAGAATAATAAGAGTAATATTAAAACTAACTAGCTGCCGCCATTGTTGGAAACTGAGCTGGGCTGCGCTATGAATTCTGGGACACAGCTTCTTCTTCTTTGGGGTTTAACGGCAGCTGGCATCCTTGTACATGCAGTGCTGCCATCTTCTGTTTCAGTCCGTTATTACACTCTTAAATCCTACTACTTATTCCTGCGTCTTTTGTGATCTTACAAAGCTTCAAACGACGCATCGACTATTAAATCAGTCGTCAACGATTTTGATAGTCGATGTAATTGTGACTAGTCGACTAATCGTGGCAGCCCTAGTTGGGAGCGATCAGTCGGCTCAGGAATCCAAATGAATTCTTGTAGATTTGCTATGAAGGGAGAAACTCGTCCATAGAAGCAAAAACACATTTGCAGACTGCAAACACGACCAACTAAATGTTGGCCTTTAACATGGGAGTCTATGGGGATTGACTTGCTTTTGGAGACAGTCTCAAGTGGCCAAAACAGGAACTGCACTTTGGCTTTATGTTACATTAAGGTCATTCCAGTGGTCTAATGTAAGTCGTCTCTCTGTTACTTTCCTGCACCAGGTCCTTGTGATGACACCCTTCACACTAATCATGCACGCACTTGTCTGTGCTTAAAGGTGAAACGGTCAGTTTCAGTGCGTCGTTTCTCTGATTTGTTTTTCAGCCTCATCCCCAATAAATTTCTGTGCGACACCGTCGAGGTTCCCAAACAGAGGACGAAGTCATTCATCCAAGCGATGCTGAAGAAGAACAACCTGCAGCGGGTCAGCAGCCGTTTGAACCTCACATATTTATTTATTTATTTGTTTTAAGCCTTTTTAAAGTGACTCATCGTTTTATTCCCGTGTGTCTCCCAGTTCCACACATGTTTAGTGCGTCACTGCAAGAACGCCTTTGCCTGCAGCTTCACTCACCAGGAAGGCTGGAAGCTGGCCTTTTCTGGAGACACCATGCCCTGCGACGCATTCGTACACATCGGTTAGTCCTACTCAGACTGATTAAAGTCCATACGTCACCCAAGTGTATCTAGGCAGAAGCACATAATAGCAAATTGAGCGTCCGCTTTCGATATTACAGTGATTCATATAAGGTCATCTTGACTCTAGCTCGACTACATGGGTTGTTTTGAATAATTTATCCGATATTTCTTAATGCTCTCAATCACTCTTGTAGCTGGCAGCCTCTTCTAAATGGTTCCTCTGGGATCCCTCTTCATTGACTCTTCTTAAATTGCTTGACTGGATTCTGTCCAAGCAAAGCCTCCCAGAGACAGCCAGTGTTTCCCAAGTCTGCTCATTATAGATGGCTCAGCTCACCGGACAAACAGGGCATGCGGATTCTTGATCACGCTGACCACCTGATTGATTTCCTGTGGGACGGGAAGAAGCTCTAAGTGCTTCCCTCTGATTTGGGCTTCTCATTCTTTCTTTTTATAACCCAGGAAAAAATGCGACCTTACTAATCCACGAGGCCACGCTGGAGGATGAGCTAGAGGAGGAAGCTGTAGAGAAAAGGCATAGGTGAGTGAAACAAACTGTGTGGCTCTGCAGGTACTTTAAGGCGATTTAATGAAAATGTTGGAGGAGGAAAAACGAGCAGTCGGAGCTCCGTGTCAGCTAGCAAAGACTTCTCTTCACTCGCTGATTGAGGCGGCCGTTACTTTCCGAGTGCATTGTTAAATCTCCTCATTCTCCGCACATATCGACATTGATTTTTGTTCCTTTTTTACGGCGCCACTGTGAGCGTCCGTCTTCACAAAAGCGCGTTTTTATGTCTTTAGAAAACAACGTTCCCATCGAAGAGCGACGTAAATCTGTGACTTTATGACTCATCTTTTCTCACAGTACAACCTCCCAGGCCATCGGTATCGGCATGAAGATGAACGCCGACTTCATCGTGCTCAACCACTTCAGCCAGCGCTACGCTAAGATCCCGCTCTTCAGCGAAGACTTCAACGACAGGGTGGGAATATCCTTCGACCACATGAGAGTAAGTCCGGGTGCAGACCTGGCTGTGAGAGCGGCCGCGTCTGATTTCTTTGACGAATAATGTCTCACTGGATTTGACAGCTGGTTTCCAGATATCCTGTTGCACTTGAAGGCATCACGGGGACACTGTGTGAAACATGGTCCACAGACATGTGCAGATGGAGGCTCTCTTAATGATCACGCAGTCCTGAAAGTTTTAATACTATAGTGTTGCAGACAGGGGTCCCCATAGAGTTAAACTTGGAAAGTTCGACTCGCTTCAGTTGAAATTTCTCGGCTGTGCTTTCAGAAATGAACTTTTCTCCAATTCATCCACAGCTTCAGCAGCAGGGTCCATTTATGCGTTCCTAGAGAAGGTTTTGCACATTTATATACAACAACAGCAAGAACTTCAAACAATAGGATATTAATACTTTTAGAAATAACATTTTTTAAGGTTTTAAGGACATCTGTATATGTCAGTGGAGCTTAGTTCCTTGGCTTTCCACTATGATGAGGCTTGGCAGAGATCGGCAGTCATGGACTGATTTTCTTTGCTAATTAACTTTACCTACTCTAACTACTAACTAACTACTATATCATCTGCTTGGCATCTCCTTCAACTCCACTTTAAAGTTCATGGTGACTTTAATATCTTTAGATGCTTTCAAAAGTATCAACATCTTGCTTTTTACATTTTGCGTCATCTGATTTTTTTTCCCCATTCGTCTAAATAAGAAAATTAAAGAACAACATTGTGTCCGGACAGGATTAATCTCTTTATTCAGTGCAGTGGTCCCTCACTATAACGCGGTTCACCTTTCGCGGCCTCCCAGTTTCGCAGATTTGTTTGTGCACAATTTTGCATGCTTTTATTTTCTTTTTTAACAGCGGATTGTGTTCTGCATTAGAGGTGGGAATCACCATACATCCCACGATACGATATTATTGCAATTTTTAAAAATATTTTGCGATATTCAGATTCTGTACATAAAGGTAAACTTTATCAATATTCATTTTATCTAATATCAAAGTCTCACACTCAGTCTTTCTCTCATTTCAGTTTTATTGTTGACAAACTGAACGGTTTGTATTACAGTCTAGTCCAACTTAACTGAATCAACCATCTGGTACAATTATAGCTATTCTGAACTATGCAGTTTATGAAAACTATGCAGCCCCTTCAGCAACTGAAGAATTTGAAAGTAAATTAAAACAAAATATAATTTTACATTTATAAAAAAGTTTTAAACTTCATTAAAATAAAACATGTCTTAAATTAAAATAAGTAAACTGTCATGTTTATTGCTGCCATAAAAAAGTTAAACACATTTGGACAGTGAAGGAATGTCAGGATTCTTGCTCAGAAAAAGGATCAACATGCTCTGAAGTCAGAGCACAAAAAACTTTTTGTAACAAAATATCGATTTCTGCTGTCCCTGTATCGATACATTATTAGCAAACAAAATATCACGATGCTACACAGTATCGATTTTTTCCCCACCCCTATTCTGCATCCTAATTGGCTGTAGACCATGTCAATCAGTCTCCTCCATGTCATGTCTCCTGTACAGTACAGAATGCGTTCAGCTTGTCACATTTACATAAAAAAAGAACATTATGCTGGACACCAAATTCATCCGCATCAAAGCTAAAAAGCTTTATGAAACTTGAGCTGACAGCGAGGAGCAGGATGCTGCGGAGTCCAGGCCATCGACGAGTGCTTTTAATGCCAGCAAGGACTGGTTTGACAAATTTCTGAAATGCTTTGGACTTAGAAGTGTTTGACTGCACGGAGGCCGCCTCTGCGGATACCTCTAGAGCAGAGGCATAGGTGAACAACAAATTTAAAGCGATCATCAAGGAAGGAAGATATAAACCTGAACAAGTTTTAGTATGGCTGAGACAGGCTTATTTTGGAAACGAACGCCCTCTCGCACCTTTATAATTCAGGACGAAGCCAAAGCCCCAGGATTCAAGGTCCAAAAAGATTACGTGACTCTGGTTATGTGTGGAAACGCCGCGGGCTTAATGATAAAACCGGCGCTTATTTATAGATCAAATCCTAAAAAACAAACTTTGAGTGTGAAAATGTTCATGCCTGTCTGAGGAAAGTGTGTAGTGAGAGGTTTTACAGCCTTAAAGCATCTGTAATAATTAAATAAATAAAAAATAAAGCTGACTACTTTGCGGGTTATTTTTAGAACATAACTCCCGCAATTAACGAGGGACCACAGTATTAACAAAACGTGTGTAAAAACAGGAAGCTGGGACTAAACCTGGACCTTAGTGGAGGCTGAGTACTTTCTCCCAATGTATGACTGACATGATAAACTTCTGGCTCCTCAGCCTTGCTCATTAGTGATTGTAAGACACCATACATTACCAGTAAGACTAAACCAAAGCACGAGAAATGACAAATTAGTATTTAAGTTTGATGAAATATCTAGAATAGAATAGAATAGAATAGAATAATCCTTTAATTGTCCCACAAGGGGAAATTTGGTTGTAACAGCAGCCAAAAAGACAAATATACAGGACACGGAACAGAAACATACACAATTTTTCTTACATATTTACATTAAGGACAATGGTTACTATAAACAGAGAGTACTGTACAGTTATTAAATAAAATAAAAGTAATTACAGGTAAGAGGCAAAGCAGGTTGTAGTGCGAATTGGTTAATTAACTAACTTATTGCAGTTACAGCATTAATGTAAACATCTATGTTTGTTGGGAGCAGTTCTGATCGTACAGTCTGACAGCTGCAGGGAGGAAGGACCTGCGGAAACGCTCCTTCATGCATCGAGGATGCAGCAGTCTGTCACTGAAGGAGCTCTGCAGTTCAGCAACATCTACATGCATGGGGTGGGAGACTCTGTCCATGAGAGATGTTATTTTGGCCAGAGTCCTTCTGTCTCCCACCACCTGCACTGGGTCCAGGGTGCATCCCAGAACAGAGCTGGCCTTCCTGATGAGTTTATCCAACCTCTTCCTCTCAGCTGCCGATAAACTGCTGCTCCAACATACCATATCTCCAGTTAAAGGCACATTTAAGAACATTTTTTCAGCTGTTTCTTAATCTAAATGTTAGCAGAAATGCTGCAACTTCCAAGACAAGATTTTCCATTTTTTGTAACATATAAACTACCAACAACAAACATTTATACAAGAATAACAAGGAAATTATACTGTATATAAAACATTTACTGTAAAGAGTATAAATAAGGATAAAAAGTCTAAATGGAACGGTTCTGAATGCTTTCATTTAAATATTGTGGCAATTTCCTTTATTTTGTCTGCTCACAGATTCGTTTTGATGATTCCAAAATCATCCCCAAACTCATTCCTGCACTGAAAACCCTGTTTGCCGAGGAGCTCGGCGAGATGGAGGAGAGGAGGGAGAGGAGGGAGATGAGATATCCAAGAGGAAGCAGCTCTGAAGTGACCAGCGAGCATAAGACGGGAGCGCCGGACGTCGGCAGAGGTGCTAAAAGAGACCAGGAGGAAACAGCAGCACATGTAGAAACGAAGAGGCTGAAAAGCAGCTGATTCCTCTCTTTCATTTAAACATGAGTTTTGAAAGACTAAATAAATCCATCTTGAGTTATTTTATTTAAATGAGCTGGAGATTTTTATTTGACTTGTGTGGTCTGATTAAAGAAAATGCGCTTGTTGCATTAACTGTGCAGATCTGAGCTGTGACTGTAGTTTGTTTTTGTTAGACGGAATAAAGCAAAGCTCGTCACGTGTCCTTCAACAGTGATTTGTAATCTGTTTCCTGCTGGGGGTCATTTCACTTCACGTCTAAAGACTTTCTAAACTTTTAGAATAAAAATAGTTTAAATTTAGTTACATTCGTGTAAAAATAGCAACAAATCTATATAGTCTGTTCAGCTGAAGATAATTTGTGGCAACATCCAGAGCTAAAGTGTAATTTGCATACATTATAGTTACTTTAATGTCCAATGGAAGCTGACACCAAAAGAGAGTCAATCCCTGTGGATGCCCATGTTTAACATTGTAAGGCATTAAATAATTGTATTTACATGCTGCTGCAGTAACAGGCTCAGTCTCTGGAGTGTTTCCCCTTCATAACAACTCATCCAGCTGGATTCTGTAGGGAGGGGTGTGGCTATGTTGATAAACAGGTGTGCTGACGTGGGCACCTGGAGCTTATCGGTGTCTTCTGGATCACATCTGATGTGCTACTTATGGTAGCACTAACATGGTGACAGCCATATATGCTAACCCTCCAAAATACAGTGGATGCTGTCATGGTGGCAGTTTCCATCCTTTATGTAATCTGTGGCTTTAAGGAATTCACCAGAAGAAGTTCATTTTTCTGTTTTCACATCTTGCAGCAACTTATTTTTTCTGGTCTTTTACTGAATAATTTGATTTATGAACAAGCCACAGTCATACTGCACTTTTACTCCTGTTGAAGTCATTTATCACACACTGAAATGCCAAAAGGTGCAGATGTTCGGTGTCTTGCCCAAGAACACTTTAACCCTTTAAAGCCGGTCAGAGCAGCACGCTCCATTCTGCGTAACTATTTTTAAATCCCGGTAGCTCTGCAACCACGTGAGCTAGCGCAATAATTTTTTTGCATATGAAACCGGAGGAGTTGTACTTCCATCTTATGCCATCAGCTTGTCCTCGGTCACAGTTTCCTTCCACATATAGCTTTGCAAAAACTGCATAAAAGCACTTGTAGCAACAAAAACATAATATTCCAGAAACACGCTTTGCCGATCCGATCAGCTGTTTGTAACACTTCCTACGTCCATCAGCGTGAACTATCGCATGTCCGCCATTACCTGCCTGAAACCGGAAGTGATGTCATTTTGCGGAAATGTAGTTTTTTACCATCGGGGCCTCATGAGCCTATACTGGTGTTTTTAAAAGTTATCTTTGACTTTATGACTTTCTGTGTCGTTTCTGGGATGCTTAGGACCAAAATTGCACTGCTGGAAATAGTTTAATTTGATGCATATGCTGTTATTTTGCAAATTTGCAGTATAATATTTATTTTCGTTTTTCCTGCAGTATATAAAAATTGGTGTATTTCAAAAATAAAACTATGAAGACACTTAAAATAAATTTCCTGTGGTGGGAAACTATTTTGTGCAACTTTTTTGTATTTACAGTTTTGAGGGATAAGCCTCTTAAATTTCTCTAACTAGAAATATATGTTAAAAAAACAAAAACGATTTTCAATTTTTTTGTAGTTTATTGCACTTTTTTGCAATTTATGTAATTACTATGCACTTAATGCAGACATATTATTAAAATTTGAGCTATAATGGTTGTATTGATGTATAGCAACTTGAAATGGCTCTATAACATGTAAAAATATAATATATATATATTGCCAGAGCTATAATATAAAAGCTCTGGCAGACTTGGTCCTATGGTAGGTCTTAAAGGGTTAAAAGGCTGATTGGAGAAGCTGGGGATCAATGAACAGTACAATGTAATAGAAATAAATAGAAATGATTAGAAAGGCTTTAGGCTTTAACAAAGAAATCCATTCTTTCAGCATCAGATGATGTTTGAAAATTAATAAGATACCAGGATACTTTACGAGGGGTATGTTGAATATTTCCACACACGTCCACATGGGGGCTTCAGTGAGCCATCAGAGCTTCGAGGTACCTGTTACTGTGGCCTAAAGGAAAAATCATGGTAATAAGCCTCATGAAGAGATGGGCTATTATCTTTTGCCACTGGAGGGAGGGGCGGCTGCAGGAATCTCCTCTGCTCACAGCAGAGGAAAATGAGGAAAAGTACTGAGACACCAGAAGGGTCGGGTGTATTGTTAGAAACTACACTAAAGGTGCTGGCTCACTATGAAACTGTAGTTTGGCTTTTATAAAAGTTGCCTTTTGATTTGACGTATGACACGAGGCGCATACAGTCTGCAGGCATGAATGAACTTTGGTTTCAGAGGTCTGACCTTTCAATTACAGCGAACTTGCCCTCCGAGAAGACATTTACCACTGCCTTGTTCTCCCGCAACCCTTTTTCTCGTATGACAGTTTTACCTTTGTGTCTAGGTTCAAATTGTCAACATTTCCATCACTTGTGATTCTGCTCTAAATTCAAGGCAACAGTTAGAACAGATGAACTTCCTAAAAGCATCCCCTCCTCTTTCATTAGACAGTTGCCAGAACCATGAAGTAATTGTGCGTTTTCAGAGATTAGTGACTCGAGCGGTGGGTCTGCGATTAGCCTATTTTCTGGAGTGTGAAGCAGTGAGATGAAGATGCATTGCTCCTGAGCCTTCTGAGTCCATTTAGAGGCCTTTGCCACCGCTGAGGCCGCTTCTATCAGAGGAGGCACGCGTGATAAGCAGAAAGGGGGCATAATTGGGTTTTGACATAAGCATTGCAGAGTCAAAATGGTGGATTGATGGACCTAATCATCACTTGACCAGCAGTGAACCACCACAAATGAATATTGAAGACATGGTTCAAATGGATTTACCCGAGATTTCGCCAGCTTGCTTTTTACCCTGTGTGAGTGACTGCAGTGGTCTTCATTCATTCGTTTTTCTTTCCCAATTATTTGTATTTTTTTAAACTGCAGTAAATTAAAGAATGGATGCAAGCAGGCAACGAGAGAAGCTCACAGGGAAGAATAATGCTTGAAATGAAAGGAGAGATTGCTTTCACTTTGATTTTGATTGATATTTATTTTTAGTTTTCACTAGACAACCAGAGCTTTCACTGCTTGCCCTGAATTGCAAGCTTTTCTTCTTGAAAGTATTTGTTTTAGGATATGCAAAATTAAAAACAAAAAACTAAAGCTTTAAAAAGTACAATATTGTTTGCCAAACATATTGGACTAATAGTAGAAATCAGCACAACATAGAAATACACAAGATAGAAAGTAAATGACTTTTTTCTGTCAGTTTCTTAACATCACATTTGTTTCAAACTTCTCTGATCATTAGGCTTGTTTTTACAAACCTCACCACCTTCCCCTAGATTTTAGGACTAGCTTCACTATTGCCAAAAATAAAGACCCAGATCATCAAGGAATCTTTGTGGGTTACTAATGAAGCCTGCTGGCATCAAAGTTTCCCCCACAATGGTGACCATGTGAGACCAAAACTCACAGATTGTGAGGATGTGCATCTCTGGCTCATTAGGCACCCATTTGGACAACGATCCTCCACAGGAAGCTAATTCAGAGTCTCACATGTGTCGAGACTTTGGACAGTTCTTTTTCTTACAGTTTCAGCAACTTTTAAACGGAAGCCCTGAAGTTTAACCTGGAAGTTCTTATTTTTTCATGTTCTCTTGAATGAATGAATCATTTTAAACATTTGTCTGAATCATCTGTCTGAATATAGCATTAAAGGGAAGCATGTCAATATCCGATTTTTCTGAGTTATGCATTTAAAAGAAAAATAGATAAACTTTTTAAATTGCAATACGGCTTAAAGTTATGTGTGATTAGCCACTGAGTGACAGGTGGGTGCCGGTCTGCTAACTAAACTAGAGCACTGTGCTGTGTTTTAGCTGTTGTGCATTTTTTAATGGTATAATCTGACAAATAACAGGTCATCCTGTGCAGTTAACTGGACCAACAGACTATCCAACAAATGTGTAAATGAAATTCTGTGTACTACTTAGCATTAATTTGTAGTATTGGGGTTTTAATAATCACAATAACAACATGATGTTAATGTTTCTGCCATTTTGGATGTGTGACAATCATCGTCAAAATGTAGGGTTAAGTGAATAAGACCTAAAGACCAGCCAGTTACCCGTGGCAACTACTAGTTGCTAGGGAAAAACATGTATTTTATTGGTGAGGAGAAAAAAGTTCCTTGCTGTTGCTAACAGATTGATAACAGATTGCTGACAGATTGCTAACAGATTGCTAACAGATTGCTGACAGATTGCTAACAGATTGCTAACAGATTGCTAACAGATTGCTAACATTGCTAACAGATTGCTGACAGATTGCCCAGTTGACTGTAGTTTACATTGAACACGCTGACTTGTGACACAAACCAAAGACTGTTTTGAACCAAAGACGGAGACTGTTTGAAGCACAGCTTATACTTTGAAGGTGAAAAATCCCCAAATCTGGTTTGTGTTACACTTTCTCAAGTTTTGCTACTACACAGCTAGTAGCTAGCAAATGTTTGCAGACAAACGCGTTTCAAGTTTTATTGTCATGTACAGATAAATAGTGTAGCAACATTTACCTGTAATGAAATTCTTAAGCTCGTGTTCCTCAGCTTTACTTGAATATATAGAAAGTGTACATGTTAAAAAAAGAAACAGCTGGGAACCAAAAAAATCGTATTTGGTGCTAAACACACTTTGCGATTGAATCCGATTGCCACTATTTGCCAACCAGTCAGCGAATAAACATTTTTTCCTCAAGCAATGTGTGAATAATGTCACATGAGAAACCTCTGAAGCATTGTAATATTACACACACAACTATGGATGCATTTTGCTAAAACAAACAGAAAACAACTAAAAAAAAAGACTTTACAAACCAACGACGGGTGACATCACAGTGACTACATCCAATGTTTATATAAACTCTGTGAGAAGAACTGATTACTTTTCCCTTCAGCCTAGAGAGACATTGCTGTTGTAAAGAGTGTAGTTTTTCTTCTATTCAGCACGCAGCAAGATAAACTCGGTTAACCTTTGTTACATTTTATATCTAAAAAGCTAGATATTTGAAAAACTGGATCTCAATCTGCAAGATGGCATCAAACATATTTCTTGATAATTGGTTGAGTCAAGCCTGTAGCATCTGCAAATAATATGCTATGGCTAATTAACTCTTACCTTGGAAACCTGCATGTGCACAGGTGGTTGCAGGTATTTGTGAGCCCCTTGAGGGATTATTTTTATTATTACATGTGAGAAATCAAGGCTAATAAAAGCCTCGCTATCAATCCTGGATCTGCATCGTGCGTGGCTCGTGTGTGAGAGGGGAAGTCATTAAAATATAACATCTAACAAACAGACAGCTGTGCTACTCGTGTTTGTCATACTTTATTTGGTGTGGAATGAGGAGAGACAGATCTGAACAGAGCGGGACACCACCAATCAGATACACCTCCCCACCTGAATCCTCCACTTCAATGCAGAGTCAGTTATGCAGCCTGCTCGCCTCTCCTCACATTTAATGCCTGGCTGCTGATTCAGAGAGCGGCCCCGTTCTGGTCTGGCAGGAATCAAAGTGTGAGGTAATCTGAGAGGACTTGTGAAGAAAAAAGAGGCACCAGTTTGCGGAGCCTCTCAGATTGGAGGTCACAGTCCAGGCCGGCACATCTCAGACGCGCAGACAGGTCGGTAATTATAGGCGGAAGATCTATCCCTGCTGATTAGACCAGCTATTTCTACATAACTGTCCATCAGCTGCCATCTCACATCTTCATCTTCATCCACTCTGCTCAGATACCTTTATCCACCGCTACAGATCAGGCCTGAGCCCGAGGGAACAAATCCCGAAGCCTCAACCCACCTTCTCATAAAAAAGGCTACAAAATTATGATCAAAGATCCGAGCCAGACCTTTGATAATGTTGCGAATACAGTGAAAATGGCTTATTCAGAAGTGGCAGAGCAGCTTTTGTGCAAGGAAAGGAGAGGTGGTGCGACGCAGAGCATTAATATTCCATCTAGTTCTGCCTGGGTTAGCCTCTCTCACCGCCCCAGCATGGCTGCTCTGCATTAACAGACTGTCTGAGGGAGAAA
Organism: Neolamprologus multifasciatus; assembly: GCF_963576455.1. NCBI lineage: Eukaryota > Metazoa > Chordata > Actinopteri > Cichliformes > Cichlidae > Neolamprologus > Neolamprologus multifasciatus. The sequence continues at coordinate 3,686,388 of NC_140442.1, read as the reverse complement.
CCTCGGGAGGCTCGGAAAGCACTGGCTCTCACCTGGTCCTGCATGTGAATAAAGATCTTCTCCCAGCAGAGAAAACAATCAGCCGTTGTAATATTCACAAGCAGTTGGCTCACAAATCTCACCTTCCTGGTGCAGGCAGAACGAGGAGACGTTAAAAATGTTTGTTTTTACAAGGTGAACTGTATGTTTCTAGTTTGTTATTTTGACATTCAGATAAAGACTCATTGAGGATTAAGGAGCTTGAAGTGAATCAGCAAAATATGCTTGACATGCATTACTCATCACTTCTCAAAACGATGCGTTCAACGTGAATCACAGACATTCTCAGCAAAATATCAAATTGAGGATTATGTGGGATCTTTATTTTTCATGCTTTGTTTGTGCACTAAAACACATTACATGCTCCTCAAAAATCCCTCAGCTTAGTGTTTGAGACCCGGTCACTGATAAAGATATAGTTTATGGTCCAGTTTGTGGGGAATAATGATGAATTTCGTCATTAAAACATATAACAACATCTTAAAACCTCTGCAGAGGGGACAGCAAGGTGAGTTGCTGCTTTATGTTTTCAAGTATGGTGAGATAACTGCTAGCTATCCTATATGATGCAAAAAAACCAAAAAAAAAACAGGCGAAGCTTTAATTTAATGACGCTCTTTAGCTTCTTAAACATGATCATCAGAGACCACTCGTGCCATGCAGATGGAGGACAAGAGGCCACTTCAGTCAGGACAAGAATAATTTAACAGATTATAAGCCGTCATTATATCACTGGCATTAGCTGCTGAAACACACATACTTACACCCCTCATTAACATTTTTATTTTAGTGCTTTGCACTGCCGGCGGCTTTTGCTGTGCGATCATATATTCAGGTCATAATCTCTCTCTTTTTGTATTTATTGGACCATCAGTAATAAATTGATTATAATGCTTTGATGTTAATTCTAAACCTGGAAGTCGGCGACGTTCTCCTGCGTCAGTCGGACCCCACTGCTGTGAAAACTGCTGTAAAATGTCATTTAAGCCCGAATCAGACCGCAGTGACTCATTCCTACAGCATGTCTCCGTTTTTGCAGGAAACCCTAATAACTTTTCCCCTTTTTAATGATGCGCCTGTATCACTTAATGAAAATCTATAATGGCCTCATAGTGGCTTATAAAATCCTATTTAATCCCATTTCGTAAAGTGAATGAACTAGGCCCATTTAGCAGCTATTTAAACCTCATTTGTTTACTAAAACAGTTTAAATTTTCAGCGTAATGATGCCATAGGTTCTTTTTGTGTAAGACAAACCCAGGACCTTTGTCCCTTTATCTCCCTGTCTCTGTTTATTCTTATCTGAATATAAACCAGTATTAGGGAATAGAATGTCTTTATTTTTATTGTCACAGGTACAACGAAATTGAAAGGGGTCTCCGATTGGTGCATCATCCATAAAAATATAAAATTTAACAATAAAATTACTTAAAGTGGTAACAAGAATAATATACGTAGACAATGGCCTGAGCCCACATGCAGACAGGCATCAACAGTATGAACAACATTGACATAAAGATAGCTTTAGCCACCATGACGTTCATTTTGAAACGTCAACTTCAGGTTTCAAAAGGTTTTTAAAGCCACAAGTGACCACATCTGGATGAGGTGGAGGGATGCGGACAGCATGGTGGTGCAGTAATTGGGATTCACACCACACTCCAAGACGATCCAGCAGCAGACGATCGGTTTGAATCGACTGGAATGGGTGGAGTTACGTGTATCTTCCTCCCACAGTCCTCCCACAGATAGGCACACTGATAACTGCTAATTCTAAATTGCTCATTGGTGTGAATGTGAGAGTGAATGGTTGTTGTCAGAACAGCTTCTGACTACAGCAGAAAAGGAGTTAAATATATTAAAAAACTGGTTTGATGTAAATAAGTTATCATTAAATATAAAGAAAACAAAATTGATTATTTTTGGCACTAGACAAATGAAAAATGTATCTAAAATCAGGGTTAATGGAATTGAAATTGAAAGAGTGTACGAAAATAAATTTCTTGGAGTGATAATTGATGATAAGCTGAGTTGGAAGTCTCATATAAACCATGTGAAAACAAAAATGTCAAAAACCATTGCTATTCTCTATAAAACAAAGCATGTCCTGAACAAAAAATCATTATACACACTCTATTGTACTCTGTTGCTTCCATATATGACTTACTGTCTGGAGATATGGGGTAATGCATATAAAACGAACACTCTTCCTATTTTCAAGTTGCAAAAAAGAGCTATAAGAATTATAAACCAATCAAACTATATAGAACCAACTAACATTTTGTTTATTAATCTGAATACCCTGAAATTTTATGATTTAGTTGAATATAAAATGGCACAGATAATGTATAAAGCACAAAATAACTTGCTTTGCCCCAGTACTCAGAAGCTGTTCAAAGTCAGAGAGAGTCAATATGACTTAAGGGGAACAGATTTCTTTAAAAAAAAACAAGATAAGGACAAATATAAAGCAGAGATGTGTTTCTGTTAGAGGAGTTAACCTGTGGAATAGTTATGACAGTGATTTAAAAAGGTGGAGTTCATTTTCCTTGTTTAAAAATATGTTTAAAAATAGAGTATTAGAAAAATATATATATCAAGAATGAAAAGAGCAAAAAAACAAAAACAAAAAACAAAAAAACCTCTTGATTCTTTTGCTTTGATGTAGTTACTTATCTAAGGTGGAAAGTTTTTTTTTTGTTTTTTTTTTCTTGTTTATTTGTTTTGTTTTTGCTTTGTTTTATTATTTGCTTCGAGCCCTGTGTACAGGAGCTGCATGCTAAAAGATCTTTTGTTAAAAGGGTTGGCGTAATAAGCAAATGCTTCAGCCAATACCTTTTGATTAGCCTTGTCTCGTGCTTTCTTGCTTTGTGGTAAATCTTTGTTCTGTCTTCACTGAGATATTTGAATGCTAATCAATAAAAACATATAAGTTAAAAAAACATATAAGTTTGTCTCTATATTTTAGGCCTTTTGCAGCAGCTGTGAGAAGCTCCAGCACCCCCATGACCCTAAACTGGATAAGGAAACAGGATATATGGATGGTTGTAGTGTTATATCATAAGCTAATGCCAGCAGTATGAGTGCAATGCAGAGAATGCACAAATTCCTACTAATTAGTTACATAAAACACTACAAGGTCAGGTGACACTAAAAATGCACAAAGTCTGCACTGGACATTTCCAAAAAACAAACAGCACGCTGCAGTGGAGTTAATCTATGGCATATATCCATGAGGGTAGGGGAAAAATGCTGAGAATGCCACGTGGTTATTAAGCAAAGACAGGAGAGAAAACAAAGGCCAGCAAGATAAGAAATGTGGTTTATTTTCTGCAAAAGAATGAGAGAAAATACACACGCAAGGCTGAAGCATCACTTCTTTATAACCGTTTGGCTTATGAAGAAGTTAAAAACCAAATTGTTATACCTGGTGGCATAAAAACGGCTTTGGTTACTGCTTATAGAAAAAACAGGATGGATTCTGTTGCTGCAGTTGGGTGAAGAGACTGCCAGTGCCCGACTGCTCACTGGCTTGTAGCAATTATCTGAAGGATTGTGGATGTGTGTCTGTGAACTGAAATCAGACAGGAGAAGAATAATAACAAATTGCAAATCAAAACAGCCATTCAGTGCTCTCCATCCAGGTGTTCTGAGCATAGACGATGTCACGATGTCCATTCTGAGGAAGCAGCTGGCAGCAGTGGAGAGAAAACAGGGAGCACATCTGCAGAACAAAACCATATTATCTCAGAACGAGTCCTTTTCTGCAGGAGACATTATGACTTGTAGCAAGAAGAGTACGGATGTATTTAAAAAACAGTGATGATGGCTTCGTTCCATTCACATTTACACAGTTAAAAAAAAGCTGCTTCTTTGTGCATCTTGGATTTCTGGACACAACTACAGGAAACACAGCTGTCATTAGTGCCGTGCTGTTTTTGGAATAACAGGATAATAGGTGTGAAGAAGGTGGGCGACAAAATGATTTCGACCATCAGGCTCAAACTATCGTTTAAGAGGCCCATCATCAAATGTTGCTGCAGGATGGAAGAGCTTTGTAATTCGTTCACGGCTGATGCTGACCTGTTTTAATTTAATTCAAACATGTAGCAACAATAAAAGGATCGATGCAGCGGAGAGAAGTTCAAGGTCAACTCAATGACTGAAAGGTGCCCAGGTGTCGTGGCCGCAACACAAACTCCAATCATCGCTCCACCACCATCGCGGTGAAGTGTTTGTGCTGGTATGACATGATTGAGTTTCTTCAAATGTGGTGCTGTGGAGCACGGACAAACATCTCAACTTTTAGGTGTTGTTGCAAAATTCACACCTAAGATGTAGCTCCTTGTTTTTCTTCTGGTAAGATTGTGGTACTGTGCTAACCAGTGTTGGGGAGTAACGGAATACATGTACCGCCGTTACGTATTTAAAATACAAAATATGAGTAACTGTATTCCGTTACAGTTACCGTTTAAAAAGGTGGTATTTAGAATACAGTTACTTTGTTGAAATAAATGGATTACACGGCGGTACTTCCCTGTTTCATATTGTGGCGGGTCAGGACTGTTTGGGTTTTGTTTGACAGCTACGTTCTGCTGTTCCAGGCGGCAGCATTACGGTTGCCATGGTTACAGGGTGACGCTCTCTCTCTCTGCGTGTTTCCTGGGTGAGAGAGCGCCTGTTGTTGTTGTTGTGCTAAGCTAATAGCTACGTTCTGTTGTTCCAGGCGGCAGCGTTGCGGTTGCCATGGTTACAGGGTGACGCTCTCGCTCTGCGTGTTTCCTGGGTGAGAGAGCGCCTCTTGTTGTTGTGCTAAGCTAATAGGCAGAATGCAGAATGTATCATCATAGGCAGTGTAGTCCGTGCTGCAGGGAGAATGGACTGCCATACTCATTATGTGTCTGTGAGCGCCAGGTGGGAGAAAAAGGAAAAGTACGAGCTGTCATCGAGCAAAAACGGGAGCTGGAAGCATGTAAATATAATAATAACCACTGCAGCCAAGAAGAGAGCCTGAGGAGCCCAGTTGTAAGTAAGCTATTAAGACTCGACTGTACACCGTGTTCGTGTTTTCCTCCAAAAACAATAAGTTCCGTTGGAGCAGCCTTTCAACGCCTCTCTCTGTCTCTCGCAAGCAAAGTTGACCCAGACAACAAAGTAAAGCTAGTTTTCCGGCTACAAGCCCGACACAGAACCCACCGTATTAGCCAGAGGTCCCTTTACTACGGTTCGGAGCCGCGGACCTTCAGTAACAGTAATAAATCACAGCAATAGTACATTCATGTAGTTGTAAACAGCATGATAATATATTAAGTAATCCAAAGTATTCAGAATACGTTACTCTCATTGAGTAACGTAACGGAATACGTTACAGAATACATTTTGGGGCATGTAATCTGTAATCTGTAATGGAATACATTTTAAAAGTAACCTTCCCAACACTGGTGCTAACGCACCTGAATGTTCCACACCAGCTAACTGACGAAATTTCAGCCTTTATGGGGATGTTCGCACTTGCTAAAAAAAAGTGCATCACAGGTGATATGAAGCATCTTAAACTACAGTTTTCATGCTTGTTAATAGTTTTAAGTCTTCACGTTTCTCGTTTTCCACTCGTACTTGTGCAAATCATCTCTTACTTGGACTGACCAAAGAGGATTTGTCACTGGACAACAACTGTAAAGAGTTCAGCAGTTTAAATTGAAAATACAACAAAATGCAAATATTTGCAGTATTTTGTGGGATGTTAGTGAGGTTGATTGTTAAAAAAATGGTGGCATAAATGATCACGGGTCTCCAAATGACTCTGGTTATCTGCCTGCATGCAAAAACAGTAAATTAAAAAGAGATAAGCTCTCAGGGGGAACAAATGTTTAACAGCTTTATAAGCACCAAATTGTGCTACAACAGGAAAACTTGACATCTGCCGCCACACATGCACACACAACAGCAATCAGAGAGTTAGTCTTAGCACTTTATAGAGCCTTTTGTAAATTGGACAGTTTCTGAATTGTTTTTTAAGGCTTTTATGAGCCTATCGGGGGTTAAAAATGTGTTGTAGTCAACAGAGGACCGTGTAATTTCTTTAAGTTACTTGAAAGTCAATACAGTGTTATTGTGAAGGAAAGCTTGTGGGACCAGGTCATCGTGTGCTGGAATGAGGCTCAGGAGGTAATCAGATGTCTTACGCAGAAGCATTTAATGAAGCTCGGTCGAGGCGGGTAGAGTACAGTAATGGAGTTTGAGAGATAGAAAGCCGCGCTCCTTTCTAAAGGTCATTAAGAGCTATTTGTACTCGCTGTGTACACGAGTACACAACACTTTAAAGTTTCACACTTCAAGGAGGGAGATGAAATGCTGTGCATGGGAGGTTTTTCTGCTAAACTGGGAACAAAAAGTCCTGAAATCGGTTCCCTTTTGCACCACATACACAGGTATCACATTCTTACACTTTAGTAGTGACGCACTGCTGGTGAGTGACCACTGATTGACCCCTTCTCCTAAACTGTGAATGGTCTGCATTCTTGTACCACCTTTTTAACCTTGTGTTCAAGGTTTAATGTCTTCAGATTGAGAGTTTAGCTTCAAAGTGCTCTGAATCTTCAGTTTTTGATGCTTTTTTTCTAGTTTTGGCTTTGTGTAATTATAGAAAGGAGATCACCTCAGTATTGTAACAAACAGAGCGACCCCATATATGGATGAACAGTGGAGCGCTAGGTTTTCAGCCAATGCTTGAAAACTCTGTTAACTTGTACGGCTGCAGTTTATGGCTGTATGGACTGTGACAGACTAATAAACTATCTCCTTACTGTTATGTAGGTTTACTGGCCAGAACTGACTTAATGAGACTAAACATGAAGTGCATGAGTTAGTAGTCATTAGTGGAGTGAAGCCCAGTTTGGCCGTGCTATCAAATATAAAACTAAGTGTGTGGAAATGGCACAGACAGCGACACAGGAAGAGTCAGCTGCAGGTCCACAGGAAGGAGTCGTTTAAATAGCTGCTCTGCACTCAGCTCCAAATAGCAATTCCTGCAACACAGAATAGACAGAGCATCATCGCACGAGGCCCCGGGGCCACAACAAAATAAAAACTAGATTAAAATCCTCGAATTTCACTCACCAAAACTGAAGCACAAACTTCTCAGACTGGCGGTACCTCACACGAAGCCATATTATTTGTCGGGAAATTGCATTAAAAATGCCCCAAAAGGCACAAACGCTGCAGAGAGGTTCTGTTTTGTGATTCAAGTTAGTGGAGGTAAGTTTCTAGCAGACAGCAGCTGATTGATTCCAATTACAGGCAGCTCTGGCCAAAGTGCCAGGGTCTGAAGTCCAGCATGCAAGAAGGATGAGTTATAAAAGATCTGCGATGAAGGAGAAAACTATCTGTAGAGGCTAAAAACAGGCTGTAAACATACATTTTAATGGACGTCTATGGAGACTGATATGCTTTGGAGCAACCCTCATGTGTTGGATATCTGTAGGTGGTTTGTCAGTGTGATGCTATGACAAACATTTAAAGAAGATACAGGGCCTCCATGCTAATGTGTGCATGGAAATCTTCTTGCACTGTGCACGCTTTAAGTGTCATTTGTATGCAAAAACAACACATAATTGCATGCTAGATTTATCAAACGTTATAAATAAATGCACACTGCTAGGATTTTTTAAATATAAAGAAACATTTCACCACAGCAGGGTGCTGCAGGTAGGATGAGGAGAACAACAGCCGGCATTTTATGAAGGTGATTTGTATGAAAGATGAGATCTTTTTGGGATAAAACTGAAAGTTATGACCAGGCAGATTGAACGGGGAGCCCCACGTTGCCGGTCCTGTTCCATCTTTCCTTCGGCACGTTGTTAAGGAGCTCCAATTATCCCGAGTGGTCCCACATCGCACATCTCTTCGCTTTCAAACCCACTAGCCTTCAGCTTCCACGTCCATCTCCGCAGCTTTGATTTCCCCGCAGGCCAGCGTGCAGTCCTGCTGCATTCGTGCTTCAGAGGAAGGCTTCCCTCGCTTCTTGATGTCACCTCACACGTGTAATAAGAAGAAGGAAAATCTGCGCCCCGTCGTACTGTGTCCTTGTTATCCCGAGGTGGTAGAAAATCTCCCCCGCTTTTTAAAATAAGAGGGCTGTGATTGTGAAATTTTCGGTTTTGCTGAGTGAACACGAATGGGTGTCCTTGGGTAATAAGCTCTCCAGAAAGAGGAATGCAAGAATTTCCCTTTTCTCTCACAAATGCTAATCGGCAGTGAAGTGAGCTGCTCAAATTCTGCCGTTGCCCGTAAAGCCGGGTGACAACATTTCAATCCAGCTGTGCAGAGAAGAAAAGCATAATCACACTCTGCAGTGGCTTCTGTGTGGAGATGCTGTGAGGAGATAAACGCAGCCCCCTCGGGGAAGGTGGGCAGACAGAGACGGATTTGCTTTATCTTCTTAAACAGCGACATAAGTGAAAGGTTGATTTAAGAAGTCTGGAGATAATTAAGACCTCATCTTGATGTCAGCCCCCCCTTTTTCCACTGACAAGGCGGTAAAGAGCACATTGTGAACATTCACACCTTTAAATGTTTTTATATTAAGCTGATGCCTGTTTTTCCTTCTTCTCAAACTGTGCAAACAGCAGAGTTTAACGGGAAGTTGTTTTTGAGCGTGTTTGCAAATCTGATCGGACACACTGTTTCAGCATAAAAGCTGTGCCGTTCTGTGCTTTTGTCAGACTGAAAGAGATTACCACAGGGATTTACTATACCAGAGTTTTCAGATGATAAGTATGAAAACAGGAATATGAAAGGGTTTAAATTTTTGTATAACATTCACACTTAAAAGGGGAGTTTTGTATCGTGGCCAAGATTCCTGAACGACAGGGATGTGAGCAAAAAACCATAAAGAGTGACCACAAAGGGGAGCGAAATGACTTTACTGGGGCAGAAAGTCAGGAAATAAAGTGACTACAAAGAAAAGCAGTGATGCATCATCTTTATAATAACTGGAGAAATCAGTAAATGTCTGAAGTTGTTTGGAGAAGCGATTTCCATATTTTGCTGCTCTCATCACTTTATTTGTAGGAATCATAGTTGGTTATCTTTGTGAGGACATTCATTAACATTAATGCATCAGCTATGTCGCCTTACCCTAACGTTTACCATCACCACACCAAACCCAAACAGGGCTTTGGAGGCTGTGTAAGAAAATGTGAGCCAACCAAAATGTTCTGGCAACATTAAATCAGTCGGATGTTTTCTAAAACACAAAACGATTCTCACACAGCTAGCAGGATGTCCTCTTTTTTGTAGTTTCATGTATTTTTTTGTCAGGGAGGAAAGAACTTGAGTCACTGACTCATGCTGTTTGGGATTAACGATTCTTGAGAAAACTGCAACCCTCAATCTGCCCGTTCTGCACAGCCTCGCTTTGAACAGTCATAAATGCTTTCAGTGAACGTGTCCTCTTTTCAAAATGATTGTCTGCATGTGAAATGTTTATGGGACATCTGTAAATTGTAGCTACAGAAAGAAAAGGGGTGAAAAATGAACACTGAAGTTTTTATTTGTTTCAACATTTTCCTCCTTCATTAACTCTGCAGGAGGGGAATTTTCATCCATCTGGATACAGGAGTCGGGGACTATTCTGGATTACTCACCATGTTAATCACATTACATTTTTCACTAACACAGTAATGCAATACCTTAGTGTACTAAATTCATGAATTATTCTAAAGTTGCAATAATGTCAGTCACTGTGCTACAGTTTGGTTGGTGTGCAGGGAGGAGGAAATGTTTACAACAAAACAAGAGCGTAAAGTTAAAGTGCAAACTGCGTTCAGGACAGAAACAGCTGCTTCATATTGTTGACAGGACATCAGCTTTTTGCAAGCATCTGCACAGACAGCGTGCTAACACAAAGCTAGCCGAGACCCCAGAGTCAGCTGTATGCTGACCTCAGCCCAGCAGCCAGAGCCTGATCTTCAACAAAAGAAGCATCGAGCAGTCAGGACTGAAGTTTTGTTCTTGTTGTTGGTTTTATGTTCATATGTTACTCTATAAGAAAGATCATTTGTGTGTCCTGATCAGTGTTGGGGAGTAACGGAATACATGTACCGCCGTTACGTATTTAAAATACAAAATATGAGTAACTGTATTCCGTTACAGTTACCGTTTAAAAAGGTGGTATTTAGAATACAGTTACTTTGTTGAAATAAATGGATTACACGGCGGTACTTCCCTGTTTCATATTGTCGCGGGTCAGGACTGTTTGGGTTTTGTTTGACAGCTACGTTCTGTTGTTCCAGGCGGCAGCGTTACGGTTGCCATGGTTACAGGGTGACGCTCTCTCTCTGTGTGTTTCCTGGGTGAGAGAGCGCCTGTTGTTGTTGTGCTAAGCTAACAGGCAGAATGCTACAGGTATAGCTCTAAAGAATGTAGCATCATAGGCAGTGTAGTCCGTGCTGCAGGGAGAATGGACTGCCATACCCGTTATGTGTCTGTGAGCGAGGGAGGGAGAAAAAGGAAAAGTACGAGCTGTCATCGAGCAAAAATGGGAGCTGGAAGCATGTAAATATAATAATAACCACTGCAGCCAAGAAGAGAGCCTGACGAGCCCAGTTGTAAGTAAGCTATTAAGACTCGACTGTACACTGTGTTCGTGTTTTCCTCCAAAAACAATAAGTTCCGTTGGAGCAGCCTTTCAACGCCTCTCTCTGTCTCTGCTAGCAAAGTTGACCCAGACAACAAAGTAAAGCTAGTTTTCGGCTACGAGCCGACACAGAACCCACCGTATTAGTCAGAGGTCCCTTTACTACAGTTCGGAGCCGCGGACCTTCAGTAACAGTAATAAATCACAGCAATAGTACATTCATGTAGTTGTGAACAGCATGATAATATATTAAGTAATCCAAAGTATTCAGAATACGTTACTCTCATTGAGTAACGTAACGGAATACGTTACAGAATACATTTTGGGGCATGTATTCTGTATTCTGTAATGGAATACATTTTAAAAGTAACCTTCCCAACACTGGTCCTGATTAGGATAGACCTTTTTGTCAAAACTAATCATTATGTAGCAGTGCATTTCAGGTCATGTAACGTTAAAGGGATGTAACTAGTTGTGCAACAAGCTGCTTTTTCTGACAAGTAATTATGTAACGTACTGAATTACTTGTAGGAAAATTAACAAGTAATGTGTAACAAATTACATTCTTGGTGTAACAACCTCAACACTGGTTCTGACTCAGCCAGTTTGGTTGTATCCAGTTGGTCTAGGCCTCCCCTCAGTACGAGTCACTGAACTTTTTTTGTGCATTTTTAATGGAAATATTTGAATATGACCCACTGTGTCGTAGAGACTACCCAGAAATGATGGAAATGTTGATGATGGAAATATTTGAATATGACCCAGAAATGAGTGCTTCAGCTTTGGTGAATGAAATTCCAGGATTTTATTTATCTGCTCAATGATCAAATGACAACCTGAAGTCAACATGTAAGTATGGAAACCCAGTGGCTACATCAGCTTAAAAAAGTAAGTCAGTTCCCAATTGTTAAAACTGCTCATCATTCAAACCATGGCTACAGCTTGGCATCCAAGAATCTTTCTGGTCACTATGGATAGTTTCTCGCTTCATAATAACTCCACAGTGAATAAATATTCCGGGGTCTGGCTGCTTTGATTGAAAAGCAGCGGTAGGTGAGATCTGTTTGCTCGACTTCACCTGTCTTGCTTTAAATCACTGAACTGGACCTCTGGACTCTGTGGTCCCTTTTGGTGCAGCACATATGATAACAGCTGCCACCTGGTTTGTATTTGCTAGTTTCAGTTGGGTTTAGATTTCTATTGATTTCTTTTTTGCACAAAGGTCTCAGTGAGCCTTTCCAAACTGCTGGCTCTCATACTTCAATTTATTGTGTTATTTATTTTTTTACAGATAAATATTTAGTGTCATTGGTCTCTTTGTCCTCACCACGAGCTGCAGTATACCAGTACAAGACATTGTTCTGCAACACAATGCACGGTGACAGAGAAAATATTGCAGCTTGGTTGTTTTCTAAGCCCTTCTTCCTGCCGTCACCTTTAACTGTGCCTGTGTGTAAGAAGCTGAACTTCTGGCACTGAGCTCAGTATAGACAGAACTACACGGACAGGAGGACAAATCCCCAGTAACAGCATTTAGATCACATTTGTTAAGTGGATACAAACAGCATAGCCTGACAATCGTGTCTGCTGAATACAAAACAGCAGCTTACAGTAAAAATGAATGAACCCATTCAAATGCTTCCGAACAGACATACAAATTTACGGCGAAGCCAATTGTTTCTGAACCGGGGACGTTTTCATTTATCACGAGAAAGGATCAGGAGTGAAAGAAAGAAAAAAAATGTGGCTGTGAGACTGTTTCTGTTGTGACGGAATGAATGGAGCAGACTTTAGCTGAGGTAAGGGCTTCTGACTGTGGTGATGAATTGGTCGAGGCTTATTATCATTGAATAGTGTGGTGATATAATCTCAGCCTGTCCATAAATCCAATGCTGTGTCCTTGGTTTAAATTTTACTACATGCTACAAAAACTTTTACTGCTGCACAGCGACATATGGTGGTTCGGATTTCTGGATGGTCCGTGTGAGGTGCAGCAAAGCATGTGAAGTTTACACATAGACTGCATATAAAAGATGGATGTAGCCCCCTTGACGTGTTGGTGAGCTGAAGTGTTGCTGTTGCAATCACTGCTGGAGCTCTTTGACAGCAAACATCACAAGAACTGGGCGCATCTGAATGAGAAAACCGAGAGAAGTCGCAGGCTTGTTGTCTCTGTAGATGAGCGTCATAAATTATGAAATGAACATCATGTTGTATTCAGTAAGACATGAAACAATCAGGAAAATGTTTACTAATGTCACTGAGAAAGTGTGCTGAGGGTTGTTTTCCCATAAACTTCTATTAGACAGCAACTCTTTTGGTAACCACTGGAAGTGCCACCTGCTGGTCATTTGAAAGAATGCAGGTTTAAGGTGCTTCACTTTCTAGTCCAGCTTTTTTTAAGCTTAAGATAAGAATAAACTTTATTGTCTCACACGGGAAATTTGTCTTGGGCAAACAGTACTATATGTAGCTGCATTTTACGGAGCCCCGCAGGGGACATGGGAGAAAAAAAAATTAAGACGGACTTTTGCGAGATCTCGCAAAAACTTTTGCGAGATCTTGCAAAACAAACTCGGGATCTCGCAAAAGTTTTAGCCGCATTCTTCGGAGGCCGCCAGCTCGAAGCCGACCGGGAGGTCGAGGGACGATGTGCCGGGAAAGCGGTGTTCCTCCCGGCTGTAGTAGGTCTCGACCTCCCGTTAGCTTTGAGCTAGTGGGTGTCAGATCTTCGAAAACGTCGGAGCACTTTTGCAAATATGTGATGTCTTGTAAACCGAGCAGGTATCTGACGTTTACACAACTACATTCATGCCTCAAAATATCTTAAAAGTGTATTTTGTGACACAGAAAGAGTAATATTACAACTAAGTAGCTGCCGCCATTGTTGGAATTCAACTTTTGCGAGATCTTGCAAAAGTTTTGCGAGATCTCGCAAAACTTTTGCAAGATCTCGCAAAAGTTGAATCCCGAGTTTGTTTTGCGAGATCTCGCAAAAGTCCGTCTTAATTTTTTTTCTCCCATGTCCCCTGCGGGGCTCCGTAGCATTTGCATTATAAAACCCATCAAAAAAAATAAAAGATAATACAATAATTTGCCATGATACAAATCTGGCAAGCATACAGGTGCACGACGATGTGGCGCCGGACCTTTTCAAAAGAGCTAAGCTCCTGTTTGCGAGTGCAGTGGATGCTGGGAGGAATGAGAGATTACAGTGGTTATGTACATTCTATGGCAGCTACTCCCGTTTTGAAATGTCAAAACATTCCTCAGGCCCTCCGAACCTTTAACTATGACTCTGATCATCAAATAAGCCAACAGAGAAATATTTCTTTGTCTGTGTGTTTGCATTTAATTTTGGTCTTCTGACTGTGTGCTTGTTTAAAGCTGTTTCTCTGTTAACGGCTTCAGTTAATTCCTTCCATTCACAGGATATAGCAGGAGCTCAATATGCAAAACAGATCAGAAAAAAGAGAATCATGTTTAATTTTTAAATGGCTTTGTTCCATCACATGTAAATTTAATGCTTGGATTATTAAAAAATGTTGCCAGCTGGCAATAATGTCGGTGGCACAGAGGAGTCTGGGAAACTGTTTCACAATCCATGAATGTTGTTTCTAAGAGACACAGTTGAACTTTGAACCTGGGTCTTGCAATACATTAACACCCCTCCCCCCCCCCCTTTTGCTCTCTCTGTCGCTCGCTCAACTTTATGGATGGAGGAAGCAGGCTGGGTGCAGAATACTGAAATTCCATAGGTTGGTTGTTTTCTCAGTTCTCCAAATGTTTGTTCTTTCCTGGCCAGAGGGTATAAAGAATGTTTTCACTGCATTTAATTAAAATCCTCTGTTTCCTTCCTTCACAGCCTGCAGAGTAAATATGATTGTTCTGCCTCATTGCCTCACAATCCAAATCGAATCATAGACCCTTAATATTGCTACACTCCTATTTGTGGTTGTTTTTCTTCTTCTCGGTGCAGCAATACCCTCGCTGTCCCCGAAGCGATACATCACACAAAACAGCAGAAGCACAATAAAAACCAGAGAAGGACTGTGGACTGACTCTCCATCCTCTCTGCTGTCTGATGCGAGTTTCCCAAGGCAAGTTGTTTTTCAGCTGCTGGCAACAAAATCCGACTCTTGCTGTTAAAATTGAGGGAAAATAACAATGGGAAGAGATTCACCTGCGTAATCTCCCCCTAAGATGGCCAGCAGACGCAGCGGTGCTATCCTGTTACTTTCTCTAATCTGGATTCTACCAGCGTGAAATCCTAACAAGTATAGATCTCATAGTTTCTTTTATGAATTATTTCTGCTCTTTTCTACTGTGGAGGGAGACCTGGGGGACCCGGGCTTGTCCAAGCAGGGACATTAATTCTCCTGCAGTAGGCCTACATAGCTTGCAGTCACTCTATTTATACTCCTGCGTGAGTAACCCTGGATAAGATCTTTAAATTTGATGTCACAGCAGCAGATCGGACTGGAGGTTTGTCGAAATCTTCCACGGCAACAAAAAACATCTTCCCTTGCAAATATAACAAGAGCTGAGAGCTCAGATGCACAATACCACTGATGCAGTTTCATGCTCATTTGCTCGGAGTTTGAAGCATTAGCGCCTTGGGATGTGAACTCCTTTTATTCTCGTTAGCTCCTTGGCTGGCCTGCTTATGTTCAGTAACGACTTAAAATGAGATGAAATAGATGCACTCTGCATCTCTCAAAGCCTCAAGGCTCTCAGACAGATGACAGATTCAATGATTTATTGTGACAGTCCTCATCTTTGCAATGAAACGGAGGAGAGTTCATGCATTCATTCTCACCTGTCTCCAAAACAGACGTCATTTCTCTGATGCTGAATGATGCTCTTTGTAAAAAATGCAAAAACAAAATCTGTTTTTAGGCAAACTTCTGGTATTGCTTTTAAAATGGTCACTCTGGTTTCTATGGGTTCACTTTAATTAATGCCTCCATTTATTTTATCAGTTAATCACTCACATAGTCAGAAAATACATATAACAAGATCTCAGCTTATTTTAAGCTTATTGCACTACATTTTTATTAGACTTAAGACTGGAAAAAAGGAAAGAAGGCAGCAAATATTAACATCAGAGAATATGGATCCACAGTAGTATTTTGGGGCTGGTGTTTGAAGTAAAATACCTGATTAACCTTTGTGATATACACTATATCTCCAAAAGTAATAGCTCACCCATCCAAATCATTGAATTCAGGTGTTCCAATCACATCATAGGCACAAGTGTATAAAATCAAGCACCTAGGTATTCAGACTGCTCCTACAAACATTTGTGAAAGAATGGGTCGCTCTCAGGAAGTCGGTGAATTCCAGGAGGGGAGAATTTCCAGCAACAAATCCAGTTGTTAAAAGTGGAACCAACTGGGAATGGCAACAACTCAGCCACAAATTGGTTGGACATTTAAAGTCATGGAGCAGGGTCAGTGGATGCTGAAGCACATAGCGCACAGAGGTCGCCAATTTTCTGCAATCAATCACTACAAAGCTCTAAACTTCATGTGGCCTTCAAATCAAAAACAGTGCAAAGAGAGCTTCATGGAGTGGGTTTACAAAGCTGAACAGCTGCATCCAAGCCTTGCATCACCAAGCACATACATAATGTAGGATGCAGTGATGTTAAACATGCCTCCATCGGACTAGAGCAGTGCAGATGTGTTCTGGAATAACAAGTCATACTTTTCCATCTGTCAATCTGATAGATGAGGAGAAGGGATGCCAGGAGAATGGTACTTCTCTGACGGCACTGTGCCAAGTGTAAAGTTTGGTGGAGGGGGGAGTATGGTGTTTTTCAGAAGTTCAAATTGGCCCCTTAGTTTCAGTCAAAGGAACTCTTAATGATTCAGCATATTAAGACATTTTGGGTAATTTCATCCTCCCAACTTTTCGGGAACAGTTTGGGGATGGCCCTTCCAGTTCCAACATGATTTTGGCATGGAAACCTAACTTTGAGATGAATTAGAGTGGAGACTGTGAGTCAGGCATTTTCATCCAACATCAGTGTCTGACTTCAAAAATGCACTTCTGAAGGAATGGTTAAAGATTCCCCCAAACACTCCTAAACCTTGTGGAAGACCTTCCCAGAAGAGCTGAAGCTGTTATAGTGCAAATGGTGGGCTGACATTGTTTTAAATCCTGTGCACTACCAATCCATAGGGTTTTAAACTTGTCACTCATGTTCATATGTGTTGAATACTTTTGGCAATATAATGTATTGCTTAGTTCTGTGTAATAAATCAAGAAAAATTTACTGTACCTTGTTTGAAGTGACATCAAAACTGTGTTTGTCGAGTGTGTTTTGGTGTCATTTTGATTTGTTGTGTATCTCCTACGTTTTCCAGCCAGGAGCGCTTAGTTTAGCCAGTTTAGAGAGTGTGGGAGCAGGCCGCTCACTACCAGCATTTCTATGATAAATCAGAGCAGCAGCACAGACAGAGATTGTTGCAAGAGTTGGAAAAGATCCTTAAAAACCTCTATATTTACTTTGTTTATATGTTTCCTCTTTTAACTTGTTTTATTCCTACATCAGAAAATATTAGAGAAGACAAATTGTCAAACACAAATACAAATGGTTACTTTCTCATGCTACTGTTTAGCTCTATCGGTCCTCTCTTATTTAGCATTCTGGCAGAATTATTTTCATCTCTTGAAGTTGGGGTGGTATACAGAGTCCTCAGCAGTAAAGGGGCAGCAGAAATGTAGAAAGGCAAGACATTCAGTGATTTCAAATGAGAATGGGCAGAATTATGGTAGGAGATGTTAGATGGGTGGATCCAGAGTCAAAGTTTTCTTAGTTTCTCAAATTTAAGGTGAACCTTTGAATTGATTGGCAATGGGAGTGAAGGATATTGTTGGTTGAAGTTGTGACAGGATGGTGAATACTTGTATACGAGTATCTTCACTGGTAACCTGCTGTCAGTTATAGTACTTTTTGTGTGGACGCTACAGTGCTGCTCCAGTCTCCCTTGGTGGCTTCCTGGCCCGAGTGAAGGGTAACTTCTGCAAGAGATGGAGCGCTGGGAGAATTATAGGGTCGTGTGGTTAAAATTATCTTGCTTCTTACAACCTTTGGCACAAAGGTGGCATCCACACAGGAAGTGACTAGAGGCTTCATTTCAGTGACATCCAGCAGCTTCAAATGATGATAGAAAAAACAAATGCTGGCGTTTTAAAATGAGCAACTGAAGTGACTACCAATTGGCGAAAAGAATGCTGCTGACTGACATTCAGTAAATACATCAGAAGATTGATTATCTAGGTAACTGGACCCTTGAACGTATGCAACTAACCAACTGTCAACTACAAAGTGATGTGCAATGAGCAAATCATTTTATATATATTATATATGTGCACAGCTCATTAACCTTTACCAGCCATCAAACAGCCCTGCTCTTTAAAATACTGCCTCATAACCCAACAACTATTACCCAACATATTTGGAATTTAAACTCACAGATATCACAATTTTGATCATATTGATTGATTGGCCATTAAACTGAGACAGTTTTTTTCATCCGTGACCACAACTGAATGGATGACATTATTTGCTGCTTCAGAAGGGTTTTGGGTAACTTGCTTGTTCAGGTCATAAAATCTGCTTTATAGTTATGCAACAATTATGGGCATTTCTTTAAAGAAGTCACGTTGACAGCTAGTCAAGTTTTCAATAATCTTTTATGCTAAATTTGATGTTCTGACCCTTCCATCCACCCCAACCTCCTGAATGCATGACTATGTTCTGTGCTAAAAGATGATATGACTGGAATATAAACTGTATGTTTTTGGGTTACATGACTAATGAGTCTATTATTCTCCACGTAGACCTGACTTTGACAAATGTTGTCTATCATGGCATGGATTTTTGTTTAGAACATGTTTATTTCACATGAGTTGTTTAGATATTATCCAACTATGGCTAAACTACCTTTTTCTCCTCACAGGGTTGTCCTGTATACGATGGCATGTATAGATTGCGTTCTTGGCCGGGTCTAACTTTAAAAGAGGATTTTTCAATCTTAAGGGATTCTTGGTTAAATAAAGGTGAGATCCAATATAAAACCACGTGTTTTATATACAGCCCCAGGGCACACATACAGATCATAGTAAGGCAGTGAAAGGCCAGATAAATCCAGAGACATACAACTGAAGTAAATCACTTCTGCTGCAAATCTCCTCTGCTCTCCTCTTGCAATCAACGGTGCTGCACACGCTGAGTATTGCTTGTCCAGTGTAATCACAGAACAGTCTCAAAGCACAGGAAGCCTGGATGTGCACCGGAGGCTCAATATGACAGACACTTTTCAGATAAACAGAAAGAGAGAGGAAAAAAACTGTTGTTAGGTGGCTGTGCAGTTGTAAAATAACTTTTCTTCAGATTATAATTCAAGTTAAACCTAACACGGTAAAACAGACTTCACTAGTCTATCAAATGGGTATAATTTTGACATTGAAAGCATTGGTTTTGATCATGTTTCCCAGTTGCCTTCCTTTGGAGGTTTTCTAGGCATCCCCAGTTGGGAGCAGACGATTCGGTAGACCCTGAAGTCGCCGGAGGGATTATATGTCTCATCTTGTCTGGGATGATCTTGGGATCCTGTGAGAGGACTTGGAAAGCACTGCTCAGGAGAAGGATGCCTGGAATACAGTGCTTAGCCCGCTACCACCATGACCCAACTCCGGATTAGTGGAAAAGAATGGATGACAGATTTTTCCAACATACAGCCATCTGAAACATTGGGGTAGCTGATACGAATTAAAAGACACTACTGTCAGTTTGAACAATGATTGGCTGCGCACAAGGCTTTGTATTGACTTGCCCACTGGCAGATAAAGCTGTTTATTGTTTAACAGTAGGGATTTTCTTCAGTCTTGAACAACTGGGAAAGGACTCAAATCATTTGTTTGTTAGCTGATGCCTCGGGCAGCCCAACTGCATAGATTTTATGTGCTGAAAAAAAGATAAACTGATCTGTAAATCAGATTTGAAATGAAGGCAAAATGAAAACAATGACCACAACCACAGAAAGTTAAACTATTAATTTAATTTTAGTGGAAAACATCACTGGCCGATTGGCCAATTTAATTCACCATAATTCGATTAAGGTACTCATGTCTTACAGCATTTCTAATTGTATTCATCACATACTGGATCAAAACTGGTCTCCAAAAATGTCCTATTTTACAGTGCACACAGATCTTTGTGAGTTATATCTGTTCAGGTGCTCATTAATGCAAATATCTAATCAGCCAGTCACATGGCAGCAACTCAATATGTTTGTTCATTTAGGCATGCAACGAGGACACTATCAAGAAGTCTTGCCGAAGCATCAGATTGTGGGAAAAAGGTGAATTTATTGACTTTAAATGTGACGTGGTTGCCAGATAAGCCCTGTTTATTATATGGATTATCAATAAAAAGTAGCGCTGGTGGTTGTATAATTGTGAGGGATATCTGCTTGCACATTTTGGGCTTCATAATGCCAGCTGAGCATCATTTAAACCCCACAACCGGTCCATCCCTTTACAACTGCAGTGTACCCATCTACCAAGGGCTGCTTCAGGCAGAATGACGCGCCACACCACAAAGCTCATCTCAAACTGGTTTATTGAACATTACAATGAGTTCACTGTCCTCAAACGGCTTCCACAGTCACCAGAGCTTAATCCAGTAGAGCACTGGATTGGGATGTGGTGGAATGGGAAATTAGATTGTGGCTGTGTAGCTGACAAATCTGCAGCAAATGTGTGATGCTATCATATCAACATGAACCAAAGGCTCTGAGCAATGTTTCCTTCATGTTATTGAATCTGTTCGATGAAGACTTGAAGCAATCCTGAGGGCAAAAGGGGGGAAACGTGTTAGTAATCATCATCATATCACAGGACAAGTGAGATTAGTCTTTGGTAGCAGCATTAGCGGGATCAAATGTTAGCATGATAGCATAAATAACTTGCATGTAACTACAGGGCTCTCCAAAAAGCAGGGACTTCCTGTTGCGTCACTGTTTTCTCTTCTATTCTTTACCAAAGGAGATCAATGTAAAAATCAAGCTAAACTGTCATTAGATGGCAGCCATGCATCAGTGTGTTGCCTCCTTTACTCCTCATTAATTTGCAAGTAACCAAAACCTGCTCAAACATGATTGGACAAAAGCACTTAAAGATGAACGTAAACCAGAAGCTTCAGGGACCAATAATCATCTCCCTTGTCTGCAGATTCTGCACATTCATATGCAGAGCTATGTTTATAGAGATTTGTATTAGTGTAACATTGAACATCTCATGCCTTTGGGAGAACACAGGTATTAGCTGTTCAGTGTTACAGGGTGAGGCATCCCCCTCATGTCGGGAGGAATGAAAACAATATTCATACAATACAAATGATGACCTGGGTCATAACAATCTGCTGAGATTGGGTTGATCTCTTTGTTCTGCATCCCTCACCAAGAACAAATGATTGTTCTTGGTCTTCTTGTCCTCCTCTCATGCTTATTCACCTCATGCTCTGAGATTGTTTCCATCCAGTTTTGTTACCAACATTCAACCCACTCTTGCTGCACTCTGAACCGTTTTATTGGTTTCTTCCCATAACAATCAACTTGTCTTGTGAACAAAAACATTTTTTTCCATGCATTGCTGCTTCCATTGGTTTTATCTGCAGAAAATATATAAAGGCAGACTGCAGTGGGTGAAATTTGTCTGCTTTTTTTACTTGCATATTGTCAAATCAGAGACAACTTGGTATTCAGCTCCTCTTGTCTGTCTCCTTCAGCCTCGCTTCTTATTGTACAGGGTGGGCCATTTATATGGATACACCATAATAACATGGGAATGGTTGGTGATATTAAAGTCCTGTTTGTGGCGCATTAGTATATGTGAGGGGGCAAACTCCTCAAGATGGGTGGTGACCATGGTGGCCATTGAGAAGTCGGCCATCTTGGATACAACTTTTGTTTTTTTCAATAGGAAGAGGGCCATGTGACACATCAAACTTATTGGTAATGTCACAAGAAAAACAATGGTGTGCTTGGTTTCAACGTAACTTTATTCTTTCATGAGTTATTTACAAGTTTCTCTGTGTTCACAGCCATTGACATGTCGAAGAGGTTAACACGTGAGGAGCGGATCGAAATTGTGTTGATATCTGGTGAACGCAGTAACCGGGTCATTGCAGCAGATTTCAATGCAAGACACCCTACGAGAACACCCATCTCCCATGCTACAGTTAGCAAACTGCTTGCTAAGGTTCATGAAACTGGTTCAGTGTTGGATTTGCCAAAATGTGGACGCAAGAAAACTGTCACTAATGAAGAAACATCAGTGGCTGTCCTAGCTTCATTCAGCAAGAGCCTACAGCGTAGCACTTGCCGCATGTCACTGGAGACTGGCATTAGTCGAACAGAATTTGCAGAATGGGCAATACAAAAACTGGAACAGGACCCTCAGTTCACGCAGAAGATTTTGTTCAGTGATGAGGCAAACTTTTATGTGAATGGTGAAGTTAACAAACAAAACCACCACTATTGGTCTGACACTAACCCACATTGGATGGATCCCTCCAAGACTGTTGGAACAACAAAAGTGATGGTTTGGTGTGGTATATGGGGCACAACGATAGTGAGTCCATTCTTCATCAATGGAAACCTCAAGCCCACTGGATATTTGAAATTGCTACATGATGATGTGTTTCCCTCTTTATGCACTGAAGCTGGCACGTTCCCTGAGGTTTTTTTTGTGACATTACCAATAAGTTTGATGTGTCACATGGCCCTCTTCCTATTGAAAAAAACAAAAGTTGTATCCAAGATGGCCGACTTCTAAATGGCCACCATGGTCACCACCCATCTTGAGGAGTTTGCCCCCTCACATATACTAATGTGCCACAAACAGGATTTTAATATCACCAACCATTCCCATGTTATTACGGTGTCTCCATATAAATGGCCCACCCTGTAGAATCATTCACTCCACATTAGAAAGCAAGAAGCCAAGAGGAGCTGTGAAACCATATTGCAAAGAGTCTATTTTAAAGCTATTACTGATGCTGAATCCTTCTCAGGAATATAATTTCCTTCGTGTTTCTCTGGTGTCCTAATTTGTGCTATGGAGATATTGCTTGTTTGTCAGCATAATAGGCCACGCAGAGAAGTAATGGCCACACCGCCGTGTAGTTGCATTCTTTCTCTTCTCATCCTTCACTCATTATTCCTCCTCTGGTATGTGCCGCTGCATTAAGGGCCAGGTCTCCCTTCATTGCTGGTCAAATGGCTGCTCTTTCTTCTTCTGTTTCCTTCTCATTGTGGGAGTCGGGGATAGAGGGCAAATCTCCCGGGGAAACAGAATCTAGACCAAAGCCTTCCTATGCGCCGGCTTCATAATTAAATTGGCAGATTAAATTCTCCCTTATTGTGCAGGATTTAATGAATATTCACTTGGCTTTGGATCGTCTGGGTGATGTGAGCTTTGCTTTAGTTATCACATTGACCCCATCAGACTCCTAACCTCCCTCTGCTCATCAGCTCAGCACTCGCCATAGACCTTTTGACTTAATTGATCCGCACCGTAGTGACACTTTGGTTTCCACTAATATGTGTATTTAAAGGCTGCTTGAGCCATCAATATGGAGTGATTTATCACCTGACTTGATACAACATATGTGAGAAGTGACCTTTTACTGTCGTTTCAGCAAAGGAAGAAGAATTTGATGATGTGTTTTCTCAAAATATCTCTTGTGATGATTGAGTCATCAGAGTTTATGACACTGACGGAAGGCAGTCAGCATGCAACCAACCAGTTTTAGCTTCTTTAACCCTGTAGCGACTAACACACAAAAAAACAAAGGCTTTTATTCATTTTTTAAAAATAACAAAAGCAAACCGAGCGCTACTCAGTGACCCCCGTCGACTGGAAAAAAAAAATCTGTAATCTGTTCCCATAACAATTCAATAAAAGGCTCTTCACTTGGACAAGGTCTTATTACCACATGAGTCACGGCTAATGTGTAGGATTACTTTTCTTCTCATGTATTCAAAAAGAAAAAAAATGTATGGATGTCATGGTGACATCAGTGGTCACTTTGAGTAGAGAATAACTTCAGTATTTTTACATTTGTATAAAAATCCTTCCTACTTGTTCCTACCTGGTACTGGTAGGATGCTAACCCCTTAGCATTAACAAACATTTTTCTGATATCTGTCTGAAAAGGTTTAGTTTTAATTAATGCATTCAACAATAACTGGATGGTTCTCTCAGAGTACTCTGATTCTATAGTGCCTTGCTTGTTATGCTAGCCCTGCGACAAGCTTGGGACTTGTCCAAGGTGCATTCACCTCCTATTACTCCTGCCATTACAACTGGGATAGTGGAAGAAAATGGATGGATGGAGGGAGAACAACATTAAAGCTTCATGCAGTCACTTCCTGTGGCCAGCTCCCACTCATCTGAGAAGGCCTTCTATAAGATCTTGGTTTGCAAAATTAAATCAACAACTTTTCCAGAACCCAAAGTGACGCTCGTTTAGCCCCAGTAACAGACCAAAATGTCAAAATAAATTAAAATAATTTGAGCTGTTAAAAAGAAAAATTCTCACATTAAGAAGCTGGAGCCATAATATATTTGGCATTTGCGGATGCATGTCGCAAACCTATTTGGATAAAGTGGGAACAGAGTAATTACGAGCAAAGCAAACAAACAAAAAAGCCTTTTGCCATAAATATAAGATAATTAGCAGCAGACAATTAATCTAAAAAGGCTTCTGAAACAACCCTGTAGTGACAGAGAGACGATTTTGGATTTCAGTCGAAGGTAACCGTATGACAAATGAGTGTGTTACCTACCACCCAGAGGAGAAGTAGGAGGAGGACAGGTGGAGGAGAGCTGGGGATATTTTGGGTAGCAACTCCTTTCATGCCATTATCGCTGTCATTTTGATGGTTAGCCATTCATTAGGCTTGTCCGGCAGCTGCCCTGAACCCTTCCACAGTGGCAGCTAATATGTAACGTGATTTCCACTGTGTGAATATGATTATGCTGTGTGACAGACAGAAGAGGGCAGGATGCGAGGGCAGATGCAGACAAACATGGAGGAGGTCAAGCATAATGAGGAGAGCAACCGGTCCCTCGTCCCGCCAAAGAGGCGGACGAGCTGACAACAACAAGAAGATTTGAGGAATTTGGGCAAAAGACAAACAGCTAAAAATGTCACGAGGAGCCAGCGCTGCATCATCAGAGAGGATCTATTTGTATGAACCAGTATACAAGAGCATGGAAACAAGGCTTGTGTCAGGATGTCCTGTCTGGATTTGAGGGTTTCTGACATGCAGAGGAAGCACACTGAGGTAACTGCTGTCGTAGCTCAGCTGAAAAACTGTTTAATAGATTCCAGACTGGAACACCATGGGTTTACAAAACATGGAAACCAGTGCATGTTAATTCTCAGCTCACTAGTCAAAGATTTGCCATTAGATTTTCAATATTCATCCGATTACAAGAGGTTTTTCTCAATCCAGAGCGAACCAAGTCTAGACTTTGCAGTTCAGATAAACTTCGGAGATATACTTTATATTTCTTAATCTCTTAATCTGTACAGTATTTCTTTAAGAGATATTGTACATTTTCTATAAGTTTCTATTTGTGCTCCATGCCTTTTGGATTGTTCTTTGGGTTATTCACCTGTGTGTTTATATTGTTTGGTATGACCCTGCACCATTGTACTAGGGAACCCAGTCACTGGGGGCACAACTCATTGTTCTACTGCTGGTCCAACCCAATTTTTTTTTATATAGCACCAAATCAAAGCAACAGTCACCTCAAGGCACCTTATAATGAAAGCTCAACATAAAATCTTTGACAAATCAGATATGTGGATCATAAAGAATGAGATTCCCATACCAGACTGGTCAAAGCCTGGGTTAACAATGACCATAACGGGTATTGTTGATGGTGTTGTTGGTTGTTGTTGGTGGAAACTGAACTACTGTTGGGCAAAGATGGAAAAGAGCAGAGGGGGAAGGCATGTTCAGAGGCAGTGAGAGAGAAAGGGCTAACACACTGGGCACTGTGTTAGTGTTAGTGTTACGTGCCAAGAGGTGTGGCTTTGCTTTTGTGTTCTATTTATCTTTCAGGTGTCAAGCCTCCACCTATTGGCCAGTTCGAAGTTGATTGGCATGTGTCTATTGGCTGGTCTGGGCCCAGTTGGCCAATCACACGCCGAGGATCACTACAAATGAGCAGCTCCCTGGCCAGCTGGTGGCTGCTGGCTTCTGCTATGACAAACATTTGCAAACAGGCTTCTTTGTATTATGTGTGGTGGTAAATGGTAAATGGTAAATGGACTGATTCTTATATAGCGCTTTTCTACTCTCTCGGAGCACTCAAAGCGCTCTATACAACATGCCACATTCACCCAATCACACCCATTCTCACAAGCACTTTATCTATACTTAGTGCAATTTAATTACATTCACACACATTCATACTCCGATGGATGCATCGGAGAGCAACTTGGGGTTAGTATCTTGCCCAAGGATATTTGACATGCAGACTGGAGGAGCCAAGGATCGAACCACCAACCTTCCGATCAGTAGGTGACCTGCTCTACCTCCTGAGCTACAGCCACCCCATGGTGGGAGGCTGGACAGGTAAGCTGGAGTACCCAATACACTGGTTGCAGGCGTTAAACTGTTAGACACACTAGGTTATGCGGTTGATGCCACTTTTGTATGTTTTCACTGACCTTTTGTTGAGCAGCTAGGTAGGCCTTTTGTTTTGCATTTTTGTTTTAGTTAGGCCCTGGGAGCTCTCGACCTCTTTTTGTTTTATTACTTTCTTTGATTTGGCTCAACCGCCCAGTCCTCCTCCCCCACCTTTTTTCTTATAGATTCCAATAAATCATTGATTGTGGTTGTCCGGTGTTGCTGTCTCCTTCCTGCCTTTGCCACCACCATGGTGGGGGGGACGTAACAGTTAGGATAAGAGGAAGCCCTCAGAACAGGTTCATGGATGTAGTGAAGGTGGACATACAGAGGGTTGGTGAGACACAAGAGAATGCTATGGATAGCGTGAGATGGAGTCAGATGACTTAAGACTGCAGCCAATGGAAGAAGTAGAGTACCAGGAGATATTTTAGCAAATGTCCCTAGTGACGTGTTTACATTGAAGCCAATGACAACCTTGACGCCCTTTCCTCCCTGGAGGAGGAGAGGGTGGTTGAACATCAGGTGTTTCATCATCTTTATATACACCTGTAAATGTTTAAGACATTTTAAATGAAAGGACAGGCAAAATATGAACAGCATTTATTTTAAGCTGAGTCAGTTGGTTTGTGTGCCCAATTTGACCACGTTCCCTTTTAAATCTCGTTACTTTATAAAAGCGGAAATCGAGACACATCGCCCCATCGTCACAGAGTGATGGTGCGTGTTTGACAAGGCGATAGACAAAACGTAGTCTGAACCTCCCTCCTGCACTCATTCTCACACCTTATTTCTGTGCACAATCGACTGCATCGCCATAAAGGCGCCATTATGTGTTGGGGTGATTGATTATTTTCCAACAATGTTCTCGCTGCAGCTCAAATTCTTTGTCAGTTGAGTCAAAGAATGGCGTCTTTTCAGCCAACTCTATAACCGTTTGAAGTTAACGGTCAATTCTTTGACAAATATATGCCCGTAACTACACCGTATTGACAAAAGATATTTTTATGATTGTGGTTCAGCTCATACGATTTGAAAAGAAAAACTTCTAGTACATCTTATTTTACTTAATTGATTGCTTCCTGGTTTAACAGCGTCTTCAAAAATGGTCTTTGCTGTAGAGCAATAACACTGTAATAACCGTGCATCTCCAGTAAGGTTAAGAGACAACGACACCAGTTCTTTTCTGCGCAGTTAGCGGCAAATTGGCCACAGCAGCCATACATTTTTCCCCAATCTGAACTTTAACAGAACTTGGTGACCCGACATATCGCCTTTGTGAACTTATACTTTAATGATCCCGCTGATTATTCTGATTGTCCATCAGAAATCAGCACTTGACCTCTGGAGAAGAGCTGTTTTATTCATGAGGAACGGCGCCTTTGCAGCAGCCTTGTGTTTTGAAGCTGATTTTGCAGATTTATATCGTGCCAGCCACTCCAGGCCACACGGCAGAGCATTAAAGAAACCCCAAAGTTAGAGAATCAAATGTTCCCACATAAATCATACAGTGTTATGAGTGGAAACAGCTCGGGTAAAGTTGAGCAACTGTGGTGAACGCTGAAGAAAATAAATCATTTATCACCTCTAACTGCACCGCTGAACCGTGCAGTGGTGAAATACAGGAGGTGGGCCCAGGAGTGCTTTGTCACAAAAACAACTCCAGTTTATCGCTACTGGACCACAAGCACTCGGCTATAAGGTGCGCCGTGAGCTGCAATTCAAATAAAGGTTATGAGTCAGACATGGGGTTAATGGAAGAGCTGAGGTATGAGGCTGACCCGTTACTGTGATTTAATGAACTGTTTTGCCTGTTTTTTGCACTGTTAAAAGGAAACTGTGACATTTTTGCCTCGCGAGCTATTATTTTACCCCAGCAGCAACTTGTCTCGACGAGGAAAACAATGATTTTTATCCCAGTTAACAACTTGCTTCTAAATGAGACCAATTTTCTGCAGCAAGCGGCAACTTACTGGAATTGGTTTCAATTAAGGTTTTACCTGAAGACGTTCCGCTGGAGGTCATCAATTTGGAAACGTAGCTCCTGCTCTGGCTAATGATGCAAAATGATCTTTTTATTTCCCGTATTGTTTTCGCTAACATCTCCTGTTCTCGCTAACGTCTCCTCTCTTCCTTCCTGCACTCATTTTCTTTGGTTATATCTGAGGGATCAGAAGGTGCTGCAGATTTATGGCTCCCTGGACTTGACCACTGACCAGTCTGATTCAGCAGATAATTGCTCAGTATGAACCGTTATCAACTGGACAACCAAGGTGATGTGATTTATTACCTAGATTCTCAGGTTAACTTCATCAGGAAAGCTGTCAGACCAAGTGGGATCAAGAGGAGGAGAACAAGGGGAGAGGTGCTGAAATGGTGGGAATGTAAAATTAATCCCTGGAAGGGGGAGTTGTTCAGCTCTCAGTGGTTATAAAGCAATTAAATACACGGAAAAAAGCCAGATTGCATGGAAAAGAAGGTGAAATTTCTATGCGACAGTGTACCCTACAAGTGATAAATTACAAAAGAAAGCAAACGAATAAAATAATCCACTGAAACAACACAAATCGCAGTGATGTATTCCTCATTTTATCTTATAAAAGACATGTTGCTGATACAGGCAGCTGAAGTAAACGTGATAAGAAGATAAATGAATTTAGCTGTAGCTACAGAACAAACAGGGATATCTTACAGTGTTATATTATCATTTAATAATGAACAAACACCTGAGGATGCACAGTTTGTCCTGCAGTAAAATAAAATATTGCACCAATGCCATGATTCATTTCAATAAAGTTATATGCACTGAAGGCACATGTAATTGTACTGTACAGTGCTAATTTACCTAATGCTACTTTTACATTGTGTCCACCTTAACTCTTGTTATTGCATTAAGTCCCACTCTGCTCCTTTTTCCGTCTCATTTTCTTCATATTGGAAGAATTATTCATGTTTTACATTTTTATAGTTGTCTAATGTTGCTGCTTTGAAATGTTCCTAATTCTTTTTGTTAGTCTCTCTCTCGTCCTTCTGTGCCGACCTGCAATCTATTTTTGTGTTTCACTGGGGGTATGGCACCTCTGGTGGTTCCCACCTTGGCACATTTGATCATCATCCACTCCTCTGCAGGTGAACGTCATACTCTGCTCTCTGTGGTAGTGTCGCTTGACTCACTAAGAACAGTAAAGAAGGAACTCGGCTGCTCGTGCTTTTGATATTTTGCCGTTTGAACTCTGTTCTTCTCTTCCTAGAAATCTCCCACTGTGTTCACACCTGTTCTGGATACCTGCCCTGATCTCTAAAAACCATGACCCCCCCACTGTGCCACCAGCTCTTTATTGTTACATTAAACATTGTTTCATCTCCATCTGCTTTAGTCTTCTAAAAACCTTAACACCTTAAAGGTTCATTAAAAGTGTTTTACGAACATTTACCAGGACAGTTTGCTTACAGTCAGTGTTGGGAAGGTTACTTTTAAAATGTATTCCATTACAGATTACATGCCCCAAAATGTATTCTGTAACGTATTCCGTTACGTTACTCAATGAGAGTAACGTATTCTGAATACTTTGGATTACTTAATATATTATCATGCTGTTTACAACTACATGAATGTACTATTGCTGTGATTTATTACTGTTACTGAAGGTCCGCAGCTCCGAACCGTAGTAAAGGGACCTCTGGCTAATACGGTGGGTTCTGTGTCGGGCTGTAGCCGAAAACTAGCTTTACTTTGTTGTCTGGGTCAACTTTGCTAGCAGAGACAGAGAGAGGCGTTGAAAGGCTGCTCCAACGGGACTTATTGTTTCGGAGGAAAACACGAACACGGTGTACAGTCGAGTCTTAATAGCTTACTTACAGCTGGGCTTGTCAGGCTCTCTTCTTGGCTGCAGTGGTTATTATTATATTTACATGCTTCCAGCTCCCGTTTCTGCTCGATGACAGCTCGTACTTTTCCTTTTTCTCCCTCCCTCGCTCACAGACACATAACGGGTATGGCAGTCCATTCTCCCTGCAGCACGGACTACACTGCCCATGATGCTACATTCTTTAGAGCTATACCTGTAGCATTCTGCCTATTAGCTTAGCACAACAACAACAACAAAAAGGCCTCTCTCACCCAGGAAACACGCAGAGAGAGAGCGTCACCCTGTAACCATGGCAACCGTAACGCTGCCACCTGGAACAACAGAACGTAGCTGTCAAACAAAACCCAAACAGTCCTGACCCGCCACAATATGAAACAGGGAAGTACCGCCGTGTAATCCATTTATTTCAACAAAGTAACTGTATTCTAAATACCACCTTTTTAAACGGTAACTGTAACGGAATACAGTTACTCATATTTTGTATTTTAAATACGTAACGGCGGTACATGTATTCCGTTACTCCCCAACACTGCTTACAGTGTATATCAAATGTGTTAAGGAGTTACAGTTTATGATGAATACCTGTTACCTAAGTATCAGGTAGAACCTTGGCATCTTGAAGAAGTCTATGTAAAGAACAATAATCTGTTAATGGTCATCAAAACAAGAATTGCGGATTTAGTCACAGCATAGCCAATCACCTGCTGAGGCTTGAAAATGTAGTTCTGGAGGTTGAAAGTGCTCTTTGAGCTGCAAAGACTCTTAAATTTACTCCTAGAGAGGAAGCACGAGAAAACAGTGCATGCAGTTTACTTTAACAACAGCAAAGAGCCTGTAAACATGTGTTCATGCCACTTAACAGAGGAACGTTATCAACAGAGCTCAGTGTGACGTTAATTAATGAGTAACTAATGGTAAAAGACAAAGCTACGTATATGTACTTCTGCAAGTTTGCCATTTGTGCTTGGATCTTCTGCAAGAGCATTAGGGGCCAAAACCTTATAGTGACTAGCCTCGCTACTTTCTAGCAGTTACTTTAATTGCTTTACTTTATTTTATTGGTCATAGCAAAAATAAAAGCTTATGGATACAATCACCAGTCAAAAAGATGGAAGCTATACATCTATCTTTGCTGTAATTTGCCTGTAAACTTCTAATGGATTCATCTTTGAATCTTTTCTTAGAACACAGGTGTCGAACTCCAGTCCTCGAGGGCCGGTGTCCCTGCTGCAAAACATCTGGATAAAATTAGTAATTCATTAGCAACACTCTATAGAACTTGACTCCATGCTGAGGTGGCGATTCAGCCATTTGATTCATGTTACAGCAGCTCATGAATGAATCAACACGGTGCAATAAAAGTACTTTTCGAAAATTTAGACTCAGAGGAAATGTTAATAAGTTCTCACAGATGTGGCAGCCTTTTATCATTTACTTTGACTCGTTGAAAACACTTACAACAGACTAAACTTTTGTACCACAGGGTTCCCTTTTGTTATGGTTTTGGGAGGGAGTTGATTTTTTTTAAATTATTATTATTTTTTGTTTGTTTGTTTGTTTGTTTGTTTTTTTGTTGTTTTCTGTGTGTGGGTTGTTGTTTTTTTGTTTTTCTTCCTTTTTTCTTTTCTTTCTTTTTTCTGTTTTATTGTTATCATCCGAATCTTAATGGCCTAATTTGTTTTGATATATGTCTTTATATCAGTTGGTACTTGCTGTATTGGGCCTGATATGTCAAATTACATGTGCAAAACTTTATAAATAAAGAGGGGGGGAAAAAAAGTACTACTTTTCGAAGTACATTTTTCCAAAAACTTACATTTATTTAAATTTACTTGCGCAAGGTTAGGGGTTGCCACCTCAGCATACATACATAAGTCTTGCTAATGACCTACTAATTTCATTCAGGTGTGTTGCAGCAGGAAGGACTGGAGTTTGACTGTCTTAGAATATCTATAGTTGTTCTCACAAGAACTGGATTCTACTTGTGGAATCCAATGCGAGGGGGAGCCAATCATAAAAAGTGGGTTTTCAGGAAGGGGCTTTAAAGAAAACCATAACAGCTCATTTCAGATAGTGAGGGGCTACTGAAGGGTGTAGGGGGTGGAAGATGGAGGGAGTAATCCTTCAAGTATGGTTACTGTAATCCAAGTCTTTGGTTGTAATTTCATTCAGAAGGTTTGTAGATGTTTGAGAAAGTGGACAGTATAATAGTAATAATAGTATTACTATAGTAACTAATAGGCTGACATTATGTATTTTTACTCCTTTTTCTCAGAGTGTGTCTCAAAGAAACAAGGCTAAAAGGAACCGATGTTACGTGGGCAGAAAATGACATCCACAGTGTTTTTTCAAGGACACCCCAAGGTAAGCGGGGAGCTCCCACTCCTCTGCATCACTGCTTCATTTGCCATAGGCCACACTGGAGTGCTCTCTCACCATTATCCCTCTCCTTCCACTGTGACAACAGGCTCTTTAAAACGCCTCCCACAAAGGCCGAAAGATGATTGCTGGAATGTGATTGGCTCTGCTGGGGCTGCCTGGTTGCTATGGAGCAGCTACGTTTTCAAAAGGCTGGTTTTCATACATCTCAAGTGGATGTAGTGACGCCTATATGGCAAGACTAGTAGGTGATTTGTCATGTCTCTGAAATTAGAGGCAGATTGGATTAAAATTTAAAGAATTTAAATGATCGTTGGGAGGAAAATGGGTCACTTCAGCTGCAAATAGCCAGACGATGAAGCAAAGAAAAGTAGGATTTTAATAGCAAACAGAACCCGCGCTCAAAGAATATCCAGTGTTTACAGTGCCGATATTAACATGGAGGGAAAGCAATGAAGCATTACACTGCAAACGTGCCTACAAAGAGATTATGATAGAGAAATATAATGTTTGTTCACTTTGTTTTTAAACTCTTGCATGATTTTTATATAATAATATTGTGCTATTCTTAGTGTATTGTCTGTCTCTGTTAATGTTTGTTTATAATGGAGCACTGTGACGAAACATAATTTCCCCTAGGGATCAATAAAGTATTCTGATTCTGATTTTGCTCTTTTTAGTAGTGAAAAACCTCAACAATGTTTGTCACATTTACTGTCATGGTTGGCTGTGTGGCAGGCAGGCAAGCAGGAGTGGTGGATCCAAAATGCAGGACTCAGACACAGAAGTACAACTTAAAGCGCAGCTTTATTGCTGGGAAAAACCTCTTACTAAACTAAACTCACCAAAAGACAAACAAAAACACTGGTGGACTAAAACACTGTAGCAGAAATACTGAGCTGGAGACAAAACACTGGAAACACGGAGGCAAAACACACAGCTTGTTGAGGGTACGACACGACACTGACTCAGAGAAACACAGGGGTCGTGTCCAAATTCATGGGCTGCTTCCTCCTGAGGACGCATTTGTAGACCGATTACGTCACAGCGACGCGCCGAAGGCTGTCCAAATTCGTAGACTCCTCCGAATGCAGCCGACAAATGCGTCCTCCTTTTCCCCGAATTTGAAGGATGGGTCGGGTGTGTCCTTCTTGGCCTACCATATCCCAGAATTCATAGCGCGGCCCAGCCAAGCTCCAGTTTCCGGCAATGGCGGCCGCTACTAAGTTTTAAAATTACTCTTATTAATCTTTCTGGGCCACAAAATAAACTTTAAACATATTTTCAGGCGAGAATGTGGGTTAGCTCGTTGATAATTAAAAATGAACACAAAAAACGGAGAAAGATTTCGGGGTCCATTTTCGATTTTCGTGCCGTGGCGCTGACAACCGGAAATACTCTGAATTAAGGGTGGGAGTAGATCGAGAAGGCTAGACCGTCCAATTCCATAGCCGTTTACTTCCAGCCTACCCGACCTCCTGAGGACCCGGCCCACGTAGACCGCGAAGGCCAGGTCCTCAGGAGGATGCAGCCCATGAATTTGGACACGACCAGGGTTTAAATACACTGGGAAGTAACGAGGGGAATGAGACACAGAAGGAGAGCACAGCTGGGGGAAATAAGAACTGATGAGACAAGGAAGCGTAAAGTGAACACATTCACATAAGACACGGACCTTCAAAGTAAAACAGGAAGTATGACACAGAGACGCGAACTTAACACGGTGGAGACAGCAACTAAGAAACAGACATAACCAGTAAGGCAGAGGACTCAATGAACCAGAAGACAGAGGGAAACTCAAACATCTAGACACAGACTTACACAGAACAGAGGGGACACAGAGAGACATGAAGGGCAAGGGATCAAAACTAGAAACCATAGAATAAATCACACAAGTACAATAATACAAAAATCACAAAGAACTAAAAACGCTGGGTCAGGAGACCCAGGACCCTGACATTTACATATTTAAGATAATACAACTAATTTTAATATTAGAGTAGAATAGCATAGCATAGCCCTTTATTGTTATTGTACAATACCTATGTCTACACAGTTTCAACCTGAGTAAAAAGATTCTGTTTTTCAATAATAATTTAATTTATTATGGGAACCAAACCTACTATGTGAAAAAGGCATTGCCTTCTAAACCTGATGACTGGATATGGCACCTTGGCAGCAAGAACTGCAGTTAAGTGATTATGATAACTGACAATGAGTCTTTCACATTACTGTGGGGGAATACTGGTCCACTCTTTGCTAAATTGGTTTAATTCAGCCACACTGGAGGATATTCGAGCATGAACAGCCTGTTTGAGGTCATGCCAAAGCATCTTAATCTGATTAAAGTCAATACGTTGACTGGGCCACTCCTTTTATTTCTGGTAGAGAGCAGAAGTAACGGATGGCCGCAGACCATCACGCTACCACCACCATGTTTGCTGCTGTGATGTTCTTTTTATAAAATGCTTTGTTAGTTTTATCCCAGATGTAACAGGACTCAAACTTTATTATTTTCCAAAGGTGTTGGGGATCATTCAGATGATTTTTTGGCAAATGTGAGATGACCTTTATGTTCCTTTTGGTGGGTTTGTGGTTTTCTCCTTGGAACTCTCCCATAGATGCTATTTTTGCGCAGACTCCGAGTGCTTTTGTGACCTCCTGAATGAGTCTCTGATGCGCTGTTGGAGTAATCCATCCTGGAAAGGTGCACCACTGTGTTTTTTTTCCATTTGTGGCTCTCACTGGGGTTTGCTGGAGTCCCAAAGGAGTAGAAATGGATTTTTAACCTTTGCCAGACTGAGAGAAGCCAGTCTGATGAAATTATTTGAAATCGTTGTTTTAAAATATTTCTGTAGATTGTGGAATAGTGTGCTCCTTCTTGGGATCTTGATTCAACAGGTCTGGCAGTAATCAGGCTGGGTGTTGCTAACAGAGCTGATCTCAGTTAAAAACATGGTTGATCACAGTTAATTTGTGATTTAACAAGTTTTCTCACAAATGGCCAAGCAGGCCATTTATTGGACTGTAGAACTGCTTTGAAATTCATAATAATAATAATGGATTGGATTTATAAAGCGCTTTTCAAGGCACCCAAAGCGCTTTACAATGCCACTATTCATTCACACACTGGTGGAGGCAGCTACAGTTGTAGCCACAGCTGCCCTGAGGCAGACTGACAGAAGCGAGGCTGTATATATCGCGCCATCGGCCCCTCTGGCCAACACCAGTAGGCGGTAGGTGAAGTGTCTTGCCCAAGGACACAACGGCCAGGACAGAGAGCACAGGGGTCGAACCGGCGACCTTCCGGTTACAGATATGCTCCCCAACCCCCTGAACCACGGTCACCCGTATGAGTGGTTTGCACTAAAGTAAAAACCACCATCACTTATGTGGATACCCCCTTTGGAGCTGAACAAAAACACCCTGATAACGACTGTGTTGGTCTGTTCCTTCCCATTCCATGCAAGGCCACCTGGGTTGGCTGGAAGACCGTTTACTTAGCCTGGCAGGGCGAAGGACACTGTCTCAGCTGAACTATGGACACACACATACATATACACTGATATGCACACACTCATCCCCCCTTCTTTTCCAAACGCCTTCGACGCTTATTCCCTTCCGATGCTGCACCCTTTACCCCCCTGTTGAGGTGTTTTTTTCTGTTCTCAAACTGATCTCCCTGTTGGAGCTCAGTCTGGGGGGAGTTATTTTTTCTCCTTATCTTTTCCTCATGTGGTGCATTTTCCATTGTTATACCTCTCTGACCTGTCTTCCCCATGTGATGTTTGTGTAATGTATGTATGGTCGGAGGGTATGGCGCCGCCATTGTGTGCAATAGGTCGGCAGCCTTATGAAATTTCCCCTTGTGGGACTAATAAAGGTATATCAATTCAGGTTAGGATAGCTTTTTTTCTTAATAAATGGAAAATGTATTTAACAGCATTTTATATTTATGAGGTTTTCTTTATCTAATATTAATTTGTTTGATCTGAAATGTTAAAGTGCAACAAATAAGTAAAAAGAATAAGAAATCAGTTTCCTTTTTTTGCCCTTTGTGTTGTCTAGTGATGAGTTCTGGTTCTTTTGATTCATGTTCTGATTTGTATTAAAAGTTAGTTTTATTTCCCTCACGATTTTCTTTCTCTGTCTCATCTTTCTGTTAGCGCCTGTTCCACCCAACGGGATGATTATTCTTGTCTCTTTTATTTCCTGTTTTACTTTGAAGGTCAGTTTTTTTTTCACCTGCATGTATTTCACTTGGTTTAGTTCTACTAATGTTTATTGTTCCCAGTGTGTATAAATAGTCCTGCCTTCCTCTTTGTCCTCATCGTTTGTCTGTTCTCCTCGTAGTACGGTCTGTGATCTGCTGTTTTTGTGATTCCCCATGCTCTTTGTTTGATCTCAAAAGTTTCACATAAAGGGTATTAATACCCAATAATACAGAATTTTACTTATTACTTATATATTGAGTCCCCATTCTGCCTATGTCTATGCTTATGTTTCCTGTGTCAACCCAATTGTTTCGTTATTATCTGACGTTGAACAACTCAGGTGTGTAAATGCTTCACTACTGTGGTTTAGTGTTTTCTTTCTTGGTTTTTTCTCAATGCGTAACAGCCAGAAAAACACAGAGACGTACTTTGATGATGTAAATTAGCTCCCAATCAATAAAGTTAGTGGGCTGTATCTGTTTGGTTTGCTTTGGTTTGTGTGTTTTGTACACCCACCATCTACCCCAGCCACCTCCTGAGGTTTCCAGTGCCAACACGTTCTCACTCCCAAAGCGTAACATTTTACGCTAGGTGACAAATCGTCAACATATTACGTTTTCGGCTACCCACCACGTTCCTACATGACGACCTCGGAAAAATGAGGAAAAATGAGAACCGTATGGACTCAATCTACACATGTTCGCTCTTTTTCTTCAAATCGCTTAGAAACACGCTATTTAACATAATTAAAGTCCTGGTTAA
The DNA here is from genome assembly GCF_963576455.1 of Neolamprologus multifasciatus. Classification (NCBI taxonomy): domain Eukaryota; kingdom Metazoa; phylum Chordata; class Actinopteri; order Cichliformes; family Cichlidae; genus Neolamprologus; species Neolamprologus multifasciatus. The sequence continues at coordinate 3,648,764 of NC_140442.1, read as the reverse complement.
GATCAGGAAAAAGGTTATGGTTAGGGCTAGGGATAAGGTTAGGTTTAGGGCAGGAATACATCACCCGCCGCGTACCATAAGAACGCCAAAGGTCTCCTTTCGCGTTCCTCAGGAACGCCGCGGGACGTGACAAAACGTCGGCATGTTACGCCTCGGGAGTGCTTTTTATGAATGAAGCATTTCTTTAGAACAAATCTGTGAATGTAAATCAGCCAGATATTAAAGCGAGGAAATAATTTGTTTCCATATAAACTCTTTTTCCAGGAGACAGGGTTTTGTGAGAATACAGGTAAAGATTGCTCTCAGCTTGGATGTACAAAACCCCGTGCGCTGACTGAAAAAACGTTCAAATCCAGGTGAGTAAACGCTCTGCCATTTGAGACCTCACACACCTCTCCCCGTCTCTCTGTAAGGCTGAAAAAAAGCTCAGTTTGTTGCCGTTTTAACTGTGCCATATAGAAAGGGAGACCCCTTAACTGACTTTAACCTTGTTGCCAACATTGCTGGGACTGTAATAAAGCACCGCTGTGCTGTATCAAAAGTATCTTCAACAGCTGGAAATAATTAATCTTGACAAACTAAACTCCAGTTCTCGCCGCACTACACTCCTCTACCTTGTAAAATCCATTATACTTGTTGATTATCTTCTAATTAGAAAGTAAATGTTGCCTAAGACACTGAGGCGGTAAATACGGAGCGTGGCGCCATGCATGTGTAATTGATTTCCTGCTCTCAATTTCCAAAGGATAACAGTGAAGATGAATTATTCAGAGCGTCCTCACCTCTCAGTGGATGGATGACCTTTAAGAAGGACTTTAGCCACGCTTGTTAGTACCTGACTGATAAACTCAGACCTTTCAAAGAGCTCTGAAATTCACGGGGTGAAATATGAAATCTGAGAGATTATTTTCGATGCCGGCTTGTCCGTTCTCGTCTTCGTGCGCTTGCTTTGGCGGGATGTGGAAAACTCAATTTGCCGTGAAAATCTGCAAGACGTATCGCATTAGGTCGGACTGATTGTAAACTCTTCGCGTGGGTGCAAAACTGAGGCAAGTGAAATGAATTTATCATTTTGGTTCCGCCACGAGATTTATGCCAGACGAATGAAGTGGTGCTGTCACTTGCATTTAGGCCTTTGAACTTCGATCCAGTCAGAGAAAACCAACCACCTGAGGAGATGAAGACGGCTGAGCAAACTTGCTTATAAACACTTCTTATTAAGTTGGATTCATTTTTTTTTACATCACAAAGAGCGGTTGTTTATCCTTTTAAATCCCAAGCTTTGTCAACATGACTTTTATTGTTCAGCAGTTGCTCCATTAATGCACTCTCTGACACTACGCAGAAGCAAAAGAAGCTAAAGTGAGTGTCTCTAGATAGCTCGAACTGCAATATTCCCACCATCAGTCTGAAAGAGAATAAAACATTTGCCCACTACACATGGTTTCCTTCCCAAGTGAAATTCCCAGACTGCTGACTGTATAAAATTCAACAACACTATCTTCCTTTCATGCATTTTTAAGAAGAGCAAAGGGATCCGGAGGCTAGCGTCACTTTGATCGTTCACTGGTTGGTTGGTTTGTTTGTTTGCTTTTCTGAAGCCCGGCACTCTATTTTCCCCTCTTTTTTACGTCGAATTGATAAACCATCTGCTCCAGTGACAGTTCAGAGCAGAGTGTCATCAACTCAGATTCATGCAGATGCTGCTGTCAAGCTGCCAGCCGGAGAACCAGAGACACGTCGTACTGCAAATTGTTTGTGTGTACGTGTGTGTAGGGGTGTTTACCACAGAACAGTGTGTGCACTCTTCCTATATTACCATTTATCTATAAGACTAAATGCACACTTCACTAGCTGTGTCCCAATTCAGTGGCCACATTCTCCAAAGGCTGCATTTAGAGTCCGATTACGTCACAGCGAGGCGACTGTCCCAATTTGAAGACTGAGCCCAAAAATGTGATTCAAAGGTCACATTGGTCCCCTTTAAAGACCCCCCTACCCTAAGGTTCACTGTGCTGAACCACCCGATGGGCTATTTCTTTCTTCCAAAAAATGCGTTAGAGGATTAGGCTTTTAAATGTAAGTCAATAGCTAGCTGTGCAAATGTTAAAAGCTTAGAAGCTCTAGTGCTTTTAAGCTCTTAACATTTGTATAAAAGTTTTTTTTTTTTTTTACCTAAATGTGTTGTTTTCTTTACCTAAAGTAAACCTACTGTGATTAACATGCTGGTCTTTCTATTTCATTTAGCTGAAAAGAGAATGACGACTTCTTCACAGGGTCCAAGACTTTAGCCACCGTAGGTTGGCTAAAGTCATTCAGTTTCCACCGCAGAAATCTCTCTGTTATAGAGCCAATGGTGGCAGTAGGGCTGCCACGATTAGTCGACTATTAAAATTGTCGACGACTAATTTAATAGTCGACGCATCGTTTGAAGCTTTTTAAGATCCCAAAAGACGCAGGAATAAGTAGTAGGATTTAAGAGTGTAATAACGGACTGAAACAGAAGATGGCAGCACTGCATGTACAAGGATGCCAGCTGCCGTTAAACCCCGAAGAAGAAGAAGCTGTGTCCCAGAATTCATAGCGCAGCCCAGCTCAGTTTCCAACAATGGCGGCAGCTAGTTAGTTTTAATATTACTCTTATTATTCTTTCTGGGTCACAAAATAAACGTTTAACATATTTTCAGGCGAGAATGTAGCTGTGTAAACCTCAAATATCTGCTCAGTTTATCGAGACACCACATATTTTCAAAAGCGCTCCGACGTTTTCGGAGACGTCTGTTACCCACTAGCTCGATAGCTAGCCGGGGGCTAGGCTAACTAGAGCCGCGAGAACACCGGACTCCCGGCAAATCGTTTTCAAACCCACCGCCTCTTTCGCTCCTCAGGTTAAACATGATATATAAGTCACTTAGATAACTTAAAATGTTATTGTTTGGCTTTTTTTTAGTATTTTATTTGTTCCTGAGTAAATCGGTTTGGCTGAGATTAAAGTTATAGTTTTTACACAGCTGAATAAACGTCAAGCAGACAGCTGATTATCAGAAGTGTGTGATGCTCGAGAATTTACTCCGGTGTCCTGTTATATTTTAGATAACAAGGAGTTTATTAAACTTCACCGAAACAATCTGCAAATTTAATTAAAATTTAATAAACTATCATCTTGTCTTTATTTTTAGTTAGCACATACCTTACACACTTAAAGCTGTAAGCTAATGATAGTTATATAAGAACAGATGCTGCTGGTGCAATAAGCTGTAGTTTTATGTCCAATGGATGATGATCTGATTAGTCGACTAATCGCAAAAATAATCGGTGACTAGTCGACTATCAAAATAATCGTTTGTGGCAGCCCTAGTGGCCAGTGACAGGGCGGGTAGATAGAGTTCACTGTTCTTTCCATTAGTCCTGTCAGCAAATTTAATCTTTATTTTTTTTTATCCCAAATATGGCTCTGAAATAAATGTTTCTTTGGATGCTGTGTGTCCTGCTCTCCAGGTATTCCATGTTACTCCAGGTGTTAACATAGTTAAGATGTTGTCTGCCTCTGATCAGAACATTTGTGGAGAAGATGAGTCTGAAGGGGAAAATCAAGTCCTTGCCAAAAAAAGGGAAAATTAAAAAAAAAATACAAAGTTTGCATTTGTTTTCAAATATTATCCGTCTTTATTTAAAATAAAGTAATTAATTCCTAAGCTATTATAAAATGCTCTTTATTGCTCCGTTTGTCAACTGCCGTTTTCAGTTTCCTCAGCCTTTAGGGTTATGTCGATCTGGATTCAGCCGACGGTGTGAGGGGGAAGCACGCTGCTGCTCCTCGGCCTGGTTTGGCTTCATGGATGAGGTGTTGGGACAAAGGCCGTCCACCAGGCCTCCTGTCCTAATTGCCTCCATCCGTGAGGAGACTCCAGGGCCAAGTTCAGCAGCGGGTGAACCAGGGAAGGATAATAAGGAAGAGGCGGAAGATGAAAGTCAGCAAGAGCCAGAGAGAAGAAAACGAAAGAGAGGATGAGCTGCTCAGTCTAATCAGAGAGGACAGCAGAGGGAGAGGAGAGTGCAAAACAACACAATTCTACCAATAAACAGTTAATCATGAAATTACCCTATTTTTTAAAAATATATGTGTATATATACAGCTATGTGCAACATAAAACCTGATTAATGAAAACTTTGTTCTCTCTTCTTCCTCTCATTGCAGCAGATGGCCCCGCCCCTCCCTGAGCTTCGTTCTGCTGGAGGTTTCTTCCGTTAAGGGAGTTTTTCTTCCCTGCTGTCTCCAAAGTGCTTGCTCATATGGGGTCACATGGTTGTTGTGGTTTTCTCTGTTTTCTTTGTATTATTGTAGGGTCTCTACCTCACAATATAAAGCACCGTAAGGCAACTGTTGTTGTAATTTCGTGCTATATAAATAAAACTGAATTAAATAAGAATATGTAAAATTACTTGCATGCATTACATGTATGCTGGAGACTCCAAGGTTAACCTGAGTGTACTGACAGAAGGACAGGTTCTTTTAACAAGGCCTGATTTTTGGGTGAACTTGGAGTCAAAGATGGCGTTGCTGGATCTTCTGGACATAGATCAGAGCGATGGATAAGGAGCCGTAACTCTTTTCGAACCGGCAAGTGGAACATCAAACAGGGTGGTTTCTTTTCCACTGTCAACCACATCGTCCATCACCACATCCATTATTATTAATCTTTAACAGCACCCTTAAAACAGGAATACTCGCCTGGCACAGTAATCGTGGCCTGGGGGGTACTTCCTCCAGAGCAGACATTCCAGTTAATGTCAGAGAGCACCACCGACTGCCTCCAAACGTTATGCCCCTCATCCTTGCTCAGGCTTGTCCTCCAGGGCCAATCACCAGCACCAACAGTTACTGTGCAGAACAGAACCTGCTATTATGTCCTGAAATGGTTTTAAAAAAGTGTAAGCAGATATTAAAATACAGATGGTCTAATCAGGTTTGTCAGAACTGCCCGTTGCTCGTTTGAGGTTTATTTAATTTGACTAAAGATGCTAACTCCTCTCATGTCTCAGCATTTTTAATTGAATTGAATTTTAACACTTCCTACATCTTTTTGCTTGGAGATACATTTGCAGATGATAAAACAGGATTTTTTAAAACTAAACTTTACTGACTTTTTATTTTGAAAAGGATGTCTGAGTGTATATCACCAGGTCTGAAACCAAAATCCACCAAAAAGGTGATGAAACACGTTCTGCTTGCCTTTCTGTAGAGTTAATTTAAAGGTTCTGAGCTGCAACATGTGTTTGAACTGACAAACTCGCCTGAGACACAGACTTACATTTATTGACATGCTGCCAGTTTTATGAGACTGTTTTAGAGTGAAGGTGCTGTAGCTTCTAACAGACCATGTAAAACAACAGCTGCATGGGGAAATCTCCACTTTGTTCCATTATTCAGCTGCCTTCCTTTGAAATTTGGCTTATGTATGATTGAACAAGGCTTAAATTTAGATTGGATTTGCTGAGAAGACTACTTGCTATTTTAAGCCCCAACTTTTGTCATACTGACGGAATCTGTGACATGGGTACAGCTGGTAAATGACATGGTTAATATGCACTCTGCACGGTCACTATAAGACAAGCTTGGCAGTGAGTAATTCTGGATGAATGACGACTAAAAGCTGCAGGCAAAAAGATCGATCCAGGCTTCAGAGTGGGTACATGTCAGCACTGGGAAAGGCACTCATGGCGTTGACTGTGACTGTAGCATGCAGGAAATCTAAAGTGGGTAATGAACACAGTAGATTTCCATGTTTAGCATTCATTTAAACATTTTAAATACAGTTGGCTCTACTGTTTGGTGCTCTGGAGGTAGCATACAGCAAACAGCTGTCTGGTCCTACTGCATAAAATGGGATTGATGAGCGCAGTTACAAGGTGCTAAAACACTTCGGGAACCAAAATAATGAGCTAAAAGAGGCAAAAAAAATCTCTTTATTTCACTAATTCTTCCTGGACTGAATCATTTAATATCACCAAAAACACAACGTTAGTTTAATCCTTAGTAGAGATAAAAACAACAGTGCAGGATTTAATCTTAATTTTGAATTATTTTTTTAAAATAAACTCAAAGGATGAGATTTATTTCCTGCTTTCAAAAAGGCCTATAAGTAGACTCTAAAGTTGCAAACAAATTAGATTTTTGGCATTTCATTCTGAAAGCCTTTTAGTACTGATGGAAAAATTTGCATCATCGCTCAAAGTCAAAGTGTTTTCTGGCTTCACCAGAATAAAGAACTCAAGTAAGATAAATTAGGAGGAGTGAAGTAATTTGGCAACTTTGTATGAGATAAGTACTCAAGAAAATATTAAGATGAATTATTTAGACCAACCACAGGAATCATTTATTACCACATGAATCTTCTGCGTAGCCGCTGCTTCCTTCATGCAGCCAGTGACATTATAAAGTTGAGACATGACAAACTGCAATGGAGTCTGTGGTACGGTAGGAAAAGGCTGATGCTTTGATTGTCGAAAAGAAGGAATGGGGATCGAAATGCAAGACTAAGGAAACCAGGAAATGCAGGTTTAGTGTTGATAATTTACAGGAAAAAAAACCATAAACAGGGCAGGAAATGGTAGGAATGGTGGAAAACTCAGGGAATGCGGTGCAAGGAAACAGACAAGCATAGGGGACGATGCAACAAAGGACAATGGGTGAGTGAGAAAATAAATACATGCAAGACAACGAGGGGAGAACACAGCTGAAGGCAATGCACCTAATGAGTCGGAGGGGGGAGGTAACCTTGAAACAAGGCACAGAAAACAACTGCTGTCAAAATAAAACAGGAAACATGACGTGGATCGTGTTGGTGCACTGGATCAAGCTGTTAATGAAGCTCTAATGTTTTGTAACTTGCACACAAGTTGCTTATGCAGCTGATAGTTGGGGTTCAGGGTGGGTGAGGGGGGGGGGTAAGGAGGGCTGAGCCTATCACAGTGGACATATTGAGAAAGCAGAAGCAGCAGAAGCTGAAGATGATGTTTAAACAAAAACTTTGAAGGCCAAAGTAAAGAAAGTTTCCATGTGAACATCAGCTGAACATTGATCAGGAGGTCCTCATTCAGATTTCCCCTGTGAGGTCTCCTACGTTGCCCCCAGCTGAGTAAAGAGAGTCAGGTTCAAATCCCTGAACTGGGGATGTAGAGCTACACTGCGTGTGGTCTGATGTGAAAACACAAAAGAACCTGGAGAAACTGGTGGAGGCGTCCGGGGAGGGTTCTTGTTTTTTTGTGAAAAGCAGGGCAACCTGCAATGGGTTCATCCCATGATGGTTGCCCAGGTCTTGCTGGCCCTTGAAAGTCAAGGGGAGAAGGTGTTAGTCTCATCTCAGGCTCACAGCAGGTCTCCGAGTTGAACCTCTGAGAAGTTGCATAGATCAAGGCAGCTACGGGAAGCTGGAGGGCCAGATCCATGACTTCCACATCTATACTGTGGGACAGGTCGCCATGGAGTTGAGACAAGTTGCTGTTTGTAATTCAGAGCAGAATATTGTAGCAGACTTGTTTATCTCTAATATCAGGTCCATGATTTCTTAAAGAAGAAGTCAAAAAGAGAAAGTCTGAAGCATATAGTAAAAAACTATTTTTAAATCATTTACTTGAGTTTTACAGATAACTCTAAATAGCGTTTAGCGTCTATCTGTGTAGGGTTTAAATAAAAGACTTTGTGTTACCATAATCCTCAACATCAAACTAGCCTCCAAGAAAAGTAAAACATAAAGAAGGATTAAAGTTTGAGAGTAAAATCCACCTGTAGGGTTTAACTGATGTTTGACTGGATCTTTGATTAAAGCCACCACTGGGAGGAATGATTCATGATTTGCTTTAATTTGTACTACTTTACTTTTCAGATTGTATCCTGAGCTGTGTTTAATAGGCTACTGTAATCACTTTCCATGGCAAAAGTAATACAAACTTGCTGGTAACTGCACAAAACACTTGCATGACAATTCTGCTGTTGACTATCAGCCAATGAACAATCAGATTTAGCCTGAAATGACTTGATTGCAAAAGACTAAAGTAATTTAAGGTGATACAGTGACGGTGCTTCTCTCTATCAGCAGCTTTAATTCACCCAAAGGATTTTCTAAACAGTAATAGCTGATACAAGTAATACTTAGTAAAATGTGCCCTGAAGCTCAGATAACAGCTTTATTTAAATGAAAATAAACCAATTTTTTTACACCTGCTAGTAAAAATAAAGTGAAATGAGAAAGAAATCAAGACTGTGAAGCGGTTTGTGGATGCATTATGAACAGTATGTTGATCCATGTTGTAAATTTCTTAATGAGCGCCGTATGTGGAATATTTAAGAACTTTTTTTGATGTGAGCTCTGAGGTTGAAAGCAGATGATTAAAAGCCGTTGTTGCAGGTGACAGGTAGCAAGCGAGGACGCCTGAGTAGACAAACTCAAAAAGATGGTTTGAGGGCAGAAAGCTGCTTTGGAATTTCTGCAGATTTTATCTTTGTCTAAATGATTTCTGATCTACTGAAATTAGATCATATGCCATTTTGACACATTTTCCCTCCAGCCCAGAGGAAATGAATCAGCTGTGGTGTTTGTCTCTCTGCCTCACTACAGCACGAGGTCACATGAGGCTTTTGTGCTTATTTATTTCCTCCAAAGGAGGATTTCTGATTAGTTTTTTCACCTTCTAACCTTCTGTCTATGTCCAAATCCAAGGCATGTGGTGCAATGGGACTCGTAGGATGTAAATAATTGCCGAGATAACTTGATAACTTTACTATTAAAGGAATATGCTGTTCAAATTCCTTTGAGGAACGAATCCTCAGTTCCTCACTGAAGAAGGATGGCAGATGAAGCTTTCCCTGAAAGAAACTCTGTTGTGGAAGAGAGTATCATCGAAAAGCTTCTTGCGTCAGTGGAATTGATGTCAGGATGATGTTTGCGTTGCTTTTAAGTATTCTTCTCCATATTTTATTGATGTTCCTCTTTGTGTTTCTCACTATTTCCCTTTTTGCTGTGTTTCATAGTCCATGTCTTCCTCTCCTTTTCAGTTCTGGTCACTCCCTCTTTTATTTTGGCAGTCACATTTCCCTGTGTGTCTTTTTTTTACTTCCTGTTTTTGTCCTTTTCCCTTCATTTAGCTTCCTAGATTAGCTTCGCCTATATTGATGTCGTCTATTTACATTCCTGCTTTTTTTCTCTCCCTGGTGTTCAGTGACTTTCAATTTATTTTTTGGATTTTTTTGTGGAGATTTTAAATTTTGACTTTTAAAAAATAAGAGCTTGGTTTTTTTTGTTTGTTTGTCTTTTGGACATACCTGCATCTTGTGTCCTGCATTTGTGTTAGGGTCCCTGGGTCGTAGACCCAGTGTTTTGTGTTTTTGGTTCTTTGATTTTGTTATTTCATTATATTCTAGCTTTGCTTTATGGGTTTTAGGATTATTCTTAGTTTAGGTTCTCTGGGTGGGGTTTGGTTAGAGTTGTAGTGTTCTGGTTTTCTGTCTGTGTTCCATAGTTGCTGTCTCCCCTGTCTGCAGTATCCCCACGTCCAGTCAGTGTCTGCCCTGGTCCCACATCTCTGTTCCCTTTGTTATAGTGCTTGCCTGTGAGTCTGTGTTATGTTTCCTGTTTTACTTTGAAAGTCCATGTCTCATGTTAATGTGTCTGGTTTTGCTTCCCCTTGTCTCGTTAGGCCTGATTTGCCCCAGCTGTGTCTCCCTCCTGTTGCCCATTCCCTGATTGCTCCCGCTGTGTATTTAAGCCCTGTGTTTCAGTTTGTCAGTGTCGCGATCTACTCTTATCTACCCTCACTTATGTTGTGTGTTTTGGTTTCCCTGCCTGCGTTAATGTTTGTACTTTGGAAGTTTGTTATTTTCAGTTCAGCATTAAAGCTTTTTTTGAGTTCACGTCCGTCTCCGGAGTCTGCACTTTGGGTCCTATTCCTGTCTGCACACAGCCGTTCCATAACAATTTGATACATTTACGACATAACAATGATTGATTGGTGGTGGGTGATTGAACCTTATTAGTCCTTGGTTGGGTCTTTTGCTTTCAGAACTGTTCATGGCACAGATTTGGTCACAGTGTCGTGATAACATCACATAATTGCTCCAGATTTGTCTGCTGCATGTCCGTTGAAAATAGTAATGGTTTAGATCACAGATGTCAAACTCTTTTCAGATCATGGGCCACATAAAACTCTGTTGGATTTCCATCTAGTTAAATCCCCCTTTTATATCTCTCAGCTGGCCTGGGAACGCCTCGGCGTTAGGCTCTCTGCTTAGGCTGCTGTCCCCGCAACCCGGCCCCAGATAAGTGGAAGAAAATCGATGGATGGATAAATTCTCATTTCTGTCAGAATAAAGAAGTTGAACTACACATTTCATCCCTGAGATATCTGAATATAAGAAAAAGAAGTGCCATTTCAACTGTACATCTCAGGGGTTTTTTTGTTTGTTTTTTTTACATGAAAATGGGCTTCATTTGTAACAAATAAATATGTAAAAATACCCCCAAAATTCTGGTGAAAGTTTTTGTAAATTCACAAAAAAATGTCCTTTTATTATTATTTTTATTTATTTTTTATTGTTTTTTTTATTAAACAAAAACTTGGATGTTTAAAAACTTGAACTTTTAATGTCATCTAATTGTTCTGTTAATTGCATTACTATTATTTAATTGCTTTGGTGTAACATGAATGGACACGTGGAAAGTCTTCATTATGGCAAAAGCTGTAAAACCTATGAAAATAAAATTAAGTCCAAAATCGATGTTCTTCTTTGTATTTTCCAAAGTCAATCAGTGGACCGGATCGGAGTCTTGCCTGTATTACAGTCTGGCTCCCCGGCCTTATGTTTGACACCCCTGGCTTAGCTGGAGAAGCTGATGAGTAAGAGGAAGGTTACATGGGCTTACTTATCTGCTTATTTGTCACTTAGAAAAAGAAACTTTATGCTAAAATCATTTAATGTCTGATCTACCTCAGTGAGACGTTTGTGTACACACATGCACGTCTGTTCCATAATGTCTGGAACAACTCAGTGTACGAGTGAAACGTGACACAATGATGGATATTTGTACCAAACCAAGGCTTTGTCCACACACTAGCAAACAAACATATGCAGTATCATCGCACCTGGTGACATTTGACTGCTTCTGCTGCCTTCAAGTACAAAGTAACAAGGGGACACCGCAACACAATGTGTCATACGCTGTGAGTAAACACCGTCACTGAGATCACAGCCGATATGGTTTAATTCAGCCTGGCAAATCGCCACAAAGGGAAACATGGCAGGAAGCGTTTCTCATTTTAGATACTCATCTTCTTTGTGTTTAAAGCGACCAAAGACTGTCACCCTCATTCTGCAGCCGTCACCTGTCAAACACCTCCTCCACGCCCTCAAACGCTGACAACCGCCCCTGGTGAGATCGAGAGGCGCGTGATGATGTTGAGTGAAGTGAGCCGGGATGATTACACGCGCACTTTCAAGAGCACGTCAGTGTCAGATGTGTATTTAATTTTTTGGGGGGAAAGTTTTGAGTGGCCCCGTCAAATCCTGTCCACCCCACCCCCCCACCTCCCAACACCCCCACGGAGAACACTCAGGTGTTGGCATGTTGACAAGAGCAGCTGCCTCAGTCAACCCTGTGTGCTGATAAGAAGCAGTACATCTAAAGACTGAATAATAGCCTGCTGTCCTCGTGCCTGCAGATCACTCCCATGCTGCAGGACAGCAGGGGACAGGCAATCAGCGCTCAGTCTCCGGGCACTGGGAGGGGAAAAAAACTGAGCAGTCCGTGCAGTCAGCGGGAGGCAGGTGGATGATGTGTTTACACTGACATCAGCACAACTGGGAAATACTTACGCAGCACTGTGTTCGTAGGTGGAAGATAAAGTTTGTGCACCCTTTGGAATTCGAATTTCTTCAGTTTATTCACAAATTGTGTCTTTGCTTGCATCTGTGTCACACTTATGCAGATGACTACAATCTAACAACTTTTCATGTGTTTCCTCCAAAGGCAAACGATGGGTTAAATTTAGTGACTCATAGAGCTTCCTGTAGCAGCGACAACCTCCAGCTCATGTGTCCTCTGGCTGTTTACGTGACTTTGGACCATTCCTCCTACCAAACTGTTATATCATCATTTTATCTGTGTTTGGTAATTGCCTTGCAAGATCAGCCAACCTCCCCTAAATGCCAGATCACAGAGTCCTGCCCTGAAAGTATTCCACACATGTTTTTATTCCTCCAACCAAAGCGTTCTGCACTTTTGCCACTTTAGCCTTTAGTGATGGGATTTCCGTCTCTTTTTAGAGAACCGGCTCTTTTGGTTCGGCTCACTAAAAAGAGCCGGCTCTTTCGGCTCCCAACCGGCTCTTCAGGTTGTTTCGTTGCTTTAATTTATTATTAACAATAATATAAAATTATGCACAAAATGAATTACTAATGTAAAAAAAAGTGGTTTCATTTATGTTTATATATAAATATGCGGTGGCCCCCAGAGACGAAGCACGTACAAACTCCAAAACACATTTCTAGCATGAACTGAACTTCAAAGCAGAGCTACTAGATCACTTAAATTACACAATTGAAAGCATATGTGTATTGTTTGTGCATTTATACACAAGCACTCATATATATTCAAATGATTTTTTTAAAAAAAGAAGTTCATTTACCTGTTACTACCACACACCAAATCCGGTCATTACTTGCTGGCTTGTGTAGCCACTAGGTAACAAAAGCTCAACACTGCCCCCTAGCATCCTGGAGCACTTCTGTTGTCTTTTGTACGTGTTTTGAAGTTTTTACGTGCTTTGTCTGTAGCGGCCACCGTAAATATACTTTTATTTATTCACTCCACATAAAATACAATAAATAAATCATATAATACAAAAACCAACTAGTCACAGTTCAACTTTTAACTATTTAAATTTTCAGCTTTTTCCTTCTAAACAAATTTAAAGTGAAACAACACAATTAAATATAAATTATAATATGAAAACAAAAAGAACATGCATATTCTCTGTCATATGTGCCCGCATGAATAAACTTTCTGAATCCTTTATCGTCTGCAACCGAAAATAGTTGTGGATGATTACTATACCTTTCTAATGTGACATTGTCGTCCCTGGCTCTCTTTCTCTCCCTCTGTCTCTGTTCCTGTGCTACTGCCAGTGAAACGACGGCCCCTCCCCCCTCTGCCCAGCGCAAAGCACAAGGCTCGCGTGCGAACTGAAGCGGGAAAAAAGTGCGAGAGAAAGAGAGTGAGAGAAGGAAAAAAAAAAAACCCACAGCTCACGATAAAGATTCGGCTCCGAGAGCCATTTCGTTCGCGAACGACACATCACTATTAGCCTCATCTATCCACAGGAAACTGTCCTGCAATTTATGTGGAAGTTCGTGCAAACTTGATATGTGCTAGTGTTTTTCTTTGACAGCCAGCCTTTGTTGTACCTCCCATTAACACAATTCATATTCAGTGTTTTACATCTTTCAAGGTACAAATAGTGTTTTTTGATCTTTTCAGGATGCCCACACCTCCACAGAGCAGCTGATTTCCTCCATTTGTACACAGTTTGTCTTCCTCCAGTCTGATAAACACAAAGGCCTTTGTGAATATTTTTCCTGCCTTTTCAAACTTTCTGTAATGAAGGTCTTATGAAATCCCTGATAGAGGCATGGTTCACACTGGCCAATTATCCTTGAGAAATGCAGGCTTTGTTAGTAACCAAACTTTGAATGCCTTTATTTACACAAAGAGACACCTCTACAACCCAGATGTCCAATTTCATCGCACTAACTGGAAGACCTGACTCCAAGTAGCCTCTGAAGAAGTCGTTAGAACTGAGGCGTAATTATTTTTCCTAGCCTGGTCAGTGATTGATAACTCAATGTGCTCAGTAAAAATATGAAAAGTACCTCAGTTTGTGTGCCATTAGTTTTACAAACTGTGTTTGTCTGATTTGGATAAAGAAAGACAATTTAATAATAAAGGAAATTTTACTAAAAGTTGAGCGCTGGCCTCGGATCCAAAACACCCATCTTCCTTTCATGTGTCTGCAAATGCCCACCTGCTCTTGTTTGTTACCTTTTGGGGGTTTTATTCCTTGCTTACAAATGTGAAATCCTAACACATCCTGCTATATGCAACTACTTTGTTTAGTGCTGTAATTTCAAAACAGATATTAACAGACTGACCTACACGAAATGCATATATGCATTCCCATGTGAATTCTCCGGGACTTCACCTCACGATAAATCCTGTGTTTCATCTTCTTGCACTTTAAGCATTTATTAAATCCACCCAATCCACCTGTATCGACGCGTAGCCTTTTTTCTCTCTTTTGGCAAGAAAGAGTAAAACCCTTATCTCTGTCCTTCAAATGTCTTGTAAACAGGATTTGATGGACTAAAGCTCTCTGGTCCAGAAAGCACAAGTGTGGTGAGCACTGATGAGCATCATTCCTGCTTCCCAGGCGAAGAAGAAAAGAACTTCTCTCTGAAACTTCCTCTCCGCTCCACCTCACTCGCTTACTGTCTGTCTGCAGATTATCAGTGGATGGCAGTTCTATAATTCTGCAGGTATGACGAGATTACGCTTCGCACTTTGAGTCGTGGCTTTTGCGAACGCTACATTCCAATGTATTCGTGTCTTAAATGTTACGTTAAGCTCCTGTTTTTCTCTGCTGCAAAGCTATTTACAGAGTTCACTGACAAAAATGTCAGTGAAGACAGACCTTCCTCTTTCTTTGTCAAAGAGTTGAAGAGAGACACAGTGAAACTCTTTAGAGGTTCATCTGCAGGTGATCGTGGAAGTCTTTGGGAGTTTTGTTTAAAATAACAGCTTACTTAGTTTAATTATAGTGAAATGATCTGAAAACAGTCATAGAGTCTGCATTCCATGTTTTCAGGTGTTTTCTGTTTGATTTGATAAAGAAAGGCCTTGAAAGGTGCTATAGAAATACATTTTTACCTGCTTATCCACTTAATGGAAAAAACAAATTTCTTGAAAATTCACTTGCTACTGTTTGCACTGGATAAATGACCTTTGTGATCCCATAATGGGAAAAGTGTTAAAGTCAGGGTGTTATTATCAATATGGTTCATAACTGTAATTGTAGTGAAGCAGGTCTGTAGGTGAAATTGATTCTAAAGTAAACACACACACACTGAACCTGAGTACACAGAGAAGTGAAGAAAATTGAGAGGCAAAGCAGGCATTAGGACAATTTAAAGACTTCTGTGTTTTTTCACGAAAAAGGACCTTCGGCACTCTCCGAAATGGATTTTAAGCCAGTCGCTATAACCGGAGCTTCACTGACTGACTTCGCCGTGTGTCTTTTTGTCTGCAGAAAGGTAATTAACTGAGCTGTAAAAGCCCAGAACATTTATTGGACTGACAGAAACAAAATGTATTGTTTGATGAACTCCATCCTTGTAATTCTTTGCAGATTACAAGTCGGACTCTTTGTGAATATTAACTACAGGTACAGCTTTGCTACAGTGCAACACTGACTTTTTTTTTAATGAAGCTATACTTATTATTCAAGCTTAAATTTTTCTCACTAGTGAAAAATAGTAGAGTGTTTGTCTAATTAAATATCTAGAGGCTATTTTTCTTGCAATTTGATTTCACTGTGACAGCTTTTCCTTAAATAGATTTTAGAAACATTTGCTTCGAAGATTCTGCTGAAGATGTTTTGGCCTTATTGGACTTGAGGTGCATAAAACTTACTTGAACACTTGAGAGAAAGTGCTTATGTCCCCCCTTGACTAATATATTGCTTTAAAATTTGGAGATGACCCAACAGAAACTAAAGCTTTCCTAATTCACGCGACCGTGATGTTTGACCTCAGACCATGAAGCATTACATCAGGGGTGGGGAACTCCAGGCCTCAAGAGCCGGGGTCCTGTAGGTTTTACATCTCACCCTGGGTCAACACACCTGAATCAAATGATGAGTTCATTACCAGGCTTCTGGAGAACTTCAAGACATGTTGAGGAGGTCATTTAGCCATTTGAATCAGCTGTGTTGGATCAAGGATACATCTAGAACATGCAGGACACTCCATTACATACTAAGATAATGTTTTTATTTTTATCCTTGTCCATATGATTGGAGCAGAAATGGCTGAAATCTTTGGCTTCTATAGGCTGTAAAAGCTTAAGATTTTAAGACATATTCATTCAGTGTGTGACTATGCAAAACGTTCATAATTGTGACACTATATGACATTGCATAAAAAATTTTTAAATACCTCTCTCCCCATACCATTTCATGTAACATATTACTCAGTGCCGTTTATGAGGACTGACAATGAAGGTCAAGCTCCAACGCTTAGCCAACCTAGGTACTCGTGTCCTCTGAGGGTTAGTATGTTGCTTGGAGATGATCCATTAAAAATTGTGGGTAATATAAAGTTTTTTGGTGTGACCTTGACCAGGACGCAGTTTTCACCAAAATTAATTTACTTTGAGGTGTATCTATCATCATACAACATTTGAAAATGATATCTTGAAAACTCTGACCAAAAATTGTGCTAACATACAGACAAATAGACAGAAAAATATACAGACAAACAAACAGACAGACAGACTGACAGAAAAATATACAGACAAACAAACAGACAGACAGACTGACAGAAAAATATACAGACAGACAAACAGACAGACAGACTGACAGAAAAATATACAGACAGACAAACAAACAGACAGACTGACAGAAAAATATACAGACAGACAAACAAACAGACAGACAGACTGACAGAAAAATAAACAGACAGACAGACAAATAGACAGAAAAATATACAGACAGACAGACAAATAGACAGACTAATAGACAGACAAATAGACAGACTAATAGACAGACAAATATACAGACAGACAGAAAGACAAATAGACAGACAGACAGATAGACAGAAAAATATACAGACAGACAGACAGACAAATAGACAGACAGACAGACTAATAGACAGACAGACAGACTAATAGACAGACAGACAGACTAACAGACAGACAGACAAATACAGACAGACAGACTAACATACAGACAGACAAATAGACAGACAGACAGACTAACAGACAGACAGACAAATAGACAGAAAAATATACAGACAGACAAACAGACAGACAAATAGACAGACAAATATACAGACAGACAGACAGACAGACAAATAGACAGACAGACAGACTAATAGACAGACAGACAAATAGACAGAAAAATATACAGACAGACAAACAAACAGACAGACAAATAGACAGACAAATATACAGACAGACAGACAGACTAATAGACAGACAGACTAACAGACAGACAAACAAATAGACAGAAAAATATACAGACAGACAAACAAACAGACTAACATACAGACAGACAGACAGACAGAAAAACAAACAGACAGACAGACTAACATACAGACAGACAGACTGACAGAAAAATATACAGACTAACAGACTGACAGACAAACAGACAGACAGACAGACAGACTAACATACAGACAGACAGACTGACAGAAAAATATACAGACAGACAAATAGACAGACAAACGAAAAAAGTGAAAGGATTACATGATCCCTCCCATGTGGGGGAGAATAACTTACAGCCCTGTTATGACCAGGACTGTAATTTGTTTGTAAATTGTTTGTTTTTTGACATTCACAATATTGTGCCTCAAAGGGTGACTTTTTAAAGATCTACTGTAATGCTCTGAGGTGTGTGAGGGGGAAAAATAACCTAAATAACCTGAACTGTGGCACGCGCCATCAAAGCATGTTAAAGACCTACAAGCTTTCATCACACCAACACACTCCTGGCTCAAACCCTGCCCTACTTGCCA
This sequence comes from Neolamprologus multifasciatus, assembly GCF_963576455.1. Classification (NCBI taxonomy): domain Eukaryota; kingdom Metazoa; phylum Chordata; class Actinopteri; order Cichliformes; family Cichlidae; genus Neolamprologus; species Neolamprologus multifasciatus. Next base: position 3,630,922 of record NC_140442.1, on the reverse strand, counting down.
GTCTTGGCTCCCTGGGTTGTTTCCCCCAAAATAACATCTCAGTGAGACCCCATGTGCACCGCTTAAGTGTGGCTAAACTTTTTGATTGCACCTCATGATTCTTTGCACATAAATTCAACCGCCACAAGTGGGGAAAAAACAGCCAACAGCCATGTGCAAGAGCTTTCACAGCCCCACCTCTCTGTGGCTGATTTGCACAGGATTGATTTGAGAGCAAAAGTTGCGGTGTACACCCTCCAGCGCACAAAAAGCACAAACTCTTGAATACGTGGTAACTGTTTGCTGTGCCTGCTGCTTAGTTCTACACACAGGATGAATTTGCAGGAGAGTGGCGGTGAATAGCGCTACCACTACCACATTTCTCTCTGACGTAAAATGCCCATTTGTATTGACAACTCCCCTGAAAGCGAACCTTTTGCTACTTTGGATGCATTCGAGTATCCAATAATCTAAAAGCATGTTTTCAAGTAAATCGAATGAGTGAAGTCACGGTCCCTGGAGGATGATTTGTTTGCAGCGATTGACGTGTTCAGGATGAGCTTTACTCTACTTTGTCTCTACTCTGTCAGTTTGTATTTAAACTGAGCTTTTAATGAATATTTAGACTCAAACTGAAGTCTTGGCTGTGAACAGTCACTGACAGGCAGGCTTGCACTGAGCATGTAATTTAAATACTTAGGGTAGGCCATTATTTTGTCATGCTTCCACTTTACTGGAACATGAAGGCTTAGTCTATTTCCTTTCCAATGTGTTTCCAAACATTGCTTTTTCTTATGCACCGCTTGTCAGCTTGTTAAATTGCATTTCAGGAAATCAGAGAAGCCTTTTCCACTCACTGTATGAAAGAAATACTTTAGTTTCCTAAGAAAACTGAGAAAGTGGTGAAAACAAAGAAGAAATACACTAGGCGACAGGAGGTCTGATACATTCTGATATCCTGCAAACAACATGACCTCCTCACTTTGCTGTGAAGCATTTCCAGCGCTTTGAAAGACGCGTCTGTAAGTATTCAGGTGTAGAAGACGTGATCAAACATTCGCAACAAAATGATTTGGCCTCTCTGATGATATGTAGCCAGCTGCCACGGGGGCTGTTTATTTCTCATGCATTATTCATTTGAATCGTATGACCCATAATGCATTCTCTATCCATTAATGAGACAATGCTCATTATTTTCCCTGTGCTTATCACACAGCCTCGCAAGAAAACAAAATCAATCTGCGTCACCGGCTGCTGTTTGGGTCGGAGAAAAAGGGCCAAATATTGCTGAGCCCCGTGTTTTCCGTCTGTGTTTGAAATTCAGAGTCCCTTCTGTTTGGAGCGGAAACAAAAATCCAAGTGATCAATTTGATTTTTAAACAAAGCCATTCTGTTTTGCTAAGTATATGTGGGGGGCTGGTGGAGGACACCAATCTTCTCCAAAGGACAAATGTTGTTTCTTCTGTACCAGTCTCATGCACCATTAAATAATGGAACATAAATAGTTTGGATTATGTTTCATCTTTTGAAAACTAAAGTGAAGAATGTTCTGTTGAAATTGCAGCCCAGCCATCACATCAAAGTCTTGCTGACACTGGACTACATCGCATCTGAAAAACACCGTTCATTATGTGAGAGTGAGGGAGCGGCGAGACGACTTTATTTTGGAACCACGTTTGTTCTTTTGGGTTTTTTTTTTTTTTTAGGGGGATTTATTTGCTTTAGTGTGTCTGACGTACAAATGTGATAAACTCACAACTGTGTTTAATGCATGTACCTGCATTGCTCATTCTGCCCCTGGTAATGTGAAATCGGTGCACAGCACAACATACAGAATCAATAGACAATCAGGCTATCCAGTTGTTTTCCCACAGTTTGATAATTACTACCTTTAATGCCTCAGGGGGCTTTGTCATTGGAATTTCCTAAAATCCTTTACGTGTCTGAGGGGTAGAAATGAAGCACCAAGAATAAGGGATGATGTTTTTAAACTTTCTGTCTGTGCACATGTTTGTTTTTAGCCCTCATGTGCAGCCATGTGCACAAAGGCAGATGTAATATCTGAAAAGCAGCACACAATCCTACCTTTCAAGTAAAATATAAAAATTAGCAGTAAACGTAGCCTTAAAATGATCGAAACATGTCACAGAGTACGGGCTTTTTTCATGTGCAGAGACTCTTCAACACCAGAATATCAATTTCCAAATGCATCGTCACATAATTACCAGTTAACAATATAAAGCTATGGGCTGCAGTCCCACACGTCAACACAAAGTCCTGTTCTAATGAGGACACACACATTCGATCTGTCTGTTAGATTTTAGGTGTGAACACAAAGCCAACAGCACAAAGCAAAGATGAAAACAGCACAAAGAGACTTTAAAGCGGTTGCCGCGGGGATTCTACTTTAGAAGTATCAACAGATACAAATGGAGGCTTCAAATCTGACTGCTTATCACTACTTTTGTAGCAGTGCCTTTTTTAGGGTCGGCATGCACCCAGTTTTAACATCATTCCAGGGTTCTTCGCTAGCTTTGTGTTAGCATGCTGTCTGTGCAGATGTTTGCAAAGAGCTAAAGTTCTGTGTAATGCAGTTGTTTACACTTTACGATTGCACTCTTGTGCTTTTAATTTTATTGCACAAAAGAAATGTCCATATCTGTCTACCCTGTGCTCAGATAACTGAAGACCCTTTGTAAAGCAGGTAACTACAATATTTGTAACTGTAATGCACAGTAACACACTATATTATGCATTACTGAAAAATGCAAAGCGATTTAATTTGTCACTTTGAGATGCGTCTAAATATATTTTCAAGGATTTAGCAACTTTACTCATTGTAGTTTCAAAATATCTAAAAGATTTGGGATGAATTTCAAAATTATTGTAAAGGTCTAACTAGGGATGGGTATTGAAAACCGGTTCTTGTTGAGAACCGGTTCCCACTGTTTCAGTTCCTTGGAATTGTTTGCCATTTTTGCAAACGATTCCCTTATCGATTCCAGTCGCCCCGAATGACGTCACCACGTTGCGGAGCGTCATTTACCTGGCAGGAAACACGGCGCCTAAGCGGCTAAAACACTAAAAAGTTTGATTATACTTTACGAGAACGGATGACAACAGGGCAACTTGCAATACTTGCAAAGTAGATATTTCGTTTAAGGGAGGAAACACTACGAATATGCAAAAGCATTTGCTCACAAAACACGCGATGACCTTAAATGAATGTCGTGTTTTTAATTCCGCTCCGGACTCGTGAATATCGACGTTTGCACGTCCTCTCCCGTTAATGCGGCAGGTAAATAATCAGCTAACAATGCATATTATGTTAGCACGATGTGCCTTATTACAAAACCTGCCATTACTGTGCGTTTAGGTGACCATGATGAGAGAGACAGAGTCTGGCTCAGATGCTGGCAGTTCTCGCTGCAGTCTACCATAGCGTCTCCTTTCAGGCCAGGATAGACGAATGTCACCGAGCAGTGACTCAGTTTGTGGTCAAAGGCTTTGCACCCATTTGCCACAGCAGATGCCCCGACATTCGGTAAGTGAATGTGTTTAATTGTAGGCAGGGACATTGCTGGATATTCTTGTGTAATTGCTACAGAATAATTGATGTTATACTTTGTTATTGCTACAGAAGAATATTTATTTTATTATTTTACATTTACATTTTTTTCCTGGGGACCCTGTGACACCCCATTGAAGAGCCGTAGGCTGTGGATCTCTTAAGATCTCACTGTTGGTTTTGTAAAGCCATGTTACTCCTAAATTTCTATCTTGTTCAAAGAGAAGATATAAAACAAAGTTCTAAGCTAATCGACCTCTGTGTTCTACTTTAAAACAAAACAAAACAAAAGAATCGATAAGAGAATCGTTAAACAGAATCGAAAATGGAATCGGAATCGTGAAAATCTTATCAATACCCATCCCTAGGTCTAACAGTATGACATGAAGAACTGATCAACACAAATAGAACACAGAGGTAAACAGAGGATGCAGCATAGGAAGAAATAGCTGTTTAAGCACATTGGGGTATATAAATATATATTAGTATGCATGTATCAAACTTGATGTCATAAGTGTATTAAAGCTCTGTCACACAGTCTGGCTACAGTTAACACGACTGCTAAAGTCTAAAGTTTGTAGTCGTCTTCGAGGCTGTCCAGGCCAACCTCAGTGAGCAAATAATGCTTTTAACAGTCTGTTTTCAGTTTTAGGACCTAGCATTATCTATCTGTCTATCTAGATACTTAATAAAGATCATGGCTACATAGATGCATAAATTACATTTTTTGACTTTACATCTGACAAAAACAGTTCAAACTTTGGGGATTTGGGAAACTGTGATGGTATTTTATAAGATTTCTGATTAGTGGATAAAAATGATTTGAGGCCAGCGTAGAAGAATTTAAATGTTAAGAACTTAAAGGCCATGAATTAAATAAACACAGATTTGAAGTGAAAATATTTTGTGCAAGCTGTCTCATCTTAGGGATTCCGAGAAAATGTCAGTGACATTTTGGTAGGTGACCCGGCACTAAAGCTCTCAATGTGAACTCGTGGAACGACTGAGTTTATCGTACTTCCAGTAACATATGTGTCCCTGCTCCTGGAGTCCTCCTTGTAACTTTAACCCCCGTATGAACCCTTCTGCAGTGTGTCGTGACATCTGTCATGCCCGGGGCCTCGTTTTAGCGCCGGGGTGTTTTTGTAGCGATGGGTGATACGGTAGGTCAATCATGTCACCAACAGGATGTCCTCCACAAAGGTAAATCACACTCAGGTTTCCAATTTCTCTCCTCGTAAACAAGTATATCTGCGCGGCCAGCTCAGGCGAGGTGAACGCCGTGATGCAAATGTGGAGTGATGGGGAGGGCACGGGGATGTTAATTAAAAGTCAGACTGTGTTTCCCGGCTCAGATTTCAGGCTAGCGAGTGCCTTCTTATATCCACTCAACCCTAACCTCACTTTTCTATCAGGATGCTCACTCTTTCAGGCGGCCATCATGTGGAAAAACTGACTTCCCCCCCTTTTAACCTCTTTCTCAGACGCTCTATTTGTTCTCAGAGGCACGTCTTAACTGAACGGGCGGAGAGTGGTTGTAAGAGCTGGCAGGACAATATTTGATGCTGATGTTTGAAAGCATCTTTTCACCTGTGTTGGTTGAGATGAAGAATCCAAGTTAAAATAACTGCACTGTGCTCATTCTCTGCAGGTGAACTATGTGGAAACTTTAACTGTGAAAGTTGTCACTGAAATTTAGCACAAAAAATTGGATATTTTAGATCCTAATCTTGTTGAGAATGAATGAAATAACTTTGCAAAATGGGTAATTTTACAACGGACAACCCATATCTTACAAAATTTCAACATCTGACAACAGCAACCATCAAAAAGGCATCAATTTCTGTCTCTATTCTTTCTGCAATCTGCAGCGGTTCAATGAGCCTTTGCTTCTCTGGGGGTATTTCTTGGATTCAAAGTCTGATAGGCTGTGAGGCGGTAATGACTGTCCCCAGGTGCTTCATGTATATCTGTCTCGTATACCGCTCCTCCGACTGTGCATGTTGTGCATGCAGCTCTTTGATTGAGGCCTCAAATTCTGCATAGGGATGATTACGTCTGAAGCAGAAAGGCACAGCTGCCAACTGACGGAGCTTTCAGCCGTAGAAAGAGCAAATGTGGAAAGTGACGATAAAGCCGCTCTCTCTTTTTCGAGGTGTCTGTCATTTTGAGCCCGGCTATATGTTACCGAATGCATGAGAATATCTGCTGAATGGATGGTGAACACATGAGTTTGATCATTAAAGGGATTTTTATTACATCATTTGACACAATCATCACATTGTATTCAGAGCTGTTGATAAGAAAAACGAGTCAGCGATTGCCTCTTCTGTGAATGAGATTTCTTGATTGCTTCTCAGCTGTGCTAACAACCATTATATTAAATAACAACGCTTGGAAAAGCTATAAAGCGGCTAAAACACACGATGATTTAATGTTTTACCTGGTCAACTGCCCTCCTTGCCCTTGTCCCAATAACTAAGGTACTGTAAATCATCCATTGCTGGATGTGATAAAGTTAACTGCAGTTAAATGCTTTCCCACTGGTACCACTGGTATTCTTCTAGGATATATTCCAGTAGACCAAAGTCCTCCATGCCATGAAAAGAGCAGCAGGAATGGATCCAGAGCACTTGATCCTTAGAAGCAGGAGACAGAACCCAAAGTGCAGTCTGTGCAAAGGTGCCCCTGAGATAGTCCAGCATGTAGTGGAAGGGAATAAGATGCAAGCTGTGACATGTAAACTGAGAAGCCTGAGTGCTTGAAACATGACCATACGGGGTGGCCAGGGTATAAGGAACATATCTCGTCTTATTCTTCTTTCAGCTGATCCCTTAAGGAGTTGCTACAATGGATTATCTGCTTGCCTGGCAGCTCCATATTCAACATCCTTTGTCCAGAATATCCACCATCCCTCCTCTGCACATGTGCAAACCATTCTTTGCCTTTCTAACTTTATCTACAAACGGCTCAGCCAGAGCTGTCCCTCTGATCTGCTCATTTCTAATCTTGTCTCTTCTGGTCTCTCCCAATGGTGATCTTAGTAACTCTACCACCTCCAGATTGGCCTCCTGTCTTTTTATGCTGTGTTAAGTGCTTCTGTCTCCATCATATCATCAAAATACCATCTTTTAAACCTTTCCTCTCACTCTTCATGTCACAAATCACCCCTGACACTCCACACCACTCCACCCTGCATGTACTCTTCTTCACCTTTGTTGGGGCGATCGTGGCTCAAGAGTTGGGAGTTCGCCTTGTAATCGGAAGGTTGCCGGTTCGAGCCCCGGCTTGGACAGTCTCGGTCATTGTGTCCTTGGGCAAGACTCTTCACCCGTTGCCTGGTGGTGGTCAGAGGGCCCGGTGGCGCCACTGTCCGGCAGCCTCGCCTCTGTCAGTGCGCCCCAGGGTGGCTGTGGCTACAATGTAGCTGCCATCACCAGTGTGTGAATGACTGGATGACTGGTTGTGTAAAGTGCTTTGGAGACCAAGAACAGGAGCATATGTGCTGTGTGTAAATCTGAAGTCCCTAAGTCCTGATGGGAGACACCTCCAAAAGTTGTTGAGAACAACGGGGCTAGGATCCTGTGGGAATTTAACTTCAAGACAGACAAGCAGCTGCTGACGAACGAACCGGACATGGTGGTGGTTGACAAGATGACTGCAGCTGTGATAGACGTGACAATCCCAGCTCACAGTAACTCATCCAAGAAGTACCAGAGGCTGAGAGAACAACTAGAGCAGATGAGGAAAGTAAAATCTGAAGGATCTTGGTGGTAATAGAAGCATTAGGTGCTGTAACTCCCAAACTGGGAGAGTGGCTCCACCAGATTCCTGCACCTTGCTTGGAAAAGTGCAATCCTAAGATCATGTGCAGAACCCTGAGACTCCCAGGTCTTTGATAGTGGACCTGAACTTCACCAAGATGGGGCTGTAATGAACTATCCATCCATCCATTCGCTTCCGCTTATCCTTTTCAGGGTTGCGGGGGGCGCTGGAGCCTATCCCAGCTATCATAGGGCGAGAGGCGGGGTACACCCTGGACAGGTCGCCAGTCTGTCGCAGGGCCAACACACAGGGGCAGACAACCATTCGCACTCACATTCACTCGCACATTTACACCTAGTGGGAATTTGGATTATCCAATTAACCTATCCCCACAAGCTGCATGTCTTTGGATGGTGGGAGGAAGCCAGAGTACCCGGAGGGAACCCACGCAAACACAGGGAGAACATGCAAACTCCACACAGAAAGACCCCTTCCTGATGGTGGAATTGACTGTAATGAACTATACCCTATTAAATACGTTCTCTTCATGATGGAAATGGGAAATCGCCTCATTTACCTTTCATTTTCCTCTCACTCTGGAAAGAGTGTAGTGACTAAGTATATTTCTATTATGTTCTAATCTTGCAGCATTCAGTTTTACAGTTCCCTTAGATCCTGCTGTCACACAGATACCACACGATGTCCTTTTGGTTTCTGTGTTTGTGTCAGGGCTCTGTGTGCGGGCAGGCGGAGAGGAGGATCCAAACGCAGGACTCAGACACTAACTTGAAACTCAAAAACCTCAGCTTTATTGCTGGTACGAAAACAAAACATGAAGTGAACACTGAAACCGGAGAACAGAAACACACAGGCATCATCTGATGGTACGACGCGACACTGGGTTGAGGACAACACAGGGGTAATATACACAGGGTGGTAATCAGGGAATGGGTAACAGGAGGGAGACACAGCTGGGAGAGATCAGGGCTAACGAGACAGGGGGAGCTAAGCTGCACACACTAACATAAGACAAAGACTTTCACAATAAAACAGGAAACAAGAAACCACTAAACAAAGATGCAGACTGGGAGACAGACTAGACACTGAACAGAAACTGCAATACACATGAGAACCCAAAACCTAAGAACTGATCCCTCACCAAGAATAACAGAAACACATCTATAATGATGATGATGATGATGATAATGATAATGATGATGATAATAATAATAATAATAATAAACAAAGCACCAGAACATCAGAAAACAATCCATAATGCAAAAATAAACCAAAATATAAGAAACTCAAAATGCTGGGTCAACACTGACCCAGAACCGTAACAGTTTGGCTTATACACCAAAACCTACACGGTCAGGTTTATGACATCCTGGTCAGGTATGACTCTTCAAATGAATTTAACCAGTGTGTTGAAGTTTGATGTTAACGTGAAATCGAGGCCTCCTGTACGTGACACATTAGCAATGAGTTGCGAGTCCCCCGTGCTCAGCGCACAATCTGACATTTCACAAAATTTATATCTTATCTGTCGGACACAGATTACGACCAAAATCTTATTAGGCCCACCTGTAAGATCGCCCTTATCACACAGTGTGGAGGGGCTTTAAGAGATTGAAATACCCCCGGTGCTAGGAAAACTGTTGACAGTGGGGTCTGGGATTTATCAAGAGTTACAGGAACACTTTAAAAAGAGATTTTGCTGCTGATTTTCTTTTAATAGAGACCAAACTATAAGAGTGAGATATCTCTAAATCTGGGCACATGAAAGCAATTCTGTCTGCAGTGCTGGACAGTATAACAGGTGAACAAGCTTTTTAAAACCCACTGCAAAGCTGTGGACCTGCGTTTGATTTATTTTCTATTATTCTTCTGATGTGCTGAAAACAATATGGCCTTCCGTGTTGTGAGGCGAGAAAGACAGCACACACACACATGAGGATGTGTGTGTTCAACAGGTTAAATTACTTGAGCCTTAGTGGCTGTAAGAAATTAGGTGAAGGACAAACTGTGGACTGTGATTCATTGCTTGCCCTGACTTCATCCTTGCTTTGAGCCAGAGGACGCTTTACCAAAAAGAAAAAAAAAAGAAGAAAAAGAAAGCTTTAAAGACATTTTTGCAGTCGTGGTGTCCTACTTAGAATTCGCTGTCAGTACTGCTGGCATCGAGGCTCCGTGTGCAGTCAACTGCTGCCGATCCGGTGCAGGCGTGTCAGACACACACTGTGCGAGTCATTAGTGCAACAACGGCCAAGTCTGATGATTAGGCTGAGTTAGGATTTTCAAAGGAATTTGAACAACCAAGGGAGCAGAGAATACATTTTTTAGCTTTATGATTGCACAAAGAGTTGACTCTGTTTGCGTCTCTACACGTTCACGGGGCACTTTAACGGCTTCGCAGATTAACGGCAAACATCATATGATGACGTATGATGACAAAAGAATTACGTGCTTGTTTCAGTGAAAGTTATAGTCAGGTAACATCCAGGTATCCACTTTAAAAATTCTGTGTATCAAAATTTTAGATTAACAACAGATCCAACTAATTAAAGTTTAAAGCTTCTGTTTGTAATTACCCACTGGGGGGCAGTGTTGGTCAAGTTACTTGATAAAAGTAATCAGTAATTAATTGCTGATTACTTCCCCCAAAAAGTAATCCTGTTACTTTACTGATTACTTATTTTCAAAAGTAATTAATTACTTAGTTACTTAGTTACTTTTTAAAAACACGATTTACAACCTGAATAGGTGATAAAGCGATAGATCTTTCAGCCCAATTCTACTTTTTCTACATAATCCATCATACAAAATGTAATCAAATGGAAAAGTCTCTTTTTAAAACTTGTTTTATTAGTTTTAATCTTAACTTTATGCATCAAGCAAAAATTTAATTATATGCAACATTCTCTGACTGGAAGAAATTTGTTTAACATTTAAAACTATTTTCTGCACATTCCAGCACATAAAATAAAATATTTTTGTGTGTTTACACTCAGTCTTTCAAATAGATGCAAGTAAAACACAGCAGAAAATAAATAAAGTCAAAGACTAGCGGTCCTGTTGCTCTATTTTCACCTGTAAAGCAGGAGTGGGGTAGGCGGAGGTTTACCCTGGTGCAGGTGTGCAGCGGTCAGTGGAAGAATCCGCGAGTTTCTCTGTGAGATTCCCATTACGTCGTAGCTACTCGGTGCTTGTTCGGAAGTTTAGGGGTTTTTTTCGGTGTAAAAAGAAGTTTTCTTCCCACGCACAACGGACACTGTTTTTGTCACTTTTTATGGAATCAAACTTAAAGTAAGGTCAGTACTTCCACGCTTTAAACGCTGCACACTCATACTCTCTCTGCACTCGATATATGATCCATTGTTGATCTGCACACAGCTGTTGTCACGAACGTCGCGCTCGCTTACGTCACTGTCATGAGACATACTCATAAAAAAAAATCATGGTTTTAGTAACGCAGTAACGCAGCGTTCCTACGGGAAAGTAACGGTAATCTAATTACAGTTTTTGCAATAGTAATCCCTTACTTTACTCGTTACTTGAAAAAAAGTAATCGGATTGCCCATCTCTGCTGGGGGGTAACCATAATTTTCACCACCAGGGGTCAGCGTTTCACCAGAACCCTTTGAATGGCCTCCTGTGTAGTAAGAAACAAGAAGATCCCTAATTTTTATTTGAGAGCCCTTAGTTAGTTGTAGCTATGACCTGCTAATTAAGCTAATCTAATCCACACAGCGGTTACATTTTTTATGAAACTCATGTCAACCAAAAATTTACTCAGTAAACATATTAACATTAGACAGTTAGATCCTCTATATACTTTACTGCTACATGACTGATTGTAGCTTAAACAGCTTTAAATGACTAGCATCATCATCACCATCAGTGCGAAGCTACACTTTTGTTGCGTCTGTTAGTGCCGGTGGGGCAGAGGGTCATTCTGCTTGTGCTTCAGCCATTGTTTACTGTCCCATTCTCTAGAATACCTTTGCTGCCACAATATTATATTGCATATTCCTCTGCCAACCCACATTAGTCAGTTACTGAGCTCATCTTTGTATAATCAATGGAAAAGAAATCCTGTGAGCTACTGTCTAAAACTGTGTGTGTTTGTATGTGCATAAGATGCCACAAGAAGCCCGTCGGTCCGTTGAATGGTGACGCAATGCAGAGCTTTTATACAGCGTTCATTGATTTTAGGGGGAAAAACTGCTAAAATAAATCTAGAATTAGTATCATTACTGTTATCAATTGGATGAGCTTTGCATTCTTCAGGCAAAAAAACTTCAACATAAATCAAGCTTTTGTAGTTTACTGTTTCTCAATTTCTTTTTCTGCTATCGAGCTTTTAGGTATAATGAATATATCCTTTGGATGGGTGGAGCCTGAAAACAGCTTAAAGCAGTGAGTCGTTTAACATTTATCTATTAAAACAAACCCCAAATCCTTATAATCACTCAAAACCCAGCTCAAATTCTGAATAAAGTTTCAAACTTGTATTTATATGAATATTTTTCATGCCATGAAGCCTGTGCTGCAGTTTGTCTAACTGCACCACGAGTGGAGTGCAGCAGCCTCTCAGGCCACTGTGTGCCATGTGTCCACTCCACAACAGACTCGATAAACTGATCCGTAAGGCCAGTAATGTTGTGGGGATGGAGCTGTGTCGGAGAGGCGGATGTTGTCCAAGATAAAGACAATGTTGGATAACACCTCCCACCCACTCCATGACATGCTGGTCAGCCGCAGGAGCACAGTTCAGTGAGAGACTGAGATTACCAAAAAGCACCACGGAACGACACAGGACATCATTCCTGCCTGTGGTCATCTCCCTGTACAACTCATCCACTTAACACACTGTTTACTGCAATAGCTACACCCTTTTTGGACATGTTCTTCCCTTTTCAGCTATTTATTAATAAGTGACTTTATGTATATATATGCATGTATATATGGTGCTATTCTTAGTTGTGTATTGTCTGTCTTTTTTACTGTTTGTTTATAATGGATATAATATAATATAATTTCCTCTAGGGATCAATAAAGTATTCTGATTCTGATTAAACACTGATGTAACACCAGAACAGCATCTGATATGCTACTTCCTGCTGTACTTCTATTGCTCTGTCATAGAAGGTCATCATTGTATGGAGGTTGTTATTCCATGAGCTGCACAGGATTATTCCCTAAAGGTTTAGGTTGGTGGTGTCGGAGCAGGAGTGAGGAGATGCTCCGGAGCTGGCTGAATGTGATTTGAGGAGTTTGATGGAAGGAGGCCATGGATGGTACTTCTGATGAAAAGTGGAGGTTGACGGGGTTGAGGAGGGCTGCACTGCTGGACAAGGAAATGACAGCTGACAGGAGCAGAGGACGAGATGACAGCAGTGAAATGCTTCGTGCACAGGTAGTGGTTGTGGTAAAATCCCTACTTGACCCTGTCACGAATGCCTGGGGCCTTGTTACCTGAGGTCTGGAGGGTGTGTGTGTGTGTGTGTGTGTTCATACTGTAGTTCCTTGCACCTCACATATATTTTCTTTACACATTGTTCAATTTCCTTAAGAAATCTGAAGCAGCAATAAATTAAAACTATGGCCGAGACCCCAGACTGAGTAAAGTACTAATTTAAACTAATGTACAGTAGCTCACATTAGCCTTTTACTTATAATATTTGGCTGAGACTTTATTAAATAAGACAATTCACAAGAATTGCTATTACTCCTACAGTATTTCTATTTTCACTATGTGTTTCTACACCACTCTGCATATAATCTTTAGTTATTATTAATCTCTGGCTCTCTTCCACAGCTTGTCTTTGTCCTGTCTCACTGCCCTCACATCAACCAGTCGCAGCAGATGGCCCCGCCCCTCCCTGAGCCTGGTTCTACCAGTTGCTTCTTCCTGTTAAAAGCAAGTTTTTCCTTCCCACTGTCACCAAGTGCTTGCTCATAGGGGGTCATATGATTGTTGGTGGTTTTCCTCTAGTATTGTAGGGTCTTTACCTTACAATATAAAGCCCCTTGAGGCTACTCTGTGTGATTTGGTGCTGTATAAATAAAATTTAATTGAACTGAAAATCCTAAAGACTCTTTACCCAAACTGTGCTTAAGGTCCAGGCCATGTGATGAATCGTGACTGACGTTCTGGTTTCCATCATATTATTGAAACATTACAGAGGAAACTGGCTTTGCTAAAGCTACTTAATCCTTTAAAACCGGTCAGAGCAGGCACGCTCCATTTTGCGCAACTATTTTTAAATCCCGGTAGCTCTGCAACCACGTGAGCTAGCGCAATAATTTTTTTTGCATATGAAACCGGAGGAGTTGTACTTACATCTTATGCCATCAGCTTGTCCTTGGTCACAGTTTCCTTCCACATATAGCTTTGCAAAAACTGCATAAAAAGCACTTGCAGCAACAAAAACATAATATTCCAGAAACAGCTTTGCCGATCCGATCAGCTGTTCATAACACTTCCTACGTTGGAATAGACGTTAGCGCGAACTATCAAACCGGAAGTGACGTCATTTTCGTGGAAATGTAGTTTTTACCATCAGGGCCTCACGAGCCTATACTGGTGTTTTTAAAAGTTATCTTTGACTTTATGACTTTCTGTGTCGTTTCTGGGATGCTTAGGACTCATATTGCACTGCTGGAAATAGTTTATTTTGATGCATATGCTGCTTTTTTTGCAAATTTTCACTATAATATATATTTTTGTTTTTCCTGCAGTGTATAAAAATTATAAAAATTGGTGTATTTCAAAAATAAAATGATGAAGACACTCAAAATAAATTTCCTGTGGGGGGAAACTATTTTGTGCAACTTTTTTGTATTTACAGTTTTGAGGGATAAGCCTCTTAAATTTCTCTAACTAGAAATATATGTTAAAAAAAAAAAAGATTTTCAATTTTTTTGTAGTTTATTGCACTTTTTTGCAATTTATGTAATTACTATGCACTTAATGCATACATATCATTAACATTTGGGCTGTAATGGTTGTATTGATGTATAGCAACTTGAAATGCTCCCAAAAATGGCTCCACAGCATGTAAAAATATAATATAAGCTCTGCCTGACTTGGTTCTATGGTAGGTCTTAAAGGGATAACTTGCTCTAACCCAGGGGTGTCAAACTCAAATACACAGTGGGCCAAAATTCAAAACTGGAACAATGTTGCGGGCTAACATTAATATTTATTGAAAAAAAATCTTCCTCCAGATATCAGAATCAATCTTTTCTTATTGACTCAAACAAGTTTTGCTGAAAAACAGAATATGGAACAAGCAAGGCTTAATACTAAACGATATATATATAGATATTAGCTGTATAATACCAGTAGGCCAGCTCTAGTAATTTGGTATGGCTTCGCGGGCCAAATGTAATTACACTGTGGGCCAAATGTGGCCCACGGGCCAGAGTTTGACACCTATGCTCTAACCTATTCTGGTTCTCTTTATTTTTCCTCATACATGCATATACCACTACAATATAGGATTCCCTTAATGAACATGAATATGAGTGAGAAGCTCAGCATTCATACTTTTATAAACACCCCAGCCTGTTATCATCCCCGAGGTGTAAATTAGTGCCGTTTTGTCAGAGCTGCAGGTGAGGTCTTTTTAGGTGCAAGATGTCATCTGGCACGCCCTGGCACACAAGGTTATGGTATTAGCACTCAGAATGCATCATGAAATGAAAACGCTCTGCATTTTAACCCAAACTGTGACTTTTTCTTATACCTCAATAAACCTCAGTGCCTCAACAGGACACAAACCAGGTTCTCCTCGCCGACACCGGTGTTGTGGTTCTCGTCAGTTTAGGTTCCTGTTTAGGTTTTTTTCCTTTTTTAAGCTTTGCAATTTCCTGTGACATAGTTGAATAATACAGAGATTGTAGATTTCATTGTCTTTCTAGTAATACATTTCAGTTTCGTGTGTTTTGGTTTATGTGCTCATTATTAGTCTAGTTGAGGTTCAGTTTCCTGGTTCCTGTCTAGTCTTCAAGGAGTCTTTGGATAACTGCTTTAAGGAATTTGTCACGGTCTGCCGAGGCAAGCCGTGTGGGAACTATTTAGGACCAGGAAGCGGCAGCTCTGCAGGTGAGTATTTATTAACACGAGTAGAAATAAACAGCAATGGCGGGTGAACATGAGCAGGAAAACCTAAACTGGGCAGAGCTAACAAAACAAACCAGAACAAAGATGCAGGGAGGTCCGGGGAAATACACACAGAGAGACGGATGGAGCGACGCAGGGAGACCGAGGGGAAACAACACAGACGAACCAGCAACGACTAAGACAGAAGACACGACTTAAAAACACTCAGAGAACACAGGGAGATCACACACAGCTGGGAGTGATTAACGTGACGAGACTAGGGAGGCAAACTGAAAACACTCACATAAGACGCAGACCTTCAAAATAAAACAGGAAACACATACACGCAATGACACAACACACAAACATCACACAGACTGGGGAACACAGGAACATGAAAACAAAACCCAGAATAATAATAACTACTAAAACATAAACACGGAGTCCAAACTCCGGATCATGACAGAATTGCTGTACCAGTGCTAGTTTTAAACTCTTGCTTCTTGTCAGATTTTCTGTTTGCTCCCTGGTTGTGTTTTTTTTCCTCTCTATTTCTTTTTGGACTCTGCTAATGTTCCAACATTTGCCATTTGCAGGAGATTTAATTAAACAGCTCACCTTTTGCTTCTCGGTCGCCTACACCTCCACTACACCTCTGTGACACCATTATCTCCCTTTGGCTGACATCGACGCGGATGTTGCCTCGGGGCACCGATGCCACAGGACGCATCGCTTGTAGCGGAGGAGACGAGAAGCATTTGATAAGGTACCTTGATTTTCTTCTCTTTCTGTATGACATCCGTAACAGTAGATATCCCTATTATGTATCTCTGCCTATGAGCACAGAAGCCTCAACCATCTACTGCTCAAACCTTTTGTTTGCAATATGCATCCAATCAGAAGAAAGCGATCTTAAACTTTGTGTGAATTGAGCTGAAGTGGCTCTTTTAAGGGACCAAGGCCAAGCAATTCACTCTATTAGAGTCCAAGGCTAAATGCATCTGTAAATCAGCAGACTGGGCCCCTTTAAAACCATAACAGCCCATCGTTTTTCATTGTCTTTAGCAACCAGTTGGATCGGGTGTCTTGGAGAACTCTGACATATAATAATAATCAGTGCAATACAAGAAGTAAAAAGAGAATTCATGAAGAGACCCATCTGTCTGCACCAAGGAGGGCAGTTCCTAATCCAAACTCCATCTCACCTCTGCATCCTCTCCTGAGGCCTTCCCATATTGTACATCTCCAATGCAATAATCACATGACATTTAAAACTGAGCTCCTTTCAGCAGCATGAAAAACAGCAAACACACACTCAGAGACACATAATTAATTTCGGTAACACATCATCCCGGAGAAAGGAGTGACTTTTAAGGTTGACTGTTTCGGTTACGTTGTCACGCTGTGCCGTGGACTTTTCACATTCTCAGACCTTTCTGTTAGAGAACCCCCTTCACACAGTGTCAAAAGATTACCCAGCCGAGGCACATTAAAATGAACAAAGTGCTCTGCAACTCCCATTAGCTGAAGAATTTCTTTGAATCCGTGACCCTGTGGGAGGCCTGTCTGTAGAAGAAAAAGCTTTCCTAATTAAGTGAAGGGATTGTATGGCGAGTCAAGAGTATTGAAGCAAGCAGACATAAACTTTGACGGAAAAATAAAAGATTTTGCAGGAGAAGCACTTTCTTTTATTAAACCTCCGGTTTGAAGAGAATGGGAAAGTTGTGCCATCTTATCGTCTGCCGGCCCCCGACGCAAAAAGCAGAGCGCCGGAGTGCACGTCTGACAACCACGCAGAGGGCCGTGGGGAAATGGTGAGGATGATTAACTCCAATTTAGCACTCATTAACATTCCTGCCGGATCATCACATGCACTGTTGTTGATGAAAATCACTACTGACAAGTCTATAATTATGGGACACTTCTGAATTGGTCTGGATGACCGGCTCCTTTCAGGATGAGGGCGCAATGAGAAAACCACCAACTTAGAGAGATGAGGACAAAAATGACATTTGCGGACTCTGGCCCGTTTCCATTGATTGCTTTGTCAACATGCAATCTCACTCTGGCATCGCAAGGGGAAGGTCGTCCAGGCGGGATGGCCCAGGGGGGAATCTGAATAATGCAGATTGTCTAAGTGAAATGTAGCGCCGGATACCCCCGCGCACCCCCCATCCTAATCCTTTGTGGTTCTGCTCCAGTGCCCTTGTCCGCCGTCTCTTTTCCCTCCACGCTTCAGCATGTCCCACTTTCACAATGGGCAAGATTTACCACTTTGCAGACGAGGAGAGCACACTTTCACCAAGATGAAGGCTATTTATTTCCCCCCTTCAGCGGGTGGCAGATTGAGAGCTTGATATACAGGTTATCACTGGTGTATCTAGGTTTCCCCCGCTGAGGATCACACTTGCGGCTACATACTGTACTCTAGCCCAGTTCTATCTGTGGGGTTGCACTGCCTGGTGCTTTCATTTTGGTGATCATTGCGCTGTGTGTGTGTGTGTGTGTGTGTGGGACTGAAGATGTGAAGCCAGAGAAGAGATACATGGCAGATAATGAAATATTCAGTCACAGTGATTAGAGGCAGCGTCGGCAGTGTTCTGAGTGTCTTCCGTTCGTGTTAAGTGAGAAGGGGATATTGTTCATTTGGAGCTCGATGATGAACAGATGTCCACGCGCAGCTTCCCTGGCACGAGCTGCTGGAGTCGACAGATGCCCTGGACCTTGTTCCACCTTGGACACTTTGCTCAACGCCACCTGTGTAAATTTTGCTGCTAATTGAACATCTACAGATCACTAATGGCCTCCGCTGCTGCTAACCATCTCCTTGCGCCTCCTCGTGTTGGACGGCCACAAATATTCAGGCTGATACGACCTCAGAAGCCCACGAGAAGATGTTCACGTTTTTGCATTCTGATAAGAAAATGCCTCGATTGTATCTACAGAGAAACATCATCATTCTTGTGTCTATTAAACTGTCGCAGAGCGTTTCTATCTTCATTCACAGGGGCTCAAACACTGATGTGTGATACAGGCTTCTTTGAAAGACTGATAAAGTCAGCACTTTCACTCAGGAAAGTGTGGCTCGCATCCTTTGTGGACCAATTTTCCACTTTTGAGTCCAATTGAATTTTAGTAAATTCAGTTGGAATCATTGGGATACGTTGTATACCAGTATACAGAATATGTTTTGTATACTGGTAAGCAGTGTTGGGGAGTAACGGAATACATGTACCGCCGTTACGTATTTAAAATACAAAATATGAGTAACTGTATTCCGTTACAGTTACCGTTTAAAAAGGTGGTATTTAGAATACAGTTACTTTGTTGAAATAAATGGATTACACGGCGGTACTTCCCTGTTTCATATTGTGGCGGGTCAGGACTGTTTGGGTTTTGTTTGACAGCTACGTTCTGTTGTTCCAAGCGGTAGCGTTACGGTTGCCATGGTTACAGGGTGACGCTCTCTCTCTCTCTCTGCGTGTTTCCTGGGTGAGAGAGCGCCTGTTGTTGTTGTGCTAAGCTAACAGGCAGAATGCTACAGGTATAGCTCTAAAGAATGTAGCATCATGGGCAGTGTAGTCCGTGCTGCAGGGAGAATGGACTGCCATACACGTTATGTGTCTGTGAGCGAGGGAGGGAGAAAAAGGAAAAGTACGAGCTGTCATCGAGCAAAAACGGGAGCTGGAAGCATGTAAATATAATAATAACCACTGCAGCCAAGAAGAGAGCCTGACGAGCCCAGCTGTAAGTAAGCTATTAAGACTCGACTGTACACCGTGTTCGTGTTTTCCTCTGAAACAATAAGCTCTGTTGGAGCAGCCTTTCAACGCCTCTCTCTGTCTCTCGCTAGCAAAGTTGACCCAGACAACAAAGTAAAGCTAGTTTTCGGCTACGAGCCCGACACGGAACCCGAACCCGAACCGTAGTAAAGGGACCTCTGGCTAATACGTTGACGTATTAGCCAGAGGTCCCTTTACTACGGTTCGGAGCCGCGGACCTTCAGTAACAGTAATAAATCACAGCAATAGTACATTCATGTAGTTGTAAACAGCATGACAATATATTAAGTAATCCAAAGTATTCAGAATACGTTACTCTCATTGAGTAACGTAACGGAATACGTTACAGAATACATTTTGGGGCATGTATTCTGTATTCTGTAATGGAATACATTTTAAAAGTAACCTTCCCAACATTGTTAGTAAGTCTGACCTCCTAAGTTTAAGTAATCTGTGAGGAGGGCATTGAGAGACAAAGGAAGGGCATTCAGCATCAAAATCTGACGAATCAAACACAAGAGCTGAGGCAAACCTTCACAAACAAGGAAGCAGCTTCTTTGCAAAGAGGGCACCGAGTGCATCTTTGCAACAGGTCTCCTCACCTGTTCATAAAATGGTCTTTCTAAGCAACCTATGGAAACTTTCTGATCCCGTCTTATTTCTTTTATTAGAAAGGTGAGATTAGTTCCAGAGTTAACCGGTTTTCCTGGGATCCTTCCTACACACATACTTTCATAAACGCAGGAAGAAAATTCTTTTACTGCAAGTGAGCACGACATTCAAAATAGAGCATTAATAATTTTTTGAACATGATATCATAATAATATAATACATCGATATGCATACATTAAATCTACAGGCTGACAATCATATTTCATTTCCTGTTCTTTTTTGCCTTTTTTTGTTTTTGAGAAATTCCACATGATAGTCATGGTTTGAAAATGTGAATATGGAGAAAATGTTATTTTTGTTGCGATTTGGCAAATAAAATTGAACTGAATTTAACTGAAATGTAATTTTAATGTTTTCATGAGAACCGGTCTTGGTGCAGTTGTGGAGACAAACTTGGGTTTTGAGTGAAATCACATCTCAATACTGGATTAACTGCTTTAGTTGAGCTACAGTATGGGCTGCTGTCATGGCACATGCAGTCATATCAGTGATACAGTCTCACTTCAGACATTTGGTTAGTTTGAAGAACCCAAACAGACCTGAAGATGCATTTACCCCTCCAGGATGCTGCTGGACATATTATCCAATTGTGTATTTTTTTAGGTTGTTATTTTTATCCATAATATACATACATCTTTATCTAGTTCACATATGTCTGTTTTTGGAGTCCTTTAGTCCATGTTGAAAGCCTTTTTTGTTTCAAATATCTTTTATTAGGAGCAATCAGTATCATGGTTGTTACAAATTGATAGAACTTATGCCCCCTTTTTTCTCTAAGCTTACAAAACAGACAAATAAACAACATCAAAAGAACAACATCAATCCCCTGACTGCCAGAAAAAAAGAAAGTATAAATAAAATTTAAACTTGAAACACTTTTTTGTGTGTGTGGCCTTTTTGATTATCTGAATCAGGAACACAAAGGATGTCATGTAATTCTGAGATCTGTGATTTGTGATTGTGAACACTGATATAAAAACACCAGTGCTCGATGTTCAGGCTCGCTAAACTTGTATCTGATAAAGAGCTGCTTCTAAAACTGATATGCCATTAGCTAGATTTTCCAGCACAACATTTGTGGCTTAAACAGCATACAGCGAGTCTGCATTTATAAAATCCTCCCCAGTGCAGAACGAGAATTCTGCTTCTTGTTTTGGTCCCATAAATTGACTTGATAAGCAATGGATTGTTTGACATCCCATTCGGCTGCAGAAAGCAGAATTTTCTAATCTGTCTTATTAGAAAACGAGGGCTGTATTTCAAACACGTACAACCTCCTGCCATTCAAACATATGAGGCGCCCTAATGCTTCCTGTTGTCAGGCTGGTGTTTGGCAGACCAAAACCACTGCCATTCAATTCCTTTGCAGTTAGTGAGAAATATGGTAAGACACCTAGACTTGCTGTGATTTATTGCATTTCAGTAGATTATTAGGTGGCTTTTATGGAGGAACCAGGGTGGTTTGACAGAAGCGGTACCTTGGGGTGATCTTGTACTCCTGGCAGATCGGCACAGGGGTGGCAGGGCAGAAATATGAATGTCGTCGGCACTGGTTGTGCAGCATATCACATTAATAAACCACCTCAATGCATCACTCTCCGGCCCTCTGGCCTGGACCGCTGCCCAGAACAAAGAGATTGAAAGTCATTTGAATCAGGGGTGCAGAGCAGAACTCACTCGAAATAAAAGCTACCGACTACACCGCCGGTGAATACCAATCACGCTGAGAAGGCCGGCAGAGCAATTGGCTTAAACAGATGGGACAGGAGAGCAGAAGCTTCCGAACTTGCATTTGAATCCTCTGGTTTTTAAGATTTCTCCATCACTGTGGAAATCCAGTGATAGCTGTCAGTATGTGCGCTGCTACACTGCATGAAATAACTGCTGATTGGAAAGAAATTTTGCAGAAATTACAAATCGTGAACAAATGCGGTTTAAAAAAAGCACTTATGTTGCTCCAAGGTGTAACTTGGATTGAAACTTGACAATATGAAAATGCACTTTCAGTGGAAACTTACTGAAATTGGAAGTGCATATAAAAAGAAGAGAAAGAAAAAGTGAAATTAAAATAAAAACTAAATGTAAAACTTTAATATCTGTTGAACAGATCCAAACTCCGGCCTTTGAACTCTTTACTTTTTGCACCTGAGCTGCAGTGAAACACTTTATTCAAGGTGAAATATGAAAACTGAAAATATGGGAAATTACAGGAAATATTTAATCCATCCATCCATCTTCATCCGCTTTATCCGAGGCCGGGTCGCGGGGGCAGCAGCCTAAGCAGAGAGGCCCAGACCTCCCTCTCCCCAGCCACCTCCTCCAGCTTATCCGGGGGAACACCAAGGCGTTCCCAGGCCAGCCAAGAGATATAATCTCTCCAGCGTGTCCTGGGTCTGCCCCGGGGCCTCCTCCCGGTGGGACATGCCCGGAACACCTCACCCAGGAGGGGCCCAGGAGGCGTCCTTGTCAGATGCCCGAACCACCTCAGCTGGCTCCTTTCGATGTGGAGCAGCAGCGGCTCTACTCTGAGCCCCTCCCGGATGGCCGAACTTCTCACCCTATCTCTAAGGGAGAGGCCAGCCACTCTTCGGAGGAAGCTCATTTCTGCCGCTTGTATCCGCGATCTCGTTCTTTCAGTCACTACCCACAGCTCGTGACCATAGGTGAGGGTAGGGACGTAGATCGACTGGTAAATTGAGAGCTTCGCTTTTACACTCAGCTCCCTCTTCACTACAGGGGGATCAAATATTTAAATGTACAAAAATGTCACAAGCACACATTCTCTGATGTACAAAGCAGGCTTTAAAAAGCGAGGCGTTACAACTTTGGATGATTAAAAACAAAAGCAAAACAGCTAAAACAAATGATTAAATCCATTAAATCAAAAGTGGATTTTGGACAGATCCCTAATCCACACAAATTACTATTGGACACATATAAGCATGTTTACATCTGATAGCACTGTGGGATTTTTGGGTACGCTGACAGGTTGTGATAATAATCACACCATCCTACACATCCACATCGTCACTCTCACTGGATGATCAGAGCTGGAAAGTCAGCATGCTTGTTAGTATGCAAAAAACAGTTAGCAATGACATAACCTTCAAAGCGGCGATGCTTTCAAAAGAGAATGTCAGGCGGTGAATTTGGTGATTATGGATATAATGATGTTTTGATCGGGTGAGTTTGTGTAGGTCTGACCTGGTGAGACACTCATTCCACAGACTTCTGAAGGTGCTCTGTACGAGGCACGAAGGAGTTAGAAACACAGATTTAATATCAGGACATTATGAAGTGGGGGCTTCCATGGAACAGACTGATTAAGAAAAATTAAGACTGACTCTCTGCTTTGTCTGTGCTTCCTCAAAGTGCTCATGAACAATTTTTGCAGTCTGGCAGAGCAGATTATTTGGTGAAAGAGTCCCGGTGTTGCTTGCACAAGTATCCCCGGACACCGTGCAGTTTTGCAGATAGATTCTTGTAGACGTTTTTCTCTTAAAGAGCTAAAACTCATTAGAAGAATGACGAGTGGTGGAGTAAGGTTGTCACCTTTTATACTTTGTTTTGCCTTGTTTTCACTCAGTGATTATATTTAGGCACCAAAAACACCGTGTTTGGGATTATGGTGGTAAGAATGTGGTCTGAATTCAAATTTTATCCCAACAACAAACCTGCACATTAACAAATGATGCAGACGGCTTCTTTTTCAACCGTCCGCGTGTAATTAATTTGAAGTAAGAGACCCATTTCAGTATTATAACCAGTGGATCTTAAGAGCTTGAAAGGAAAGCTTGAAAACCTGGAGATTCCCAGGCATTTAAACACTATCGGGTTGCCTTTTAAGAGGGTTGTTGGCTCTCTGTTAATCAAGTGCATCACATGAGCCAAGGGGTGAAAGCCTCTTGGATGCAGGGGTGCTGTATGGAGGAGAAAACTGATGACAATTCCAAGGGCCCTAGTAAATTAGTCAAGTTTTATATAAAAACCATAAAACAACTTCACAAGTTACTTATAAAGTATTTTTTTCTTGGGATTAGTTTAGCAAAAATGAATAAAATCCACTCAGCGTCTGACCCTGCCTCCCACCTCCTTATTTCAAGATATGGTTTGATGCCAGTTCTTCTAGCTGACGCTGACGGCCTGAGCGGTACTGCTGCAGGAGAAAAAGACTGAAGTGTGGCTCTATTACATTAAACTCAGGCTTCCAAAATGGAAAAGAATGACAAAGCAATGCACAGAGAGGTATTACAGCATGTGACACTTGCCTTGTCCATCAGTGGTGGAACTTAAACTTATGACCAAATCCACATGAGACACTCTGCTTGAGTTTCCTACTGTTAGCTTATTTATTCTAACCTTTTTCTTACTTTTATTCTACCAACTATTTATTTTGTAAGAATAAATCATCTTTATATCCCAGGTACAAACATTTTTGGAGAAGTATGTATTTTGCACACCTCATATGTCTGATTAAAACTCCTTGAGGTGCACTAGGATATATTTTAGTTGGCTGTACATTGCTTGAAAATTAATATCGAATTGATTATTTAAGTTATATCCATCAGTCCCTGGTGGCACCCCTTCTTGGATGAGAGGTGAAACATCTTTAAAAAAGTCCAGTCGCCTTCTTTTTAAGCTCTCAAGACTACCAGGACCTGGATGACTGTGATCCTACTCAGGAAAAACCACTGATTCCACTGTCTGCACCAACTGTCTTCCCCTGACTCATATTTTTGATGTAAAAAAGACCAGGCAGCTTTCTTCCATTGATCCAGCGTCTGGCCCTGATGCTTGCAAGCCTGTTGTAGTTGATTTCAGTGATGGACAGGATTCAGCACGGGCACACTGACTCTGCTGTTCACTGATTATCCTTCTTTGGACCACCTTTTGTTTCCCTTCTTCCAGCACATCAAATTCAAGACCTGACGCTTCACTTGCAACTACATCACTTGAAAAAGTCTGTTGTATTCAGATAAAAAAACGTATTCACTTTCACTGTCACTGCTTTTTTGGTTCCAATCAGAATCTGGTAAACTAGAGGAAATTAGTCTTACCAGAAAAAAACTAAACAAAACATTATTATCATAAGTTTTAAGTGTAGGGTTGTTTTTAAGATGGGGTGAGGTCAACATTTTCACCACAAAAGTTTAGAGAATTCCAAAAGAACAAATTCCAAAAACTGTTGCGACTGCACGTTTTAGGGAGTGAGTGGCACTAACAGAAGGTGTAAGCAGCTGGTAGTTATCTGCATTAAACGCTCAAGATCGCTGGTCCATTAAAAGAGACTGTCATTTGAACGTTAACATTAGAGTTGGATGTCTCGAGACCGGTCTTGGTCTCGAGACCGGTCTCGAGACCACTTTTACGTGGTCTTGGTCTCGTCTTGGTCTCGACAGACTTTTGTCTTGGTCTCGGTCTTGGTCTCGACGGACTTTTGTCTTGGTCTCGGTCTTGGTCTCGACGGACTTGTGTCTTGGTCTCGGTCTTGGTCTCGCTGTCTCGGTCTTGCGCTCTCAAATCGACATAGTGTTCGGGAGATTTGGAGTCAACCATCAGCGGAGCGGGGGGTGTCTTACTGGGCTTAAGCCCGGGTCATTTTTTCTGAAGCATGGGGTTTTTTGGAGTGTAATTTGTTTGTTAGATGCCTGACTGACAACTGTATAAAACAAAAACAACACACGAAGCACAGAGCGCACCGTCCTAAATTCCCCCTGATTTTGGTATGATCCGAGCTTTGGCACTAGGCGACTGAGCACAGCACCCATGTGAGCGAGGGGGGAGAAGCTGCTGCCTGCGAGTTTGCTGCAGAGGAGAGCTTAAGTTTGACCAGGTACCAACGGAAATCATTCGTACTGAACTAATAATGTAAATATGACGGTGTATCACAAAAGATTGATATCAAACTGATCACTTGGTTGCGTTACTTACTCTTCAAGTGAATCAACAAATGGATAAATAAAAAGCCGAACGACAATGCTGATTTTGTTTAGAGAGTCTTAGCTTACATCTCATATTTTCAGTTGTTACCCTCCACGGCTAAACAAACTCTCTAAATCGGTTTCAGTTGTGTACTGATGAACACAACAATGGACATAAGGAGCTTCTTTCAAAGAAAAAACTCAGGTAGATGTTATTTTATATATTATGCTTTGTATGTTGTTGTTGTATGTTCAGTATATCTATGCAAAACAAGAGGAATTTCAATACACAGCAGTATATTCACAGTTGAAACCAGATATTTACATACACTTTAGGGAGAAAACATAAAACCTTTTTTTACTGTTAAACATCAATTTAGAGTAAACTTTTGTTTTAGATAAATAAATGTTGTAATGTCTTTTGAATTAGTTAAATGTCAGAATAAAAAGAGGGAGCTGTCTATTTTAATCACTTTCATCAAATGTAGGAGTACATATACACTAAGTTTATTGTTAATTAAGATTAATTAACCTCTTAAGCCCCAACGCCCCCTGATACGGGGGCAAAAGGCAGGAGATCTGTTAGGCTTGGGGCTTAAGAGGTTAAGAAAACTCCAGATGATTCCATTCTGAGCTTAAGAAGCTTCTGATTGGTTAGTAGAGTCCATGTGGGTAAATTGGTGGCACAGCTGTGGATGCATATAAGGCAAAACACAGAGCCTGTTTCTTTGAAATGGGAAAGTTTCTTTGAAAAATCAAGAGCTGTCAACCAAAACACCTGGAAAAGAATTCTGGAAAAGAATTGTGGAGCTCCATAAGTGTGGCTCAATTTTGAATACAATTTGGTGCCATTTACAATTAAGAAATACAGACAGTTTCTCTCTTTACTCTTAAAGTTAACAAATATGTTTTTTATATTTATCAATCTAAAAAAAGAAACATTTAGTCTGATTTGATGTTACAATTAAAAAGTGTTTGTGTTTTTATCTGAAGAGTATGTAAATATCTGGTTTCCACTGTATATTTGTGTTTGGCTTGATTGTCAGCACAACGAGGGAGAGAGAGGAACAGAGAGGGAGAGAGACGACGAAAATGACGACAGAACAGAGATGGAACAAGAGCAGGTGAGACACACAAGTTAGTCAAATGGTTGTTTGCCAAAAACTCATCAGAACATGTATCTCGTACCTATTGTATCTTTTTAGATAGCGTTTGTTACTTTTAAAATTCTATATTTATTAAGTTATGCAGGCTTGTTTGCTCAACAAGGCTGAATAATTATATAAACTTTTCAGAATCTAAATAGTGTACTTTGGTAGAATTAAAAAATAAGTGTAGTGCAGGTCTAAGATGATTTTTAGTGCTGCTATCATCTAGTTCTGATTCTGGTTCTGTCTTGGTTACTGTTGTAGTCCTGTTTTAATTCTGGATCAGTTCTGGGTCTGGTTGAATTGGGGTTTAGTCCCTGTGTCTTGATACAGGCCCGACTTTGTTCTGCCTTGCTGCTTAATTAAAAAACTATATATATATATATATACTGTATATATACATATGAAGTCATTCTTTTTTGAACAAAGCTCAAAACAGAGCCTAATAATCTTTCAGTCATTTCTACCCCCACTTAATTTCCTTTGGCTGCTCAGCTCTCACACAGTGGCTCAGCTACGCTCCAATCCCTCCATATTGTGGCCAATCACATGCGAGGATATAGGATAATATCATTATGTGAAAAACAGAGAGGGTGAGAGACGCAACAGTCAAGTGGAGCATGCGTCAGTCCTTTCAGTGAGTGAGTGAGACAGTAGACAGCGGTGAGGAGGGCTGTGCGAAAGCAAAAACACATAAATATGCCCGAGACCCGTAAACGAAGCAGCATCTGGCTGCAGTTTAAAGACTTTTTTTGTCTCGGTCTTGGTCTTGGTCTTGGTCTCGTCTCGTCTCGGTCTTGGTCTTGGTCTTGGTCTTGTCTTGGTCTCGGTCTTGGTCTTGGTCTTGTCTTGGTCTCGATACCCTCTGGTCTTGGTCTTGTCTTGGTCTCGATACCCTCTGGTCTTGGTCTTGTCTTGGTCTCGGATTAGGCGGTCTTGACTACAAGTCTAGTTAACATACAGTAAATCGTTCTGGGGAATTGGTTTTGATGAATCATGCTGTCTGTCGTGAAATGATTGTGTTACGTTTCAGTTTGGACTGCTCTAATAAAAAGAAGTAACTTGAGTTCAGTAGTTTGGCTCTGTTCTGGAACCACCATGGAGATACCACCCATAGAGCAGCATAGCGGGCATCAGCAATGGCTGACAGTGATGTCAGATACAGCGTGATAGAAGGGGTTGGAATGGAAGAGGGTTGCAAAGCGGTTTGTAGATCTGCATGTAACCCGGGTTAAATAGATGCATAAATAGTAAAAGATAAGTGAAGTCTGAGAATATAAATATCAAAGAGTTCATTTATTTAAATTTTCTTGTATATTAAAAAGATAATAGTTCATGTAAAATGATTAAAAACACGTTTGCATTGTTTAAAATAAGTTATCTTTGTTTTATTGTGAATTGTTTATGAGAACTGTAATTTCCTACGGGGATATGGTCTGTGAAGGTAACACAGGGTGGGGAAGGAAAAAGAGAAAAAAGAGAGCGCGAGGAGAGAGAGCGGTGGCGCGTGAGTTACACGGAGCATCCGGAGAAGTTAGCTTGTTTTTATGTACTAGTAGTAAGTGTGTTTTGACTTTTCGGAAAGATAAGTCACAGTGTCGGTAAGTTAGTGTCATGACACGTAAAGTTTCGGCGTGAAGCTGCTGGACTGTGTGTTTTGTTTACTGCGCCGTGCACGCATTAAGTTAAAGTGAGGCTAACCCAGCCGTTAGCTAATAAGGACTACTGTAGACTGCCGTTTCGCTAAAGTTGTGGAACGTAACAAGCTGCAGAGGATCGTTACCGAACTGGATAACGACGGACACACCCCAGATAGTCACTCTGAGTGCCCGCGTCACTCAGAGTACCTCTGGCAACGTGGGAAGCTAAAACAGGTAGCTTGTGGAGATCACGGACCTTCCCCGTCTTTGTGCTACTGCATTCAGAGCGGAGTGTTTCTGAAGGAGCTGAAGACAACTTGTTGCCTGGATTAATCTGGTGGGAAGTGCACGTTTCACAAGGTACTGAGTTTATTTATTTATATTTTGCTCATTGAGTGAAGAACTTCCGGTTGGGAGATGTTTTGGATTTATACTGGAGCAATACAGGCCTGCAACGTAGGGTTTACCTCTGCCGGCTTTAGGTTTAGTTTGGGACTATAATTGTTTTATCACTGGTGGTTTATACTGTATATGTGGAGATTCTGTGTACAGTGGGTAAATTGCTGTGTGTTTTTTGGTTTGCCTGAATACTGAAATCTGCCATTTTGTTATTTTCTTGTTTTCATTGTTTGGTAAATTAAAGGAGGGTTGCAATGCTCTACTTTGCATGGTGTATGACATGATTTACTGCACTATAGACACTAGTGTTCATTTTCCCGTGTAGTGCTACTCCTAAGGAATAAGCTTCATTGATCCCAGAAACAAAAGAGAAGTCGAATTTGAAAATATCGTACAAGAAATATCGTACTAGAAAAAGAACCCAAAGCCCATTTATTTAATGGTATTGAGTAAATGAGGGCTACATGCAGCAATTGTGGTTGTGCTAAAGCAGCAGAGAGCACATGTTGTGTAAGATCACCTAATCTGCCGGGACTGTGCAGTTCCTCTAATGGTCAGTTAGGGTTGGTAGTAAAAGGGGGTCAGCCTTCAACCTTCCAGTAGGAAGCATCTTCTCTGTTTCCAAAAAGTTCAACTACATGGGAAACAGCCTGCTTCATTTCTGTTCAGACTCTGTAAGAAGGTTTCTGATTGCTAGTAGTCAAACCAAGTCCATTGCACTACTTTTAAGCACTTTACAACCTGTTCTTTAATCTGTGCCTTCCTCCTGTTTTGTATATACATCTCATCTCTGTTATTTATTCTTGCTGTCCTACTATTTATGTTTTTATACCATGCACAGTTGGTGTGGAGCACCCACAATTGTACAAAGACTTCTCTATTCTTTTCTATTTCAGCTAATATTAAATTAAACCACGAGTTCTTGTTGTCAATTATCATCACTATTAGAGTTACCAATTCCATTGTATCTTCACTTTTTACTGATAAGTTGCCAGCCAATAAGAATGAGGTGTCCACACAATCAGATCCCCCTCAGCTCTGTCTGGTTTGTTGTGGTTTTAACGCTCTACAAGTCCACGATAGCCAATCAGACATTGTTTCTGCTTTTCAGCCTGCGTGGCATCAGCTTCATCAGCAACAGTACTAAAGGACTGTCTCCAAAGGTTGGTAAAATCCTGAGCTCTTTGGTGAAATCTCTTCCTCGCTGTGTAAAGGTGTTTTCATACCTGCAGTGTTTAGTCTGTTTAAATTGAACTCTTGTTCACTTCCCCCTTGGTGCCGTTCGTTTGTGCAGGTGTGAACGTAGTAACTTGGGTGCAACCCAAAACAACCACAGAGACCCTTTGGAGGAGATGGTCTTGGGGCCTCGATCCAACCAAACTACCAGGTGTATGTTGCAAGTTTGAGCTAAAACATTTATCAGTGAAATGAACGTAAATTCTCAGTGTTCTCCTATAGTCCAGGACTGAACACCTTCTTCCTGTGTTTACTTTTGTTTCTCGTTCCTCAGACACATCTGGCCAATAAGTGGATTGAATGGTCACACGTCGTTTGTAGTGGCACATTTTGGTTCGCTTGCTGAGACTTGGAATTTTCTCTGAGTGAAAACAATCAAGCCTTGCAAAAAACTGAAAGTTTAAAAACTCATCAACGGGCGACCGTGGCTCAAGAGTTGGGAGTTCGCCTTGTAATCGGAAGGTTGCCGGTTCGAGCCCCGGCTCGGACAGTCTCGGTCATTGAGACTGTGTCTTGTGTCTTGTCCTTGGGCAAGACACTTCCCCTACCGCCTACTGGTGTTGGCCAGAAGGGCCAATGGTGCGATATGGCAGCCTCGCTTCTGTCAGTCTGCCCCAGGGCAGCTGTGGCTACAACTGTAGCTGCCTCCACCAGAGTGTGAATGGGTGGATGACTGGGTGTGTAAAGCACTTTGGGGTCCCTAGGCGGGAGTAGTAAAAGCGCTATACAAATACAGGGCATTTACCATTTTACCATTTAACTGATTTGGACGAGAGTAAGTGCCTCGTTCTAGCACCTCACAGCTGGCTGTAAGAGTGGGTCAGTTACCTCCATACCTGATCCCGTTTCTCTCAAAGCCCTCCTCTGGAATACTCACCTTCTCTTCCTCACCTGCCTGCTCACCCTCCGATGGCCATCACCTCCTGAGGAAACAAACCACTGGACTCCCTCCTCATTTTAAACTCCACCTGTAACTCAAGAAAGTGCACTAAATCAACCCCTTTTTGTCCATCCATCCATCCATTCGCTTCCGCTTATCCTTTTCAGGGTCGCGGGGGGCGCTGGAGCCTTTCCCAGCTGTCATAGGGCGAGAGGCGGGGTACACCCTGGACAGGTCGCCAGTCTGTCGCAGGGCCAACACACAGAGACAGACAACCATTCGCACTCACATTCACTCCCACATTCACACCTAGTGGCAATTTGGATTATCCAATTAACCTATCCCCCCTTTTTGTCTGTGTAGAAATTCTCTGTGGATTCATTGGAAATAGGCTCACGTCTCCTTTCCCTCAGAAAGCTTATATACAGATTCCTTGTGTCTGTTAAACCTCACTTGTTTTTCTTAATCATTCTGCCTTTCAGTTCACCAGTAACCAGACTAATCAGTCGTGACACGCTCATCATGTCCAAAAATACCAAGAAGGTGATGACAAAAATGTTAACAAGGCTTTATTAAACGATGCTGATGTCATGGTGGCTGTACCCATCTTTTATACCAGCGGTCCCCAACCCCCGGGCCTCGGACTGGTACTGGTCCGTGAGTCGTTTGGTACTGGTCCGTGAGAGTTGAGGCTCAGGTGTGAAATGTATGGTTTTCAGGGTTTTTATCGGTTTTCAGCGTTATTTTGTTATTGTTTTTATCGTTTACTCTGTTTTCCTGGGTCTTTTCACGTGTGTTATGAAAAAATTTTCTTTTTTTCGGTACCGGTACTAGTTTTATTTTGTTGTATTTATCCGCGACACCTTAAAGGCCGGTCCGTGAAAATATTGTCGGGCATAAACCGGTCCGTGGCGCAAAAAAGGTTGGGGACCGCTGTTTTATACGGTTTATGGAGCTAAAACTAAGGCTGAACAAAATCTGAGGCAGTTTCACAGAATTGAGGCCTTTACATGTGTTTATTGTGTGATCATTGTTGTACGTGAAAAAGAAGTAATATGCTACAAGTCAGTGATCAAAAACGTAACGCCATGTCTCACAGTCATAATTAATCCTCTTTAGTAATATTAATGAACCTCACTTTGTTTTTAACGCTTGCACAGACATTAACTTCTCAATTTACTGTAGCTGCCTTCACCAGTGTATGAATGTGAGAGTGAATGAATAGTGGTATATAAATGCAATCCATTATTAATTTACCCAGTCTTATTTCCTTGTTCTGCTAAATTATACCTGGGGTGAATATTTTATCTCACAGCTGTGCCTCCCTCGGTCTGCTGATGCTCTTTTTGCTGTAATTTCAAACCAAAAATGCAATAAAGTTAATAAAGCTGAGGTTAACAAAAGTTCTTTAACTGCACTTCTCACACTGTTTTTATCTTATCTATCTCATCACTGACTCCTGCAACGGCACTAGAGAAGATAAAGTGCACTGATGCTGTGTTTTTTGTACTTCACTGGTACACTGAAGAGTTAGTAACTAAATCGTGGGGAGCTAATTGCTCCGCGAGGTCCAAGGAATGATGGCTGCTTCAGCACACCGCCTCAGAAGCTCTAATAGGCTCTTTTGATGTGGATTAGAAACAAGCATTTATTAATTACAGCAGAAATACTGCAGGCAGATTATTTTCTCTTCGTCTTCTCTTCATTAACCGTCTTCACTGCTTCAGACCCCGTCACACGTTTTCCTAACAGTTTCCTCTTCAAGTGTGCAAGTTCCTTTTGACAGCAGCCACATATTTAATTTAACACGAGTCTCTGGGGAGCAGTTAAGAAAGCTGAAGAAAAAGGTGTTTGTTTACACATGCTGAGGCTGAAACAGCTGTTGGCAGGGTAAACAAAGTGTCAGCAACCAGCGACAAGCCAATTTTATATAAGAAAAGAAGCTAATTAAGCTAATGTCATTTCAATAGCTCGATTGCTCCGGGTTTAGCTGCTTTTCAATAAATTCCCGACCCTGTTGAAATAACATGAACCCTTATTTAAAAACTCAATAATAATCAAACTAAATGAGCTTTCTGGAATAGCCATTAATCACACAGCCAATTAGCAAACATTACATCCACTTTCACTTTGCACAGAACTATTTATTATTAAATGATCCAATTTAGTGAAATTAACTCTCAAAAGGAGTCAGGTGCTTTTCCACTGATGTCGGAGACAAACGTGCAATAAACTCGATAGAAATTTCACACATCAGCGCTCAAAAATATCTGGAAAAACTTTTCTGTGTGTTTGGATGACGAGGCGAAAGAGAGGAGTTACTGTATGTCTCAAACAGAGCCAGAAAAAGCTGTTTCAGTGCAGCTGAAATGGCCTGTTTGTGTCAGAGATATTTGCTGTCCTTCAGCTGATTGCACCTCTGTTTTTTGGTTTTGCAATGTGCTCCAGCTCTGATGTTTCTCAGGTCGCCTGCTGTGCTTCCTGCTCTGATTTGGTGTCACTGGGAGAGGATCCCAAAATTACAACAGCCTTTATTTATTTATTTGCCACTGTGTGTCTACCTGCCCTTTCTTCCATGCTGCTGCTTTGTTTCCCAAACTGACAAACGTATTACGGCTAATTGAATATGACCCGCTGACAGCTGTCTGAAATAATGAAGCCTCTTTTCCCTTGCATTTTCTCCCCCAGGATGGCCTCTCTCTCCAGCACTTCAGTCCACATCAAAGTGCCTAATCAGTGTGGAATCTGGGGCTGAAGGAAATATTGATCACACTGAGAGCCCGAGCGTCCATATTTACTGCTTCTGCACTGAGGGAGAGGTGGCATTATGGAGCCCGAAGCTACGCTTTCAGACTCAGGAGACGATATTATTTGGTGTAAAGATGCTTTTTGGTTTGTTTGTTAGAAACAAAGTTGAATTTAAACATCGGGGTGTCTGAAAAGGGCTCCAAAAGTAATCCACAACCTGTGGGCGATAATAGAATATTTTGCCTCCAAAGCGACTCAACCTTAGAGCTCTTTAGTTTTCTGAAGTGATTTTTGTTTGGCTTCTGTTCTTAGTTCCTTTTGAAAATTCAGCAGCTGTTTATATTGTTTGTGTTTCTCAGTATGCCTCCCCAGGGGCACTTTTTGCTAATTAGTCAAGCCTTGGATTGTAGGTTCTCGTTGTTTTTGGGGGTTTCTGTGTGTTTTGGTTAGTTTTCCATTATAAAAGATGTTGTGGTTTCATTCTCTTCCTCCTGTAGCATCTCTGGTTATCTTTCGTCTTTTGGTGTTTCTCAGGCTTTAGTGTGAGTGTTGTTGTATTGTCTGTGTCTGGTCCAAAGGGGGGGCATCGGGGCTACACATAATTACAAACATATGCATAGTACAGTCACAGAAAAATGTAGCCACAGCAATGAAAGTGTAAAAATATCTGCATTAGACTGTGGAGAGACAAAGAGGAGAGACATTTTCTCTCTGTGGACATCTAAGAACTCCCCACACGACGACAGCTGACGACATATTTTCATGTGTTTTGCAGTTTTTGAGTAGGTCACGATCCTGCATGTGTCCATCGCCTCGGTGTCCTCCTCATTCATGCTGGTGACCATGACTGCTGCAGAAGCACTACGCTACCGAATAGGGATGGGTATCGTTTAGGTTTTATCCAATACCGGTACTTTTGAAATGGTGCCGGTGCTTAAACGGTGCTCAAACCGGTGCTTAAAGAATGGAGAACACAAAATTGGTCCAAAAACCTCTCATGTTCAGCTGTTTTTTTTTGTAAAAAGATAACAATGTTAGCCTTTTCTGCAGCTATGGGGCATATATGGTATCACTCTTGGCTGGAAGCAGTGCTTAAAGCGCTTGTTGCAGCTGCTGAGTTTGCATCTTTTGCTGTGAAGTACAGCCAGACTTTGACCGCTTCGCCTTGGGCATTATTAATCTGTAGCTCTGCTCTAAAAGAACGTACCTACCTGGACCCGCCTACTATCCTCGGAAACGTAAAATGATTGGCTAGAATCTAAAGTGTGTCACAGCTCAGGAAAAAAAGGCACCAAAATGTGCGCTGCTTTTCGGTCTGGTTACTACCGTTTATGCCAGATACCGGTGCCATCCTACTACCGAATAATTAAACCAACTTCATACTGGAATAATAACATTTTTGCTGACAAACTGTATGAATCTGTCTAAACTATAACTGAAGTATATCAGCTGAGTGGTTACAATGACTTCACTGATTGGTTCTGCTTTCCTCAGTGTTGTGTGTTTCACTTCCTTTTTCCGCTGTCCCTGATTTCCTGATTGTTTTTAGCTGCGTTTAGTTCCTCACTTGTTTCCTCTTCCCTTGTTAATTACTTTGTCAAATCATCTGCATATTTGTGCGTCCTCTTGGGTATTTAACAATATATTTAGCTGAAGAATCAGTAACTGCCTAAAACGAAAATAAGTATTTTTTAGTAATGACACACTAAAATGTTAATCGTTAGGAATCTTTTTCACCCACAAATTCACCCAGTGACTCACAATGCTGCTCACAGACTACTTGTATACTTAAACAGCAGCTGCTGTGAAATGTATGTCTGCAAGCACGCAAGAAATGACAATGCAGACACATTTTAGGGTGAAGTAGAGACGGTCATCTACCAATCGGAGCGCTGGCAGTTTGGAAGGTCAGAGTGTCCTTGGGAAAGAGCTCCACTGGACTCTTGTGGACTGTGTGTGTGCGTGTGTGTGTGAATGTTAGGATAAAAGCATTTTGTATAAATGTGCATGTGAATGAGTGAATGAGGCTTATAGTAAGAAAGTGGTTTGAGTGTTAAAAAAGAATAGAAAAGGGCTTTATGAGTGTGAGGCTATTTACCATAAAACAGCAGCTGTGCATCAATATTTCAGTTTAAGTACTTAATTAGAAGATTTTTCCAGACAAAATATACCTTTTAAATTTGTTACGATTATTTATTTCACCTTAAATCAAGTTTGATCTCCAGTTAACGATGCAACTGTCAGAATCTTGGGAAGTGACTAAAGATACATAATAAACTTGATTCACACAAAACTAGTTACAAAGTGTCACACGTATGGAATCTCTATTTATGGTGAAGGACACAGAACCTGAAGTTGATTCTGTAAATGAGAACAGCCAGAATTTTTAATGCTCTCCTAAGATGAAGGGCAAGCAGGGTCAAAAAACAAGAGTGTAAACTCGCATAAAGGTTTTCACTTGCAAAAGCAGCTAGTTGTGTTTATTGTGTAGAGCTGACATTTGGCAGTTTCAGTGTGGAAGGAGTTGACACTATTGAGCACCTTTAATGACTCCAGAGAAAATAAAACATCAATAAAACAACATCTGTGAGCTCTTAATGAAGATCTGAAGACAACATGCTCCTAAAGTGGCGTATGCTATCAAACAGACGTTCAATAATTAACAGATAATCCAGCGTGGCGATGGATGGTCGTCGCTGCTCGAGAAAAAAGGACAGGAAAAAAAAAGTCACAAAAATACAAAAATGTTTAAACATTTCTGCACAACCAACTCTCGGTATTTTAAAACCAAATTGTAGATAATTTGCATTAATTAATTGAATATTTATGGCCTCACGAGGACAACTCATGACGTTTGGTCGACCCTCTGACCTTTTCCTCACGACTGTGGTCGGCAGCTCATTCAAACTTCCTCGCAAACTCATCAAAATTAAAACGACATGTTGCAGTAACACATTCATGATCCCACGTGGTTGAACCATCTTTTGTGAGCACTTCATTTAATTCCTAATTTCAGCACCTCTAGTCTGGCCCAGACTAATGAATCCATTTCAGTATGAGCGGCTCTTTAAGGCAGAGCGACCTCCATCTATTCAGTGGCAGGAATACTCTGGGGATAAAGCGCTGCCTCTAAATGGGAATTTAACTTGGATGTATGAAATCAAATTAACTGATGAAAGCATTTAATGCTATATTTGTAATCTGGAGACCACTTGGCAGAGTTCACAATGCAGATATGTGTTCATTAATCATTTGGCCAAGGATTTCTACTTGCCAAATGGGGGTCAGTGAATTGTCTGTATTCTTAATGTGTACGTTTATATTCAGGATCAGCTCACTGTTTACCAGCAGAGATTCACACAAGAGGCTCTTGACAGTGTAATGAAAATGTAAAGCTGCACATGATTATCCATACTGTGTGCTGACATGGTATTACAATGGCCTTTGGGCAATAATGAGGTTGTGTTAATAGACTCAAGCAACAAAGGGACCGATGCTAAAGATTTGTTTTGCTATAGTATCCCAGTGCAATCAGAGAAACAGTTCTTTTCCCAAAACAATACAAATGTAAATCTATTTACATTTTGTATTTTATTTATGATAAAACACTTAAGAATTATTAGAATTTATAGAAAAGTGCCATATATCACTTCACAAAGCAGCTATTATGCATATAAAAAAGGTCAAACTATGAATCCTGATTTTACTAATCTAGTTCTGTTTGTATTATGAATTATACAGAAATCTAAAAGTCAAATGAAGCAAAACTAAATCTAGTTTTAATAAAATGTGCCACAAACTTAAATCACACAGACTGACTAAACTAATAACAGCCACGCGTTTCTTTAGTAGTAGCAGCTTCCACTACAGCAGCGGTCCCCAACCCCCGGGTCTTGGACCGGTACCGGTCCGTGAGTCGTTTGGTACCGGGCCGCGAGAGTTGAGGCTCAGGTGTGAAATGTATAGTTTTCAGGGTTTTTATCGGTTTTCAGCGTTATTTTGTTATCGTTTTTATCGTTTACTTGGTTTTCCTTGATCTTTTCACGTGTGTTATGAATAAATTTTCTTTTTTTTGGTACCTGTACTAGTTTTATTTTGTTGTATTTATCCGCGACACCTTAAAGGCCGGTCCATGAAAATATTGTCGGGCATAAACCGGTCCGTGGCGCAAAAAAGGTTGGGGACCGCTGCACTACAGGACTGAGGGAAACTATGTGGGGTTGTTCCTGCCTGGACATTCGCAGTCCATTTATATTTCTTAACTGACCCTGACTCAACTCTGAGTGAAGCTACAGCATGCAAACCTTTTGCAAACCTTTTATCAACCCTTCAGTTGTTTGTTAACTTTGTGTTTTGGGTCATTTGAAATGCCTCGATACTGCTTAGAAATGATTGTCTCCTGAAAGTTTGCAAGATGTTCAGAACCTGAGGAAGCAAAGCAGCTTTAAACTGTGCACAGTTGGGCTAAGAGTTTCTTCAAACATAGCGTTGTGCAGGTGTGGCCTGGTGAATCCAGGAGGTCCTTAGCAAACAGTCTCATTATATTTGTTGTAGAGCAGTTGGTTCCTTTGTGCTGTCCTTGCATTTGCACTGTACTTATTCAGTGTTTTCCTCTTTGGATGCATGAACACAGATTTCTAAATGTTATATTCTTTTGAGCTTTTACATTAGCATATTGCGCTTTTTCAGGATTCCCACTCTTATAGGAGCAGCAGTAGTCCTGAAATTCTTCATCATTTGTCTCATGTGGACTGAAGAAGCTCAGACTCCTTAGATTTGCTATAATGGGTCATGTTGTGATACCAGCTTATCATTCTGAAGTGAAACAGATTGTTAGTAGTTCACTACACTCTCATGTCCTTAGCATAAAACACCTGATTCCATTCAGCTTTTGGAGAAGGTTTATTTCCACTTTCCAGTCTGGGTTGTGATGATTCAACTCGTCCCGTTTTGGCCTGTCATCGTTCATATTCCATAAATGAAAACCATCTTCAAAATAATCATCAACAGTAATCTACAGACCAAAGACGAGGACTTGTGCTTTTAGATATTTGAGACCATATCATATAAAATGATGTATTTATGTAGTGTTTTATTGGATTGTGTTGTCGAATATGTTGGATTGTTTGTGTTTTCTCCTCAATATTTATAAAATATTTGATTATGACATTGTTTTTCCATCCAAAAATTCATTTTTAATATTAGGTTTTAAGTTTTGTGTTCTTCCATCTATTTTTTTAAACCTTATTATTCTTCATATTGACCTCGCTTCATAAAGTTTTAATGTCACCGTGAGAAAACAAACAATACATATACATGCCAGACACTCGTCTAACCCAAGGCCGGCACACGCTCACCCTCCACCTCGCCGTTTCAATGCCAAACTAGTTCCCGTCTCTAGCTGTGCAGTCTCTCACTTTCTGTGGACAGAACATGTATTTGCATTTTAAGATGTGCTTATTCCATCAAACATTCATGAGTCTAGACTGACTGTTCACACAGAATTCAGAGGACTTTGGCTCAGACAGACATTAACAGTCCCAGACATTTTGTCCACATAATATGACATCTTTTAATAAGGGATGGGATCCATATTGGAAACAAGGGAATTTGAGTCAGGATATCAACGTGTTTAAAAAAGAACATCAAGAAAAAATATCACACAGCATTAAGCCCTCATTTTTTCTCTGTTGTGTAGAAGTATTTTATTTATGGCCACTCTGGGTGAGAGAGAAAAAACATACAAGCTCATTCATTACCCGTAAAACGTGAGAAATTTCCTCTGCCGTGCAGGAGAATTACAGCGCTGCAGAGCATGAACAGTGTCAGAACGAACAGCAGACGGTTTCTCACACTGTAGCTTATTTTATTGATATACAATAAGACAAATCATTGGACAATCAACTTGCCTTTCCACTGCCTTCATGCCTTGTGTGCTCAATAGGTAGTGTTGGGAAGGTTACTTTTAAAATGTATTCCATTACAGATTACAGAATACATGCCCCAAAATGTATTCTGTAACGTATTCCGTTACGTTACTCAATGAGAGTAACGTATTCTGAATACTTTGGATTACTTAATATATTATCATGCTGTTTACAACTACATGAATGTACTATTGCTGTGATTTATTACTGTTACTGAAGGTCCGCGGCTCCGAACCGTAGTAAAGGGACCTCTGGCTAATACGGTGGGTTCTGTGTCGGGCTCGTAGCTGAAAACTAGCTTTACTTTGTTGTCTGGGTCAACTTTGCTAGCAGAGACAGAGAGAGGCGTTGAAAGGCTGCTCCAACAGAACTTATTGTTTTTGGAGGAAAACACGAACACGGTGTACAGTCGAGTCTTAATAGCTTACTTACAGCTGGGCTCGTCAGGCTCTCTTCTTGGCTGCAGTGGTTATTATTATATTTACATGCTTCCAGCTCCCGTTTCTGCTCGATGACAGCTCGTACTTTTTCTTTTTCTCCCTCCCTCGCTCACAGACACATAACGTGTATGGCAGTCCATTCTCCCTGCAGCACGGACTACACTGCCTATGATGCTACATTCTTTAGAGCTATACCTGTAGCATTCTGCCTATTAGCTTAGCACAACAACAACAAAAAGGCCTCTCTCGCCCAGGAAACACGCGGAGAGAGAGAGCATCACCCTGTAACCATGGCAACCGTAACGCTGCCGCCTGGAA
Source organism: Neolamprologus multifasciatus (assembly GCF_963576455.1). Lineage (NCBI taxonomy): Eukaryota > Metazoa > Chordata > Actinopteri > Cichliformes > Cichlidae > Neolamprologus > Neolamprologus multifasciatus. The sequence continues at coordinate 3,590,389 of NC_140442.1, read as the reverse complement.
CAACAGAACGTAGCTGTCAAACAAAACCCAAACAGTCCTGACCCGCCACAATATGAAACAGGGAAGTACCGCCATGTAATCCATTTATTTCAACAAAGTAACTGTATTCTAAATACCACCTTTTTAAACGGTAACTGTAACAGAATACAGTTACTCATATTTTGTATTTTAAATACGTAACGGCGGTACATGTATTCCGTTACTCCCCAACACTGTCAATAGGACAAACCTTGCATCAGTCCAGATAATAGTCCCAAAATATCACCATGTTCCTCTTCTAACTCACTTTGCTTTCCACTCAAATTATTTTCCTCCCCAGATGATAAACTTGTGCAGAGGGAAAGCAGGGAGGCAGGAGCATTCTCTGAAGCACATGTCAGCAAACATGGCAGTGAACTTTAAAAGTAATTTATTCAGCAGACGGGAGCTGAGGAAGATTGATGTTCATATTTCATCCATCAATGGTTTTCATAATTCACTAGCCTGGTGGACGGGTGCTAGTCAGAGCTTGTCAAGCAAGCTATGGCAAGTACATTCTCAATTCAGCCAGCTTATTGATAATCAAATCTCGCCAGTGAGCATGTCTTGTGTTACACGATGATCAGAGCAAGCGTTGCTCTCCGGAGAGCGCGGAGGGGAAAAGGCAGCAATGCCGGCCCTGCAGTCAGTGACTGCACAACAGCCGAATCGGGAGGCTGAGACATCAAACTCCACAAACCTGTCACAAGTCACAGGAATAAGTTTTCTTTAAAGACAGGGCCGTGTTTTGCTGGGGGACCCTCTTTAGAAAATCTCTTCTGTTCTTGAACTCTAGTGAGTTTTTAATGCAGAACCAAATTGAATTTACATCTTATTAAGTGAAGATAAATCAATAAAGGGGTGTAATAAACAAAACGAATGGGATAGCTTGATGTTGATCTTAAAGCCAGAGTTTCCAGTGTCACAAAAAAGTCACTTTATAGGACAGCAACCTCTTTGCAACTAGTAAAAAATCAGTTGCCTGGTGACTGAATTTTATTCTTTTGCATTCAGTGACAAATTGCAAGTAGCAACTGGTCATCCTTTCATTTGTTGTTGACTGCACAGGTCACCTGGTGGGAGTCAACATGTCTCCAGACAATCTAACCTGACAGACTGCAATCACTCAGTGCAGCTTTGAAAATCAATGGCTAATTTGTCTAATGTCTATGTTGGGTCTGTGTTTCCAGCACTGCTAGTTTAGAAACTTATTCTCGTTAACAACAAAAACAAGACGAACATCTTTTACTTACCGGGAGGCCCCGGCCGGTGTCTCAGAAAGCACTGAATCCTACCGCAGACTGACCCCGACGACGGCCTCCGCTCGCTGCCTAACAGTTCACACAATACACATCACAGCAAAGCACCTCCCACCGTAAAACCCCCAGATGGTTCTAAGACAAGGCACTGTGTGTGTGTGTATGTGTGTGTGTGTGCGTGTGTGTGTGTAAACATCTGTATGCATGTGAGAGTGTGTGTGTGTGTGTGTGTGTGTGTGTGCGCGTGTGTGTGTGTGTAAACATCTGTATGCATGTGAGTGTGTGTGTGTGTGTGTGTAAACATCTGTATGCATGTGAGTGTGTGTGTGTGTGTGTGTAAACATCTGTATGCATGTGAGAGTGTGTGTGTGTGTGTGTAAACATCTGTATGCATGTGAGAGTGTGTGTGTGTGTGTGTAAACATCTGTATGCATGTGAGAGTGTGTGTGTGTGTGTAAACATCTGTATGCATGTGAGAGTGTGTGTGTGTGTGTAAACATCTGTATGCATGTGAGAGTGTGTGTGTGTGTGTAAACATCTGTATGCATGTGAGAGTGTGTGTGTGTGTGTAAACATCTGTATGCATGTGAGAGTGTGTGTGTGTGTGTAAACATCTGTATGCATGTGAGAGTGTGTGTGTGTGTGTGTGTGTAAACATCTGTATGCATGTGAGAGTGTGTGTGTGTGTGTAAACATCTGTATGCATGTGAGAGTGTGTGTGTGTGTGTAAACATCTGTATGCATGTGAGAGTGTGTGTGTGTGTGTGTAAACATCTGTATGCATGTGAGAGTGTGTGTGTGTGTGTAAACATCTGTATGCATGTGAGAGTGTGTGTGTGTGTGTGTGTGTGTAAACATCTGTATGCATGTGAGAGTGTGTGTGTGTGTGTGTGTGTGTAAACATCTGTATGCATGTGAGAGTGTGTGTGTGTGTGTGTAAACATCTGTATGCATGTGAGAGTGTGTGTGTGTGTGTGTGTAAACATCTGTATGCATGTGAGAGTGTGTGTGTGTGTGTGTAAACATCTGTATGCATGTGAGAGTGTGTGTGTGTGTGTGTGTGTGTAAACATCTGTATGCATGTGAGAGAGTGTGTGTGTGTGTGTAAACATCTGTATGCATGTGAGAGAGAGTGTGTGTGTGTGTGTGTGTGTAAACATCTGTATGCATGTGAGAGAGTGTGTGTGTGTGTGTAAACATCTGTATGCATGTGAGAGTGTGTGTGTGTGTGTAAACATCTGTATGCATGTGAGAGTGTGTGTGTGTGTGTGTGTGTGTGTGTAAACATCTGTATGCATGTGAGAGTGTGTGTGTGTGTGTGTGAGAATGTGTGTCTCTGTATGCATGATAACTATTCGCTGATAGCTGCCAACATCTGCAAACAAATATAATTCTGTAAAGTGGTTCTTTATTGTGTATATTGTGTTCATACAGAGCGTTATTAAATTTATTGCTAATGTAATCATATGGCACACTGACTTCTGAGGAAATTTTAAATGGCACTCGCCATCAGAAAGGTTGCCTACCCCCGCTATAGATCGAACTCAGACCTTACAAATTTAAGATGCACAATGACAACATTCAACAATTAGACTTTAACAGTCTAATTTATAGGTGCCAACACATTTCTCTTTAAAATACAGGATTTGATTCAGCTGGCTTCTACATGGTTGCATTTATAAACTTATATAAAAACGCCATTTCCCTTTTCAATTGCCCTCCAGTAGCAAACACGTCACTATGTGCAGAGGAATTTCTGAATTTCACTGTATTTTTTCTTTCAGATCTTAGGTTCTGGCTAGTCTGTAGCCTGTTGCAGAAGATTCACAATAAGCAGCGACAGATTGCTGATTTTTCACAGTTAACACATTGTATCCCCATCACAAACAGATCGAATGTAACTGCCAACTCGGACCCTGTTCAATCCCAGACTGATTGCATGCTGACTCTGTGTTATTGCTCTTTTATCGCCATCTTGACACAGCAGAGTCACTTTGTAGATGGTTGCAGATGTGGTCCCCGTCTTCAAAGCAACTGTTTCAAAAGCAAAGTTAATTACCCACAATCAGCCGGTAATTTTGGTCACGCTGTGGTCTCCAGGGTAACTGTTTTCTTTAGTTTGACTGCATTAGCCTGGCTAAAGATTACTATAGTACATTATTCTTTAATTATAACCTGGTCTGAAGGTAGTTGTGTCAAATTTTCAGTTTAAAGTTGTCAGTAAGTGCCATATTTTTATTAATTACTTTGATGAAAATATTCTCCAAGGGCATTATAATTTGTCCGCCGAGGGAGAGAGAAAGCCTGGCAATGCCAAACCTCTGGTAACCGTTCATATATTATAATATATTGCATTAAGTCTCTTAAGTATTGCTCTCAAAAGATTATCACCGTGGCTGTGTTTGCCATGGTGTTGTTTTTGTAGAAATCCCTTTTCCCTGTGCATCTTTTGTTTACTTACCTTCCGTCCTTGTCTGTTTTCCCTCATTGGATTCACCTGTGTGAAATGCTACGCTAACTAAGACTTCCAGCGCATTCAACCGTGGTGGAGAAAGCAGGAGAAATATGAGACTGCAGAGGGCACCGGCTAAACCAAAACTGACCGGAGGGAATCATAGCAAGGTTTGCACGCAGACAGTAGGGTTAGAATCTGGCATCAGCAACACGAATCCATGAACCCAATCTGCCTTGTGTCTACAGGGCAGGCTGCTGCTGGCACATGGCACTTATGCAGAAATGTGTGGCTGTGGAAAGAAACCCACTAAAATCAGTAACTGACTTTTCCTCCACAATCAGTTGCCTCAAAATGTGTTTGATGCAACGCCACAAAGTCAAATATGTACAAAGCAAAACAATCTTATCTGTGCATCCTATTCGATGCTAATCAGCTAATTATGCTAACGTACTGAACAAGGAAAGTGAATATTGTACCCACTAAGCATCTGCATATTAAACTTGTCATTGCGAACATAAGATGCAAACTTTTTATGTATTCATGGGTGACAAAACAGTTTCAGCTCTGTTAGATTGTCATTCTCTTCAGTTTTCAACCGGAAAAATTAGAAAACTGAAAAATGTGTTGGGAAACACTGGGGTGATGTTTTACATTTGAATAATTGAGTTCGGGATGTTATTTATTTAATTATCAGTTTGACTAATCTGAACTAAATGGATGCCAACTGAAGGACTTCGTACTACCTACAGCCCTGACTACATCTTTTAGTCAAGAAGGAATAATTTTAGGTCGACTTATTCTAATCTTTTAATATTGAGGGAAAGAAATCTCATTAGATGTTCTTAGCTTTCCAATTTGCATCAGGTGAAATGCTCTTATTGAAATTCTCTCAACTGTCTTAACCTGTCAGCCATAAATAATTATATATAGATATGTAAAAAAAAAAAAAATCCCAATCAAAATGCAAGGAAGTGCATGCCTGTCAGTTAATATTTAATGAGCAATATGCAGTTTGCGATGAGGGAAATGGAATTACTGATGGAATTGTTTTCCTCGCTCTAATTTCATAAAGGGCATAGAAAGGAGGCAGGAAATGGCTCCACTCTGCTGAACCTGGATGCTGTAAAAATTATAAAACTTTCCAGGTAACTTTTTCCACACAACGCTGACGCAGAGGTAATCAGAGGTTACTGTTCAAACTCGAGCTGTCATTGTTTTGGCAGTGTCACGGCAGAGGCAGCCTGGACTTCAGCTTCATATGTTCACCATCGGCCTGTTTGCAACAACCAGCAGGTTTCCAGCTGCCTGGGGAGTCTCGCACATAAAGCCGCCTTGATGCAATTCTCCCTGACGTTACATGACTAATTGCTTCCCAAATGTTCTGCCTAGACGCTTGTTTCGATTTGTAACAGGCCTGATAAATTCTCTCTCAATGGTCGTCTCAGACAGAGCGCTACCTCTAGATGACCATGGCTGACAGCTTATCATGGCCCACGAGTTTTGTTTTCTTCATTGTTTGGAGTTTCGACAGGGATGGATGTCTCAGTAAGGCATGGAAGACAAATGATGACAAATCCTGTACACAACACTGAATATCCAGGATGCTGCCCGGGACTCTGTGGAGTTCCTACTGAGCCATTTTATTTTATTTTATTTATTTTCTCCGCTTGCAGACATTTTATCTCGGCGTTCTTTTTAATTTATTTGATACATGGAGATGTCAACTGTGGATAAAGAGTGGTGGAAGCAGTATTGATATACTTTGGTAAAAACTGCCAATATGACGGCGTAAAAATACCACAGTGTAAAGTGTGAGTGTAAAAATGAATACAGATTAGTTCCCTTATTGTGTTCCCTTTAAATTACAATGTACTCATAAATATAAAAGCATTTGCTTTGCAGGGGGAAACTAAATAATGGGGAGTTCTAACACTAATAGGGCCATTTGAAATAATATAGCAGTCACATTGAGTGTTTTGTGTAGTTACAGAAGCAAAATCTAGAGCTTCCCAACCTATTTGTTAAGACCCTAACAAAGGCATTTAAGATAAATGTGAGGTGTCCTGATGGGGGAATAACCAAACGTATTCTGCTTCACTCTTTTTAATCTTATATTCATACTTAAAGCAGCTGATATAGCTGCTTACAGTCCAGCAGTGGCAACTAAGAGGCCAACAGGAGCTATTTCTCATCATTGAAACCCAGTAAGTTTCATTCTTTGACTCGTCAGCTTGATCTGTCTTTCTAAAGGACATTATTGATTATTTAAATAAACTTTATAAACTGTAGGTGTAGAGCAGGGGTAGGCAACTCCAGGCCTTGAGTGCCGGTGTCCTGCAGGTGTTAGATCGCACCCTGGGTTAACACAGCTGAATCAAATGATTAGTTCATTACCAGGCCTCTGGAGAACTTCAAGAAATGCTGAGGAGTCATTTAGCCCTTTAAATCAGCTGTGATGGATCATGGACACATCTAAAACCTCCAGGACACCGGCACTCGAGGCCTGGAGTTGCCTACCCCTGGTGTAGAGAGTTTCCCGTTCATTTGATAAGATTTCACTATTTTGAGTAGGACTAAAAGGATCAGCCTGCTGAGGACATCTTCTGTTTCTTGCCATTTGTTTTGTTTTGCAAAGGGCCTGAAGGACAGCTAAGCCACATCGTGATAACACAGACTGCATACAAATGATAGAAGTCGTCACCTCAGTGTTACTCGCTGGTTTTTTGGACTCTGCAGGTTGAAGCTTTCGTCATTTAGCCACTGCCAGGCTAGATTTTTAGAGCCAGCTGTTGCCATATTTGGATGAGAGGGTGGAGTGCTACGCTGTTAGCTAATGCTATCAAGCTTGGTTAGCAATAACTCATAAGTAGCCTAAGAAAATAATTAATTAAATAACAAATTAACAGTTAGTAAGTTTTCTTCAGTCATCTAGGCTGTTTAGTTCCCCCTTAAGATCATGTATGTTTTCACAATGTTCCCTTAATGTTTTTTGCAGTGTATATTTTGGGTTTGGTAAATTTATATCTTTGATGAACTCTACTTTGTGACAGGCTAAATTATTTTTTCAGATAAGCCCAAAGACTTCAAAATGGGCCTTGAGTTGTGATGAAAGGGTAAATAACACAGTTCTTGTGCCAAGCAAAGTTCTGCTTTTTTAACACCTTAGTCTATGGCAGGGGTGTCCAAACTCCGGCCCGCGGGCCAACTGCGGCCCGCGATCCATTTTTAATTGGCCCGCAAGTAATTTTATAAATAGAATCGAATATGGCCCGCACTTCAACTTTTGCTTGAGTGTATTGCACTTCTTAGTTTTAACACCAGGGGGAGCTACTGTCGATCGAGGCAGTTGCTCCACCAAAAAGGACAATCACAGAAGAAATTTAGCCCAAGTTAGTTACTAAACATGGCAGAACCAAAGAAGCGAAAGGTAGAAAGTGAATGCAGAAAATTTCAGACACGGTGGGAGAGTGAATATTTCTTCAAAGAATTCAAGGGGAAGTGTGTCTGTATGATCTGCACTGAAATTATGGCAGTTATGAAAGAGTATAATGTACGACGTCATTATGAAACCAAACATCAGGCCTATGCATCCTACACTGGTGCTGAGCGAGAGCAGAAATTAAAGCAAAGGGTAGCTCTCCTGCGGGGTCAGCAACAGTAATTTTTTCGTGCTCAAAAGGTCCAGGAGAAGGCTCCAATAGCCAGCTATGAGGTCGCCCAACTCATCGCAAGACATGGCAAGCCTTTTTCAGATGGAGACCTCATAAAACACGGCCTCGTTAAAGTCACCGAAATAATGCGCCCGTCAACAACGTCAGCATGTCCAGAAATCCAGTTGTTGAAGACTTGTCAGCCAACATTAAACTGCAACTGTCTGATAAAGCTGTGCTTTTGATCTTTACTCCATCGCATGCGATGAGAGCACTGATGCCACAGACTCCGCACAGCTGCTATTTTTTTGCGGGGAGTGGACGAGCACTTTAGGTGAGTAAAAAATATATTCCACAGTACCCGTGTGTTAATGTGCAGGTACATATGCTTCAAATATCAATAATGCGCATCAATTCTGTCACTACCCTGCTTTTGCACACCACTTTCTTATATGCGCTGTGCACTGCCCACGTACACGCAAAGTCAGCTGATCTCATCTGATGCAGATTTGCTCCTTGATCAAGTGACATTTGTTTGGATTTTTGGCACGAATGGCGATCAGCACCGCGGCTGGATGTCCCGATTTACATACCCAGCGCAGCTGATACTCACCAGAATAATTTACTAAAATTATATGCACTCCTGTTATTAAGTCCAGTTCAGTCTGTTAATGTTGATAACGGTTTCAAACGAACGTTAATAGGTGTGTTGCTAAGCCTAATAACTTAAATAACAAACTTGAAATGTGCCCGTCCCATTTTCCCCTTTATTGTTTTATCTCTGTGCTGTAAATCTTCTGTCTAAGAAGAAATCTGAGGCTGCTGTTCTGAGAATGAGCTACCAAAGCTTTTTCTGAATAAATCAATAAAGATCCATTTATGGAAAGCTGTGATGAAGGCAGTTTTGTCTTCAATTATATTCAACAATATAATATATTTGACCACTTGTAAGTGATTTTTCTAACTTTAATACACTAAAGTTAAGGTTATATACCTAATTTCTAGTAAGTGGCCCAGCCCCTCCTATATTTTTATGTATGTGGCCCTCAGTGAAAAAAGTTTGGACACCCCTGGTCTATGGAGACAGCCCCAAGTGGCCACTAGTGGAACTGCAGTTCTTGAGAGAGATTGCCACTCTGTTAAAAGTACAGTTCTCTTATACCAGGGGTCGGCAACATGCGGCTCTTTTGTCCTTATACTGCAGCTCCGGGTGGTTTGGGAAAATAAATTAGAAGTATTTAGCTGAAGTGTATTTTATTTGTGTTTAGTTCTTTTTTTTAACTTGTAGTTCTAAATTGGAAGATTATTGTGATATTGAAATATAAAAATAAAATTATCTTATTATTTTTTTCATCGCTCAAAATAGATTTTGAAAATATCTATTTTTTATTTTTTTTTAGCAGCATAGTGCTTTTTTTCCATTTACTTTTGAAAAGTCAGGTCAAGGCTCCAAAAGCCCAAAGGTGATATAAGGGTGGTGGCTCACAACAGTTTTTGTTTGCTACATGGATCATTTTAGTTCAGCTGGGTGTCTTTCCTTTCGTTATATTTCTTTTCAAAGAGTTCAAAATGTGTTAATTACATAAATAAAATGTAATTTTCTCTGTAGCACTTCATGGATTTCATAAGCAGCACACCTTAGTTGCTCTGTGGATTCTTTTAAAAGGCAGTTAAAAACTTTAATGTTCAAACAAGCCTTTTGTTGATCTACGTATTTTATATTCTTTACATTATTTACATTTGATCTTTTACATTGTGTATAATGTCTATTGATTGTATTGTCTATTTTAAAATTTGTGTACAGCGCTTTGTGACTGCCTGTCTGTGAAAAGCGCTTAATAAATAAACTTTCCTTACTTACTTTAGTTGTTCACACAAAGCATAAAGGTAAAAAACAATATATGCAGTGTTATCTTCATTTTAGATTTCAAAAAGTATTTGCGGCTCCCAGTATTTTCTTTTGCATGGAAACCGGGTCCAAGTGGCTCTTTGGGTGTAAAAGGTTGCAGACCCCTGTCTTATACCTATGGTAATACTGACTAAAACACATGTATATATTTGACACTTCTAATTTGTGTTTGCTGAAAGATGACTGCAGGAACAAGCTTTACTAACCTCATTAAGGTTACAAAGGTAACCTCACTTTACTTCTGCCATTTCTGTCTCTTACACACAGCCTGTGTCGTATCTAAAAAGTTTAAAAACAAAATCTGTCTTGCAACATTTCAAATGTTTAAAATATAAGATCATAATTTAATAAATGGGTAATTTTTCCATTTGAAAGCTAAAGTAAAAGCAAGAAGGAGTGGTAATAGCAAAGTGGAGATGTCAATGCAACATTCCTTCCCATGTTTACTTGTGTTTACTAAAAAAAAGCAGTGTATTTTGTTGTAGCCCAAATCTTCTTCAGCACTAAATCTGCTGCAAGCCGGCTGTGATAACAAAGGGGTCCAGGCTGAGGGCATGGTGGGTTTCAGCTGCAGTGTGATTGTGCTCGTTATGGATGGAGAGCCTCTGCTACAATGCACCCAAGAGCATTTTGCATTAGACCTGTGAAAGAAGCCTAAAGCAACTTCTCAACGCTTAATTTGCACATTAATTCTTGCTGACAGGCGTTCAGATAGCCGACGAGAAATGGCTCTGAAAATTAACCTGGTGAATTTCTTAATGGCCCACGAGTGTGTAAAAATATTACAAGTTAATAGGACATTACTGCTGTGATTTGTGTTCCCTTTAGATATCCCAAAGACTTATAGCTATGCAGAGTTTTAGCAGTATATCGTCGCGAACATGTCAAAATCGATAAGTTGCTTTTGTCTAACATCATAATAGTTACTAAAGTTTATTCCTCACCTATTTTAAGGCTTTAAGTACTGTGCCAGCAAATAAAAGGTGAAATTTCACAAATAATATTCTCAAATTGTGACATGCTATTTTTGGCCTTTCCTTTATTTTTACCTGTAATCTGTGTCATTCTCATTGCCGATAGTGAAACTGATGGAGTCTGCAGTAGCAGGTTGATGGTGGCAGCATGTGTCAGATTACAAGACTTTAACTCAGGAAACTTTTTTGAAGTTAAGTTGTTCACTTTCTCTTTATTCAGGCCAATTTTCTGAAGGTTATTTTTTTCCAGGCAGTTTTAAGTGTTTTCACTTCCTGCCTTTGTTCTTTTCTCCTTCTTGTTACTGTGGACGTTCATGTGTTCCTTATCCGTCTTCATGAAGTGTATTTAGTCTTTGTTCCCTCTGTTTCTCTGTGTTTTTTATCCAAGTTGCCAATTTGCCAAGTTTGTTCTTGCCATCACTGTACAGAGCTTTGTGTTTGTTTTAAGTTGTTAATTAAAGTTCTTAAAGAGTTTTTCACTCTCTGCAAATATAACCTAATTTTGTGTGACAGTTTTAACCTTTCTTATAAAAAAATGCATTGTTTTTGTGCAGCAGTGGACAAAAATACCTATTGCACAGTTTGCTAAGCGGCCATAACCATTACCTTACATTTTGCCATTTAGTTTTTACTGCCTATACTAAATCTCATAAATAACAGCAACTGCTCAGAACATTGTAACGCACTAATAATCATGGTTTTTTTTTTTTTGAGGCAATCGCAATTTCTTCCTTCGTGATTCGATTGAAAGACTTGGAAAATCAATCTAGACTCTTGGATTTGTCTGTTTTTGAACTTCTAAGCTTGGATGAAAACACATTTCCTTCAACTGACAGAAAAAGCAAATAAAAAAATAAACCAACATGATTAAGTCTTCATGTGCCCAACAGAAGTTAGCTACAGCTTCCTAACTTGCAGCTAAAGTTAAAAGCTGCTGAATATCTTGTTATTTTTTCGCGCACCCTGCTGCATGATGCATGAGTACTCCAGTTCAGACGCTGGTCAGAGGCAAAACACTGCTCTTTAGCATGCTAGGAAAAACATGAAAAAGTAATTGACAATCTCATGCAGGCTTTTTATAAAATCGATACTATAATCATTTTATCTCTAAAGTACTGTTGAAAAGTTGTTAGTCCAAACATGTGTGTGTGGAAAAGGACTTTGACAGTGTTATTTAAATGCTAATTCAGTGCAAGTTAAGGACATTTTAAACTACATCGTTTATGTAATATATCTTCAGCAAACAATTACTGTTAGCTGCTTTTATTTTGGAATCAAATTGGTCGCAAATTGATAAAATAAGTATAATTTTCGTACTCTAAATGTCTGAGAGCTCATTTTACACATTTAATTTAAATTTTATGGATTAATTAATTATGAAAGTCTTTACAAAAAAAGATAAATTACACTCATCTAATATTACTCTCTTCCACCTAAATCTGAATCAGCTGCAGTTGCTTTTATTTATGTCTTAACACAGCGCCTGGCCGACTCGTGACCTGCAGAAATGTAATAAAACTATTGTTTCATGCTGAATGTGTAATGTAGTGTTTTTTCTTTTTCTTTTCAAATTGAAACTAATTCATACAGGGAGGCACATACTGTGCAAAGAGTCATTGTATTAGCTATGCTTATTACACCCACACATTGCTCATTCATAATTAAACTGCATATCTTAATAGCTCCAGCTGAACTGTCTCACTTTACTGTGGATTTTTTATGAGCAGGGTCTGTGGGCTTCCTTCATGTTTCATCTGTATTCGTGTATTTGATAACTTCTATTAGCTGGGATAAAAAATGAGAAAAGTGGTTAATAGAGTTAGAAAAATAAACAGAATTGCGCGTGAATGCAACAAAAAAAAAATCACTTACTCAAAATAATAGTTGTTAAAAAATCATTCTTCAGTTGGTTGAACGTACACGGCTGTTAAATAAATCAAGATGTTTTTTTCCTCCCTGGTGCTCTGGATTCTGTGCTGCACACAAAAAAGTCAAAACCCCTATTGTAAATATGAGGCATTTAGGAAATCCTCCTTTTATTTCCTTCTGGTTAAAAATTTATCCAGCGCTTGTTTGTGCTTCTACCTTCAAAGTCACCCCAAACAGGCTCTACTTCAGCCTGGCAGCTTCAGATGCTTCAAGGCAGCAGCGCATAAATACAATGAATGAAGTCGGCAGAGGAGTAATGGTGTTAAGAGGAGGGGGGGAGCACCTCGGGCCCTCGTCCCGGCATTCATCTGCCTGCTATCAGTCTGAGGAAGTTGCCCTTCAAAGCTCTCAGAGGGTGAAGCTTGGAAGACATGCCGATAGATAAAGCGGGCAGCTCTATTGCGCCTGTCATCCAACGCCCATCACCATGTGCTTCCTGGAGCAGCGATAAAGATGGATGAGGTTGCCGTGCGATCCCAGCCAGCCAAATCGCACATCGGAATGACGCTGATGGAGCGCTTGTTAAGGAGGATTGGAATTCTCTCTGTCTTACTCAGGTGCGTTTTACTTACCCAGTTCTCCATATGGATCCTTTACCAGGTTGGAAATAGCACTACACCTTACACAACGCTTTCTCACTCCCAGCTCTTCCTGATGATTGATCAAGATCCATTCTTTAACCTTCGGAGAGCTAAGGGTGATAACAGCAAAATAACACAATACAGAGAAGGTCAAAATCTTGGAAATGTCCATCACGCTGGTGATTACTTTATATTGTTTAGCTGTTGGAGACCAATTGCAAGTAGCTGAAACATCTCCAAACATTTGGATCGACTTCAATCACTCTCAGAAAATTCGGTGAAGACTTGCAAATAACTGGCATCTAATTTCTAAATGCAGATTGCCAACACGCTGCAATCTGAGTCAGTCTGTGCAGACGGCAGCGACCAGTCTATAAGGGAGTTGACTCCCCTGACTGAACGTTGCAGAGCGCCCATGTCACTGTGGCCTTAAATCGCCGTCCTGCACAGTCACGTAACTATTAGGCTACGTTCACTCTGCAGGTCTTAATGCTCAATTCTGATTTTTTGATCAAATCAGATTTTTTTTGTCTGCTCGTTCACACTACAAATAAAATGCGACAGCAAACGCGCTCTAGTGTGAACGCTCAAAGCGGCCGCATGCGCAAAAGAAGACGTCACACACAACGCGCTCTGTTTAGACCCAGACCAACAGTATTGTTTGACTGATGGTCTTAATATAAAGACTTCGGAGTTTACGTTTCCCAATTTTTGCTTTAAGTATTTTTGTTATTTACATAATAATGTAAATAACCTAATAATGATCCTTATTGCTGTTTTAGAGGAGCGGTGCTTCAAAGGATAGTTGCAGATTTCTGTCAGAATCTGCAGATTATACAGTACAAATAAAAAGTTCACGTTTCTCCAACGTTGTCTTCCCAACAGTTTCACTGACATCTACACGGGATGGCCAGGAAGCGTTCACGATGTCTTCTCCGGCGCTGATAATTGGCGTCTGTCTTGTGTCGGTGACGTAAAAGACGGATTTAATGCGACTTGACCGTTCAAACAGCAGTCGCTTTCTGAAACATTGGATATGTATCGGATTCAGTACCACATACGAAAGTGACCCAGATCGGATTTGAAAATATCGGATTTGTGCCGTTCACACTGTCACACCATGAACGGATATGGGTCGCATAGGGTCAAAAAAATCGGATTTGATGCGCTTTCGCCTGCAGTGTGAACGTAGCCTAACTGATTTTGTTTTCACATCTATGAGGCTTTGGTTGGATTCTGAATGTGAATTTCTCTTAATTGCTGTGTTATCGCAAACAAATTGCACATATTAGCCAGATTGACCCTATTTAGTTACAAACTGATAGGAGACTAATTCCATCTAATTTCCATTTTATTGCTGGTTTTAAGCACCAGAGTCACTTGGACCTGGTCTGACTTTTAAAGGCAACCAGGCAAGTTCAGTGAACCACAGTTTTGTTCTTGCTGTGGTCTCGAACACACAGGAAAACCCCTGTATGGTCTGTTTCCACCACAAGGTAAAAAAAAAAAGGTTTATGCACTAAAACTACCTGCTGCAGTTTAAAATTGTTAAACATTAAAAGGCAAACTTCTATCTGCAACAACTTCTGCCTCTCTGACATGTCCTTGCACCAAAGTAGTTCCAGTATGATCGTGTCATTTCTACTTTGGCTCATTGGTGAAAATGAGGTACACCTTTACAGACTCAATACATGCAACAAGATGTTCCTCTCGGCTGCAGCACCAATTTGAGGTGTAATTTCACATAAAAGTCCTAGTGCACCTGTAATTGACCATACTATTTTTCTGAGGCCTTCTGAGGCAGCCCCTGGTTTCCATTCATTCAATTATCGGTACAAATGGTAATGCACGACAATGAGCCTCATTTCTGCTAAAACATTATGAAACATCACTGTGCTGCAGGGTTCGGACTTTGACCAGAAAACTATTAGTGGGAAAGACAAGTATGGTAAATGTGGTTTCTACTGGTCTCCAGTTATAGACAGTTGTTATTGTACAGTCAAGACCTCGGCCCACTATCTTTATTATTACTGTGGCTGTCAGTGTGGACAGCTCGGCCAGCTAACTAAACATCTTCACATCGAAGAGGTGACTGCATGCTATTAACGCTAAATATGAAAAATCCTTCCCTCTTCACGGTGTTGTTTGTCTTCAGCTTATCAGTAATCTAGTTTAACACAATAAACCTTCATCAACCTCTCAGCCTAATTGTTAGTTGATTAACTGAGCCGGCAGTAATTTTCCACTTTTACTGTCATCTGTAAAATTACCTCCCAGAGCACCGAGTGGGTCTAGAAGTGCTGAACGACTCCAGCGTGGGCGTTCAAATGTGTTCTGATATCGTCAGGACAAATATTTTGAATATGATTTTATAGAATTAAGCCAAAGAATAACAGTTTAAACTTATTCCTTTACATTTGGGAGTTGGCCAGCACGCTCACACATCTTTGTAATGGAATTAGTTTGTTTACATTGTGGTGCTACTGTACGCAATCTTTACACCACTTGCTCACAGCCTCATTAAAACACAGAACTGCTACTGTTAACTTGACCCAACTGACAACCCCCACACATTATTTCATTTACGAATTATTAAAACGATTCTTCTCGCTTTGTGTACAGAAATATAGCTACGCACATGTGCTTTGCTGTAACGTCGAGGAAGATAGTTTTTACTCTGAATTTTCCTTTGGAAATATTTTCTAGAGTGCATAACATGAACAAAAAGAGATTAATATTCAGTTTGCTGACGACATGGCCTTGTGTGTGTGTGTGTGTGTGTGTGTGTGTGCGTGCCCCAGCACATTTCTGCCTAATAATGAGGGTGCAACAGTATTTATAAGCTGCTTTCTGTCCACAGAACATCTGGCCTAACCTTGTATTGCAGAGCCAACCAAATAAGACTGAGTGTTAATGATGTTTTTACTGGCCCCAGCGCCCACATTAATCTCTATGAGCAGGTGTCCACAAAGGCAGGCCTGTGTTTACCTTTGGTTTGTTAGCATTGTGCTAGTCATCTAACTGCTGTCATGGGAAAGCACTGTTTATTCTCCTCAGATAATATGCTGTGAAAGCTGCAGTGTGGCCCTTTGCAACAAGCAGGAGAGAAGTTTATTCCTCATATATCTTCATCACATCCAAAACGTTAAAGAACCTCAAACCTAGTTTTGTTTTGTTTTTTTTTGTTTTTGTTTTTTTTCCTGTCCCATTTCGTTCTTTAGCCGTCAGAATTGTTGTCTGAAGACCAACAAGGATACCCAATGGATTTATTTTGCCAAATGGATCATCATGGCATTGCCGTATTGGTCCATTTCATCGACCTTTGTTTTTAATATTTATTTTATTTTATTTTCAGTTGTTACAGACGGGACAGACATGAGTGAGGGATAGGAAAGGGAGAAAGAAAGGAAAAGGAAAACAGAAGGGGAGAGGGACAGTGAGAAAGGGGGGGGAAAAAATATCTCCGGGATCACCTGTTGAGAGAAAAAGAATAGAAAACAAGCAAAAAAACCCCCCAAAAAAACAAAGCTAGATTAATGCGATGGTGTTGTGTTTAGTATGTTGCTAAGTGTAAACAGCAGTAAATACTAAATATTAATGATTTGTTTTTTCAAGGGAAGGGTAGCCATTAAAAAAAAAAGCGATTAATAATAATAATAATAATAATAATAATGGATTGCATTTTATATAGCGCTTTTCGAGACCCTCAAACCGCTATACAATTCTGCTATTCCCCTCTGGCCAACACCAGTAGGCGGTAGGTGAAGTGTCTTGCCCAAGAACACAACGACCGAGACTGTCCGAGCCGGGGCTCGAACCGGCAACCTTCCGATTACAAGACGAACTGCCAACTCTTTGAGCCACGATCGCCCAAAAAACAAAAACAAAAGCAGAAACAATTTGGACAAATAGGTTTTGGAAGATTTCCCAGCTCATAACCACTTCTATTTGCATGTCACAAAAGTTCTTTTTCTTGTTCATTATCTCAGCAGTTTTCATGACGTACGGTAAACAAACACAGACCAGCAGGTGCATTTCAGTACATCAACATTTATGGGGTGCTTTGCATTAAGCACAGGCAGCATTGTTTGCAGATGTATGTGTGCGAAAGCTGTTAGTCATTTGTCATATTTGCTGAAGTAAAAATCCCATCCATATTCTTCAGGGATTTTGATTATGAGCTATAATGTTATCACCATCCATCATTGTGAAATGAAGGCATGTGCTCCTGTAGAAGCCACAAGTCTGTATGATACCAACCTCGTTTTAACAAAAAAAAAAAAAAAAAGAATTTTATTTATGATGTCTACCTGCAATCGTAAACTGACACAGCAATGTTTGCGATTGGTGGAGGTCACTGTTACCATGGAAATGTTAAAATCCGTGAATGTCAGATTATTGAGAACAAAACTTCAGAAACCGCGGGAGCAGTAACTGCAGTGAGGAGGAGCAAAGTTTACTGAAGCCATACTGATAACTGTGCAACGCTTTACTACACAAGCTAAACAAAAACAACAGTCATGGAAAACAACAATCATCACTTTGAAAAAGTTGGATGTTCTTTGCTGTGGAATCTGGAGTTTGCAACACTTTGTGGAATGAACTGTTATTCAATTCAGTTTATTTATATTGCACCAAATCACAACACAGTTGCCTCGAGACACTTTATACTGTACGGTAAAGACCCTACAATAAAACAGAGAACACCCCAACTATAGATAACCCGCTTTTAAAGGGAGGAAAACTTCCAGCAGAACCAGGCTCATGGAGTGGAAGAGAGCCAGAGATTATAATTCACTGCAAAAACTATTTATTAGTGCTGTCTCGTTAAAATGACGTTCAATTCAATTCAATTCAATTTTATTTATATAGCGCCAAATCACAACAAAAGTCGCCTCAAGGCGCTTCATAGATACAGAGAAAAACCCAACAATCATATGACCCCCTATGAGCAGCACTTTGGCGATAGTGGGAAGGAAAAACTCCCTTTTAACAGGAAGAAACCTCCAGCAGAACCAGGCTCAGGGAGGGGCGGGGCCATCTGCTGTGATTGGTTGGGGTGAGAGAAGGAAGACAGGATAAAGACATGCTGTGGAAGAGAGACAGAGATTAATAACAGATATGATTAGGGCTGGGCGATATGACCCAAAATTCATATCTCGATATATTTTACCTGGACGGCGATATAAGATATATATCTCGATATTTTTTTAAGCCATAAAGTAAGAACAAAAAGAGAGTTCTTAGTCAAAGCTGTGTCCCAGATGTCACACGGGCACTTTTATTAACATAGAGCATAGATGTACATAAAATTTACTCAAAAATAAATTATGAGCATTTAATAATGCAAATAATAATGCTCCATAAATAAAAGAAAACAATGTTGTTTTTGTGCATAACAAAAAGCTCACAATTGTGCAGTCAAAATGTAAACTAAAAGATGCAGAGCATAGTAACAAAGACAGATTTCACAGCTGCTCTGTTCCCAACTTCTACTGTGTGACTGACAGCATTGAGTTTGAAATCCTCTTCGTAACCACGTCTCTTAACAGGTGCCATTTATGGTCCTTATACACAGTAGGGTAATATTACGTTGAAGCACAGTACGTATCACTCCGCGAGGCTCCTCGGTAGCCGTAATGCTCTGACAATCCATCAACCGGTGCAGCACCGTAGCTTACCAAAGTCGTACTAAAAATTTTTTGACAGATTGCTGAGCGCTGTGTACCACATAAAATCGCTTCGCGGCCATCAAGCACAACCAGAATTCATACATAAGGCGCGCTGTCAACTTTTGAGAAAATGAAAGGATTTTAGGCTGTGCAGCGCCTCTGGGCTGCATGGCGTTAGCGTGGTTAGCTCGTTAGCGTGGTTAGCTAGCTAACACGTTGACGGCGTCCAGCCCCACGCACGGGGCGATGCGCAGTAACTCGTTAACGGAGATTTGCCGTGCCCATCTTGTCGCTTCCTGCAGGTGAAGCGATGGGGGAGGAGGGGGAGTTGTGTTCAGTGAAGGAGAGGCCGAGTAATGTTGCGTAAAGACAAAAGTGGACGAAAGAGAGGCAAACTTGCGGCTCCACAAGTATAGTTATAACGTAACATAGACTATATCGATATAAAGGATATTGTCACATCTTATATCTCGTATAAAAATATATCGATATTTTTTAAAAACTCGATATATCGCCCAGCTCTAGATATGATTCAATGCAGAGAGTTCTGTTAATACATAGTGAGTGAGAAAGGTGACTGGAAAGGAAAAACTCAATGCATCATGGGAATCCCCCGGCAGCCTATATCTATTGCAGCATAACTAAGGGAGCATTCAGGGTCACCTGGTCCAGCCCTAACTATATGCTTTAGCAAAAAGGAAGGTTTGAAGCCTAATCTTAAAAGTAGAGATAGTGTCTGTCTCCTGAATCCAAACTGGAAGCTGGTTCCACAGAAGAGGGGCCTGAAAACTGAAGGCTCTGCCTCCCATTCTACTTTTAAATACTCTAGGAACAACAAGTAGGCCTGCAGTGTGAGAGCGAAGTGCTCTAATAGGGTGATATGGTAACGTTAACGATTTAACTGCATTAACCCGGCAAATCTCCGTTAGCAAGTTAGCACGGTGTCAATGCGTTAGCATAGTTAGCTTGTTTACACAATTTCCCTAGTGATCACTATCACTGATTCTGATTAACGTGTTAGCGCTGTGCAGCCCCATGCACGGGGCGATCCGCGTTAACTCGCTAATGGAGATTTGCCGCGTTAATGCGGTTATGGCGTTAATGTCATTTTAACGAGATTAACGCTGACAGCACTACTATTTATGTATGCAGTTTTGTAGCTTTGTACCTTATTTTTTTTTTATCCAAATCATCTTGTGATTCTTCTTGTAGCTATGTTATGTTTCATATTTGTTCTTAAATGCTATTGGGGAAAATTTAACTTGAACCAGTGTTACTGGACCACAGTGGTCTTTGGTGTGGAGCTATTTCCCTCATTCCTGGGTTTCAAAAATGACGGGTTTGATTTTTGTAAGGAGTCGTTCTCATGTCTTATCGAGTGACGCCACTGTCGCTTTTCAACCGTAAGGGTTGCCCCTGGTGGCTATTAAAAGAATGCAAGTTTTAGGCTCATGTTCATTGGTGTCACTTTGCAGACTGGACATTACGCCCATCTTTCATGACTGAAATCTGGCTGTTTGTTGACTTTGATGGTGTGGCTTACATTTCTAAGCTTACTTTAGCCAGTGTTTTCCACTGTCACACTGTGGGCCCTTGGTAATGAGCTCACATCCTTTCAATGTTTGTTGCACATATTAAGTATTTCAGACAGAAATCTGTGCAGAAACCGAAAAGGACGACTGCAGAGTCTCTGGAAATTGTGTTCCGATCTGTTGACCCATCAACACTAAGTGTTCATAATGCACGAACAAAGCAGAAGATTTTATTATTGCACAACATACCTACTCTCTCTTTGACCTCTCACTGTTTCTTATAACTGCTTACAGTCCACATATTGTCATTCATATTTTGGTTTGTTGTCATGACAACTGAAAAACCAGATCTCACAGCTGCTGAGAAGTGAGAGCAGGGGTGGAAATCTGTGCCTGTCCTGGTTCTGCCAGCTCACTGTGATGAGGAGCCACATTAATCAACCCCATCCAGTGGACAAGGGGAGAGTCCAAAATTAACATGTCACCAATTTTAGCCTGTTTTGATGACAAAGAGGTTACCGCCCCCCTCCGCAGGAATACCCTGGCCCAAATCTCCGTCTCTTTGTCAGCAAAGAAGCTAGAAATCTTTCACCGATGTTAAAGGTTGAGCGATAATAAAAGAAATAATCAGGCTGCAGAGAATTGTTTGGGCTGTTTCAATTGAAACATATTGCTGAGCTTGTATAATTTTAGGAAGGTCAAATTAATCTATTATGGAAAGCTAATTAAACTGACATTAATCTCTTATAGGCAGTTTTACTGACTGGTTGCTTCAGGCAGATAAGAGCCAGACACCTCTGCAGGAAAAAAAAGGCTTCTTTTCATACGAGACTATGGAGCTCGCCATATTGATTGGGTATTGATTCAAGGTTCAAGACATAGAGAGATCTCCGCCCTCAGCTCCATGCTTTTTTATTTCTGGGAGAGAATTGCAGCAAATCAGATAACACTGTTAGAGAGCGAGACGGGAAGATAACCCAGTTAGAATGCAGGGAGGCAGTATTTTGTACCGGCGACGCTGTGATTTGGCTCTCATCTGCAGGCCCCTGCTCTCATCCCACTGGCCAATATGAGATGTAATTTGGTCACACCAGATTGAGCACCTCTCCGTCGACCCTGAGGGCAGCAGGCACTCTGTTAGTTATGGTGACAGAGAGCGCGGCTATTTATCAGCCCGGGCGATTTCTTAAATGAGGACGTATTGGCAGGTGCCCAAGCAGGACGAGAGGGGACGAGGGCTTCAGGACGGCAAGAGCCAAGAGTGCTGAGGTGACAGCGGACGTCTTCTCTAGTTTTAAAGTAGCAAAGAAGCCGAGCGCCGGTGGTCGCAGACAGGAAGTCGATTATTTGCATTCACTGCATTGTCGCGACGCTCGATGCATTTTAATTGGACACAAAAACGAGGCTGTGAGTTGCAGACACAGTGGAAATACAAATGATAAACAAGCACTGCGGTGTAGAAATATTTCAGAGGCTGTCTGTTTAAATAAGATAACAAGACATTTTTCTGTATAAATCAATAAGCTTGGCCTGCTATCAATTATCATTTTTTTAAATTTATTTTTTTGCTAAGAATGCAGTTTAGCTGCAGTCAGATGCCACCACGTAGGCTGCATAATGAGAAATGGGACAAGCTCACTGATTAATTTATAACAAAAGAGTCAACAAAGGAAGGAGTATTGTATATCACCTGGTGCAGACAAGATAAGTGCAGGGTCTAAATTATATTTGTTCAGATACAAACATAGATGGATTACCTCCGTGCCCAAACAGTAAATTAAAATGCAGCGCCTTCACCTCAGCAGGCGTCTCGTCCTGCTGCAAAAACTTTTTTTTTTCCTTCTTTTAATTTATTTGCTTATTTATTTATTTTTCATTTAAGTGGGCAGCAGGATGGAATAATAAATCCTCCTCTTTGGTGACTGGTTAAGACTCATTAAAAATCGCTATAAAGCATCGCGGCCAACTGTGGCTCTGTACCATGTGAATTGCTTGCAAAGTAAATATTATGCCTCGGCCATATTTTCTTTCAGGGATTTACATTAATAAGATAGTGGGTGTGCGGTAATCAGCTAATGGCAAGCCTGGCCACGCAGGGCTAATAGCAGCTAGGTTGTGCTACAATTAGCCCGTGATTGCAGGCAACAGCTGAGACGCCGTGTTTCATCTGGGGGGGAAAAAGCAGAAGTTTCCTTAACGAGAACGCTTTTTTTTTTTAAAGGATTGCTTTGTTTTAAAATGTAACGCTTTCCCCAATTTGTAAGCAAAACGCGGCACAATCTGCAATTACTATAATCCCCGACAGCTCCGTTTCTCAACAGCGACGACTCTATTAAATCCAGAAACAAGATATCCAAGGATCTCCTTTGTTTTTGGAGACTATCACAACAGAACACGCTGCGCAGTTGCTTTTCTTTACACCTACTTGCTCATCCCTTTAACGCAGCAGATGAAGAACCTAAATGTGAACAGAGGACCTGACCTCTATTCAAAAGAACGTAATGTAACCTCTGCAAGAGAACCGAGGGTAAAAATAGCAGCTTCCTAGTTTAGAAGTTTTTAATCTCACAGTGCTGCATTTCCACACAAGTTTAACTGGAGACGGGATGAAAACCAAAGCAGGAATGTCACTGAGCTTACTGCTGACCTGGTTGCCAGTGTTTAGCAGGGAAAATGCTCCGAAATGAGCTCAATCAAATGAGAAAAGTCAAACGTGTTGATACCAGTATATGTGCATGTTAAAGAGTCGTGTGACACACCTGGAAAGATCAGACTCTTTAAGCAGTGTCTCTCAGTTACTTGGTTTTTGGGAAGCTTTCAGTACTGATACCATGAAGGGCTGTAGTCACTTTCAATGATATTATTTACGTCACCTGTCTCTTGTCATCTCCTCTCCACATGCACTCCATGTGTGTGAGCAGGTGGACTCACAGCAAGCTCAATGTGAAATAAATGAGCTGAATAATGCATTTTTTACATTTCTTTTATTTTGTTGTCATTTATCTTACTATTACATAAATAATCCTCAGGAAAAGTACTTTTGAGAGGTCCGTTTTTCTTATCAAGCTGGTGTAATAAATACATTACCCAGAGAAATGAGGAGTACTATTACTCTTCTTTCTCTGTATTTATGAAACAGTCGTTACTGAATACTCAAACATGTTGCCATGATTGACAGTTTCTTCCCCTCTGCTGTTGGACACATGAACAACAACCGTATGACTGTTCCCACCACTAACACATGACCCTACACTGTGTTCACTGCATCATTCCATGTTTGCACTGATCACCACCTGCACTCATGTATATATCTATCTACTTAGCACTTTTAATTCTTATATTTATGTCTATTTAAGCGTTATATGACAGTATGTTTGCACTAAGTACCGCAGCAATTTCCTAATGTTGTAAACCTGCTCAACATTTGGAAATAAAACCCTTTCTGATTCTGATTCTGATGATTGGAAGTTGTGCCACTGAAAGTCGTTGATTCTAGTGTTTCTTTGCCTTGTATGCTTATTCTCCTAAGATCTGAACTCTTCCATGGCAAACATTTTGAATTTCTCTTTGATATTTGGACATATTTGTACCCGATGAATGTAAAAACAAAGAATTACCAGATTTTTCTTTTTACCTAATTTTTCTTTCTAAGAAAAATGAGAGCCACATATGAGGATATTAAAATTTCGATAGAAGAGTGGCAGTATAATGTTGCTTGTATCAGGCTCTTGTAGAGCAAAATTTAGGATTTTCTGACAACCCAAAATGTGATGTCCACATAAGTGGACGCCAGGTCCTAGGAGGTTAAATATAAGTGATTTTAATGTTTGCTCTTTAATGTTATATGGGCATTATTTCTGCACTCCTACACTCACATGTGTCTCTATGTTTGGTTTTGTTGATTAATTTAATATGCCATCAAAATGCAGGTACTGGTGTCAGGGACCCTGAGCAGTTATGAATTATATTATTGTTGGATGTATATTTGGTGTTGCTGTCCCTCTTCTCCCTGTTTGCGAATATGTGTGTGTGTGTATATGTGTTTCTGCGAGCGCCGGTTTGCAGGCGCTTTCAGGCCTGGTGGGTGTGGCCCTGCTGGCGGACTGGCCACACCCGGAGCCACACACCTGCTGCTGATCAGGCCTCACCGGGGGAGCTACTTGGGAGAGTCTTGGAGCTCCCACCGACGCGGGATCATTGCGTTAGACTCCCAAGTCAGTGTGTGTTTAGGAAGTGCAGATCGTGTGTGCCCGCGGGGGTCGGTGATTAACGGCTGCCTCTATTGTTTTCCTACAGGAGGAACGTGGAGAGGAAGGACAGCACGCACAGGGCGTGCAGAGTCACGAAAGTGGGGAGCACGAACACGGACGCCACTAGAAGACACACACGGGAGTCTTTGGGGAGCATGAGGATCAATTGTGCATCAATATTTACCTTCACTGTAAATAAACACACTGTCTTTATTCAGAGCTCCGCGCCTGGGTCCTCCTTTCACATCCCCACGGTCTGTGACAACTGGAGATGAAAATTAGCATGTGCAGCTAACTCTGGCAAACCTGCTTGATGAATTTAAGTGCTCGTGTTAATTAATATGCATCGTCCCTTTTTAAAGAAACATAATTTATGCAAAAGAAAACAAAGTGAAGCATCTTAGGATCTTATCTTATGATTAAATAAAGAATACAGCTTATTATTTTAATAATGCCATCAGACTAAAACTTAGTATCAGCAGAAGCAAATACCTGATATATCAGAAATGTTAATGATTCTTAACATTTTTTATAAATGGAGGTTCATTTTTATACCTTTTCAAGATTTCATGAACTCCCAAGAACTACAGCTGTGACTTCAAGTCTGTGAAGGTTTAGTGGTTCGAGCTCAGTGTGGATGTGTGTCCTTGTAGTAGCCTTGAAGCTCGAGGTTTTTGAGAGGAGAGAAGCTGCCACACTTATTGCATTTCAATTTTCATACATTGAGTAGGTTTGTATTATTGATGCAGTATTTGGGTTAGAGTGGCCAGTAGGGATGGGTATCCGGTGCCATGATGGCACTGGTTCTGACATAAACGGTAGTAACCAGACCGAAAAGCAGCGCACATTTCGGTGCTTTTTTTTTCCTGAGCTGTGATACACTTTAAATTCTAGCCAATCATTTTACGTTTCCGAGGATAGTAGGCGGGTCCAGGTACGTACGTTCTTTTAGAGCAGAGCTACAGATTAAAATGCCCAATGCGAAGCGGTCAAAGTCTGGCTGTACTTCACAGCAAAAGATGCAAACTCAGCAGCTGCAACAAGTGCTTTAAGCTGATACTGTGATACTGTCAAAGGAGGTAACACCTAGGGGTGGGTTTTTATAATCGATTTATCGATTAAAATCGATTCTGGCTTGGATTACGTAAAATCGATTCATTAAAATCCTGAATCGATTTTTTAATATAAATTTATTTTGCCCGAAATGCCAGAATCTCTGGTGAAATCTCACAAAATTTCAACAACCACCAAACAGCTAAAACAGTAAATGAGAGCAGGAACACGGATTCTGCACAAAGACTTAAACACACAGCGCGGACCGCAGATCAGAATCAGTTAGATGTCGCCTTTCTCACAGTCGGGGCTGAAAGCCGACAGCGCGCTGATTCTGATCTGTCGGCGGTCCGCGCTTTATGTTCACGCCCTTTATGCGCAGATTCTAAAGCTGTTAGTTTGATGTCTCTCCAAACAATATTGACCGAACCAGCAGCAAAAGAAGATCCAAACTAGGCTTCACATAAACAACGTCATGAATTCACTCTGACTTTTATTGTTTTGCTTCGACCACGATGCACAGCTCTCTTGCGCGCATGCTCGCTCTCTTGCGCGCTCTCTCTCCCTCTCTCTCTCTGTACTGTTTTCTGCATTATTCGCTTGCTTGTTACGCACAAGTCTACCGTTGTTTACAGCGCTGTCGGCCGACGGTTTTTTTGTTCGTTTTATATACTTCCGAAAATAAAACCTAATTTCTGCCGTTCAATACCGAACAAATTTAAACTTTTTAAAATTATGCAAAATGCAAAACGCTTAGCCGTGTCTCTAATAAAACCGCTGTAACTTCAGAGGTAATGTTCATGTGTTGATTAATGGTTTTCTTTCGTTTTTGATCTACTGCAGAAAATTTTTATAAAATCCCAGAACAGGAAAATCACCTTCATGTTTTTCTGTGTTTTATCTTCAGCTACTTTGACACAAAGGCCTCTGCTGTGATGCTCACACCTTTGATAAAGTCTTGGTGTGTCAGCTTGCTTTTTATAGATACAAAAATATGTAAATGTACTGATCTGAATTATAATATTTCTGACTGTCAAAATTTCCCAGATTCAAATCAAAGTGAATCGAATCGAATTAAATTAAATCGAATCGTGGATCGAATCGATTCTGGACCCTGTGAATCGGAATTGAATCGATTCTAGAAATCAGTGACGATACCCAGCCCTAGTAACACCTCAAATCCGATGAAACACCTGGCGACGCATAGCGTTGTTTTTAAAAGCCGAGAAATGCGCCGTATTTGATAGCTTGCTGCGAGACCTCACACCGAGCACATCTACTGCGGGTGTGGTGCCTGTTATCGGACCGGAGTTAGCAACATCCCCCAAAAACCCGAAGAGTAGAGTCCTGGCCCCTAGCCCTGCCAGTGTAGCAGAAATGATGAGGATGATGATGCAGCAGCAGCCGTTCTTCTCTGCGTGAGTAGCTTAATGTTGTTCGTGTGTAATTTACGTTGAGTAGGCTAACCACGTTATTACATTAATGCATGTAAGGTGAACTAGCAAACACCATCATAGCTACATGCGGCTGTCTTCTTGTTTGATGGCAGATACTCCCTTCACCCTGGACAAAAAGGCTAAAATGACCAAAGAAAAAGTGGAAAACAGTTAAACATGAGAGGTTTTTGGACAAAGTTTGTGTTTTTTCCATTGTTTAAGCTGCTTCCAGCCAAGAGTGATACCATATATGCCCCATAGCTGCAGAAAAGGCTAACATTGTTATCTTTTTACAAAAAACAGCTGAACATGAGAGGTTTTTGGACCAATTTTGTGTTTTCCATTCTTTAAGCACCGGCACCATTTCAAAAGTACCGGTTTGGCACCAGTATCGGATAAAACCTAAACGATACCCATCCCTAGTGGCCAGAAAGACATGCTGGCTTGCATAGTGCAAAATGCGACCTCAACACTGAGGTACTTCGGCTGTATTTGAAATACAATGGTAGTATGAGTATTGTAACCACATCCAGTCTCGCTCAGCTCCTCCGTGACGTCTTATTGTTGTGTGTTTTTCTGCTTTTCCTTTGGTGGTTTTCAGCATTCTTCACTCGTCCAGGCGCACATCTACACGGCTAATTTCACCCCTTTGTTTTCCCAACCTAGGAGGGCTGAAATTTATCTTATCTAATTTCAAGGTCCAAGTACAGAGAGTGTCCGTCTTAGATACATTTATGATACTGGGCCGTAAAAACATAACCAAGAGTAGATGAATCAAAACAAGCCCTGCAGGTGTGTGGAAATGAGAAACCAAGAAAGAAGAACAAACCAGATAAAGAGAAAACATGCACAAGACAAATAAGGATGCACCTTTTGGTAAAATGAAGCTGAATCACATTGCAGGAGGATGTCACAGCAGGACTCTACCTCCTGCCTGCAGGGAGGCAAACTGATTCCCATCTTTTTAAATCTTCAATTTGACTTCAAAGACCTTTTGGACCTGACCTTTTTAGACCCTCGCATTAATACCAGACATGAAGATCTCTAAAAACTTTGCAGGTGTGCAGTCGGGCTTTATTACAATGAACGCACGAGAGCGTGTTTTAATAGCAGCGTGTGCCAACAGAGTTATAGATTATACAAATTTATAACCTGGGCATCTGCGTCGCTTCTGCTCTGATTCAGTGATCTTTATTCCCTTTGGTAATCGAGGGCAAGACAAAGTCATTTAATGCCAGACCTTTAATTCACAAGAGTCGAGGCTGAAAGGGAATTAAATCTAAGAGTTTTGCATGTTTGAATTAATACATTGTTAAATTCACCTTATTAGGATTTAATGTGACTTTTTAAATATGTTTTTCTGCTTAAAAATGCTTATTTTAGAAATACACAATGAATGTGCAGCAGGTTTCTGATCAAACTCCAGTGCTTAAAGAAACAACGATTAGAAGGTTTAGCTTTCCTCAGCTCTTCGAAAACCATTTTGTTGTTACTGCTGATCTCCAGACTGTGTTTTCTTGTTTCTGTCTTTCCCCAGAAGGCCGTGGCGTAGCCGTAGCGAGGTGGCAGACGCACAGGCGGCGCTGCCATACATCCACATCGCTTTTAAAAGACCGAGAGAGGTTGCCTTTCTCCCGACTGCCTTTATGGCGAATTAATGATTTATTGCTTCGGCTTCTTGCTCTTCTCATCTTACTTGGAGGGGGGGCAGTTTAACAAGCATGCTCATTTTCACTCCCAGCCTTCACATCGTCCTCACTCACAGAGAAATGTGCCACGGTGCCGCTGTGTGCTGCACAGCTGTGACCCAGTTCAGACACTTTTTCACCACAACAAGCTCAGCGGGGAACAAGAAAACCCAAACCCGGCGGCACGGCTCACGGTGCGCGCTGCTCCAAAAACTCAAACCGGCTTCTCTGCATATCAGGCAGCCGCGTTCACCACGACGGGCAATCTGACGCACCCACTGCGCAGGAGTGGACTTCATTACCGCACACTTTGTAATGTCTGAGCTTAAAGCTACTTTCCAATTACTGTCTGCAAACTTAAGGAGAAAATAATTTTCTTACCTGTTATCCAGCAGCAGGTTGCATCTTCAAAAGTAGCTTTAAGGTCCAACAGGTGTCTGAGGGTGGGTTGAAAAAAAAAGATAAACAGGCAAATAAATAAATAAATAAATAAAACAGGAGCCAATCCCCCCGGCTGGTATGCATGGACTGCATTCATAAAGCACCTTTTCTACTTTAACTTAGCAAACGCTGTGTTTTTAACTCATGATGGCACTTTGAATGAGTTTGTGATTACTGTGCAGCAGCTCAATAGCTGCTATCTTGTTGCTAAATCCTAGTGTTTTGAAGTATTTAATTGTAAATATTTGATCAACAAAATCGATTGCTTTGTGGTTAATATCTCTTTAAAGGTTGTTGAAGATATCTGTGCTCCAGTTTTGCTCCTAATCACTAATTACCATCCATGAATGTGCTTCGCTAACCAAGCTCGCTAGTATTAGCTAATAGCTAACCCCTAACCCCAACCCAAGGTTATTATAGTTAACTAAAACTAAACTAAAAACTTAAAGTACATGTGAAAAAATGTAGTTAACTAAAATAAAAATATAGATGAAAGATCATTAGTATTTGTTAGTTTAGTAAAAAAAAATTAAAAGAAAAGAAAAAAAGATAATGAGAGTTGGATTTATCTGCAGGATGTCTTCAAAAAGTTAATTTTCGTTTTTTTACATTTTAAATAATGTCCTAATTTTCCTAAACCGTGCCTCTGGCCTAAAGCCCTCCACAAAACAATAATAAAATATAAAAAGATTAAAGCTAATACTAAACACTAAACTGAAGTAAGAAAAACTACAGTCAAAA
Organism: Neolamprologus multifasciatus; assembly: GCF_963576455.1. NCBI lineage: Eukaryota > Metazoa > Chordata > Actinopteri > Cichliformes > Cichlidae > Neolamprologus > Neolamprologus multifasciatus. Next base: position 3,560,801 of record NC_140442.1, on the reverse strand, counting down.
TGAAATAAAAATCAAAACATATTAGTAAATACAAAACCCCAGTGGGTGATTTCAAAGTGGATATGTCCCTCTTTTATACACGATCTTGCTTAAGGACACTTGGACGTGTAGAGATTGAAGTTGTAGTAGTTGGAGATTGAACCAACAACCTTGTGATTTGATAAGTTGCTTTGTTCAGCTTCACCTTCTACTTTAAACCGAGGGGAAAATAAATGGAAAAGGACTTTAAGGACAGTTTCATGAGAGAAACTGTTAAATATATGAGCTGAAAGCTGGTAGGGCAGAGACAGAAACATGATTTTTAGTTGATGTGGAGGAACACTCATCCATGGAAAGCTGTTATATCTGTCCGCTCAGACCACAAAGGTGAATTTGGTATAAAATGCATTTAGAGAGCCAAAAAAGTACTTTGTGGGATGTGTTCTCTTGCTAGCTTCCCTATATTTATATGACATTTACTTGTGACTTTATTTTTATATGTTTACTACTTAGGAGAAAACTTTTTAGAGCACACTCAGACTTCTCCCACCATTGTATTAAAGCTGCAATAACCTTCAGGGTGTTCTCTGTGATTATGGTGCTGCACCAGCATCCTCGCCATAATCCCAGGCAAGAACACCCTCCTGGGTATTTTTGCTAGAGGCATAGCAAACTCATAATCGATACAGCTTGAGTTTACACCACTTAGTTGCCTGACGATAATGGAAGGAAAAAAAAGTATATACATCTACTTTTAGATAGGGCGAATATCTGGCCTGTACTGCCATTCAAATGGGCATGTTTAGGTGACGGAGCTCAGCCATGTTGCTTCTATCCTCTGCGAAGAAACTAGAAATTCATAACAGAAGCATCATTTTTAAGTGTTTTTATTTTTCAACTTTTATCATTCATACAACAGTAAAATAAACAAACACATCAGAATGTGCAAACACAGAGCACCTGTAACTGTAACACTTGATAACCACCATTTTTTTCTTCAAAGCCAGCGGGCTGTTTTACATTTCACGTTTTGCGCCCTCTATTTTTCTCTCGCTCTGTATGTTGGCATGCAATTTTTATGTCTTTCTGCAACATTACAGGCTCTGACGTTTCTGTAAGTTTTATTTCTTCTATTATCGTGTTGATTGAACCTACGATAACCTCCACACGTCGACACATCGGCCTTAAATTGTTACTTATGTGAAAAAATGTCATTTTCATCGATTTTGCCATCAGTGCCTTAATTTGCAAAGTCATTTTACTCCTCATGCGTCCCAGTTATAAAGACGTACTGCTGTATGTTCAGCAGTGCTTTACAATTGGGTTCAGAAAAATCAAAGCAGTTTCCTTTCTAGCCGTGTGAAATAAATATATAATAAACCGTAAAATGAAGCCGTGTTATATATATCTACAGAACTGTTATTTAAAGAACTGTTGTGAGGTTTGAGAAGTAGTCTGGACAGCTAGCGGGTGCGGTGAAATGACATTTTTAGAGCACACAAGATTGCCATCTTCGGGAAGAGTTACATTTACAGAGATGTTTTTTAGTTTTACTGGCTGTATTCACATTATTTCTGAAAATATTCCTCGCTTAGCCTAAAAATAAATAAATAAAGGAGTCCTGCTATAAGACTTTTAAATCTCTGTCCAAGAAATACTATCAGCAGCATTGCTTTAAGAAGTAATGAGCAGTATTGCTTTGTGAGAAAAGTGAAATTAGAGCGCTATTAGTCTGTGCTTGCGGTGTATCCGGTCGTTAAGTCTGACGTCACTAGCCGTGTCTGGGCCTAAACTCCGCTGCAGATCCATATATCAAACGATCACTATGGCATTACTGAGAGTTGAAAAACTGTCTAAAGTCTTTCATCTTTAATAAAATGATCAGCGTTCTGCTCTACCAGGTGTAACAATTGAGTTTAACATCCAGGCATCCATGAAAACGGAATTGATGACATTTAACAGAGTTAGACGTTAGCAGGAAGTTAGCTCGCTAGCTTCTATCTAAATACAATATAGCATGTCCTGACTGCGGGGTTTTGGAAACAAATTAAAACGTACAGATCTGTTATCACTTCCAACATAAATGAAGACAGAAAACTAAACAGCAGTGACGTTTGTAGGGTTACTGAAGTTTGGCTGGCTGGTATATAATGATGTGCTACGTGACCGCTAGCGACACAGCTATGTTAGCATAATATAAACAAGCTAACTTTTTTTCCACTCGATAAAAGTTAACGTGAGTGTTCTCAGTGGTCAGGAACAAATGTAATCACATGGCAGGATGCTGTAAAAGGACCAAACTTCAGCCAGGAGAACAACTGAGATAATCCATCAACAATACGAGGTTAGTCATTCATATACTGCTGCATGGGCTGGGCTGTAGTTAGATCCTAAGGTTTTAAAAACTGAGCTTAAATAAATGATAAGCGGTAATAAAAGCCGAGGGAGGTCAACAGTGATCACTGACTGTTTTAGGAGCTTTTTGAGATTAAATAGAAGAAAATACATAACATTAAACATGTTAACAACACAAAAGCCATATTAAACGCAGACTACTTTAGGCCCGGAAGTAGGATTCGTCACGTCATCACTTAACAACGGATATCTTTAAAAAACTTGTATGTTGGTGTATAAATACTTCTGGATGACACTGAGTCATTTAATAGTGACCATCATATAACCAGAGTAATCTGGTAGTTTCAGCCACATTAAAAGCTTGCTGTTGCTGTTTGGGTGAATTATTTCCTCCTCAGAAGCGGTATCAGTATCCTTGAGCTGCCGTGCTAAGCTAACAGGTGCTTCTTCAGATGTGAAGAAGAGCTTGCAGCTGATAGGTAGCGTGAGTCAAGCATAGTTTGCAGTCCATTGTGATCTTTTTCTTGTGTTTTTCAACCACAAATTAGGAACACTATGCAATTTTTATGATGTCTGAGTTGTCCTTTATGCTAAAACGTTTAAATTTTCTATTATTTTGTGTTATTTTGAAGAAAAAAAAGGAACAGGAATTTGTACATTAACATTTTAAAATGTAACAGACGGATCATTTGAAAAGCAGCTAAATAATAAAGTGGTTTTTTTCCTCCTTTTATTTTTTTTCGGCCACACAAACACATTATTTATCCACAAGAACTAAAGTCTAGAAACTACCTTCAGCTGCTCCCTTATTCACAAGGGTCACCACAGCGGGTAGCTCTGCATGTTTGATTTGGCAGATTTTTATGCCCTAACCCTCGCTAATGCAGTCCCCAAAGGATTTGTGTTTCCTCTCTGGATTAAATCTTCCACTTGTTAGGCAAACGTGCAAACCACTACACTATGGAGCCACTCCACAAGAAATCGAAACAATATAAACATAAGCAAACATTAAAATTTCACAACTTTGTCCCATGAGTCTTTGTGCTTCCCAGCTCAAAAGTGTCAAGTATAGTGTCAAGTATAGTAGACCCTTACTGCTTCCATTTCAAAGTGTAAGCAGCAGCAAGGTGCTGCTAATCAGATGCACTTAATTAGCTAATCATCATGAAGTGAAAGCACTTCTTTAAAAGCAGAAAGCTTTGGCAGTTTGCTGGTCTGGAGCATTTATGTGTGTTAACAGAATAACTTAATATCCCTGGAGTGTAGCACATTCACCCCATGGTCAGACCGTGCAAAGAGCCAAAGAGCTCAGACCTCAGATAACATGTTAAATCTCAGAGTTTATGACAGTACAAACAGAAGAAGCTTATTCAGTTGCCTGGAGAAAGCCTCGCAGGTTTGCAAAGTTGCATCTAAATGGTAAATGGCCTGTATTTATATAGCGCTTTACTAGTCCCCAAGGACCCCAAAGCGCTTTACATATCCAGTCATTCACCCATTCACACACACATTCACATACTGGTGATGGCAGCTACATTGTAGCCACAGCCACCCTGGGCCTGCGCCTCTGCCGGACACTGGCGCCACCAGGCCCTCTGACCACCACCAGTAGGCAACGGGTGAAGTGTCTTGCCCAAGACAAGACCAAGGACACAACGACCGAGACTGTCCGAGCCGGGGCTCGAACCGGCAACCTTCCGATTACAAGGCGAACTCCCAACTCTTGAGCCACGATTACCCCAAACAAATCTGAACAAACCACAAGACTTGTGGTCTTGTGGTTTGCCCAACACGGGCATCTCCACTTCTACAACATGCCCGTGTTGTAGAAGTGGAGATGTTTGGCCATAGACAAAGCCAAACACAGCATATCAGCACAAACAACTGTCAGCACTGTAGTGAAGGGTCATGATTTTGGCTTGTTTTCAGACGTAGGACCTGGAAAGTTGCAGTACTTGAGTCAACCATGAGCTAAAGTATTTTAGAGTCAAACTGTCTGACAGCTAAAGCTTGGACCAAGACAGGAAACCTCCAACAGAATGGCTGAAACAGCCCAGTTAAAGTCTGGACCCACTACAGCATCTCAAGATGACTGAAAGAGGTTTAAAGAGTTGCTGTAGTCACACTACTGAATGATGGGTTGTACACTGGACTTTGAAAAACTTTTCCACATGCGCCCGAGCAAGTAAACTTCAAAAACTAGCATAAATGAATATAAAAATATGAGTAAAACAATTTTAGTAAAAATATCCTTTGAATCACCAACATATCTGAGGCCATTTTTGGGACTGGCGAAAGCCCACCGGGCATGTGAGCTCAGCTGAACCAAGCTGGTCAAATAAAAGGGTAAAAAAAACCTTCCCTTGCTGATAGACCTGTTTGTGACTGTCACACGTCCAGCCCACCTGGGAATGAAGCCATCAGCGGGGGATGTCCTGGTTAGGATTCTTGTTCAATCTCTGCTCCTGGCCGCCGCTCGTGTTGCCTGTGGCATTTTGATTGAATGTTTTCTATTCACACACAGAGCTCCCTTTAATGGCCCTTTTCATGTGACAGTGATCTATATGCAGGTAATTACAATTGGCTATGATGGATAGTGCTGTCAGATTTACCATGATTATCCTGAGATTAAACGTGTTTCAGAAATTCCAAATGTCAAAAACTATTACAAGGTCACTGGAAGAGTTGGTTTTCCAGTTCTTCAGATAATTTATGTGAAATTATATGGTGGGCACACTCACTGTGAGATCGTGCATGCTCTGTGTTGTTTTCAAGTTTATGCAGAAAAGATATAAAGAATAATTTTTTAATTCATTCAATCATTATTTCATCCGAGTCCCATTTTTAGCCCTTTTTTCTACACTTGGACCATGTATCTTTTAATGAGGAGTATTAAACTCTTAAAAATTACAAAAGGCACAAAGTGGAGAAAGTCATGCCAATTTTTGTGAGTGATTTAATCGCCTTGCTGGCGTGCACCTCTCTTATGAGTTCTTTTGTTTTACCCCAAGTCCCTTTTAGAGCCCCAAGAGACATTTATCTTCGCTGTCATCGTGAGAAACAATTTGTTGTTAATTGACCTCCCTTGTTAAATAAAGGTTATGTAGAATATAAAACTGCTCAAGGTTGTTCTCTGGAAGCTCTGTTGGGAATCTGCCAGGCAGGCAGGAGGAAGCCAAAAGAGTTTCCTGAACTAAGAGGACACTCGCCAGAAAGACAAGTCCTTAAACTATAATTGGTCTGATTAGAGGGTCTCCTAAGCCAGCACTTCTGATTAAGTGGAGTGATGGAGGTGATAAAGGCTGACTGGCAGGTGGCGTTGGACCATTAAGTGGGCAAAATGAAGCAAAGCTCTTGCCAGGTTGGACGGGGATCCTTTCCTTATATTTTATCCTTTTGTGAGCAGCGAGATGTGACCGTATCAGTCATCATCTTATGCCGGTGCCGTCTCCATGCATCTTCCTGCCGCAGCCATTCATAGACTGACACATGCTCAGAGTGTGAACGAAAGCAAGGGCACAGGCAGAAACATTTCTGCTTCAAGAGTTTTACATTTTCCTCCACAGTCGAGGTTTAATCATCTCATATTTTGTCTTTTCTTCCTCTGTTCGTGCTGCTGGACCCAAACATTTCTTTGCACCTTCTGCAATATGCACAATTCAATATTTGTACTTACTGTGTGTGTATATGTGTAATAAGCAGATTAGATTTCATTTACCCCCTGAGACACACCAACAAGTTAAAATTTAGTTTAAAAACAATAACTGGGGAAAGGAGAACGCACGGCTCATAACTCAGTTTGCAAACCACAGGAAAAAAATTGCTCTTTTCTTCCATTCTTGGTGACTTATGGCGTTTTTGTTCCCCACAAAGGTGGCAGGTGCCTCGGTTTGTTCACACTGGTATCTTGAATGAACACACTTTACTGCTGTCAACGTGTTGCTGAATGCATACGGTGATATATGCAGGGCTAAATATGAAAAAGAAGGAATGCAGCTCTTTGCTCACAAGTGCATTTGTTGGAAATGTTTGCTCGTGCCCTGGAGCGAGCGTAGCCTTTTCCTTTTGCTTTGTTTATTTGTGTGGGACTGCAACAAGTTCATCTCAAGGATATCAGAAAAATAGGGAAAGCTGCTCAAAAAACAGATAATAGATTCAGATTATACCTGCCCAACAGTCACAACTCAAAATATATTATCTCCAAAAAATGACAAAAAGCATTAACCATCAATCGTTGCAGCTTAACCTTTGATGCCAGGTTAGTCTTTCTGTCTGCTAATCCACTGGTGAGCAGAGATGGGCAGTAATGCGTTACTGTAATCTGATTACTTTTTTCAAGTAACGAGTAAAGTAAGGGATTACTATCGCAAAAACGGTAATTAGATTACCGTTACTTTCCCGTAGGAACGCTGCATTACTGCGTTACTAAAACCGTGATTTTTTGCGAGAATGTCTCATGACAGTGACGTAAGCGAGTGCGACGTTCGTGACAACAGCTGTGTGCAGATCAACAATGGATCATATATCGAGTGCAGAGAGAGTATGAGCGTGCAGCGTTTAAAGCGTGGAAGTACTGACCTTACTTTGAGTTTGATTCCATAAAAAGTGACAAAAACATTAGTGTCCGTTGTGCGTGGGAAGAAAACTTCTTTTTACAGCGAAAAAACCCCTAAACTTCCAAACAAGCACCGAGTAGCTACGACGTAATGGGAAACTCACAGAGAAACTCGCGGATTCTTCCACTGACCGCTGCACACCTGCACCAGGGTAAACCTCCGCCTGCCCCACTCCTGCTTTACAGGTGAAAATAGAGCAACAGGACCGCTAGTCTTTAACTTTATTTATTTTCTGCTGTTTTACTTGCATCTATTTGAATGACTGAGTGTAAACACAAAAACTATTTTATTTTATGTGCTGGAATGTGCAGAAAATAGGTTTAAATATTAAACAAATTTCTTCCAGTCAGAGAATGTTGCATATAATTTAATTTTTGCTTGATGCATAAAGTTAAAAGATTAAAACTAATAAAACAAGTTTTAAAAAGAGACTTTTCCATGTGATTACATTTTGTATGATGGATTATGCAGAAAAAGTAGAATTGGGCTGAAAGATCTATCGCTTTATCACCTATTCAAGTTGTAAATCGTGTTTTTAAAAAGTAACTAAGTAACTAAGTAATTAATTACTTTTGAAAATAAGTAATCAGTAAAGTAACGGGATTACTTTTTTGGGGAAGTAATCAATAATTAATTACTGATTACTTTTTTCAAGTAACTTGACCAACACTGGTGGTGAGTCTCAGGTGATGACAACATTTCACATCTTTTGTCGTAACAAGTGGTTATCGGGTGTAAGAATTCCTGTTCCAACCCCTGGTTATCATTTATGAATGCAGGTGAAAGAACAAAAAGTCATCAGATGATAGGTGGTGGTTTAAAGGTTGAGTTTTTCTAACACTTTGTGCTCTGTGCATGGACCGTTTACCTGCATGCAAGCAAAGCCTGTTCAAACATCAGCCTGGAATAGCGGACTACAAACGATAACCAGAAAGCTTCCTGTACCAAAAATCTTGTCCCTTGCCTACAGATTATATTTAAATGCAGATATCTGTTTATAGAGATTACCAGGCTTTTATCTGGTCAGTTACACCAGGCTCAGCACAGCAGGGGCTGGCTCTGATAACATACTTGGCAGAGGAGACGGGCAGATGTGGGGTGGAGTACAACGCAGGTTTTTGCAGTTGTGTTTCGGTGAACCTTGCTCGAATGTGAGGTGATAAACAAATGAGTCAAAGACAGCAAAGGGATTTTTTTTGGTGAGTTTTTATATGTTTGTTATTTTCTCTTCTTTTGCAGATAAGAAAAAAATGCAATTCACTGTTCCTTTTGTGTCCTCAAAGAAAAACAATACCAAAAATTCATGCAGCTTTGCTAGTGAGGTAGTAGAGAGGTCAGACTTTACGTTATTATGAGTTTGTGAATAAAAAAAGAAAAGAGCATCACAGTGAAATTGCAAAATGGACCTTAATCATAAGTATTTCCAAAGAGTTCTGCTTCAAATTTGTGGAAGTACCTGCTAGGTAAGCAAAGTAGCTCCAGAACACTGGTGGCCCATTGAGGAGGGAAATTATGCTGCCGATCAGCTCTGAGTCAGCAATTTTTAGGTTTAGTTTAAAGTGTTGCGAGAGTCGGCTCTCTTTGATGGAACCAGGTACAACACTCCTAACACTACATGTGTGTGATTTTTACCATTTAGCAAGTTCTGATCTGGTCACCACTTGCAAGGATGAACTAAGCAGGGAACTGGGAGTGACCAGCAGACTGCAAGACCCTGCATAACATAAAATACAGTAAGAACAGCTGCAATGGGAGCAGCAGAGCTTGGAGAATGAAAGCGGTGAATTCTGCCTGCAGAATTACACACTACAGCATTTCCGCGTAGGGAAAAACCTCTGAGCCTAACGTCTCCCGCCTCTCCTTACACAGGGTTTCTTAATGAATCCACTGTGATGTCCTGAAGTGACATTGCAGAATGGTGCACCAAGCTATATGCTGTCAGCACAAGAAATGTTTGCAGAGAAGTTTAGGAGAAGAGCATAGCACTGCCTGAACGGGACACAGTTATGCAGCGGGTGCCTGGAATACAGGACATGTTGGGTATGACAACATGTGTTTGTGTTGCGTAAAAAAGACAAAACCACAAAACCCTGGAAGATCCAGGAGCTGCACAGCTACATGGCTGAATCTACATGGCATTATAGTAAGATAAGGCTGACAGGCCTTCATTTCTGATTCAGAGAAATGACTCTTAGACTGAGCATAAGCCTGGTCTGTTTAAAAAAAAAACAAAACTGGCCACTAACCAGAAAGAAGGCTTAAGAGATTCCTCTTCTCATAATACACGTCAAGTCCTTATTGCCTCCAGGTTATTAAAAGTAAATGTTATATTGACATTTCAATCACTCAGCCTTATTGCTTTCTCCAAGACACTGACAGCGAACACTCGCATCTGAGGACATTTTCTTTTGGACTTTTGTTTCGGCTACAAGCAAACCTTATGCTGTCTAAGCAAAGGTCACGTGCAGAGTTGCAAATGTTGTCGTGGTCCACCTTTGCTGCGGATAACAGGGTCTTCACAACGACCACTGGAGCGCTCCCTTCAGAGTGTCTTTTCAGCTTAAAGCAGCCTACTGTAAACTCCAGCTGGTGGTTTTCCTGCACACACAGTGTTGAAGAGTTTAATGCAACAATGCGGCCAGCGATCTTTTTCATTTCCTATTTTCGCAACATATCCAAGTAAGATGATAGTTTAATTGAAAATATGTCACTTTTTTCACCAGCAAGAATGTGTTTATGAAACCCTGAGCATCTATGGCATCCGTAATAAACCAGCAGCTCCTCTCAGTCTGTGCCCAGTGACAGTTTCCAAAGCTGTGACATTTATATCCAAATGGTAATTGATTCAGAGGAAGCTGTTAGTATGCAGCTACAATTTAACAATTCTCCTCTTGAGAGGGGGAGGGGGGGAGATCAAGGCCCAGAAAGCAAAGAAAGGATTCTCTCTTTTCTTTTTTTCTTTCTTGCCATTGGAGGTTGTTGTTTTCTGTGTTTAAGACAGCCCACCCAGCCCCCTCCATCCCCACCCAGACCCCCTGAGAAGGCAGAGACGACTGGAAAGAGAGAGGTGGCTTGTTTTCCACATTTTGCTTCCTAACTTGACAGACACACACACACACACACACAGCTTGTGTGGAGGGATGCTGCTGAGGTTGTTATTGATTGGATGCCACTGACAGAATGGACTTTGTCACAGGCAGTCCTCCCCACTCAGGCTGCAGGCTGTGTTTACTGGTGCGTCTTGCCGGCGAAGTCGAGGCACCAACACCAACAACAACAACAGCAACGCAAGGGACAGACGAGCAGCAGTAATCCTCCCAGATATGGTAAAGCCTGCTGAACAGAAATAATGGCATCGCGGCCAGCGTGCCGACTGCACGCAGGCCCTGCGAAATTGCCAGCGCTGTCACTCATGATTACCACTCGCGAGCGCTAGCCACGGACAGTTACAATTATGACACGCTTAACGAGAACAAATGAAGCGATGATTGGCCATATAATGTGACCTCCAGCTACTGACGAGTTCATCGCGTGTCCTCGCTCTTATCGTTCAGCAGCTGCTAACGCAGATGAAAGCCATCACTTATTATGAGCCGGGCTGTTCACAACAAAATAAAAAACACCAAAAACTTTAGTGCACCTGTGGCTCGTTTTACACTCCGAGGACTTTTCCCTTCGTTGCAACCATCCACGGCGTCTCTGTAAGCTGTCGCCCCCAACATTCAATTTGAGGTCGGGTTGGAACAAAGGTAAAATGAGTTTAGCACTACAATCTTAGCTAAATTAACTGTGTTTTTCAGTTTGCTCTAATCTGATTTATCCCCTCCCCCACCTCCTACCCCGTCATTCATTAGTGTTGCGCGAGTGATGAAAAGAAGGAAATCATCAGCTCTCTCGGTTGTAAAGCCTTTATTTCCCCCGGCTTCTTTCCTTCCACTCCATTTTCTCTCAGAGGCACACAAAATGAATGTCATTCGAACTTAGGAAATGTGCTCTGCTCGAGCTTGGTCGGGGAAATGGAAGCAAAGGTTGCTGCCTTCTAACATTTGGTGGTGGTTGTTAACCGCAAAGCACCACCTTTGCCTGAACTCGAACAAAAAGTGACTGAGAATAAAAAGTCAAAAAGAAGACTTGAAAGTGCGCAGCCATAAACTACATCAGGGTGAAGCTCTCCAGATGGTTTTGTATGCTGGAGTAAAATCTGACTGTATGTTTTTTACATTCATCATTCCATCAATGTTAACAGGATCTCCAACACCACTGCCTGAAATGCAGCTGTAAACCCTGACAGAGGCTCCACCGTCTCTCCTGATCTCCTCCTCTGAACACACTGACAATAATTTGAACCAAAAGTCTCAAGTTTGGATTCATCCATCAAACCTGTTGCCAATGAGTTTCAGTCCGGGATACCGTCCCTTCCTAAGGAATTGCTTCTTGGCGGCCACACTTCCGCTGAGACTATTTCGAATGGTTTAGATCAGGGGTGGGGAACTCCGGGCTTCAATTCAATTCAATTCAATTCAATTTTATTTATATAGCGCCAAATCACAACAAATGTCGCCTCAAGGCGCTTCATAGATACAGAGAAAAGCCCAACAATCATATGACCCCCTATGAGCAAGCACTTTGGCGACAGTGGGAAGGAAAAACTCCCTTTTAACAGGAAGAAACCTCCGGCAGAACCAGGCTCAGGGAGGGGCGGGGCCATCTGCTGCGACCGGTTGGGGTGAGAGAAGGAAGACAGGATAAAGACATGCTGTGGAAGAGAGACAGAGATTAATAACAGATATGATTCAACACAGAGAGGTCTGTTAATACATAGTGAGTGAGAAAGGTGACTGGAAAGGAAAAACTCAATGCATCATGGGAATCCCCCGGCAGCCTACATCTATTGCAGCATAACTAAGGGAGGATTCAGGGTCACCTGGTCCAGCCCTAACTATATGCTTTAGCAAAAAGGAAGGTTTTAAGCCTAATCTTAAAAGTAGAGATAGTGTCTGTCTCCTGAATCCAAACTGGAAGCTGGTTCCACAGAAGAGGGGCCTGAAAACTGAAGGCTCTGCCTCCCATTCTACTTTTAAATACTCTAGGAACAACAAGTAGGCCTGCAGAGCGAGAGCGAAGTGCTCTAATAGGGTGATATGGTACTACAAGGTCATTAAGATAAGATGGGGCCTGATTATTTAAGACCTTGTATGTGAGGAGCAGGATTTTGAATTCAATTCTGGATTTAACAGGAAGCCAATGAAGGGAAGCCAAAACAGGAGAAATATGCTCTCTCTTTCTAGTCCCTGTCAGTACTCTTGCTGCAGCATTTTGGATTAACTGAAGGGGCTTCAAGGGCTGGTGTCCTGCAGGTTTGTGATATCACCTTGGGATCAAAGGATTAGTTCATTACCAGGCCTCTGGAGAACTTCAGGACATGTTGAGGAGGTCATTTAGCCATTTAAATCAGCTGTGTTGGATCAAGGACACATTTAAAACCTGCAGGACACCGGCACTCGAGACCTGGCGTTCACCACCCCTGTTTTAGGTGAACAGTCGCTGTATCTGCTGAAGGTCCAGATGCATCTATTTCCTGGATTTTTTCTTTCCTTATTTCTTAAGAACACAATTCAGATCTGCTGTAGATATTAATTTTTTTAGGCCTGGCACTTCTTCTTTTATCCTCCATTTGCTCAGTTTCTTCAAATTTTCCACAACTTGCCACATGCCAGGTTTTCAGCTAGTAGCTCTTTGGACATCACCTTGTATGTGCAGAAGTATTGTTTTATTTATGTCAAACAATGTCGACCAGTGTTGGGCACATGAGGCATTTTTGCCGAGATTCAAGTAAAAAATAAAAGAGAAAGAAGAAATGATGTGTGTTTGTGACAGGCTCCTGGTAACAAAGTGCCTGAAGTTGGTTCTTGGTGATGTTGTGTCATGGTCCTGGGTTATTTTGACCCAGCGCTCTCAGTTTTCTTGTGTTTCTGAATCATGTTAAGTTAATTTGTTGTTCTAAGGATTCTATGGTTCCTAGGTTGTTCTGTTTACTTTAGTCTATAGATCCCCCCCTTGTGTCTTTGCCCCCTGTCTCCCTCTGTGTGTCTGTTTATTTAATTGTGAGTTCGTGTGCCTTGTTTCATCGTGTTCCCCAGCCCGTCATGTCTGCTTTCTCCCTCGTGTTCCCTCGTTTCCTCTCGTCTGCCTCTCCACTCCGGTATCATGTTTCCTGTTTTATTGTGAAGGTCCTGTGTTTCTATGTTTGGTCTAGCTTCCCTGTCTCGTTATCGTTATTCGTGTCAGCTGTGTTCCTCGTGTGTCCTCACCTCCCTGTTATACTTCTGTGTATTCATATCTGCGTCCTCCCTCTCGTGTGCCTCTTAACAGTGTTAGTTATTAATTTCCCAGTTTAGTGTTGTCTCTTCTTGTCCTTAGCGGGTGACCAGCGGCGGTGGTCTGCCGCGCAACCAGTACGTTGCTGTAGGTGGCGCAGGTTCTCTTGCTTGACCAACGATTATCTTCCACGCTTTTCGATCTAAGGCGATGGTTCTTTCCTGCTTGAGGTCAAGTCGAAGGGCCTTCAAATCATCCTGGATTTGTTTCATCCATGTCTTCTTTGGTGCATTTCGATGCACCCTCCAATCGGTGGGGCGGGTCAACCAGAGTAGGCCATGGGGGTAGCGGCTCGGGTCCATTCGACAAATGTGGCCAAACCAACGGAGTCGGCGGCGCTGGATTAGATCGCCGATCGTCAGTTGGCTGCCGCAGCTGGTGAGGATGGTGTCATTTGAATGACGGTTGCGAAGGAAAACGCCGAGAACGCATCTAAGGCAACGCATTTGGAAAACTTCGAGCTTGCTCAGGTCGTGTTTGAGCATTGTCCACGACTCAATAAAGCTGCGTTTTGAGTTGAAATCCAGTTTTCAGTGAGTCCAATTCCTGCCTGCACACAGCTAGTTCATGACATGTTGTTTGTTATGTGTGTGTACAAGGTTTTTTTTATTTATTTATTTATTTTGACTGAATGATTTGTGGGAAAATGGTCAGGTGTAAGGACAGGACTAAAGATGAGTGAAAAAGCAACCAGATAAAGTTTGAAAGACCTTCAGAAATCCTGGAGATTTATTGAAACCACCTAAAAAAAAGAGTCTTGCTACTTGGATGCAAAATATAGAGAAATGAGGTATAGCTCAAGACTTTTGCACGTACTGTATACAGTCTTCGAGATCTATATCTCAGAGTGCAATAATAACTATTTATTACATGGATATTTGTTCCTAACTGTGCAGAGCAGAAACGTAGCAGCGCCTTCTTCTTCACTGGAGTGCTTGACATTAAAACTCTACTTTGTTTTCCCACCAGCTGATGGCCAGATGTCTTCTCATAAATACTCATTTGTTCGTCACAAAACAGCTGTGACGGTGTGATATACACACACACACACACGCACAGCTGCTGCTCGACTTTCTGTTTTGATTTTGACTTTGCAATCATTGATCTCCTCTGAGAAAACTCGCTGAGCCTTTTTCTCTCCTTCCCTTCCTGCACTTTGTATTTTTCAGACGTGAGAAAAACAAGATATGGACTTAAGGTAAAGAACCAAACACAGAGGCTAAGAGTTTTAATTTCCCTCAACCCTAGTTTGCATTCTTTACGAAGTCATTAAGTATTCTTTAAGGTGTAACTCATCCAGTCACTGAGGTCCAAATTAGAAGTTTTAGTGTAGCTTATAATCCCCTCCTATGCATCGTAGAGCAGTGAGATGTGTCAAATTGAAATAAATTACAGGAATCGGCGCACCAAGAAGTCTCTCTGGCCGTGCAGCTTTAGTTCATTTGATGAAAAAAAGATGGAAATGCACTTCTTAAATGTTCTGCGCCATTCTGTTAGTTGCTCCCCTGTTATCATAAACTCCACATCTTCAGAAGAACTTATTCAAGCGTAGAGCTCCTGTCAAAACAACAAACAAAAAAAATGTAACACTCATTTAACCTTTTACTAACACTGTTTCAATGTAACCACTTAGAACATGGAGAAAGTGCTGGAACTCTGAGAAGTTCTCTTTTTCAGGGGGATGAAAAACTCTTCAACTCAATTCACCTTTATTTATATAGTGTCAAATGCAGAGATGGGCAGTAATGCGTTACTGTAATCCGATTACTTTTTTCAAGTAACGAGTAAAGTAAGGGATTACTATTGCAAAAACGGTAATTAGATTACCGTTACTTTCCCGTAGGAACGCTGCGTTACTGCGTTACTAAAACCGTGATTTTTTTGCGAGAATGTCTCATGACAGTGACGTAAGCGAGTGCGACGTTCGTGACAACAGCTGTGTGCAGATCAACAATGATAATATATCGAGTGCAGAGAGAGTATGAGCGTGCAGCGTTTAAAGTGTGGAAGTACTGACCTTACTTTGAGTTTGATTCCATGAAAAGTGACAAAAACATTAGTGTCCGTTGTGCGTGGGAAGAAAACTTCTTTTTACAGCGAAAAAAAACCCTAAACTTCCAAACAAGCACCGAGTAGCTACGACGTAATGGGAAACTCACAGAGAAACTCGCGGATTCTTCCACTGACCGCTGCACACCTGCACCAGGGTAACCCTCCGCCTACCCCACTCCTGCTTTACAGGTGAAAATAGAGCAACAGGACCGCTAGTCTTTGACTTTATTTATTTTCTGCTGTGTTTTACTTGCATCTATTTGAAGGACTGAGTGTAAACACACAAAACATTTTATTTTATGTGCTGGAATGTGCAGAAAAAGATTAAAACTAATAAAACAAGTTTTAAAAAGGGACTTTTTCATTTGATTACATTTTGTATGATGATTATGCAGAAAAAGTAGAATTGGGCTGAAAGTTCTATCACTTTATCACCTATTCAGGTTGGAAATCGTGTTTTTAAAAAGTAACTAAGTAACTAATTACTTTTGAAAATAAGTAATCAGTAAAGTAACGGGATTACTTTTTGGGGGAAGTAATCAGTAATTAGTTACTGATTACTTTTTTCAAGTAACTTGACCAACACTGGTCCTGAGACAACAGATGGTCAACTCAAGGCGCTTTATATTGTAAGGTAAACACCCTAAAACATTACAGAGAAAACCCCAACAATCAAACAACCCCATATGAATGAACATGGTGACAGTGAGAAGGAAAAACTCCCTTTCAACAGGAAGAAACCTCCAGCAGAACCAGACTGAGGGAGGGGCGTCCAGCTGCTGTGACTGGTTGGGGGTGAGGGGGAAACACATTGTGGAAGAGATCAATAATAACTAATGATTAAATGATTATGTGTAAACACATAGTGAGTGAATAAAGGTGAGTGAAGAAGAAGCAGGAAGGACTCAGGGTCACCTGATCAAGCTCTAACTTAATGCCAAGTCAAACAAGAAAGTGAGTATTCTGGTGAGATTGCACTGTGGGGCTCTTACAAATAACCTTCTGGCGCTCACCTCTCATTGGTTAAATTTAGAAAAAGTACACTTTTTGCTTTGTTTGAAATGTGTTTTGTCCAATATCCAAAGTGCCTGAACTGAACTCCTGAGACTCTACTTTGTTCTTTTGACTGAAATAAGATGTTGAGTCATCTTCTTGGATCCACAGTGGATCCTTTCTCTCAGTCACTGCCATCAACAGGTTGAAATCTGGTGTAGAGGTGGACACACCAGCCATCTTAGTTCACTTCTGTTGTTTCCTTTTTATTTGACATATCACATGATGTTTGAAACTGCAGTTATTATGGTCAAAGCCAAAATGTGAAGGCAGGCCAATCAGATTGCGGCTTCTGTACACATCAACTCCACCTTATACTTTTCCAAAGTTCCTCAAAGTGGTCGAATGATGCAGAATATTCAATTTATTTTGATTTCTTTGGGTCTTAAAATACTTAGAGTTCTCAGACTTTCTCTAACTCTATAAGCTGTTTAATAACAGTGGAAAGAAAAGGCTTGATACTCTAACAGCCGATGTCCTTTATCATTTTTAAGGTCAAACATCTCTCAGCCTTAGCTTGTGCTAAACCAATACCTTCATCATCAATCTGTGTGTGCTTTTCATGGATTGGATCCAGCTGAGTGGTGCTTTTCCCCAATATCGTGATTGTTATTGCTTTCACCACCAGCGTATGACCTGTGATGGCCTGCAGCCAAGTGTAAAGCGGTAACCTTTGCCCTTTCTTTATTGTATTTTCTCGACCAACCATAACAAATTTGATCAATCTGGATTTTCAGGTAATTTCTCCTGGAAGACGCTCGTAGTACACTTAGTACGACTGCTCGTTCGTGTGAAAAATGACCAAAACAGTTGTGTCAACTGCGAAAAAAGACGGCAGTGGAGCGAAGTTAAAACCCCCGACTCCTTTCTAACCTCTGGACACCTGGCTGGCTGTGCATCGGTCGTGAAAATTGGTTTGTTGGGATTGGATAATTGAAGAAATAGCTGCACGCACTGCCCTCTCCAAGTACTGGAACGGTCTGTGGATCCATTTGACCATGCAACAATCCTTTTTGAATGACTATACTGCAAGCTCGACTCATTTAACAACACTGATTCCTTCACGCCCTCTCACATAGAAACATCCCCTTAAACTGGAAAAAGGAGATTCTACATCTGCGGTTCGAATCTCCACTAATTTCATCTTTGTTTTAATGCCACTCACTGTATCATTTATTTTAGACTATGCATTTTAACCATGACTAAACAGAACATACAGTAGTTCTCGAGGATACTTGCTGCTTGCTGCAGTTGCAGAGACACGTTGCGTTTCCTTATCGAGGGAGTTGCTGTAGGGTGCAAACCTGGATCCATAATATCCATAACATTTCTTGGATATGCTTTAACACTAACTCCAAGTCTGACTCATTCTTAATCTTTTGGAAAACAAATTACAAGTTCATATATTCAATATAGACTGAGACTGACAGGAAGTGGTGATGGTGGAAGGTGAAAGTTGAACATCAAAATTAATCTCATGAATTTCAAGTTCTTACGGAGCCCCGCAGGGGACATGGGAGAAAAAAAAAATTAAGACGGACTTTTGCGAGATCTCTCAAAACAAACTCGGGATCTCGCAAAACTTTTGCGAGATCTCGCGAAACAAACTCGGGATCTCGCAAAACTTTTGCGAGATCTCGCAAAACAAACTCGGGATCTCGCAAAACTTTTGCGAGATCTCGCAAAACAAACTCGGGATCTCGCAAAACTTTTGCGAGATCTCGCAAAACAAACTCGGGATCTCGCAAAACTTTTGCGAGATCTCGCAAAACAAACCCAGGATCTTGCAAAAGTTGAATTCCAACAATGGCAGCAGCTACTTAGTTGTAATATTACTCTTTCTGGGTCACAAAATACACTTTTAAGATATTTTGAGGCGTGAATGTAGTTGTGTAAACGTCAGATACCTGCTCGGTTTACGAGACATCACATATTTGCAAAAGAGCTCCGACGTTTTCGGAGATCTGACACCCACTAGCTCGAAGCTAACGGGAGGTCGAGACCTACTACAGCCGGGAGGAACACCGCTTTCCCGGCACATCGTGCCTCGACCTCCCGGTCGGCTTCAAGCTGGTGACCTCCGAAGAATGCGGCTAAAACTTTTGCGAGATCCCGAGTTTGTTTTGCGAGATCTCGCAAAAGTCCGTCTTAATTTTATTTTTCTCCCATGTCCCCTGCGGGGCTCCGTAAGAACTTGGATTTCTTCTTAAGGACAGGGGAGATTCTGAGATCTCTTCCACATTAAATCCTAACATACTGATTTTAATAAACATTATAACAGGGCGGCAGTGTGAAAAAGTCTTGAGCCACTAGGAAAATAGTTAAGAAGTTCAGGGATTTATTGAAACATCTGCAAACATTCATGGAAATATTACATGACAGACGAAATGTTCTTACAATTCTAATCAGCTTCAAAGTCAGTATTTGGCACGACCACCTTTATTCTTAAACACAGCCTGAACTCTCTTAGCCAGCTTTCTTGTACTTTCTTGAAACAAAAATTCAAAGGTGGATTCATCATTCCTTTAAAGCTGTTGATGGTGATTTTCATACCTTGGCCTTTTCTCCTGGCTTCTTAACCCTTTAAAGCCGGCTATCGCATGTCCGCCATTACCTGCCCGAAACCGGAAGTGACGTAATTTTCGCGGAAATGTAGTTTTTTTTTTACCATCAAGGCCTCATGAGCCTATACTGGTGTTTTTAAAAGTTATGTTTGACTTTCTGACTTTCTGTGTCGTTTCTGGGATGCTTAGGACTCATATTGCACTGCTGGAAATAGTTTATTTTGATGCATATGCTGCTTTTTTGCAAATTTGCATTATAATATTTATTTTCGTTTTTCCTGCAGTATATAAAAATTGGTGTATTTCAAAAATAAAACTATGAAGACACTCAAAATAAATTTCCTGTGGTGGGAAACTATTTTGTGCAACTTTTTTGTATTTACAGTTTTGAGGGATAAGCCTCTTAAATTTCTCTAACTAGAAATATATGTTAAAAAAACAAAAATGTTTTTTTTGATTTTCAATTTTTTTGTAGTTTATTGCACTTTTTTGCAACTTATGTAATTACTATGCACTTAATGCAGACATATTATTAAAATTTAGGCTGTAATGGTTGTATTGATGTATAGCAACTTGAAATGCTCCCAAAAATGGCTCCACAGCATGTAAAAATATAATATAAGCTCTGGCGGACTTGGTTCTATGGTAGGTCTTAAAGGGATAACAGCCGTCCTTCCACTGAGACCATTTCTGATGAGCCTTCAGTGAACGGCTGAAGGTCCAGATGCATCTCTCAGATCCTGTGTCAGGTCATTGCTGAATTTCTTTTTCCAGCTTATTAAAGACATGACTTTTAGATAGGGTTCATCTGCTGTAGATTTTCAGGCCTAACACTGATCCGATTACAAGAAACAAGTCACAACAATGAAAGTGGCTCCCTGGAAACAAAATAAAAAGAAATGAGGGGTGACTGCAGACTTTCACAGTTCTGCATAGGGACAAAAGTCCTGGGCCACCTACACATGACACCTACATGACCTGCTTGGCTATGGAAACCACTGCCTTGAAGCTCCTGGCGCTCGGTTTTTGTACAGATGTTAGTGCTGGAGGATGTTTGGAGCTCTGCAGTTATATAAATGCAGTGGGCTGGCCACACTTGCACACTATGTGTCTCAGCATTCTACTCTAACTTTATGTGTCTGTCACTTTGTGAGCGAGTGCTGTAGTTCCTCAGTGCTTCCACCTACGGCACTTATAGCCGACAGTGGAATATCTAGGAGAGTGGAAATTTCACAGACTGACATGTTGCAACAGCAGCATCGAACAGACCATCCTTTCACAAATGTTTGTAAAGGCAGACTGCATAGCGAGGTGCTTGATTTTATACACCTGTGGCAACGGGACTCAAAGATGAAGAGATGTGACTCAGTACGTTTTCCCTTATAGCGTAAATCGGAGGAGTAACAACTGCACTGAGAAAACTTCATCAGTTTTCTCAAAATTGGTTTGTTCCCTGCAGAGCTCAAGGAGCACTCTTTATGAAACAGGGCAAAAAAGCTGCTATTTGCCTCATTTGCATGATATTTGGTAAATAATTCATCAGATCAGCGGGATCTCTTCCACATGGGAACAAAAGTTTTGATGACAGAGTGTCGATGCTCTCCGAGTTCACCCCACCTGTCATCAATATTATCTGTTAGCTGCACTCTTTTACTCTCTCTCAAGAAGGATTTGAAGTTAATTGTGCCAAAGAAAGGAAAAAATGTCAATCTGAATTATTATTATTAATATTGTTTATTTATTACTTATTACTGTTCACCCATAGAGTTAAAAGAAACAATAAGTTTCATCATTGTTGCATATTTCATGAAAAAAAGACCTCATGTCTTCATTTTAGGAAAATATTGATTGAGATTCTTTGATATAGGATAAAGAGACATACTAGAAAATATACCATTGCAAAATAAAACTGACTTATTTATTCATATATTATTTATAAATGTGAATTATGAGATAAAATTAACTTATAACTAGGGATGGGTATCGTTTAGGTTATATCCGATAACGGTGCCAAACCGGTACTTTTGAAACGGTGCCGGTGCTTAAAGAATGGAGAACACAAAATTGGTCCAAAAACCTCTCATGTTCAGCTGTTTTTTTGTAAAAAGATAACAATGTTAGCCTTTTCTGCAGCTATAGGGCATATATGGTATCACTCTTGGCTGGAAGCAGCTTAAACAATGGAAAAAACACAAACTTTGTCCAAAAACCTCTCATGTTTAACTGTTTCCCACTTTTTCTTTGGTCATTTTAGCCTTTTTGGCCAGGGTGAAGGGAGTATCTGCCATCAAACAAGAAGACAGCCGCATGTAACTATAATGATGTTTGCTAGTTCACCTTACATGCATTAATGTAATAACGTGGTTAGCCTACTCAACTTAAATTACACACAAACATTAAGCTACTCACGCAGAGAAGAACGGCTGCTGCTGCATCATCATCCTCATCATTTCTGCTACACTGGCAGGGCTAGGGGCCAGGACTCTCCTCTTCAGGTTTTTGGGGGATGTTGCTAACTCCGGGTCTGATAACAGGCACCACACCCGCAGTAGATGTGCTCGTGTGAGGTCTCGCAGCAAGCTATCAAATACGGCGCCTTTTTCGGCTTTTTAAAAAAACGCTATGCATCGCCAGGTGTTTCATCGGATTTGAGGTGTTACCTCCTTTGACAGTATCACAGTATCAGCTTAAAGCACTTGTTGCAGCTGCTGAGTTTGCATCTTTTGCTGTGAAGTACAGCCAGACTTTTGACCGCTTCGCCTTGAGCATTTTAATCTGTAGCTCTGCTCTAAAAGAACGTACGTACCTGGACCTGCCTACTATCCTCGGAAACGTAAAATGATTGGCTAGAATCTAAAGTGTATCACAGCTCAGGAAAAATAAAGCACTGAAATGTGCGCTGCTTTTCAGTCTGGTTACTACCATTTATGTCAGAACCGGTGCCATCATGGCACCGGATACCGGTACCCATCCCTACTTATAACTTATTTATGTCTCTTTAACACTGAAATGCCACATATTCAAAATAATAATGTTTAAGCCCAAAATGCTGACTGTAAGTAATTTGATTACATGTAATACATAATCCTGTTACTTCAGTACAGTTTAAAATATCAAATTGAATCTGGTCAAATAAAATTTCCTCGACTGTTATATACTCGGTTCATTTTCTTTAATAATTAATTATTTGAATAATATAAATTGAATAAATTCAACATATGTTAACTGACAGATTCTGAGGAATAAATTGTTTAGCATACATCAGTGACTTTGAATGTGTGGATATTTCTAATTAGCATTGGGGGGGATTTTAAATTGTTTTATGGAAACTCAAACACCTGCCGGGTGGGTAGATATGAGCAGCCGGCTCTCTTTGGTGGCGCACATCAAACCAGCTTTTAAGTTTTCAATTCACATCCAACGTCAGGCTTGTGAAAGATGTCGGGTCAGTCTGGCTCATTAACAAAGGCAACAGAACGGACCCTCGAACAGGACTGATGTCAAAGGAGAGCAATTCCCTCCTGCACCAGAAGTGGGGCAGACATTTTGGATGGCGCTCTGAGCTCAGTCAAATCAAGACCCACATAAAATCCCTGATTGAAAGACAAAATATAGACCAGCTGGATACTAGAGAGTGAATATGGAGCAAATATCTGTGATACTAATCAACATAACAATTACCAGGCGAGCGCTTTCAAGATTATCCCCTCTGTGGGGCGAAAGGCGATTATTTTTACAGCGTGATTGTTTAGCGCTCGCGGTGTGGCAAGCCGACGCAGAGCTCGAGAGCTTCTCGGTGTCATTTATTATTATTTATTTCATTTGTCTGTGGAAATACGGTCTCATTATTCTTCAGCGAATTCCGACCCCGTCGTTACCTGTCAGCTCTTTTTGCTGAAACTAGCTTTGCACACTAGAAGCTGTTTAACACTAATAGACAATCCCTCTTGCTTTTGTGCTCAACATGCCATCTGATGTGCCATTTTGACTGACAGAGGAACGGAGGGCCAATTTGCAAATGCCGCCTTCCAGAGCATCCACTGTGGAAAGACATTCATCAAAAGCTCTGTGCCCTTTTTCTTGTCTTCTTGTCATATTATCTGTACAGTGCTGTCAGGGGCACTGCAGAGTTGATCATACCATATATCAAAGGCCTGCATGGTTAGATCACTTGAATGATGTAAAGGATGGGTGGGCAATTAACTTCTTCTTCTCTCCTTTTTTATTCTTTTATCTGGAACTTGGAGTTAGCGGTGTGGGAGAAAGTGCTTTAGACAACTGACAAGTCAAGTAGGGGCACGGAATTAAACGCCACCACTAACACGGTGCAACGTGTGCAAGTTTTAATATCTGCTCAGCTATCTTAGCGAAAGACACAGTCGAGCTGCTACATTTATAAGAGGTTACTGTAGTTATTGTTACGGCCCTAGCAGGGCCTCCTCCTGAAGGTGCCTGTGTGGGCGTGACCTCTTCTGCCTGAGGTGCCACCTTTCCCTTTTGTGCAGCTGACTCTCGTCAGTAATTAAAAGTATTTAAGCCCAGGAAAAGGGGAGCTCTGGGCCAGAGTGCCATTAGTGTGGTTGCAGCTAGTGAGCTGCTCTCCTTTTGACTTACTTTTTACTTTATTGACCAACGCTTGAGTTTTGTTTGTTTTCCTTAAATGGTGATAGCGGCTTGTCCGTCTCTTTTAGTTGAGCTACTTTAATAAAACGATTTAATTTAACCCTTTTGCCTCCTTGACTCCTTTTTCCTGACCCGGACACTTTTTGTTACTTCCCCCTCACCGCCTAGACCCCTCAGGGGAACGTAACGTTATATTTATTGGCTGTAATAATTGTGATAATGATAGGCACTGCCCTGAGAATTACATTTCAACAATATCATTAAACTTTAAATAGAAAAATTTAAAAATATAAAAGAGGTGATTTATGAAACCATTTGTACTCGACTGTAAAATGTTGATTTTTAGAGCTCAAGTGGAAGCTTTTACCATGGGAGTTCACCGCTTTTGGACCCAGACTCAGGTGGCCACTAGAGGGACAACTGATTTTTGGCTTCATTTTTTTGGCTTGGTAGCAGCCAAATGCTAATGCGTTCCCTGCATAATCATCTAAATTTACTCTGAAGGGGATGCTAGTTTACAAAATAAACATCATGTTGCTTCAAAGAAGACTTTAAAGTAGAAACTGAGACCATAAACACATCGGGGAAGTGTTTACCGAAGTGAACAGTGGAGCCATTTTTCCCACAGACTTCTATACACTTACACTTCTTTTTGCTCTCAGGGTAGCTGCCCTCTGCTGGCCAGCAGAGAGAATGCAGGTTTCAGGTGCTTCTTCACTTCTTCACAAGTCAGCTACCTCCAAATCTTACATACAATTACAGCTCAAATATTTTGTGTTGTGATTTTTTTGTCTTAATTTTTAAACAATATTCATTATATATAAAGTCAAATATTTCAAGACTTTAAAAAATAATATTTTTTATAATTATGGCTTATAGATTATGACAATCAGATATATCTTGTTTGAGTAAGTTACTGTTCAGACGGTATCAGTACCTCTTAGTCTGTGTCAGCACACAAAACATAACCGTGGGGTTGTCAGCTCACCTGACAGCTGTCTGGATGAAGATGATCGACACCACAAGGAGGCTAAGCCACAGGTCATTGCTGAAAAGTCTGGCCGTTCACAGTGTGCTGTACCGAAGCATATTAATGGAAAAATGGACTAGAAGGGGAAAAATGTGGTGCACAAGCAGGAAAAAGCACACCAGCATATAGGACATCAGCAACTTTGACAGGACTGTTAAGCAAAGTCGATTCAAGAGTGCGGACAGCTTCACAAAGAGCAGACTGAGACGGGTATCAGAGCATCAAGAGCAACAGCATCCATCCATTTTCAGAAAGAAGTGGCAATCATGAACCAGAGACAACAACAGAACCACCTTAAATGAACTAAGAAGAAACAGAACTGAACAGCTGCTCAGTGTCTGAAGGAAGAGTTTAGTGTTTAACGTTTCAGCTGTCTGTGATGATTTGGGATGTCACGTCATCTTCTGGTGTTGGTGGTGGTTGAACAACTGTGTCCACAGTGCAAAGCCAAACTTTAGAGCACTTCATAGGACCATCTGAAGACACTGAGTTCTTTTTCCACAGTGCCAAAACTACCACCAGATTGTTTGCTGATCATACGGTGCTAATGCTGACTGATAATTCAACTGACCGGAACCCCTTTAAACTCTTTAAATTGACAAAAACTCGGCTTTTTAGGACCAGAACCCAAGTGCTTGAAACAGGAAGCAGAATGAATGATCTATTTATTTAGGCTAATGGACAGAGTCCATATCATGAAGCACAAAATCCAAAATAACTTAGAAGGAAAACACCTCAGCAGGATAACAGACATCCCGACAAAGGGAAAACAGACAATCAGGGAAAATGACAGAAAGAAGATAAAACTTGAGACAAGACACAAAGTAAAACAAGCAGTGACAAAACACTAAGTCAAAATACTCATACAGCAACTTGACACTAAGGGATACTGCTGGCTGGGGAAATAACTCAAAACAAACTCACAGCTCGTGATAAAATTTCAGAAGCAATGTCTGGGAGAACTAAGAAGATGCTCTGATCGGGTAACTTGTAGTACGACTCTCCAAAGCAATAACTTGATGTAATCTCCATTCTTCTTTAGTGTTGCTTCACTTCATTGAGGTTTGCAGGTATTTGTTTACACGCAGCTCTTTTAATGCCCGTCAGGCTGAAGCCTGGACTCTGGTTGGGACTTTGAAACACTTTGATTCCTTTCTTTTTCAGCCCTTCTTTTGCAGATTTGGCGATGTGCTTGGGATTGCTGTCATGTTATATGATGCAAAGATCACTTTGTTATACAGTGGAGCTCATGGACAACTCAGTGATTGTAAGGTGCCCACGTCCAAGTCAGCACGCCTCCACCACTCTGCTCAAAGTAGGTAGGAGGTGTTTGTGCTGATATTCATCATGACCAAACATCTGCATTGTTAAAGAAATCTCTTGGTTCCCTTCCAAACAAACTATACTGGTTCACTCTTTTCCTAATTGTGATGAACTTTAACATTTAACATGTCAGCTGAGGCATGTAGTGTATGTACTTAGTACTTAGTTCCTCCCACGCCGGGCGGCGCATCGGGCAGCTAGTGATCTCCATCGATGTCGGTCAGCAGCGACTGCTTCAGCTTCGTCCCAGGCAATGTCGACAGTTCTTAGATCGTCCATGAATGTTCGACGCCATGTGGTCTTTGGTCGGCCTTGCTTTCACTTGTCAGTGCGTGGACGCCATGTCATGGCAAACTTAGCTGGGCGATGAGGGGGTAGGCGTAAAATATAACTCTGCCATTGCCGGTCCCAAGCCCGGATGAGAAAGGAGGAGGGTTGGGCGTGGGGCTAGCAACCCCACCCTGTAAAAACCCCAACTGCTACGGAAACAGCGAGTGAATCTCATTATCGACTGAATCAGGGCGAAGATGATCGGCAACCCTTAATGACGGCAGTGGAGAAAAGCCCTCGGGTCGTCCACTGCCCGATGCGTCGACCAATTTTCGACCCAAAAGAAACTGTAGTGTATGACATGTAGTTTATTTATTTTGGTTTTTATTTTGCAATTACTTTAAGGATAGCAGAGTCTGGCCTTGGGGTGAATTTGCTGGGATGTCCGCTCCTGGAAAGATAAACGACTGTCTTGAATTTTCAGTGTTTCTGACTGTAGAGTGATGGATTTCAAGTTGTTTGAAAATTGCCTTAATATCTTTCCCGGATTGATGGGCAGCAACAATTCCTTCTCTATTATTGCTGATGTATTTCCTCTTTGGCACGGTGTTAAAACACATCTAAATGCTTCCGACTAGCAAACTGCCCAAACTTCACACTTGCCCATAATCACCTGGCTGCTTCTTACCCTCTTTGTTCTCACAGAAGCGGTATAGGTCTGCTTAGTGTTTTTACATTCTGCTTTTGAATGTTGCTCATGTTTTGTTTTTTTGTTTTTTTAAAAGATAAATAAAAACACAGTGTAATATATCACAGCGGTCCCCAACCCCCGGGCCTCGGACCGGTACCGGTCCGTGAGTCGTTTGTTACCGGGCCACGAGAGTTGAGGTTCAGGTGTGAAATGTATAGTTTTCAGGGTTTTTATCGGTTTTCAGCGTTATTTTGTTATCGTTTTTATCATTTACTCGGTTTTCCTGGGTCTTTTCACGTGTGTTATGAATAAATCTTCTTTTTTTTCTGTACCAGTACTAGTTTTATTTTGTTGTATTTATCCGCGACACCTTAAAGGCCGGTCCGTGAAAATATTGTCGGGCATAAACCGGTCCATGGTACAAAAAAGGTTGGGGACCGCTGATATATCACACCTAATCCTGCAAAGGACCAGATGATTTTTGAAGTCCTGATATGTAAAACTTTAGAAGTGACAAAAGGGTGTACTTTCTAATCATCAAAATTAAACCAAAAAAACATGAAATGGTGTGTACTGAATATAGGATACACAAAAAGTATTGCTTGTCACAATATTCTAATGTTACAAGATGGTGCAGTTCATGAAAACAAAAACTGTTTTACATTTAAAAACAACAAAAAACTACAAAAAAACGTTATTTGTCCTAAAATGTCAAATCTAATCTCCCTATCCTGAAAATGAAATCTGTCACCCTAAGATTCACATGTAATAATTCAATAAAATAAATGTTAGCAACTTTTGTTGTGGATTTAACATTAATAATACTCCAAAAATGCACCAGTGATATCCGTTTTATAACTTAAGTGCATTAAATGTTGCAGAGGACCCCATAAATATCATCACCTTGCTGTGTGAAAAATAGAATTGCTGTAAAAGTAATAACAGCAGACCTTGGTCAAACACCATTCACCTTGATCAAATGGCACTAGAGCTGGCTAAAACAAATAAATCTTGGCAGTAGTTTTAGTCTGCACACCAGATGGATGAGCTTTGACATGCAGGATAATAACTGAGTGAATGAGGACAGCAGACTTCATGCAATGACAGCAAAGTATTTGAAAGTCAATTTGATACGGTTTCCTTTTGCTGTCAAATTACCTGTCTGGGTGTTTTAATGTGGTAATGCTCACCATCTGCTCTGTCAGATTTGGCCAGAATAAAGCACATATTTTAAAACGATTAAACCTTTGAGAAAATGGGAAAGGCTGAGTTTAAAAAGAATAATTCTATTAACTATGTCCCACTGCTGATATTTCTCCTTTTGAGTGATCTGTTCATAAAAAATGTTTGCAATATGTTTGTAATAAAACCCTTCTATCGGGAGATGTAGTGTATGTATCCACTGACTACATAAAGAAGATGGACACAAACTCTGTGACAGTAGCCGTGCTCTCATCGTGAAACTGAGGCGATGTTGGTGTTTTGAAACTAGATGAAATCAGATGCAGTGTGGGTCTTACTGAGACACTGCATGGTCCAGCTCAACATGATTTTCACTGATGCTTCTGGTTTAGTAACCTTTTTAAGCAAAAATGACCATCTTTTTTTTTTTGTTAAGGTTTAGTCTAGTCCATGCTGTCATCAAGGTCATTTTAGTTTTGAGTCTGTATCTGCTCTCATGTGTCTCCCCAGTCTGTGGCTGTATCCCCAATTCAGGGTCTGCAGCCTTAAAGGCCGCATTTTAAGGCCGATTTTGTCACAGCGACGCGACGAAGGCTGTCCCAATTCGAAGGCTGCTCGAAATGCGGCCCTCAAATGCGTCCTTCATTTCCCTGAATTTCAAGGACGTGGCGGTGTAGACTTCGTGGCCCAACATATCCCAGAATGCATAGTCATTGCATGGGTGTGGATAATTTTGCCAAAAACACGGCAGATGAGGGGCGCCCGAAGAGTAAATTTTAAGTAAGTACTGAATATTATGTCACTTATTTATGTGCAAATGTTTAATAACGAAGAACATTAAAACATTCCTGTTGGCCACATGTCGGCAAAGTTATGTGACATTAGTGACGTTTGTACTAACTTGGTTTTAAAGCCTTTACTTTAAAATATACGCCGTTCAATAGCTGAGCTTAATCTTACAGAGAATGATCAAAGCTCATGTAGAAACAAACAAACAAATGAACAAAAGATTTTCTCCTTCATTTCTGTCAAACAAAGCTGTATGAAACGTTTCCAGCTGTTAGTATCATGGTTGCTAGGCAACCTGGGCAGCACAACAGAGGCTAGACCGTCCCATTTCACAAGCCTCGCACTTCCGGCCTTGGCGGTCTTTAAGTACGCGGCCCTTGAGGATCGTTGAGGCTGCGTACTTTAAGGCTGCAGACCCTGAATTGGGATACAGCCTGTGTGTCTCCTGTGTTCCATGTTGTCAAGCTCTTGTTGTCTATGTCCCGTTTCCTGTTTTATTTTGAAGAATCTTGTGTTCCATGTTCAGTGTGTTTAGTTTTGCTTCTCCTGTGGCGTCATGTTGATTTGTGTCAGCTGTGTTTCCCCAGATGTTTCCACTCCCCTCATTACCCTTCTGTATATTTAAGTCCTCTGTCTCCGACTGTTCATCGTCAGGTTATCTGCTTATCTCGCCTCATGTCTATGGATTATTTGTGTTTCCACAAGGCTCCATTTTTCATGCTTCTTTTCAGGTTCATGTCAATGTCATACTTTTCTTGTCTCATTCTAGCTGTTCTCAGTTTAGGTTATCATTTAGTCTTTTCCTCAGTTTGTCTTTGCCTTTGTTTTTGTTTTTACCATCAGCCTAAATAAATGACGCGCTTTTTGTTATACTTTGTTTTCTTTCCTGTGTCTCCTTTTGGGTCCACTCCACAACACACTGGCCATCCTGGCTGTGACAGGATTCAGGTGTCATCACCTTTATAAGGGGACAAAAGTGGCACTCTGGAAACACAGAAAGCAGCGCACGATCAGGTGTTATGACCTAGAACATAATCGTTCCCTAACAATAAGTAGTTACCAAGTATCATATGATGTAAACGTGAAATTACCAATAAGTGAAAAGTTAAATTTTTTTGATAGTAGTGTAGAAAACACTGAGCTTAGAGTTGTTACAGAGTATAGCATGGTGGAAAGGGTTGGAGAGAATCCCCCACTAAGCTTTTGGGTTGGCATTGCTTTAGATTTTGTTTTGTATTAATTGCATGCTTTGGTGTTTCTTTGTGTTTGATGTGAGGTGTCGGCCACGCCCATGTGGGAGTGGAGATTCTACTCTAGTCCAGCTGCCAGCTATTTGGAGTTGAGTACAGGGAACAGCTGATTGGGGAGGATTGGAGCCCTTCTCTATAAACGGGAGAGGAAACAGGAAGTGGGGGTTGTCGTTGTTTTTTTGTAGGACACTGGTGTAGCAGGGAAGCCTCGAAGATCCAGGATGAAGTGTGCACATTTTAACGGAAAGGATTTTTAACCTGGCCTGGTTTTGCTTTTAAAATAATCTGAGGATGTTGGAGGGAGGACTCGTTTTTATTGGGATGTGAGTGGATGTGCTGGGAGGCAGGAAAACAAACACTGGACTGGAGACTCTTTGTGCCCCTGACAAGGAAACTGGACCAGTTTTGGGGAAGTTCCAGCTCCCAGGATGTGATGTGGAGACCCAGCCTCGAACGAAGTCAGGCCTGAAAAGGCTAACAACCCTGACCGCGGTGGCTTTGGGCCTTGGATTCCTGGCCAGAGTTGTGTCTTCAGCCAGTAGTTTTACCCGGAGAAAGAACAAATAAATCTTGTGTAACCCATTGCAGTCTGCGTGTGGCGGTTCGTTACTGGTCAATATTAGAGCTACTACTTTCTTGTACGGAGGCCATTTTGGGCCTTACGTAACAGAGTCATCAAACAAATACACAAAAGATCACTTAACATTGGTTTCACCAGAAATTTGAAATAAAGTAAATGACTTCAATGGGAAAAGGATTTTAGGAAAATCTTTAACACTGAAATTAAATAGCAGCCCGAAGTCATGATTCCCAAAAGCCATATTTAGTAAAACATTCTCAAGTTTGACTTTTAAATCGTCAGATCTGTGAAGCATATCCTGAAAATCAAGTCAGCATTTGTAGAAATGCGGTGAACTGAGAAAATGTCATCTTAAAGTCATTTGTTTCCCATCAGTGTACAGAATATTCAAACATGTCAGTCAGATGTTGGCATTAAAGTGAAGGGATGAGTAATCTGATTGCAAAAGCAGGATTTCTGAAATACTCTCATATGTATGTGCTTAATATTAACCTTTAAGTGGTCCTTTCCCTAAATTCAGCTTTTACTCTGAACCTCAAATTAAAACTTCCTCCCCGCTTCAAGATATTTCTGCAGCGCCCAAATCCGCCTCACCTCCCCCTCCACTTGGATGGGCTTTGATTTATAATTCTAAAGTAAACCAGCTGGGGCATGTTTGCATAGACACGCGCGCACACGCACGCACAGCTTGTGTGCGCACTGATGCGTGAATATACACCAACAGCAGCGCCTCGCCTCTGCAGACAACTTCTAATACACTGTTATCTTTGTGTTTTTTCCACCTCGCGACTTATCGAGTGCAGCCTGCAGGCATATGACCAAAGGAGAGGGGAGCAGAGATGATTGATAATTAAGTGAAGTACCTGTATCGGTGACGTGGGTGGGGAAGACAGAGCGAGAGAGAGAGAGAGGGAGAGAGAGAGGGAGAGAGAGCGATGGAAGGAGGCGGGCCGGAGAGGAGAGAGAGGTCTTGCCTCTTGTCTTGCCGAGGCTCTTTGATTCAGTGGCAGTGGCTGAGACAACCCTGTTACCGGCCACTGTTAACCTGGTAAGTCCTCATGTTCTTCTTCTCTCTCTTTAAATCAGACCATTTGCCATTTATCTCTCTTTAGAAACGAGCAGAAGTTACTTTACAGGTCAGGAAGTCGGAAGAAATAAAGTTTGCGCATAAAATGGAAACAGATGAGGCGACGCAACGCAACGCAGCGGCATATTTGGGATCTCCGTGCAAGTCAAGATTAAGAATTGGTTCTTTTTTTAAACCAAAGTAGCCGATATTGGTGTTTTGAATTATATGAATATAGAAACGGGTCGGTGTTTTTTTACTTTCCGGGTGCTGAAGCGCTCCAGCAAACCAAAGGGAAACTTGGGCGCTGTCCACGGTGCTGAAAGTGTTCGCGTGTTTAAAGACGGTCCGGTTGTCGCAGCTTTATCTCTGTCTGTATTGACAAAGTTTCTCATGGATAACCCCTCTCTTCTCCACAGTGTAACTAAGAGCCCCGATCATACTCGAGACCAACAGCTCGTGGCAAAGCAAAGACAGATTCCCCTGAAGGACTCTGTGTATTTATCGGGTATCTGTGTCCAGATAGAAATCCAGACCTTTGGTCAGACCCAACTTTAGAAGAAAAACACGCTCTTTATTGGATGACCACGACGTGTGAAGATGCATTGCGTGTCCGATGAGTGCACAATCTGCCAGTTAAAGTCCGTGATCAAGAGCTCGGCGCAGACAGGAGTACCCGCGGTGAAGAAACCCGCAAGAAGCTCCACCCGGTAAGAAGTGGAAGAGTGATATTCAGTGAAGAAAGAGAAGAGAGTGGGGGCCAGCAAACAAACACCAGCGCGTCATCAAATGATGGGGATAAAGCACCTTCTGCTTCTTTTGGTTTACTTAGACCCTCTGAATGTCCTGTGCGCCGCCACCGCCAACAAAAAGAACAAAACCCCGCTGAGGAGGATCCCAAAGGTGAAGGAGGTCAACGGCAGCACCACCGCGGTCCCCGGAGCGGCCGCCGTCCCGGGGAAGATCACCCAGGTCCAGGCTCCGCCGCTCGTCGCGTTCCAGCACGACACCTGTAAGGGCTACTACGACGTGAGCGGTCAGTTCGACAACGCGTTCGCCTGCAACAACACCGATCACCGCTTCTGCTGCGGCAGCTGCTTTCTGCGCTTCTGCTGCGCGGACCGGGGTAAGCGGCTGGAGCAGAACAGCTGCAACAACTACATCACCCCGGACTGGATCAAAACCCAGCCCCCGTCACCGGCGCCAACAGGTGACACGTACGACCCCGCGCTGGACCAGACCAACACCACAGTGTACATCACCTGCGGGGTCATTGCGCTCATCATTGCCATTGGGATTTCTGCGAAAGTTGCCTACGATAAAGCCACGAAGCCCCCTCAGGAAATGAACGTGCACAGGTGAGATCTTTTTTTCTTTTTTTAATGTTGTCACAATCCAATCTGGGAAATTATGAATTTTAAAAGACGTCCTTCATGTAATTTCAGTTTTACACTTGTGTTCCTGTCTGGACTCTTTCAGTGCCGTTTACTCATATAAATCTGAACCTGTTTTCATGTGTCACAGTAATTAAGACGAATTCTTAAAACTACAGTTTATCAAGTGATCAGATGGGGAAGCCTCTTTTGCAGATTGACACAGACTTCAGCTCACAATCAGTTTTTGTTGCTGTCAATTCCTTCCAATAGATTTAAAACCCAATCTATATAGTTGCTCTCATGGGGAATCAACTAATCTATAGTAACGCACATAACTTGCACCTTCAGTATCATGGGTCCAGTCTACCCCATGACCTTTTAACATGTACCATTACTCTTTTTCCCAGAGATTTGCTTTAAAAAAATCATAGATACCTTTACAGGGAACACATCCCATTCTCTGGCAATCCTTGAAGGCGGGTGGTGGTATTTTATGTCCGTCAAACCTCCAGGGAATAAAGCAAATGCCACTGAAAACCATTATAAGTGATCACGTTCATCGTGATGGGAGTGGTCTCTTCTGCAATGACATTTTTTTTTAAGTCCTCAAGGCACCAGTAGTGGTCACTGAATTGCTCAGTGAATATTAAAGCCACATAAAAACACATCCTGTAGCCATTTCAGTCACAAGCTGAACAAATTGCTGTATGGTGTGTGGAACAGACACACACACACATCATCATCATCATCATCATCATCAGAAAGTCAATTATAAGATATTTTCCATGCAAATGACTTCTGTTTCCATCCTTATGTCCTGAATCAGACCTCTTCGTCTATTTTTTCAGCTTCAAGGCATTTTTTGTTGCCTAAAAATAATTCCACTGACCAAATTATGGGCACCGTTGTGCATTTGAGAGTCTGCTGTGCTGTTGTATAGAAAGCTTTTATCTGGGTGTAAAATCTTGCAGTTTCTTATAATTTGAAAAATGTATGACTGTCAATTTGAAAGCTTGGAGTATTGCAGTTAGACTCTAAATAAATTACAAAGAATAACTGATCTTTCAGGACTGTATTGTCTGCAGCCCAGAAATAGCCAGACTGTGGTTCATTTCAGCAGGATATATCATTTCCAATTCATTTATTTTCTATGCAGTGCAGTCTGGAGGCTTTGCATTGCAATCTAAGTGATAAAACGTGCAGGACCCTACTCCCTATTTGAATAAAACTGACAACTTTGGTACTTTATGCAAATCAAAGGCCAGATGCAAGATCATTGGGAGCTTATTTCTCACTTTAAGTGTTGTCACTGTCTGTCTATCCATCCATAGAACCCTAAAGCGACTGAAAACTTTGTTATCTTTCTGATCTTTAATAACAAAGGGATTACAGATAAAGTAAATCTAAATTTTAATCATCCTCTTTGGCATGATAGCTCAAAATGCCACACTAGTTGTTCATGTTTGCTACCAAATGTGTGGTTTCATGGCTCTTTCACTGTCTGTAGCTTTAAATGGAAGCGAGCCACTGTGGCCACCCCATCTTTCTGGAAGAGGTCTGTGAAATGGCAGCACACAGATCGCATGTCACCTGACACAGACTGAATGATACTTCGAATGGAAAAAATTATGCTTATTCTGCCTTTTTGAACTATTATTTTACAATGAACTATAATGTGATAATAATAATAATGATGATGATAGAAAACATTTTAGAAGCAACTTTATGCCAAATGGTAGCACAAAAGTCATCATGGAAAAACACCAAACGATCTAATAGTTATGTCCTTGTTATTTGGCTTCACAGTTTTGACATGCATTGTGCTGACATTAAAGATAAAAGAAATAAACTCATTCAGTTCCTCAGATACCAGCAAAAGACCACGTGGCCTACTTTGCTCATGGCTGAAACATTTTAGGTATCAGAGGATCTGATGGTGGACTGTTCTGAAGATTTAGCAGAGTAATGTTACAGAAGTCTTTATAGGTTGCTTTCGTCCACAGGAATGACTTTTATGGTATCGTAGTATATCAGCTCATGCTGTTATAGAGTAAATTTCTATAGTAGGGGTTCTTTTATTGTTCGTGTGGTGTGTGGTTAGAATTTCTTGTGTTTTGAATGTTGGTTTCCACCTTGAGATAAAAAAATCTTTTTAGATTCTCCGTCAGCATTCCTGCAGAAAAGGTAAACTGGAAAACCACTGTCTGTTTTACTGTTTGATAGACTATCCATTTTGCTGATTGCTTCCATGTCTGATGGATATTCCGTCGTCACTGAAGCAGGTATTAAAAGGATAATTAAGGATAGTGTTTAATTAGGCGTAGGTTTGACTAAAATTGCATTTTCCACCCACAATTAAAGAAAAATTATAGTCAGTTAGTCGCTGCTGTTGTTCAATAGTCTCTGGAGTCACCTCCTATTATCCATAGTTGACTCTGGACAGAGCAGTAGAGGATGTCTTGTTTCTCTCCAGAGCCCAGAAGTTGACTTAATGATAATTGCGCATTGTTATGCTCGGGTCATGAAGCTTTGTTGCCTGCTGATTTGAAAATGTCGAGGGAGATTACTCGGCTGTCTTTCTTAGAGAAACACAGTAACAAGTTCTTGATAGAAAATGTCCAAATTCAAGCTCTGACAAACAACACAAAGAAACCTTTTCAGGAAATCAATTATAGATTCAATTTAAGCTAGAGTGTTGGCTTTCTCCTTTCAAAAGCTGGCACAGCAAGCTTTTAATATCCATATGGACTTTATAATACAGTGTTGTGTTTGTAATGGACACAAAAATATCAACAAATATCACGATGGAGATTTTTTTTAGTCTGTACTCTGAAAAGTGAAGCAACATTTAGATTTATGCCTTCGTACTGCTTTTCCATCCTAGCCATGGGGTGTACTTTCAAGTGGATCTGCTTAATGTCACCACTTCAATATGAGGGTTGGTGTCGAGAGTTTAGAGAGAGGACAATTAAACGAGGAGGCACGGCCTGCTGGGTGCTCAGTAGCATTTTCCCTCTTTTTATGATTTATTTATTTTCACCAACCATTTGGCACATAGAGCTGTTGTAATGATGTCTGCTGGAATAGACCTCAGACGCTGGCAGCAGACATTCATGCTGACAGCCGTGACCACAAAGAAGTGGTGGAACATGGGATTAGCTTTATATTTGGCAAGGGCCTGCTCCTGAAAAGTGTGAGCGTCTCTTAATTTCCGGTGCTTCTCCAAAGTGATTTAGACTCCTACCTCTGTGACTGAGGGAGGAATGTGAGCAGACTATTGAGCTGTTGGCAGACCTTTGCTGTTTGGTCTGTGACCTTCACCGAAACACAAGAAATGTGAGTGAGAGCTAAAGTTTTATTGATCGCTTTTCTCAGAAAAAAAAAAACATGTAATTTATGCTAGTTACTACGGAGCCCCGCAGGGGACATGGGAGAAAAAAAAATTAAGACGGACTTTTGCGAGATCTCGCAAAACAAACTCTCGCAAAAGTTTTAGCCGCATTCTTCGGAGGCCACCAGCTTGAAGCCGACCGGGAGGTCGAGGCACGATGTGCCGGGAAAGCGGTGTTCCTCCCGGCTGTAGTAGGTCTCGACCTCCCGTTAGCTTCGAGCTAGTGGGTGTCAGATCTCCGAAAACGTCGGAGCTCTTTTGCAAATATGTGATATCTTGTAAACCGAGCAGGTATCTGACGTTTACACAACTACATTCACGCCTCAAAATATCTTAAAAGTGTATTTTGTGACCCAGAAAGAGTAATATTACAACTAAGTAGCTGCCGCCATTGTTGGAATTCAACTTTTGCGAGATCCCGAGTTTGTTTTGCGAGATCTCGCAAAAGTCCGTCTTAAAAAATTTTTTCTCCCATGTCCCCTGCGGGGCTCCGTAAGTTACACAATTTGGTGCATTTGGTGCAGGGCGGTTGGTTTGACTTACCTCTTCACATCCACCAGGACACGGGAGACCACATCTAGGGTTAGGGAGCGGCGTCTGGTTAATGTTCAAACTCTTTATATGAAAGTTTTATCAGAAAACGTATAACATCAATAAGGACGAGACTTCATTTGAAATGTAAAAGCTCCAAGTTTCCATAATTGTTACTATTTAGCATGTGGCTAAACACATTCTTATTCAAACCTAACCCTACACAGCTCAACTGTAACTTTGTAGATGTTCAAAGACAAATGAAAGGCGTCTTGCAACAGTTCGACTCACTCACGTTCACGTAAATCACTGAAATTGGAGGATTTTTGGTTTCAGTTCAGTTCAACAAGAAAACATGCAATATTACACCTATCCTTTATATTAAAGTTGTTACATAAACAGTGTTGCTATTAGATCTCTAACAACAGTAGGTGAGTTTAATCGCGGTGTTCCCCAAGGATCGATTCTTGGCCCTTTGTAATTACTATTGTAAAACTTGGTTTACCACAGTAATTATTTTTCTCAGTTCATTTTGAGGCTTCATTTTAAAATCTCTAATGTTCTGACTGTAAAATATGATGAAATTGGATTATGCATCTTTGATTCTTGCTCCAAATTTTTTTCTTATTGTATCCTAAAAGATTCTTCTTTACACGAGCTTTCATGAATATTGTATATAGATAGAATAAATTCTATCTATCTAATAGATTTAATTAAAGGATTATGCAATAAAATTCCATATAAACAATCACATTTATAACAGCTGCTCCTACAGTTTTGAAGAAGCTGTGTGAAACTTGCTTCCTTCACAATTTTGCAGTTTTATACCTGATTAAAGTTGGGTCAGTTCCTGCAAACTATACAGGATGTGCTCCTGCTGCACGCAATGAGGTATCAACTGGGACAATGCAAAATCAGGTCGCCTCTGTCTGTGAAAACGAAACAGCTAAAGTGTGCTCATCCTGGAAGGGAAATGCTATTAATATACAGTATATCTCCCAAAGTCACAGAGTTATGGAAAAGTGGACTATGTGGTTCCTTTAGGTTGACATTGACACAGTTAAATTGCCTTTTCATTTCTTCTAAGAAAGCGCACTGCTGGCACTCCGTGTCAGAGACAGACACTGAGCCTCCAAAAGTTGGAAGCAGAATTAGTGAAATATCACTTTTATTTTGCAGCTGCAAAGAAAAGACACTGATTTAACGCTTTGCAAACAGGCCTCGAGCTCGAGTCCGGTACAAATAACACTCTGTATCGTGTGCATTGCTTTATTGACCACCTGACTCCCTTGTGATTGTGGATGTAATTAGGATTTCCTTTTCGCCTTGCCCCAAACCTCTGTGGCTCAAATTGAAGCTGCAGCTAAACAAATTAAGAAGAGCTAAGAAAAGAAAATATTGGTAATTGGAAACGAGAACATATCAGTTCATGTTTTTAACATCACTGCGCTTTCCTTTCAGAGCCCTGGCTGACATTTTGAGACAACAAGGACCTGTTCCCATATCTCAGTATGAGCACGAAAACATCGCAGCGCTCGACGGGTCCCCCAAAGATGAGACACCAGTCAGAACCTTGAAGAATCATTACACACCTGTTCACGCTAAGGCAGCAAACCACGGTAGGTGACACTGCTCTGCTTTTATTGGGATCAATAAGTCAGACTGTAAAATAGAGTGTGTGTGTGTGAAGGCCAAATAACTGGCTTCATGTGTAGCTCTCACCGTACGTCCATTTACGAATCCAGCTTTACAATGTTGTGGCGTGCAGGCGTAAACAGAGACCTGCTTTGCTCTGGTTAATCTGCCACAGCGTCCTGTGATTGGCGTCCAGTGAAACAGATCCTTTTTCTTGAGTTGCTCTGTAGAGCCAGCGCTTACGGAGGTGCATAAATGAAGCACAATCCTCTGTCTGAGTTCTCCTCTTCCTCATGCTAAGGTTGCATAAGCCTACTCAGCATTGGCTAAAGATTGAGACGTAAACTATTATGTTCTGCGGGATTACGCCAGCTTTTTGTCCAGAGATAATTCTGGTGTAACGCTGTTCCTGCTACTTTTATCTGGTCGGTCTCCAGATCCCTGCTCCAGGGATCAGCTTGTTTGCTAAGTGCCCTAGTATGGTGTCCCAGATTCCGTAGTGTTATGTTTTACTCTGGTGTCATTCTGCCTTCACCATTTTCTCCATCAGCACCACCACCCAACATGAAGTGTCAGAGGAGAGCTCATACTGAGTACTTGATCACCAACTCACATGGTCGAAAATAATACAGCGTACGTTCTTTTCCATCATTTTCCTATAATTTGTTGCCATTTTGCTCTGCTTTGGGATTCAAAGGTGAACTTCATAAACTCTCAAAACAACAGCCGAGACCCAGGGGGATGTTTTCTGAGATATTGCCTTTGCTACTGGAACTTACAACTGAATTAGTGAGTGTGTCTTTAAAGTAATAAACTGCATTTTATTTGTCAAGGTTGAGCTAATACGATCACTTTCTGATGCAGTAGTAATTTGGCGTATAAGCTGCAGCACTGGTTCAAAAAGTTGTGAAAGCCAGGAAGCTTGCGGGAGGGGCACATATACACACATGCATGTTTGACATGTTTATTGGCATTAATGCATTCTTTAAACATCACAACCAAGCCTGAGACTATTACCTAAACCAGGGGTGGGCAATCTCAGTTCACGAGCGCCGGTGTCCCTGCAGGTTTTAGATGTGTCCTCGAACCAACACAGCTGATTTAAATGGCTAAATTAGCTCCTCAACGTGTCCTGAAGTTCTCCAGAGGCCTGGTAACGAACTAATCATGTGATTGTTGACTCAAGGTGAGATCTAAAACCTGCAGGGACACCGGAGATTGCCCACCCCTGACCTAAACCATAAACCAATTCTAGGTTTAACCCTGGCGATCGTGGCTCAAGAGTTGGGAGTTCGCCTTGTAATTGGAAGGTTGCCGGTTCGAGCCCCGGCTTGGACAGTCTCGGTCGTTGTGTCCTTGGGCGAGACACTTCACCCGTTGCCTACTGGTGGTGGTCAGAGGGCCCGGTGGCGCCAGTGTCCGGCAGCCTCGCCTCTGTCAGGGTGGCTGTGGCTACAATGTAGCTGCCATCACCAGTGTGTGAATGGTTGTGTAAAGTGCTTTGGAGTCCTTAGGGACTAGAAAAGCGCTACACAAATACAGGCCATTTACCATTTACCAACCCTTAACCTGAAACAGGCAGAAGTGACGCCAAAGTAGCAGAAATGCACTTTGGCGGAAGTTTAAAAGCTCGTCCGCTTTGATAAAACATTGAAGCTGCTTTTAGAATAAGCTTCAGTGTCTGTTTGTGTGAGTGCAAACACGGTGTAAGGACTAGTCTGTGTGTGATTCACAAAGTGACACATAACTTTCTTCAGTATATGGTAACACCCACAGAAAAGATGTTGGTAAATTATGAAACCCGTGTTTTATTACCCGGCTATTGTTTGCTGTGTGAACAGAAGACCTCCCAGTGAACGGTGACCTTAAGGAGGATGACGGATGTTTAGGCTGAGATGGCTGAAATTTTGGAATTTAAAATGAGGGAAACGATCTCTTTTAAGGATTACAGTGTCAGTGCGAGTATTTACACGATGTATTGCAACATATTATCACTACTACTGTTAAATATGTGGATTTGTGAGCCCACTCATTTACACCAGAAGAATGGGGAGAGTTTGTTGCGGCTTTATTTTCATTATCATAAATATTGTTAGCTTTACAGAACATTATAAAGACATCAGTTTATGCACAAAACACACACGTCTCATAAGACTGCGTTTGGTTTTCATTATATCGAGAAACTGAGGAAATGTAAGTTTTTATGAGGGCGACAACAAACCACTGCAGTAATTTTAAAGTAGTGAGGTCTGAGCTAAAGAGGACATGTTTATGTTTTCTATATTTTTATCCTTGGACTCTATTGGAGCAATTTACATTTCATGTTTCTTCACTGCTCGTCTGTTTCAAACAGTAGATCAACTTGAATTCCTGCTTCATCCTTTCCTTGACCTCACGGTGTTTACTATTTAAGCAGAAAAAGAAAGAAAGATGTCGATGATCCCACAGGTGCAGTATTCTTTTGGCAGCCTGAAACCATCCTCTGGATCGCTGCAACAAATCAGAGTTAATGGGCAGAGAGAATGAAGACAGATTTGAATAGACTTCTGTGAAACACTGATATACAACCATGAAAGAGAATAAAATATACTCAGAAGAAGCTACACTCAGCGGATGGGCTCTAACAGTATGAAGCTCATTCTCTCTTCTTAATCTTTTTTATCACTTGTCTTTATATGTTGTGATTAAAAAATAGCCCTTCAAAGAATTATAAGCCTACAAGAGCCAAGTCATATCTCCTCAAAAAAAAAGGACAGAGTTAGAAAAAAGGGGGGAAAACTTATTAAAAGAGGTTTATGACGTGTAGCAAGTTGTGTTCTGGATGTGAACTCGAAACATCAGCGGTGCGTTATGAGCAAATCGCACTTGCTGTTCCGGAGGAGAAACTGTATTATAGCCTATCAAGATATGATGCTGATGGAGTGTGTCTTCTGGTGAGGATAGTATCCATCCAGAACTGTCCCAGAGTGAGCATTATCGCTTCAATTTCCTGAAGTTTTCTTCTCTACTCTCATTTTGTCCTCTAAAGTTTCTATGTTGCTGCGAAAATAGGCGACAAATGTCTTCCACACTTTCCACACGGAGAATGAAATCATCCTTTCAGGACACTTACAGCAACTGGGTTCATCTTCGTTTTGATGGAAACAACTTTGGGCTGAAACTTTCAAAAGATGATGTCATTGCATCAGTTTGCTTGAAGAGTAGCAAAAAACTGTGTCTGTATTATTTGTATTATACTTATACTCCGTTATTTTACTTGACATTCAGATATAACTGTATATGGGAAGGAACCCACTGTGGTGAATACAAAAGACATTAATCCTCTGCTTTAACAGCTTTCACTCCCCTGAGAAAACGTTGCACCGCATTTTTAACCCTGGCTGGAGGGATTTGTTCACATTCAGCCACAAGAGAATTAGTGTGTCCCAGCACTGATATGGGCTAATAAGGCCTGGCTCACTGTCAGCGCTCCAAAGGTGGTGCATGGGACTGCTACCTGACAAAACTGTCAACACCTCGCACTCTGTTTCCATCTTCAGTCTGTTATTGCCTCCTCTCTGAAGGATTTCTGTAGGTGAGGGACATTTGATTTTTGCTCATATGCGTAATTGTACATCCTCCTGCAGGACTAATGAGCACAATCACCTTTTCAAACTAGAAAGCTCGGTGTCAGGTCAAGATGCCAGATGAATCGGCTGTCCTGGTGAGCAGATTCAGAGGCTTTGAACGATGCAAGAGAAAACATTTTCTGCACGCAGCTGGTTTTTGAGGAAAAAGACAAATGCTGCTCTGAATAAAGAGTTTGATTTTGTCTGTTTATTTGTTTAATCGGGTGACTGATACCATTTTCATCTGTTTATATAGGATATAAATCTCTGCAACCAGCATCCAGTTAGATTAGCTTAGCAAACTGGGGGAAATAGTCTGTTTATTTCTGTCCAGTGGTAACAAAATCTGAAATGTCCCTAGATTTGACCTGGAACTATTTGGAGCAAAACTGGAACATGCTAACAGCAAGAAGCTGTCCTGAAGACAAATATTAAAACACTGTATATTTAGTGCATTATCTGTAGCAGTAACATATGTCCAAAGGATACAAGGTTAACCTTAGTTTTTGGCCAGAACACACCTTAAAGCAACATTTTTTGAAACTTCCCAGCAGCTGCAGTGCAGCTCAACATGTGGACAGTGTTGGGGAGTAACGGAATACATGTACCGCCGTTACGTATTTAAAATACAAAATATGAGTAACTGTATTCCGTTACAGTTACCGTTTAAAAAGGTGGTATTTAGAATACAGTTACTTTGTTGAAATAAATGGATTACACGGCGGTACTTCCCTGTTTCATATTGTGGCGGGTCAGGACTGTTTGGGTTTTGTTTGACAGCTACGTTCTGTTGTTCCAGGCGGCAGCGTTATGGTTGCCATGGTTACAGGGAGACGCTCTCTCTGCGTGTTTCCTGGGTGAGAGAGGCCTTTTTGTTGTTGTTGTGCTAAGCTAACAGGCAGAATGCTACAGGTATAGCTCTAAAGAATGTAGCATCATAGGCAGTGTAGTCCGTGCTGCAGGGAGAATGGACTGCCATACACGTTATGTGTCTGTGAGCGAGGGAGGGAGAAAAAGGAAAAGTACGAGCTGTCATCGAGCAAAAACGGGAGCTGGAAGCATGTAAATATAATAATAACCACTGCAGCCAAGAAGAGAGCCTGACGAGCCCAGTTGTAAGCAGTGTTGGGACCATCTCAGTTTCAGGAATAATTAACAATTGTAAAAAATGAGGATACCACTATATTTGGTATTCCAAGCATAACAAATGTGTGGGAACCATTTTGCTTTGGTGACGCTCATATGGATCCTGCTGCTGTAAGTAACCCTTTAAAGCTAAATAAGAGTAAGCCAAACTATTTCAGGCTGGAGTTTCATATAAATAGAGGGAGTCATACAGTGTTTTCCTCAAAGTTTGCAAACATATCAAGTAGAAATAAAATAAAAATAATAAA
Source organism: Neolamprologus multifasciatus (assembly GCF_963576455.1). Classification (NCBI taxonomy): domain Eukaryota; kingdom Metazoa; phylum Chordata; class Actinopteri; order Cichliformes; family Cichlidae; genus Neolamprologus; species Neolamprologus multifasciatus. The sequence goes on along the minus strand of NC_140442.1, from coordinate 3,517,065 downwards.
TCGAAGCGGCTTTAGGCTCAGGCTGCCTCACAGGAGCAATTTATATCCCGGTGAGCGTCTCCAGCTCATGGTTTTAGTGTTTTAGGTGTTTTCCTTTGAGTGTACAGAACTTATGAATCATCAACATTTCACCCTGTGAGAAAAAATAAACATAGCTATAGTACAGCATTCATATCTGCACAGAGAGAGCAGCATTAAAAACCAGGCACTAAAAGGAGTGAAAAATGCTGCCTCCCATCCTCGGATATTTCCTGATTTCTTTCAAGGTCTCAAACTAACAGCGGTGGTCAAAGTGCGTCAGTAATCAGGCTTTAGTCATCCTCTGGGTTTGAGAAAAGGAAACAAACGAGCTGTGTTGCCGAGGCGTGATGAAGACCAGGCCTAACGCTCCCACTTGTTTCTTCTCATTATGATAATTTGAAATGCTGTTCGATCTCGGCTTCCCCCGGCCCAAAGGTCTGAGTGATGTTATTGACTTTGAAGTGGCTCTTTGGAGAAATAGGCATTTAACTCTTTGCTAGTTAATGCAGAGAGGTGCGAACCGAGAGCAGAGAGGAGGAGAAGCTGTTTGATGAACCACCTCTACGAGTTTGCATGTTTTTTTTAAAACGTTTTCATCTGTTAATTAATGCTGCCGTTTTTAATTTTCTTTTAGGCAGCTTTGTGGGAGACAGGAACACTCAACACTGGCACGGTGCTGGCAGACACCTTGTGTTGCTCCTTTGTGTTCACACCAGGCTCTCAGTTACACCCGTGTTCATCCTGATGAGGGGAAATCACTGATTACAGATCTTTTAACACAAACAGGGTGTACACATACGCTTTAACATTGGTCATTCTTACACATACGCCTGTCCTGTCCTTACTAAGGTTCCAAAACCTCTGCAGTTTTATCAAAGGCTTTCAGCTACTTCAGAAAAAACAAAGGGCCATATGAAACCTTGAAATCTGCTGATTTCATTTCTGGCATCCTTAAGCAATGCATATTGACAAGCTAATCAACCCACCTGAGAGTCAGTTTTGCCAGTTTTGCCATTTTATCCCTGTTTAGTATTCTTGTCATCTGCGGCTGCTCTTTTATAAAATGGCAGGAACGGCTGGGAATTCACTGCAGACTCTCCTTAGTTCAGAAGCGCAGCCACGCCAGCATTTAAAATGGTGAAATGTTTCGGTTAAATTCTTTCCAATAAAGCGGTTTTAATCAATGGATTTACCTGAGGGGGTCAAGTAAAGTCAGGTGAGTTGAACTTTGGCGATGTTGCTCTGGTAGCCAATAGCAAACTGTCTTGAGAGCCCTGATCTGTGAAGGACTGAACGACTGACTCTGAAGAGGAAAAGTGTGTTTCGGCATTCGTCGGTCCAATTTATCTGACTCCAGTCATTTTAAAACTTGATGATTTTTAAGTTTTGTTTTTTGTTTTTTTGTTTTTTCTGTTGTTATTTCAATTATATTTGCATGTTCGAAATAAAATTATATTTATCTCTCTATCTATCTCTCTATCTCTCTCTATCTCTCTATCTATCTATCTCTCTATCTCTCTCTCTATCTATCTATCTATCTCTCTATCTCTCTATCTCTCTATCTATCTCTCTATCTATCTCTCTCTCTCTCTCTATCTCTCTATCTATCTCTCTCTCCATCTCTCTCTCTCTCTATCTCTCTCTCTATCTCTCTCTCTATCTATCTATCTATCGCTCTCTCTCTCTCTCTATCTATCTCTCTATCTCTCTCTCTATCTCTCTCTCTATCTATCTCTCTATCTCTCTATCTATCTCTCTATCTATCTCTCTCTCCATCTCTCTCTCTCTCTCTCTCTCTCTCTCTCTCTCTCTCTCTCTCTATCTATATCTCTATCTATCTCTCTATCTATCTCGAGTAACATTGTTCCCATTTTATCTAAAAGTTTGAATGAAATATGTTCACATAAATGTGATGTCAGTGAGACTCGGCTGTCATTGCTGCACACAAAACAGAACTAGAATTCAAAAGTTGTTTGGGATTTTATTTTTATAGATTTTCAGATGGCTCTCAAAATTAAATGACATTTTAAACTAAAGTACGGTCTTTTAGTTCACGTGCATGTACAAATATTAGAAAGATTTCAAATATTTTACCATTTGTTTGGTTCTGTTTTTGCATCGATGTAATCTGCAGGATTTCTGTTTTCAACTTGTGAGTCTCATAATGTTATTTAGAGGAAAACTGAATGAGACTTCACAGCACACTTGCAGCTATGAATACTAAAAAGTCACCATTGTCACAATAAGAATATTTTGAATGCCAGCTGGCCTAAGAAGTGCACAATAATCCATTTTTTTCCTTTACTTTTCATGCAACTTTTCATAATCTTTGGAAAATCCAGGATATCAGTGACGACAAACTTGGAAAATAACTGAATGTGAAATATGTCGGACACTTTGTGTATCTTCCTTAGGTCTGCAGAACACTGAGATAGAGTAGAGGATCAAACATATGATGAGATCAGTAACAGCAGGGAAGGATTCATTTAACAGTTGTCAGTCTTAACATGATGATGCAACTGCCTTTTGAGTTGTGAAACAGGTGACGTCAGCTTATCTGAGTCTGCATCACGAAGCCCGCGTCTCAACGTGAGGCGCAGTACACAGCACGTCCTTTAAACTCTCAAATTTGTTGCCGAAATATTAATTTTCCACAATCTTTGTCTCACCAGGACATTACGGAAAAGAGAACCTGCGCAGCGGAGGCCAAGACATGCACAACTTCATCTCCTCTGGGTTTGTCACACTTGGACGTGGCCACTTGAAAGGTAGTCCATCCTCATTATCAGTTTTTCACTTCACAGTACAGTGAAGTGCAGAATAACAATCATTTCGCTCGCTGTGCCGTGCTGTCGAGCTCTTTCTGCCAAATGACCGTGTGCAGGCCTCGCAATAAAAAATAAAAAAGTCAAAGAATGTGACTTTTGTTTCAGCTCAGTGGAAACTGGACGCTACGATTCATAATGGCTTTAAGTGACATCTTGCAAAGTTCCCACACAGACACACATTTCTTATCTATGATTAAATCCACACTTCCAATGACAAAGTAACACTTTCCAACTCTGTAGGCAGCCGGTGTGAACGTAGCATGGCACAGTTGTAGATTTCCCTCCTATTGTCCTCTGAAATTCAAATAAATCAAAGGAGCATTAGATTAAGAATGAGCCGTAAACAAGAGGCCTGTTGTGTTTTTATAGCGCAGCACTCCATAGACGAATCGGGGCAGATGTCCTGGCAGGGCGATCTGGACATCCCCATGTCCTACGGTATGTTCTCTAAATCTTCTATTCTCCAGCCACACAACCTGTTTCCTGCTCACACCTGATAAGAGAAGTTGCTCACACTTCACACACACACGGATCAGTGGAGTGCCCTTGGCCGATAATCACAGCTCAGTCAGAGTTGTAATATTTTATTTATTCTATGTGAGGTGGTTCTCAGAGCCCTTGCATTTCTGCTGGTGGCTGTTTGACAGCAGCTCTGAATGAATACACTGGTCGGCTCTATTTGTATGACCTCTACGCACAGGTGAGGATGTCAGACGTTAACAGGGCTGCTTTGATGCTTATAAGTGAGAGTCCAGCCAGGGGTTAACACTTTCCAGCAGTCGGGAAGGTAAGTGAAAGGTTCACAGTCTGAAGTTTGTTTGTTTTTCCTTCTTTTGTTGAGTTAACGTGTGATAGAATCGTATCTTTGGTTATAAACGTGTGATTAGTTGTTTTCACATGTGAATTCCTGGAGAATCAGGTTGAAATGGACCTTTCTCAGCTGTGTCACGCAGCAGATGATCCTTGTATCAGATGTTTTATTACTACTGGAAATACTGAATTTGCTTATGGCGATGAGTCGCATGTCACCCACTTTCTGACTGTGAGTTATCCAGATAATTACCTGCTCTATTTGCACGAGGGAGCTGGGAGGGTGAAGTGTGCTTAAAGTCCAACGTGACTCATTTGGACATTCGGTTTCTGACACACAGCTCTGCTGGTAACATTTAGAGAAGATCGGGGCTGCGGGACGTGATGAGTGATGCTTCTTTATCGTGTCTTTAGTCTTATGTTCTGTTATTGAATGTTGAATCTGCTATTGAATCCTTTCCAGTTCTCAAACCTAAAATGTGTGGTTTATCTTTGAAATTCTCACTTTTAACATCATAACTGATCCGAATTCTCAGGAGACTGCGATTCAGACCCATGAAGAACATTTTGTTGCCTTGCTTTTTAAGTGACAATGATGTGCCAAGAGGTGTTTCTCCTTTAGAAAGTGTGGTGGCAGGAGGACTGGTGATTGAACTGATGATTGTAACCTGAGTCCCAGTGATAGAGAGCGACAGAGAGAGCGACAGTGCAGCGAAAATGGCTTTGTGAGATTAAAAAAAAGTCTAGTGTCGTTAAAAAGGGGAGAACATTTCTGGATCGTTCAGCTTCACACAACCTGAACGAGTCAAATTTGGACCAGTCGAGTTAACCAGCTCGCAGTCCTAACATGTCACCTGAGAAACGCTGTAACTCGTCTCAGTTATGACTCTCACTGAGCTAAAACCAGCGAATAAGTGTGTCTCTGTCTGGAAAACAATCACATAGGTTACATTTGGATTCTTGTAAAATTATTGATTGTTGCAAAAATACCCAGAAAAACTCAAGAAAGGACTTCAAATTGCAAATTGTTTGCAACTTCACTCGATGTATGTGAACGTTTATCTCTGAACCTTAATATACATACGTAAAAGATACGCTTTTTCAATAAAACCCAGATATAAAGATCAGAGATGATAATTAATCAATTTAAAAATTGTCTTTTTAAATGTATTAATGACCACTGAATGTTTTATGTACAGGACTGTGCAAGAGGTTTGAGCCACCTGTCATTTCTTTATATTTTGCTAGAAAAATGGGCATTTTAAGGGCACATTGCACACCGTGCTGATGCATTTCAGCTAATGACAAAATGCAATTTCATTCTTATGAAGCTGGATTATTTTTTTTTAGCAAAAAAACTAACGAATCCTGTGTTTATGCATCAGGCTGTTAGCAACAATGTGCCTAAATAGCTGTTTTAAAGTTGGTTCTTTGCCATCTGTGTGAACTCAATACTATCTTTCCTTCACTTAAGTGGCTTTTTAATGCTTAAATGAGTAATAGGCAAAAAACAAACAAACAAACAAACATAATATTTTGGAAACACCTTCAGAAAGCCTGTAGATCTCCTGCTGGAGAGCACTAAAAAAACACAACAACGTCCGGCTCCTTGGAAGCAAAAAAAAGGAAATGAGGGGTGGCTCAAGACTTTTGCACAGTACAGTATTTTCCCCTGAGGCTAACTTCAGATAAGAAGGACTTGCTCCGAAGCAACAGAGCCAATACCAAATAAAATATAGCAGAATGCGTAAAAGCTTTTCATTTAACAGACACAGAAAAACCTTAAAATCTAAGAGTAAAGCGAAATTATTGCAATTTGCTGACATTCACTGTTGGGAACTGGCAAAATCTCAGCCTTGAAGCTCCTTTACAGTAACACACTGAAGAAGTTGGAGGTAATGCAGAAACTCTACTTGGAAATATTATGAAAGAAGCAAATCGATTTCAAAAGACACAAAACGAGTCTGCAGAAATGCTGAAAGTGAAGCTAGCATGCGCACGCCATTAAAGCAAATACTGAACAGCAGTTCTGAAAGCTGGAAACGTCAGCTTTCATGAACTGGATGAATCCCTCTAACTAAAGACTAACACTTCAGCTGTTGTCTGAGGCAGCGACCCTCTCCTGACTGTACCTGTCACCCTCTCGCTGCACCTATTAGCTGACACGCTTTAGCAGCCTGATGGCGGTAGCTGTCACTTCAAAGTGGAGGTCTTGTCAGCTTCCATCATACGTGTCTTCGTTTAACAGCTGGCTGTCGGCGGGATCCCCTCCTCCCCCCCTCGAACACACAGCTACTGTCAGGAGGAAGTAGACTGACAGATGTGCACGTGTCACAGCTGACTGCATCCTGCCCTGGCTCCAAATCTGCTCCAAAAACATTTATTTATTTATTTATTTTTAGCAAAGATCATCCACGGCGAACATCTGCACCGGTCAGCTGTTCCAGGCAGACATCAAGTCCTTAACTCTGGTTCATGTGAAGAGGTGGAAAGTTCATTTAGTTCTGCTGTAGTCAGAGACCGTTTGGAGGAATTTTACTCATTTCATTCGTTACTTCCTCCCTTTTCTTTCTGTTCTCCTTACCTTCCTTTTCTGGTCTTGCTTCCTTCATTGCACACTCTCTCCCTTTCTCCCTGGTGTTATTCTTCCTGTATTCCTCCTTTAGTTTTCAGTTTCTTTCGCTCTTTCTAGATCGTCACGATGCATTCTCCATTACTTTTCTCCTTCCTTTATTTATCTTTTACTGCATTTATCATAGTTTTTGTCCTTCCTGCTTCACCTTCGATGGATCAGTTACCATTAAACTAGGGATGCACCGATACTGGTATCGGGTATCGGGGCCGATACTGTAAAATGTGTGTGTACTCACACTCGTAAAAGTTAACCGATACCATGAACCGATACCAACTTATTTCATTAATCAGAGGGTGGCTTGTCATTTCTGTTGTAGTTTTTTAGATTGGCCACTAGGGGGACATCCCGTGCTAAACAGGCACAGGGTTAGGCGAGTCAGACTGGCGGCTCCAGATAAAAAAGAGAAACTGGAGGCTGCTGTAGCTAGGCTAAACAAAATGTCAGCAGTGTGGACCGGAACAGCCAACTTTAACTCAGGTTTTGGAAAAGCGATGAAAAATGTCAAGAGAAAATCCACGGGCAGTTAAAATAACTGAGGCTCTGACTCATTTTATTTCTCTGGATGACCAGCCAATGCCGGTCGTGGAAAGCATAGGATTGCACCGTCTTCTCAGCATACTCGAGCTGCGATATGAAATTCCCAACCGCCCAGACAGTGCCAATAGTTCAGTGATGTTTTGTAAAATTACAATGTGGAGACTCTGCAATAATTTAACAGAAGTGCTTATTTTTCACTTGAAATTTTTGTGGTCATTTTTATTAAGATTTTATTTTTTATCGGCAGGGAATATGATAAAATCTGTCTTCCAATTAATTGTATTTGTGTGTGTGGTAGAAGTATCAGTTTTTGTGCTCTGTATCGGCAAGTACTCAGATCCAAGTATCGGTATCGTATCGGTTTGAAAAAATTGGTATCGTTGCATCCCTACATTAAACACACCAGTGTTGGAGATACAAGGCTTTGGTCACATAGACCAGGTTCAGTAGTTGAACTCATTATATCAGTGAAAGAAGAAGAGTCCATTTTCTATTCAGGTACATCCTGGGTGCGTTTATTGGCCTAAAAGGCTGGATGAGTCATTCACAATCACTCCGTTAGACAATATCTAAGCATGAATACTTTGACCTTACGCCCCATATTGTGTGTGTGTGTGTGTGCAGCATTGTTTTGCTTGTGTGGGGGTGCTATAGTGACAGGAACAGTACAAACAGTACAGATTTGAATGTACGTCAGTCCCACCAAGCTGTTAAACAAAGATCCAAATAATGTCATTAATATTCATGCACCTGTGATATAACATGACTCTCAGAGCTTTGAGTGCATCCACAGAGACACGCGAGCATCTCTGGTCTGCCTGCAGGAGTGCTCGGATCAGGTGGTAAAGTGACTAAGTGAGGCTGGATGGATTATATGTAGCGATGCTGCTTAACAGCTCCAGATATCAGTTTATGTGGAAGTCAAGCAGATGCAAACAGCTGATGTTTCTAAATATTTTAAATGAATAAAACTGGTTGAGATGCTCCGTGTTTTGGTTTATCCAGAAGTGTGATTACTGTATTTGTTTCGTATAAGGTCTGGTTATGAAATAAGGGAGGAGAAAGCAGGGTGAGTGGTTTATTTTAAGGCCAAAAGAAACATAATTCAATTTATTTGATTTTTCCTGTTTAAGTCCATCATAATTACAAGAGGGTCTACTGTTACATTGTTGATTTAGAAAATCTTCCTTTAGTAAAAACACTTGCGCTCGGTTTTGCAAGTCAAGGAATGTCAGTTTAATCAAAGTAGCCCAGATTTTAAGAGGTTTGTCTAAGAACATCAAAATAAGATCTCGTCTTTGTTCAGCCTGTTTCTCTGCGTTTAATTTGACATCAAAATGACATTCAGGGCATTTTCCTTCCTTCTTTTATCTGAAATAATTAATCAGCAGCGCTTTAGATAACAGTACGATTCAAAGGAAGCTTGACTGGCTTGTGCATCAGTATCAGAAATTTGACTCAGTGATGGAATTAAAGGCTCAGCTTTGTTCTCAGAGTTCTTAGATCTACATCTGAACGTCAGATTGTCGTTGATGTGACACAAATCTGTCTATTCTGGTTGGTCCAGCACGCTTTTTGGTAGATTCTTCAAGTTTTTATTGCTATTTCATTTTTTAAGAATGACTTTCTACCATCCATGGATGGATGGATGTACATGACCGATGTTACACAAGTTAGCTACAGAGTTAGCTACAGAGTTAGCTTAGCAAGTTAGCTTCTTTTGCTGCGTCCTCTGCGTCCTGCTGTTGGATGGTTTTATGGACAGAATTTCTAGGCAGAGCCAAGAGCCAAAAGGTGGCCTGAAGATCGCCTCTTTTTGCTGCTGGTGTGGTCCATCATCAGGCGCTGGCCTTTAGCTCTCACTGGGGTGGTTTGCAGCTTGAAGTGTGAAGCGCCAAGAATGAAAATTAGCAGCTCCAAGTCTGAGACCATTGTTCTCAGCTGGGAAAGGGTGGAGTGCCCACTCAGGGTTGGTAATTAGAGGAGAGACCCCAGGGCAGACCCATGACATGCCTGAGTGATTGTCTCTTTCAGCTGGCTTGGAAAGGCCTCAGTGGCTCCCTGAAAGAGCTGGTGTAGGTGACAGGAAGTGGGGTTTCTGGGCATCTCTGGTTGCCTCCACATCCTGGACCCAGATAGGGAGCAGAATGTAGATGGATGGACTTCTTTCAAAAGTAGTTATATGACTTTACCAATTATTACACATACATTAGCTTTTCTGTAGTTTTAAATGTCTATTTTGAAACAGAGAACGTTGCTACAGTATTTATTGTTGCGACTACAAAGAAAAGGATGCCGTAAGCAGCAAGAGTTTTCCTCCAGCTGTTGACGTTTAAAAACAATTAGCAATCATTTTCTACGAGTAAAGTAAAATCTGCAGCTTTAAAATACTGTTTAATGGAGTAAATCAGCCAGAAAAGCCGTGCAGTAACAAGCAGGAACTAAAATATGCTCGCTGCTGTTACCTGAATAGTTGTCGACTCACTGTAACTGAGGCTAACGTGTAATATCTCTGAGGTTAAACAGTCCCAATGTGTGCGTTTAGCGAACATCTCCCAGACATCTTGTGTACAAACATCCCCCTCGTCCTCGGGGCTTATTCATCTCTCTCCTTGCTTTCCCCGCCTGTGGCATCCACTGATGTGCATCCTGCTTAATTACTTTTTCATGAGTTGCTCCCTGTTTTCATCCTGAGGGAATTGTCTTCCAACCTCCCCAACCCCTCCCCACCTCCCCACCCCGTCATCCCAATCCACTTAAGGTGACCTTGTCTTATTGGGACGCACTGCTGCAGCGCTCCCACCTCCCCTTGCTTTAATCCCTCCAGGCCTACAGTGTGTCTGTGCCTACGCATGTATGGGGCTGCGTAGCTGAGTGTGAGTGCAAATGGAGGGGTGTCAAATTGTGCCAAGTAGGTTTCGCTTCCCAGTTCGCCTCCATTACCGAGTCCTTATATAGGCTCGTCTTTACAGATGCTCGTAGCGGCTGAAAATCTGAGCATGCTGTAACTGAAAACTTCAAACATGAGAATCACTGATCGATAAAGTCCTGTAAGGTGACATCAGCCAATTGCATACTCATGTTTATACATACTAGACTATGACGATTCAAAGGGATCAGTGGTGAGTCAAGCTCCTTCTGGATCCAGTGACGGCTCCCTGCTGCTGCTGCAGCTTGAAATTCTTTCTAAAGTTTCCAACTTCATCTGGAAAGACAAGGATGTGCATCAGCAACCGAGATTTTATTGGTTATAGAAGATCATTTCCAGAAGGATTGCATTCCCCCCTCAGTGTGCAGCCACCGTTTGTGATTGGAGCTGATAATGTGTAATTGTGTGGATGCCTTTGAGGGCAACCACACAATTTATTCTTTATTCCACTATAATCTAGTTGCTTCCGTACGTTTTTTGGCACTTAACTACTCCCTCAGTTTTCAGCCAATTTTCACTGTTCAAACTTTTAAAAATTCTGCTGTTTCTGCTAATGGGTGCTATGACTTTTGGTGCTCATCACTTCTATACTTTTTGAGATATTGAATTTTTTTCGCAATATTTTTTGCCCATTTCTTCCACATTATCAGTGGGGTCACTGATTTTCCTCGCCGGGTTGACCTGTGTTTTATCTCAGTGAGATGAGCTGCCGTTCTCAGACTGGGAGGCCCGGGTTCAAATCCCGCTTATGGCAAGATTTCTTTCAGTTAACAGTTAAACTTTCTTAACTCTTTTCAGCAAAATTTTCAGTTTTTTCTGCTGTTTTCAGAAAAAAAACTCTTTTCAGCAGAAATTCTGCTCATTCACCTCTTTTCAGCAGAATTTTCAGAATTTCCAATAAGAATAAGTTTGGCTCAGTGAGATCAGTAGGCACCTTGAGACCGGGAGGGCCAGGTTTGAATCCTGCTCATGGCAACATTTTTTTTCACCACTTTTCAGCAAAAATTCCTCCGTCTTTACCCCTTTCAGTAGAATTTTTGGCTTTTTACCACTTTTCAGCAAAGATTTTCTGCTATAATTTTCTGCATATAACTTTTTGCAAGTTTTCAACTTTTTCAGCTTTTTCAGCAGGCAACTTCAGCGTTAAGGCATCCACACAGCATTTTCACAGGAAATGCAAATTTTTCTAGTTATTTTTGATATCTGATTTTGAATAGGCTTAATGCTTCCTTGACAGTCTTGGTACAAATATCCAGACATCACTGGGTTGAGATTGTAGTCGTTGTGGAATGCGTCTTGAAAAAATGCATGACATTTAAAAAAAACTCAAAAATATTTTTGAGTCTAAAAGGGAGACAGATGGTCTAAAACAAAAAATTAGCGATGAAAGAAAGTCTCTTAGAGATTTTTGATTCCTCTGAAGCAAAATATTCTGTTAGTAATAGTCAATGAAGTCAGTGTGTACAGTTGCACTACTGGTACTGAGTGGGTGTGTCCCATTCTACAGTCCAATAAATGTCCCATTCAGCTGTACAGTATGTCTCCCATTTAGCCGGTGAATGTCTCCCAGCAAACCTTCTGGCATTTACCCGTCTCAGAGCTCCTGGGTGGTGAAATAAGATGAATTGAAGGACCATCTGCATCTGCAGCTTGTCTTTTTCTTTTTGCTGCTTCTGGAAATGAAAATATTTTTCAACAGTAAATCTATTTTGTTTTTCTCAGTGTGTACCGTTTCAGCTACCTGCTAAACCAAAACAGCCTTTTCTTGCTCAACCAAGCCTTTTCCTGGCAGATTTCATGCTCAGTGAAAGCGAGGGTCACAGGCACCAATCAAAATGCTGCTGGTATCATTTTTCGATAGCTACTACATTGTGCATCGACACTAAACTCATAATGATAAGCAAAAGCGATGCTGCCTATTTACATAAGACTGTCCAAATAACAACAACAAGAACATTTCATTCAGTGCCGGCCTTCAGACCGGTGTGCAGGGTGGTAAAAGAAAACAAGACTGTGCTCACATTTTGGTAAATGACTCAGTTTTTATTGACTTTGCAGTTATTTTTCATGCTTTGACCACAGTTTGTGCCACAATTAGTCTTTTCCCAACATTAATTTAACAATAGTGATCTGTTGTTAGGAGGCTACAAGCAACATTAATATCATAAAATTCATATTATGTGAATATAAATATTATTATCATGAAATTAAGTACAATATTATGCCTATATAAGCTGTCGTATGTGCAAAAATGAGTTGTTTCAGCCCATAGGTAGGCGGTTGCTAGGCAACGTGATGATGTCATCATTTCTGGCATAGATAAATATCTTGAGGAGCCCTAACATGTACCTGTGTTTGTGTGTTTGGTTACTGAATTCCTCACCTTGTAGAGCGACATCATGGTTTGTTACAGTAAGATTAAATTAAATAATTTGTCTTGAAACAGTAAAAAGATCATCAAAATTGTTTGACAACATGGCTAAGCCTTTTGATAAGAGCTACTGTTTCTTTCAACTGATTAATATGCTTCCTTCCAGTCTTCATATTTATTATTTTATAAAAGATACAAGATCTGAGAGTTACTGAGCTTACAGAGATACAGGACTTCTATTACAAGGGCAGGAAAGTCTGTGATAGACCTGCTGCGTTCTGCCCACACAGACCAGTTCCCATCCCAACACTTATCTAAAACCAGCAGGGCTACCAGCAGCATCTGATGTATAGTCTTCGCAGGTGGTGAAACAGAGCACGGCAACGCTGCCGGTTTTCTACAGGAAATACGACTAGATTAAAAAAAAGAAGAAGCTGTTTTGTTTTTCATCAAGTCTCGCCTTCTGCACACTTACATACAAGCCACAGCTCATCTCCCAGCTGGTCACATCTATACAAATGGCAGACGTGGCGTGGGATCCAGGTGTAGACGCAGCATCAAACCTGCTGCATTAAGATGATCAGAGCATTCAAAGGGCTGAGACTCATCGGGCGAAATACAAGTGCCTTATCCCTGCAGCGTTTCATCCTGCTCTGCTTTACATATGAACCTAAACGCACAAATCTTGTAAAGTAACTGCGCTACTCTCACTATCAGACACCTTTTTTCAGCATAGTGGGGTGGCATAAAATATACAACATGATGTCAGGGTCATACGGCCTTTGCTGCGGTTGTTTACTGAGATGAGAGGAGCAGGTGGTAACAAGGTTAAATGGACTATTTTTGCATTGTGTATTTATGCAGAAAAATGAATCTGCTTTTATTCCGAAGAGTAATTGGTTTATTTGCATAATATTGCTGGGCCACCATGGGATTATATTGTCATAGAAACTCCATTTTTAAAAGAAGAGCCCATTGGAAACATTTGTCTGTGAGAGACACTTACACTGTCAGCTATTATTTTAACTCAGTTTCAATGCACTATATTTAAGATAAGATAAGATAAGATAAGACTTTATTGATCCCACAACGGGGACATTTTTGCGTCACCTCAGCTCAAGTACAGATATATGAAGGAAATACAAATAAGTACAATCAATGAAAAAAAGTAAGATAATACACTATATACAATGGTAGCATACACAGTATGTGATTATGGATATAGTTGGAAATATGGAAGACATAAACTATATAGCTTGGAAGGTCATGGAAGGTCCATTATGCATGAAATGAGGTAAAAGCTGCAGTCTTCTGCAGTTAATTTGGAAGTAAAGTCACAGGAACAAAAATAAGTCTTTCTCGCTATAATAATATTTGTCTGTCTTAATTATTAACATTAAGATTTTTTTTAAAAGCATTTATTATAAATTTCAGTTCTTTTGATTCTCCTATATATTGTCTTGATTTCATCATTTCCCTGCGAATGCGATGTTACGTTCTTCGTTGTGTTAACTTCGCCCACACCGTCACCAAAATTTGTATAAGCGATAAAATTTGGTTTGAGCCACCAAGAAATATGAAATTAAGAATTTAAAACACCACAGGCCTGGTTGTTGCTAGCCTACCAAAAACTTAAATGCGAAGAGGGCTACAACGCTCTGAGTTTTATGACCAGTGGCATTGATGAAAAACAAGGTACAACTTACTGCAAGATGGTCAGTATAAGGGAGTGCTAAGCTTAATACCATGGTACAGTCATGTTAGGCCGCTGTCACACAGGCCTCGAGAGTGGTCGCTGACTGCCTGGCAACCACCTGTTGCTAGGGGAAAATGTGCATTTGAGTGGTTGCTGGCTGTTGCTAGGTGACACTGGTTACAGAGAGACTGCAGACTGCCAGCAGCAGTTTGCACGGAAGATGCCAACTTATCTGCAAACACTCAGCAACTAGGGGAGACCGGGGATAGTTGTAACATTTTTGACATTTCTGTCTGTAAATTAGAGCTCTTTTAAGGTAGTGGATTCAAAATGTAATGCAAAGTATTTACATGTCTCTGCTATTAAATAGTGCAGCTATTTTCTCTGCAGCACAATTACCCATTGCATGGTATGGTGAAATGTTACAATTAACCCCATAGTCTGGGTTAGTTGTAACATATCCTGGGGTGAAATGTAACACAATGAAATAAGGGTACTGACAAAACATTAACATGTAATCTTTTTTATTCAACACATGAATGCACTTAGAGCCATTTATGTAGCTGTGTGTGTGTGTGTGTGTGTGACAGAATGCAGAAATCTAGCTTTTGAACATATTCCAACCCCCCAAAAAAGACAAATTATGGAATTTTCTGCAGCTGAATATTTCATTCATTTTCTTCCTTGAGTTTGGCCTCATTGGCTCAGTGGGCCTTATAACCTACAACTCTTGCACCAACTTTTGAACATAACAATGAAGCTGAAAAAATGTAGTTGTGCATCAGCATCGCAATTCCATTACTTTTTATCATGGCTTACCTTGGTGTGGTTTGCAAAGTGCTTCAGAAAGAGGAGGAAATCTGTTTCTTGCACCCATCCTGATTTATTTCCACTACCAGTACTTCCTACTGGTCCATCTCTGACACAGTGGTCTGCATAATGTATGTGTGGGAACACAAACAGTGGAGGAATTGTGTTGCCAATGGCATTAACCGCATATACAAAAGCGACCAGTGAACCTCTCTCTGCTGCTGTCGTTGCCCCAACTTGTTTAATATAAGTTAAAGTAATAGTGTGGTCAGTTGTAACATCTGCATTATTGTTACAACTTAACCCAGACTGTTGCTGTTACAACTGACCCAGACTCCTATAGCCATGAACTAGCTAACATTACAGCCAACGGCTAAAACATTAGCGCTAAAGACCTACACAGAATATATCCCCATACAAATTTGCAAGTGTTACAACTATCCCCGGTCTCCCCTACTCACTGAGTGAAGAGTGTGACTCAAAAACCAGAAACAGGGACCAACGATTCAAAGCAGGGTCGCCCTCAAGGCCTGTGTTACCGAAGCGTCATTCATGTCTTCCACAACATTGCCTACTGGATCTGAGTCTGCATGTGGATATGAAATTATAAATATGATGTTGGTAAAAAAACATTGTACACACAGACCTCTAAAGCTCTAAAAAGTATGTGAGAGAAGCTGTAGTTTGTAACTTGTGTACCCTCAGTGTGATGCCGCAATGCAAAATTCCCTAAAACTTCATGTACGGAGTGCAAAGTCAAATGTATGCAGATATCTGTAGCAAGTGATTCACGTTTTCGTTGCACCAAAATATAAAAACGTTCACAAATATTTAGCAATAACAAACCTTAATAACTTAAAGGTCACTGCATTTATTGCAGTGCATGTATGCTAAAACCTTAAGAAGTTCATTTCTGGTGCAACTCTTAAAATCATTGATGTAAACCAGCCTCCAGATAAACCTGGTACGTGACCTTTTTGACTTGTAATAACATACATGACTGTTTCCGGGCAATTTTCAGGCAGCATCAGTCTGTGATTGGTCTTTATCAAGTCATTTCAAGTCAGCGCAGCGTTTTCCTAATCCGCAACTTTCTCAATGAGCGTGATTCCAAACAGCAGGGAGATGGTGCAGTCTCCGTGCAGAGATCTGCGGCTGCCAAATGCACAATATGAATTGATTTGTCTCCTTATCTCGCCTGCCCATTAAATAGGAGGCTAATGAGTCTGATTAGAGTGGTTAGATGGAACTCACACTCAGAGAATCCCACAAGTCTTTCCAACCACGTGGTTGGAAAGACCGAATATTGAGACTCATTCATGCATCCTGACACACACACAGATAGCCTCTTAACACCTCGTCTGATCCAGCCTCTCCTCATGAATTATGTAGCGCTTGTTTGTACACTGAAATAACATCTCGAGAGCTCGCCAAATGGAAGGTCAAGCCGAGCTCTCGCCGTATCTTTTCCTGACACCGTTTATCTGAAATTGGAAATATATATTGTCCTTTTTGATATCGAGGCTAGTGCATATCTGTCTGAACATATTTGTGTATAACATTTTGTATATCGCTTTGAATTCTAATATCAGGTTTAGTAGTCAATGTTTAAATTAAGAGTATGTAATTTTATAAGTGCAGAAAAAAGCCGAAGTAGTGACTGAATGTGGGTAAAATGGTAAATGGCCTGTATTTATATAGCGCTTTACTAGTCCCTAAGGACCCCAAAGCGCTTTACATATCCAGTCATCCACCCATTCACACACACATTCACACACTGGTGATGGCAGCTACATTGTAGCCACAGCCACCCTGGGGCGCACTGACAGAGGCGAGGCTGCCGGACACTGGCGCCACCGGGCCCTCTGACCACCACCAGTAGGCAACGGGTGAAGTGTCTTGCCCAAGGACACAACGACCGAGACTGTCCAAGCTGGGGCTCGAACCGGCAACCTTCCGATTACAAGGCGAACTCCCAACTCTTGAGCCACGATCGCCCCTAAAACCATATCCTGGTAAAAGTTAGAGGTGAGAGATGCCTCCTCAGATAGTCTGAGTCCATCCATCCATTCGCTTCCGATTATCCTTTTCAGGGTCGCGGGGGGCGCTGGAGCCTATCCCAGCTGTCATAGGGCGAGAGGCAGGGTACACCCAGTACCAGTCTGTTGCAGGGCCAACACATAGAGACAGACAACCATTCGCACTAAATATCACCCGCACATTCACACCTAGTGGCAATTTAGATTATCCAATTAACCTATCCCCACAAGCTGCATGTCTTTGGACGGTGGGAGGAAGCCGGAGTACCCGGAAGGAACCCACGCAAACACGGGGAGAACATGCAAACTCCACACAGAAAGACCCCGGCCTGATGGTGGAATTGAACTCAGGACCTTCTTGCTGTGCGGCAACAGTGCTAACCACCGTGCTGCCCTAGTCTGAGTCATATTGCATATCTTTCTTCAGACTGTGGGTTTTTGTTTAATTACAGATTTTCCCTACAAGTAAAAGATAAAAGGCAAAGGAAGGAAAATGTCTTTACACAGTAGGGTTATTTCAAAGTGCTTCACAAACATTTAAACTGAAAAAAACCCCAAGAACTGCCTCATACGGGAGGCTTTAAGAGTATTATGAAAAATGTGAATCCAAATTTCAATGTAATCCCAAAGACATACGAGAGTGCCGCCCGCACGCCTTTCTTTTATCAATACTGTGAGTTTCTGCAAACATAATTAATCATTAGTTAACACAGTTCATTAACAGTCCCCAAAAGCTCAAATTAAACTTGATTTATTTTGGCTTCCACTAATTTTCTATTCTATTTTGAAGTCTGAATCATGGAAAACTACCCTAGAGGAGAATCTAAATATGGAGCTGGAAAACAGGGGCCCTTTAAACGATGCTGTGCTGCAGCTCCATCATATGAAGCAGCTCGCTGTGACAGGATATGAACTCACATTCACCGCTCAGACACAAAAACTCTGACGGTAAAAGGTGATAAGGAGAAAAAAGGGGAGAAGAAAGCCGCAGGGCCCCCATGGTTGAAGTGGCACAAAGATGATCCGACAATGGCTGAAGGACACATGGCAGCAGGTGGGTGTGGAGGTCATATGGAAAGGTGGACACCCACTGAGGACAACAGGAAGGGAGTGGCTGGTTATATTTGTAACAGTAGCAAGAGAAGGGGAAGAAAGAGAAAGCTGGCTATGGTATTTATAAATTTGGCATTTTCAGAAGAAACTAGAATCTTGTAAAAAAGTGATAAAAGTTATGATCTTCAAATCAAATTTGAGATCATTCCAATTATCTTAGATGTTTAAAGGTATCTTAGATGTTTTCCTTCTGATCGTTGAGCTGAAATGAAAGAAAAATGCTCTTTAAGATGATATAATATCTCTCGTCGAAGGACTAAATCTCTCACTGATGCTTTTTAATGACATGTTTTTTTTATCGTGACTGTTAATGGACCATATGCTGAGTCCAATAAGCATTAATTCATCTGCTCAGACAGCAAACCTGTGAATGAGTCAGGCTCCACTTTCACATCCTTGCCTTTGAAGGCCGGAGGCTGTGCCACCGTAATGCTATTAGCCGCATAACAAAGTTGTGAATTGAATGCCGTGGTGACGAGAAAGCACTCTATGACATGTAAAATCCTATTAGGATGCAGATTAGTGTTATCTGCGCCGCACCTGTCAATATCTATTATGAGTGGGGGGCAAGGACACGGCAGAGCTGGACATGGAAATGCTTCAGTCAGCACGCTGTCCACAAGCAAATACCAAGAGAGGACTGCTTGTATTGGTATGCAAAGAATTAGCTATCGTACAGTAGGCAGGCGAGCTGGAGGCAGCGTTGTTTTTATCATGCGGGACGTATTCTCCCTTTACAATGATGAGGGACTGCATGGGACCAGAGAGCTGCCAGAGCGATAGAATAATTAAAGCGAGAAAAAAGCTGACAACCAAGGATAAAGAAAAAGAGTTTCGGTGTTGTGAGGAGAGGCTGAATGTTAATGTCTCTGTTGTGAAGGACAATATGCTCATTTGGAAAACAAATGGGACCCCATTTCGTAATAGTTACTCTCGTTTGACCAGCAGAGACGCACACGCTGACATTGTAATGATGGGCTTTTGGCTAAACGTCAAAACTAAGCTTTGGGGAAACAGAGAACGGCCTTAGTCGAGATGAGAAGTGTGTGTTTTGAATGTTGAGGACGTCGCTGTGGCAAATAGGGAAAAAGGTAAAAAGAAAATTAACTACCCTGATGTAAGTTAATGGAAAAATATAAGGTAAGAAGCACAAGTAGCAGGAAAAAACAGAGATGAGATAAATAATGTTGAGGATGCATTTAAGGGTTTTGGATCTTTCATCATTAAATTCCCTCATAATTACTATAAATGTAAAAGAGCTTTTTGCAATATGTGAATGAACACCAATCAGGGACCTGGTTAATATTGTGTCGATCCCCTATTTGCTGCCTTAACCCTTTAAAACCGGTCGGAGCAGCACGCTCCATTTTGCGTAACTATTTTTAAATCCCGGTAGCTCTGCAACCACGTAAGCTAGCGCAATAATTGTTTTTGCATATGAAACCGGAGGAGTTGTACTTACATCTTATGCCATCAGCTTGTCCTCGGTCACAGTTTCCTTCCACATATAGCTTTGCAAAAACTGCATAAAAAGCACTTGCAGCAACAAAAACATAATATTCCAGAAACACGCTTTGCCGATCCGATCAGCTGTTTGTAACACTTCCTACGTTGGATTAGACGTCAACGCGAACTTTTGCATGTCCGCCATTACCTGCCCGAAACCGGAAGTGACGTCATTTTCGCGGAAATGTAGTTTTTTACCATCCGGGCCTCATGAGCCTATACTGGTGTTTTTAAAAGTTATCTTTGACTTTATGACTTTCTGTGTCGTTTCTGGGATGCTTAGGACTCATATTGCACTGCTGGAAATAGTTTATTTTGATGCATATGCTGCTTTTTTGCAAATTTGCATCATAATATTCATTTTCATTTTTCCTGCAGTGTATAAAAATTGGTGTATTTCAAAAATAAAACTATGAAGACACTCAAAATAAATTTCCTGTGGTGGGAAACTATTATGTGCAACTTCTTTGTATTTACAGTTTTGAGGGATAAGCCTCTTAAATTTCTCTAACTAGAAATATATGTTAAAAAAACAAAAACAATTTTCAATTTTTTTGTAGTTTATTGCACTTTTTTGCAACTTATGTAATTACTATGCACTTAATGCAGACATATTATTAAAATCTAGGCTGTAATGGTTGTATTGATGTATATCAACTTGAAATGCTCCCAAAAATGGCTCCACAGCATGTAAAAATATAATATAAGCTCTGGCGGACTTGGTTCTATGGTAGGTCTTAAAGGGTTAACAGCTCTAACCCTCCACCAAACCCCTGAGGGTGTGCTGTGGTATCCGGCACCAAGATATTAGCAACACATCCTTCAAGTCCTTGATGTTGTGAGGTGGGACCACAATTTCATTGGACATAGCACAAGCACCACAGATGCTGGATCACTGGTTCGCCACTGCTCCTTCCTTGGACCCCTTTTGATAGATACTGACCACTTCAGACTGGAAACATCCCACAAGAGCTGCAGGTTTGGCGGCCAGTTATCTAGCTATCACATTGTTCCTGCGTCAACTCTGAGGACAAAATGTTCACTTCCTCCCTGATAGATCCCGCCCACTAACTGGTGCCATGATGAAGAGATAATCAGTGTTATTCACCTCACCTGTCAGCGGTCATAATGTTATGCCTGACTCAGTGTAATAATGTGAGGTTACAGCTCTCGCATTGAAATATGGTCACTGTCCAACCTACCTGATATATTGGCTGAGGTCAAAACTGGTTTTTGTGGCTGTGCTGTTAAATTGCTTTTTAATGCTGTCAAGTTGGGCAATTTAACAAGGGAATATATGGAGACTGACCGCCAACCTCAAGTGGCCATTAAAGACACTTTTATTGAGCTGTTTTGTGCATCGGATAGCAACCCAGCTGCATAAGGTGGTGCGACTTCAAACCACCTTTCCCATTTTAAGTGTAGCTGTGTCTCATATTGCTTACCCACCCATCCATCCATCCATCCATCCATCCATCCATCCATCCATCCATCCATCCATCCATCCATCCATCCATCTTCTTCCGCTTATCCGGGGCCGGGTCGCGGGGGCAGCAGCCCAAGCAGAGAAGCCCAGACCTCCCTCTCCCCACCCACCTCCTCCAGCTTATCTGGGGTAACACCAAAGCGTTCCCAGGCCAGCTGAGAGATATAATCTCTCCAGCGTGTCCTGGGTCTGCCCCGGGGCCTCATCCCGGTGGGACATGCCCGAAAAACCTCGCCCAGGAGGCACTCAGGGGGCATCCTTGTCAGATGCCCGAACCACCTCAGCTGGCTCCTTTCGATGTGGAGCAGCAGCGGCTCTACTGTGAGGGAGAGGCCAGCCACCCTTCGGAGGAAGCCCATTTCTGCCGCTTGTATTCGGTCACTACCCACAGCTTGTGACCATAGGTGAGGGTAACGGCGTAGATCGACCGGTAAATTGAGAGCTTCGCTTTTACACTCACCACAACAGACCGGTGCAGCGTCCGCATCACTGCAGCTGCTGCACCAATCCATCTGTCGATCTCCGGCTCCCTTCTCCCATCACTCGTGAATAAGACCCCGAGATACTTAAACTCCTCCACTTGCGGCAGGGTCTCGCCCCATATTGCTTACCTCCAGATGACATCCAAAATTTGCCAAATATAACTGGGGAAAAAGAGTGAAAGCTCAAATTATCATAGCAAACAGCTGAGTCTGTTCACCTCAGGACATTCTGAGGGAAGTCCTAGAAATGACCTTGGAACACCTTCAGTAGAAGCTGACAGTGTACTTTAAGATGTATGTCGGATTTAAGTATTATTAATATCCTTCTTAGACAAAATAAAGCATTTGAGATGCATAATTGACCCAGGACAGTGTTAAAATGCAACTTTGGTCGACTGAAGTATCTGTTTTCTGATAGGCGCTCGCACACATTACATAAACAGCTTTGTTAAAGCGCACTGAACTCATCAGAGACAAATCCCGTCCAAACAAATCAGCCTGCAGTTGGGCAGAGATGTGATTCGTGTTCGGGAAATCTTCCCACACTCTCCTCGCTCGTTTTACTGGTGCTTCTTGTCAAATTGCGACCAGTGGCTAGCTTTCACAAATTGATGCTAATTGTATGTAAATCATCATCAGAAATTACATTTGCAGCTCGTCTTCAGGTTGAGTCTTCTGCTCTAAATGCTTCGTTAGTCAGTGCCTCTGCGTGTTTCGTGTGAACAGAGCTGCCCACAGATTTCCTGTGACCCTTTGGGCAAACCTAACGTGAATAACTCGAGTGATACAACCCCCACACGCATGCACTCACACATGCACGCACGAAGACTCGCTCACAGACCAGGCTTCATTCATAAATCCAGCTCTTTAAAAAGCACAGATGTGAAGCAGTATGAAAAATTCAGCTGCCGTACTGCAGCACACTGTGACGGAGAGTTCAAGGCTTACTACACAGCAAATCTGAGGTGTATAAGCTGTGAGTGGGTAGCACCGAGAGGTCTGCGATTAGTATCATCCCTTGTGTGTTGTCCTGGAAAAGCAACCAGCACACACAGCCCTGCATGACAGAGAGGCTAAGAGACAGAATGAGAAATGTTAAAGAAGGAAACCAAAGGGGAGCAGGGTGAATTCACTTCTACTAAAGGTGGCCTTTTTGCCCATAATGCGATGCATCTATCAGGGGTGTTTCAACAAGCCGTGTGGCCACTTTTTCCGAGTGCTCATTAGAGTCGACGCCAGCTGGGTGCCTGCAGGAATGCATGATGGTTCATTACAATATTTACGGATGTTGGGCTCATTCATCATTGAGTGTAATGTGGTTTGCAGAGAGCTATCAGCATTAGTGTTAATTTAAGTGCGTGCCACTGAGCTGATGCGCAGCCCACGGCATCGCAGTAAAAAGGTTGGGGACAGGTCCAGCTGGGGTTTTGTCTGGATTCAGGTCCTGTTAAAGAGGCCTGTCCAGGGAGTGCCCTCGTGCCTCATGGGTAGGCTCCAGTGCCACATGAGGACACAGAGGTTTAAGGCCATATCTGCATTTTTTTAACTAGCACTATAGATATGCAAAGGAAAAGTGAAACCAGGTCACCCTTAAAATAGGTCTGTCAAGTCATAAGCAGTATGCATATCGACTCGTGCATTCGATTCCTAAAATGACATTTTTAGACACAAGTGTGTTTCAATAACTCTTTTAACCCTTTAAGACCTACCATAAAACCAAGTCCACCAGAGCTTATATTATATTTTTACATGCTGTGGAGCCATTTTTGGGAGCATTTCAAGTTGCTATACATCAATACAACCATTACAGCCTAAATTTTAATAACATGTCTGCATTAAGTGCATAGTAATTACATAAATTGCAAAAAAGTGCAATAAACTACAAAAAAATTAAAAATCGTTTTTGTTTTTTTAACATACAGTGGGGCAAAAAAGTATTTAGTCAGCCACCGATTGTGCAAGTTCCCCCACTTAAAATGATGACAGAGGTCAGTAATTTGCACCAGAGGTACACTTCAACTGTGAGAGACAGAATGTGAAAAAAAAATCCATGAATTCACATGGTAGGATTTGTAAAGAATTTATTCGTAAATCAGGGTGGAAAATAAGTATTTGGTCACCTCAAACAAGGAAAATCCCTGGCTCTCACAGACCTGTAACGTCTTCTGTAAGAAGCTTTTCTGTCCCCCACTCGTTACCTGTATGAATGGCACCTGTTTGACCTCATCATCTGTATAAAAGACACCTGTCCACAGCCTCAACCAGTCAGACTCCAAACTCCGCCATGGCCAAGACCAAAGAGCTTTCGAAGGACACCAGGAAAAGAATTGTAGACCTGCACCAGACTGGGAAGAGTGAATCTACAATAGGCAAGCAGCTTGGTGTGAAAAAATCAACTGTGGGAGCAATCATCAGAAAATGGAAGACATACAAGACCACTGATAATCTCCCTCGATCTGGGGCTCCACGCAAGATCTCATCCCGTGGGGTCAAAATGATCATGAGAACGGTGAGCAAAGATCCCAGAACCACACGGGGGGACCTGGTGAATGACCTGCAGAGAGCTGGGACCAAAGTAACAAAGGTCACCATCAGTAACACACTACAACGGCAGGGAATCAAATCCCGCAGTGCCAGACGTGTTCCGCTGCTGAAGCCAGTGCATGTCCAAGCCCGTCTGAAGTTTGCCAGAGAGCACATGGATGATACAGCAGAGGATTGGGAGAATGTCATGTGGTCAGATGAAACCAAAGTAGAACTTTTTGGTATAAACTCAACTCGTCGTGTTTGGAGGAAGAAGAATACTGAGTTGCATCCCAAGAACACCATACCTACTGTGAAGCATGGGGGTGGAAACATCATGCTATGGGGCTGTTTTTCTGCCAAGGGGACAGGACGACTGATCCGTGTTAAGGACAGAATGAATGGGGCCAAGTATCGTGAGATTTTGAGCCAAAACCTCCTTCCATCAGTGAGAACTTTGAAGATGAAACGAGGCTGGGTCTTCCAACATGACAATGATCCAAAACACACCGCCCAGGCAACAAAGGAGTGGCTCCGTAAGAAGCATTTGAAAGTCCTGGAGTGGCCTAGCCAGTCTCCAGACCTCAACCCCATAGAAAATCTGTGGCGGGAGTTGAAAGTCCGTGTTGCTCGGCGACAGCCCCAAAACATCACTGCTCTTGAGAAGATCTGCATGGAGGAATGGGCCAAAATACCAGCTACCGTGTGTGCAAACCTGGTAAAGACCTATAGTAAACGTTTGACCTCTGTTATTGCCAACAAAGGTTATGTTACAAAGTATTGAGTTGTATTTTTGTTATTGACCAAATACTTATTTTCCACCCTGATTTACGAATAAATTCTTTACAAATCCTACCATGTGAATTCATGGATTTTTTTTTCACATTCTGTCTCTCACAGTTAAAGTGTACCTCTGGTGCAAATTACTGACCTCTGTCATCATTTTAAGTGGGGAACTTGCACAATCAGTGGCTGACTAAATACTTTTTTGCCCCACTGTATATTTCTAGTTAGAGAAATTTAAGAGGCTTATCCCTCAAAACTGTAAATACAAAAAAGTTGTACAAAATAGTTTCCCACCACAGGAAATTTATTTTGAGTGTCTTCATAGTTTTATTTTTGAAATACACCAATTTTTATATACTGCAGGAAAAACGAAAATAAATATTATAATGCAAATTTGCAAAAAAGCAGCATGTGCACCAAAATAAACTATTTCCAGCAGTGCAATATGAGTCCTAAGCATCCCAGAAACCACACAGAAAGTCATAAAGTCAAAGATAACTTTTAAAAACACCAGTATAGGCTCATGAGGCCTTGATGGTAAAAAACTACATTTCCGCAAAATGACGTCACTTCCGGTTTTGGGCAGGTCATGGCGGACATGCAATAGTTCGTGCTGATGGACGTAGGAAGTGTTACAAACAGCTGATCGGATCGGCAAAGCGTGTTTCTGGAATATTATGTTTTTGTTGCTGCAAGTGCTTTTTATGCAGTTTTTGCAAAGCTATATGTGGAAGGAAACTGTGACCGAGGACAAGCTGATGGCATAAGATGTAAGTACAACTCCTCAGGTTTCATATGCAAAAAACATTATTGCGCTAGCTTATGTGGTTGCAGAGCTACCTGGATTTAAAAATAGTTACGCAAAACGGAGCGTGCTGCTCTGACCGGCTTTAAAGGGTTAAAAGCCAACCAGTGATGAGACAGAGTCTCCATCTATCACTCTGTATTTTTTCTTGTTTTTTCTCTGAAGTTTTCTGATCACACACACTTGCAAATCAGTGCTTACACAAGCGTGAAGTTTTGTTTGTGAGAGTGCGAGTGCCGCTGATACAATGCAGTTGCAGTGATTAAGCGTGCAGCTGAAGGCCAAAAGCCTGTCGAAAGAAGTAAACACAAGTGTAATTCAGTTTTCTTGTTCCAAGCAGGGCTGTCATGGTGTCTGCTTTCCACTTCATCATTACTGTGGCAAAAGAAAAAAAACACAATAATATTGTTCTCCCGGGATCAACAGATCATTTTTAAATGGCAAGAATGCTGCTGTCATTCACGTATTGCATAAAATAACAATATTTATTACTTATTTATCATATTATCATATGTGCCTTATTGACACATTATCCATACTTAACAATTACGGATTAATTATTAAAAGACTGAGTACCTCGACTGCAGCCCCAAAACTGACGGCACCATTAACAGCGAGCCACTGACCAAAGTCACCCAATTCAAATACCTCGGGTCCCTCGTCACCTCGGACTGCGAAACTGGTGGCATCAGGTCACTGGAGTCCTGTGTGACAAGAGGATGCCAATTTATCTCAAGACGAAAGTCTACAAGTCAATCGTGCACCCAGTGGCACACAGAGTCAAAGTGCTGGCCAGCGGCGACCTGGTTCTCAAACAACTTGGTTGACCGAGTGATGAACGAAGACATCAGGAAACGATGGGGAGTGGTGCTGATCACGGACAAGATGCGAGAGTCGAGGCTTTGATGGTACAGCCATGTTGTCCGTTGCAATGAGAACTCAGCCCAACGGTTAGAAACGGGCGGTAACAGCCCGCGAGGAAGGCCAAAAAGCGATGGTAGGACCGAATCAAAGACAATATGAAGGCTGCGAAAGGCACGCCGGAAGATGCTCTGGATAGGAAGAAGAGGAAGGCGTGCAAAATAGCAGACTCTGCATTGAGCAGGACAGAATTACGGATGAATAATTATTAACTAATAATACAAAATTAACACTTTAACAAATACTTATTTACTAATAGTTACTAGGGATGCAACGATACCAATCTTTTCAAACTGATACGATACCGATACCTGGATCTGAGTACTTGCCGATACAGAGTACAAAAAACGATACTTCTACCACACACACACAAATACAATTAATTGGAAGACAGGTTTTCTTATATTCCCTGCCGATAAAAAAATAAAATCTTAATAAAAATGACCACAAAAAAATTTCAAGTGAAAAATAAGCACTTCTATTAAATTATTGCAGAGTCTCCACATTGTAATTTTACAAAATATCACTGAACTATTGGCACTGTCTCGAGCTTTCAGAATAATAAATAAACACTTCTGTTTGGAATAAAATGAATACAAATTAGGTTTGAGAATAAAATAAACTTTTAAATTATTGCAGAGTGTCCATATTGTAAACAAACAAACAAAATAATTATTATAAAATAAATAATAAATAAAATAATAATTGGCCCCCTAGTGGCCAATCTAAAAAACTACAACAGAAATGACATGCCACCCTCTGATTAATGAAATAAGTTAGTATCGGTTCATGGTATCGATTAACTTTTACAAGTATGAGTACACACACATTTTACAGTATCGGCCCCGATACCGATACCAGTATCGGTATCGGTGCATCCCTATTAGCCGTTAAACTCAATCTGCTAATTTTCTGTACTAAGCTGACTTCAAATCTCATAAAATAGTCAAAAATTTAAATCGCAGTGCACAAAGAGACATCTTTAGTCGGTTTAGCTTGCCAAACAATAATCGAAACCTGGTGATTTTCTCCATGTGAAGCTCCAATTATCAAATGTTTGGCATTTTTAATCATTTGCAATTGATTATCAATATGGTTGCAATTACTTTTTGCCAGTAAACCAGTCGAGTAGTCCTCGCAGCTCTGACACATTTGAACTTTGCCAATAGGAGCGTCTACGTGAAGCTGTAATTATGCAGTGATTTCTGATTGATCATATTGATAGGTGCTGGTTATACCCCTTTCACTCATAGGTGTCTTGTGAATGTAGTCATTCATAATAACTGAGTGCAAATCGGAGCCTCGCGCTCCTGATGAAAACATTTCTGTGAGACCATGTTTGCTTTGATGAATAAAACGGTAAACTGAGGGCAGCATATCGAGCTGTTTCGGGTGTCTGCATTGGAGCTATTCCACTATATTGCTTCTTAAATGTTTGTGTTATGCTGCAGAGTTTACGTGACCTCCATTCACGTCTGAAGCAGTCGCTGGTTTATTTATTTGTGTGAGAATCCGACAGATGCAGCAGACTGTGAATTAGCTCAAACTCTTTAATGAACTGCATTTTTTCTCCTAAATTCCAACATTTCTGCTGTATGAGATGGAAAAGAGATGTCTTTACAGAGTAGTAATGATGCATGAATCCGTCTCATCTCCCCTTATCGTCCTGATATGAGCTTTAATATGCTGCACAGCCGTGGCACTATCTGATAAGATGTGGCTCCGGGCGATTGGAGCCTTCATGGGTGCAGTGGATAGAGAGGAGGAGGAGAAGGCGCTGAGCGGCTGAGCAGCTGAGCGGCTTTGACTCTGGGCGCATCATATTCCCATTTTTCTCCAGTTCCAGACAACAGGCCCCGGTGAAATGACTGCGGGTGCCGCCGACTGTGAAATTAATTGAACTTGTGATCCGAAGGGTAGAGACCAGCATCCGGCCTGAGGAGGCGAGTGTACATTCGTGCTTACATCAGCCCGTGACAAAGGAACAGCCAAGGCCACGGGCGACGACTGGATCTGCGGTCAGTTTGCCCGACGAGATGTCTCGAGTAACGGCTGAGCAGCACTTGACTCGTATGACATTGTGATCGTGTGAGACGTGCTGCCACGCTGCTGGCTCTTGTTAGAGGCATTATTTTGGAGAGAAATTGGATTTGTTCACAGATCCACTATGTCAAGTTAGTGATGAGCGTGTAGATAATGATTTCGTGTCTTCTTGGCCAGAGATGCAGCTCAGATTGCCAGATTCAGAGCTGAGCTTTGGTGACAAGTAGATGCACACGAGCTATAAAACGTCTCCACAAGTTGTAATGATAAACTAACTACAGCTAACATATGGTTTTTGAGAGGGGCCTCTCTCCCAGTTCATCATGTACAGAAGCTCGGTCAGAATCAGTCGGCGGTGCATCTTAACACTTGTCACCCTTTTAGTTTCATTTCCATGTTGACAGGTAGTCTGATTTAACTAAATCTGTCTTCTTAGATCAAGTAGTTCAATTCAATTTTCAATTCAATTCAATTCGATTTTATTTATATAGCGCCAAATCACAACAAAAGTTGCCTCAAGGCGCTTCATAGATACAGAGAAAAACCCAACAATCATATGACCCCCTATGAGCAGCACTTTGGCAACAGTGGGAAGGAAAAACTCCCTTTTAACAGGAAGAAACTTCCGGCAGAACCAGGCTCAGGGAGGGGCGGGGCCATCTCTTGTGATTGGTTGGGGTGAGAGAAGGAAGACAGGATAAAAGACATGCTGTAGAAGAGAGACAGAGGTTAATAACAGATATGATTCAATGCAGAGAGGTCTGTTAATACATAGTGAGTGAGAAAGGTGACTGGAAAGGAAAAACTCAATGCATCATGGGAATCCCCAGCAGCCTACATCTATTGCAGCATAACTAAGGGAGGATTCAGGGTCACCTGGTCCAGCCCTAACTATATGCTTTAGCAAAAAGGAAAGTTTGAAGCCTAATCTTAAAAGTAGAGATAGTGTCTGTCTCCTGAATCCAAACTGGAAGCTGGTTCCACAGAAGAGGGGCCTGAAAACTGAAGGCTCTCCCTCCCATTCTACTTTTAAATACTGTAGGAACAACAAGTAGGCCTGCAGAGCAAGAGCAAAGTGCTCTAATAGGGTGATATGGTACTACAAGGTCATTAAGATAAGATGGGGCCGTTGAAGGACATATCCTGGTCAAAAATGACTCCAAGGTTCCTCACAGTGTTACTGGAGGCCAAGGTAATGCCATCCAGAGTAAGAATCTGGTTAGATACCATATTTCTAAGCTTTTCAGCGCCGAGTACAATGACCTCAGTTTTATCTGAATTAAGAAACAGAAAGTTAGCGGCCATCCAGTTCAGTCGCCGTCACCACCAAGAGCTAAAAACAAAATACCAGAATGTTATTATGTCAGCTACTGATTTAAGCCTCCACCAGGCTGCTGTTCTGTGTTGCAGGATCTTTATACTTCCCACTTTCAGCACAAACTGCTTCTAACAGTACTTAACAAGCCTCGTCCAGAACGTGTAACTTTCTGAAACACCGTCTGCCGCGGTGCGAAGGCAGGCAAGGTGTGGACTCCTTCTCAAGCTTGTAATGTCCCTCACTTGTGGATCTTCTGTAGGTACAATTAAGTGCAACACAACAGACAGCTCTGACAAGACTGTCTGACAGTGTGCGCTGACGCCTCGCTCTTCTGTTCTGTACTTGAGAGCAGACTTATTGTGATGCACTCAAGTGTGACTGTTTGACCACACATAAAGATGCTTCTCTTTACACACCATTGTACAATGACCTCATCTGGTGTAGAGAGGTCCTCCGAGCTCCTTTGATTCGTCCTGATCCTCAGAGTAATCCAGGCCAAATTGGATTTTTATACTGTTAGCAGAGACCACAATAAACTTTAGCCTGGCATCAGCATCGGCATCAGGGGTGGAGGTTTTGTTGCTATTAAAGCCTTTGGTTGCACCTGTCGGATGATTATCTGAACCATAGCAGTATTTTCATGACTTTTTTTTATTTTCATTGCTCATCCAACTCCACAAAAGATGAGTTTTAAAATTTGCTTCAGTTTATATAACTTGCCTGAAGCCGCTGCTGTACACATGTACCACCATTACCAAGGATCATCATTACAGGTGGCGGTAATTCACCTCATTTAACTTCTGGACTCCACTCAATAATGAGCAAACACAAAGTTATGATTGTTTATTTATTTATTGTGAAAGACAATTTAATTTTCCCCAGTAGTGACCATTGCCAAAGGGGTCAAATTAAACAACAAAAAGGTAACTAATTGTTGTGACTAGGGATGCACCGATACCGATATTGGTATCGGGTATCAGGGCCGATACTGTAAAATGTGTGTACTCACACTCGTAAAAGTTAACCGATACCATGAACCGATACTAACTTATTTCATTAATCAGAGGGTGGCTTGTCATTTCTGTTGTAGTTTTTTAGATTGGCCACTAGGGGGACATCCCGCGCTAAACAGGCACAGGGTTAGGCGAGTGAGACTGGCAGCTCCAGATAAAAAAGAGAAACTGGAGGCTGCTGCAGCTAGGCTAAACAAAATGTCAGCAGTGTGGAACAGCCAACTTTAACTCAGGTTTTGGAAAAGCGATGAAAAATGTCAAGAGAAAATCCACAGGCAGTTAAAATAACAGAGGCTCGACTCATTTTATCGCTCTGGATGACCAGCCAATGCCAGTCGTGGAAAACATAGGATTGCACCGTCTTCTCAGGATACTCGAGCTGCGATATGAAATATAATAAATAAACAGAAGTGTTTATTTATTATTCTGAAAGCTCGAGACAGTGCCAATAGTTCAGTGGTATTTTGTTAAATTACAATGTGGAGACTCTGCAATAATTTAACAGAAGTGCTTATTTTTCACTTGAAATTTATTTGTGGTCATTTTTATTACGATTTTATTTTTTATCGGCAGAGAATAAAATAAAACTTGTCTTCCAATTCATTGCATTTGTGTGTGTGTGTGTGTGTGGTAGAAGTATCGGTTTTTGTACTCTGTATCGGCAAGTACTCAGATCCAAGTATCGGTATCGTATCGGTTTGAAAAATTGGTATCGTTGCATCCCTATTTGTGACATAAAAGTTCTTGGCTTAAACGAATCAGTTACATGTTTCCATTTTTTCATTTAGCCTCAGACCAAAGGCTAAGCCGAACAGGCTGGAGACTGGTCTTCTCTGTAAGAGATCTGCTTTCAGCGCTTTGTGTCCCTGAGGTTTCTCAGAACTGTGGTCCCTGGCCCTGTGGACACAATGCAATCTGTGCCGCCCCACATTAGATAAGTCTCCTCCAACTCTCATCCAGGTCACATTGCACCACAGAGTGCAGCAGGGCTTCCAAGACTCTGCTGCCTCCGCTGATGCTCAGGCGGAGAGAAGCCTGCACACGTGACAAAGCACTGGGCGAGTGTTTCAGGTCAGCTGAACCCACAGCTCCAAACGGACCTGATTTCTTTATCAACAGGTCACCTTTAGGTTCAAACTAGTTTAGCATGAAGCCCGCCTCTGGTGTGACCAAGGTTCTTTTGTGAGTCCTGTGGCAGAGATCTCTCACAATCTGTGAAATCTGAAGTAAAAGTTTTATATGAAGCTAGAAACTATAATATTTCAGCTCCATGCTGTTAAACAGCTGACCTTTTGCTTTTGGTGCAAAACACATCCACAATGTTTTAAATCCGATCTAGTCTTGTTTACAGAGTCTTGACTTTTTGAAACTAAATCTGGAGACAAAGATTCAAGCGACTACATGTTTAAGCAGCCACATCTTTTGTGATGCCGTAAACATTTTTAACCTTAGTGCTGTTTTCACACAGAAAATCTGCAAACACACTGCAGAAATCTGCATAACAACTTTGCACTTATCACCACATATGCTACAAATGTCCCCCTACTTGATATTGATTGACCTTTACCCTGGCATGTATCTAACATCAGCATATTGCCGGTCATAGCTTATCTTCCTTTAGCCACAACGACCTGGATGAGCAACGAAACTCGAGCGCGGCTCACAACACGATGCCTTTTTTCCGTGTGATACGACACAGCAAGAAAACCCAGTAAAAAGATGTCGTGACTCTCATATCAACTTCGTAACCAGTATTTTTCACACAGTGCAGGCTGTAATTATAATGATTAAATTAAAGATTATTTTACACCTGTGTGTTGGCGCTTGTTAGCGATAACGCCTGCAGACTTCACTGTCACAGGAGACTTCACTGTCCAGGCCTCGAAGCCGTCCTTCGAGGCCTGGACCTGGAGCTGGAAGTTTAAAACACAGCGAGACGAGACGAGGTTTTATCCAATACCGGTGCCAAACCAGTACTTTTGAAACGGTGCTGGTGCTTAAAGAATGGAGAACACAAAATTGGTCCAAAAACCTCTCATGTTCAGCTGTTTTTTTGTAAAAAGATAACAATGTTAGTCTTTTCTGCAGCTATGGGGCATATATGGTATCACTCTTGGCTGGAAGCAGCTTAAACAATGGAAAAAACACAAACTTTGTCCAAAAACCTCTCATGTTTAACTGTTTTCCACTTTTTCTTTGGTCATTTTAGCCTTTTTGTCCAGGGTGAAGGGAGTATCTGCCATCAAACAAGAAGACAGCCGCATGTAGCTATGATGATGTTTGCTAGTTCACCTTACATGCATTAATGTAATAACGTGGTTAGCCTACTCAACGTAAATTACACACGAACAACATTAAGCTACTCACGCAGAGAAGAACGGCTGCTGCTGCATCATCATCCTCATCATTTCTGCTACACTGGCAGGGCTAGGGGCCAGGACTCTCCTCTTCGGGTTTTTGGGGGATGTTGCTAACTCCGGGTCCGATAACAGGCACCACACCCGCAGTAGATGTGCTCGGTGTGAGGTCTCGCAGCAAGCTATCAAATACGGCGCATTTCTCGGCTTTTAAAAACAACGCTATGCGTCGCCAGGTGTTTCATCGGATTTGAGGTGTTACCTCCTTTGACAGTATCACAGTATCACCTTAAAGCACTTGTTGCAGCTGCTGAGTTTGCATCTTTTGCTGTGAAGTACAGCCAGACTTTTGACCGCTTCGCCTTGGGCATTTTTAATCTGTAGCTCTGCTCTAAAAGAACGTACGTACCTGGACCCGCCTACTATCCTCGGAAACATAAAATGATTGGCTAGAATCTAAAGTGTATCACATCTCAGGGAAAAAAAGCACCGAAATGTGCGCTGCTTCTCGGTCTGGTTACTACCGTTTATGTCAAAACTGGTGCCATCATGGCACCGGATACCGGTACCCATCCCTATCCTGCACATCATGCTCGTGTTCAACAAAAGTGCAGTTACATCAGACAGTTACACAACTCAAGGAAAGACATCAGAAGATGCATTTCGTCAGTAGACGTCAGTGTCTAAATTTATTCATTTAAACGACAAACTTGAGCCACTGTAACCGAGACACAATTTCAAAGCTAATCAGCAGAACTATAAATATTACTCCCACAACTTATTCATCTGTTTAAAAAATAGAAAAGCACTTCATAACTCTTAGTTTAGAATAACCAACTAAGCGAATTAGAGATAATGTAGTAGACGTGAGAAACAGGCTATAGAAGCAGTTTTTAAATCTAAATTCATTTATATTTTCAATCACAAATGTCCACGACTAGATCTAAATCTAGACACGAGGCTGCACTGAATAACATCTCTCCCTCTTTTTTGTTTTTTTTTGCATTTTCTCAGCTCTTTTCACACATTTCCCTGTTTGACATTCTGTCTGTTTGCATGAGAAAGAATTACAAAACTCATGAATAAGTTATGAACAAAACGCCTTTAAATGCGAGGCACGCTCAATGCATTTCACAAGAAAGTGCACAGCGCGTGACAAATGATTATTTTCTGACTTTTTGTGCTTAAAACGAAACTGACGTTTCTGTCAAACAACACGCCGACTACTTCGACGAAGTGTATTCGAGTCTCTTCTCGTGCCAGAGGACTGTCTGATTAGTCAATAAAAACACAAAGTTTGTCCTTTAACGGATAATCGTCACGCTGAAACCTTGACGACAGAAACACATCTTGAAAACGGAGTTTAATGAAACAGTGCTGGTTGGAAAAGAACACGTCCAAGGCCCCGAGTCACTCGAGAAAAGGTCATTTTTCTCTTTCCTCTTTGCACCTTTTTGTCAAAGAGGTAGCAGACGACGTGTTTTATGTGTTACATCTCAGCCTGCTGTCAGTGATGGGCAGATAGCACAGATGCCACATATGGTTGGATGTGCGTTCATGCTTGGAATGACTCAGACCAGCTTCAATTTCACACAGTGTCTGGTTTCTCTGTCGCAGCCTCCCTGTCTCCTCTCACCGTTCGTTTCTTTTTTCCTCCTCGGCCCCTCGGAAGGATAAATTACAAATGATAAAAGTGTGTTTTGCAGCCGATCTCCCTAACACAATGCTGACGCCTCCAGTAATGAGGTCATTATTATGCATATCGCAGATATCAAGAGGAATGAGCTTAAGAGCTTACACATTTAATTGATTAAGACAAGCAGGCAGCCATGTTATTTGTAACAAAGACAGCTGGGGTTTTATTTTTCGAAGGTCATGATTTCTGAACAACATATCTAACAAGTTCTAATAAAATATTGCTCTCTTTTGGCTGGATAACTAAACGAGTGTCATACTGAGGTTATTTCCTGATGAGAAACCATCTGTTTGGTTTTTATAACGGCCAGCCTTTCTGGGCAGCTGTGATTGACACCAATCAGTGTCTTTATAGCACATAGCTGTGATTATGAAGGTTGGTGGTTTAAAATCTAAACTAGTGTAATAATCCTTAAAATTCAATAAAAATTCAAACCTCTGGTGTTTAACATCTTTCATGATGGCCATCATTCTCCCCCTGAAGGAAGGGAGCATGTAATCGACTGTTTGTTAGGAGTCCACAAATTTCAAGATGTACTTTTCAAATTTTGTGTGATGGTGGAGACCAGTAACAGTTCGAGCTGACTGGATAAAGGCCACGTCAAGTGTGAAAAGCAGTAAAAACTTTATATTAGCCACATTTTTCAATGGATTGTCTTCAAGCTTGACCTTGGGTTAGGTTAGCATTTGGCCTTCTTTGTTAAATGGACTGAGGCACTCAGATAGCTTTATACAACATGCCACATTCACTATTTTCTATGCATTTAAGTGCTTGCACACTCCGATGGATGCATCGGAAAGCAACTTGGGGTTAGTATCGTGCATATTTGGCAGACTGGAGGAGCCAGGAATCAAACCACCAGCCTTGAAATCAGCAGAGTACCTGCTCTACCTCCTGAGCTACAGCCAGCCCCACTGTTAGTGCTCAAGGTCAAAGTTAATCTTGGGAAGCTCAGGAGGTAGAGCAGGTCACCTACTGATCGGAAGGTTGGTGGTTTGATCCCCAGCTCCTCCAGTCTGCATGCCAAGTATCCTCGGGCAAGGTACTAACCCCAAGTTGCTCTCTGATGTGTCCATCGGAGTATGAATGTGTGTGAATGTTGTTAGAAAAAGCACTTTAGTGTTTAGTGTCAGTGCTTGTGAGAATGGGTGTGATTGGGTGAATGTGGCATGTTGTATACAGCGCTTTGAGCACTCCAGGAGAGTAGAAAAGCGCTATATAAGAATCAGTCCATTTACCAAAACAAAGTCAAGAATCAATACTGAGTAGTACATTATGGAGAGAGCATGAATATATCTTAAAATCTCAGTTTTTACAGCCTGTAGAACCAAAGATGTCATCCAGTTCTGCTCTAATCATATGGGTAATATAAGATAATAACATACGTCATGCATGAAGGCCATAGGTCAAAGGTCAAACATAAGCATGTTGTATTAAAAGCAGGCTGACATTAGCGTGTGGTAATAAAAATGACATAAAACATGAAAGTTTTAATATAACTCTTGCCCTCCTTTGGGAACTGCTCTCTGAGTGCTTTTGTTTTTGTTTGAGTTTTCTTCTTTTTTTTAATACAGTATTCATGAATATCTGAATTAATTTTGGGAGCTTTGTATTTGAGAGCTGGACGCTCAAGACTTAAACTCGAGAGTTTAATTTGAGCTTAATGAGACTGGTTTACTTGAGACTAAAATCTGAACACAAGACTGTGATCGTGTCGTGTTTTTAACAGATTAAAAACAAGTAACCGTAAATAAGCAAGAGCGACGTCCTTAGAGCTTTGAGGCTTTTATGTTTAAAGATTTACCTGCAGCTGTTTCTACACAGTATTAATAGAGATCTGAAAGCTAAGACAGATGTAAGTGCAAATGACATCAGAACTTTCTCAGGGACTTATATGAATAGAATATGAATTGTCTTCAAGTTTGACTTGTTTGTAAGTGATTATATCGATTTATTTATATAGAAATAATGAAAGAAATTGTTGGACTGAAGAGTTATTTTGTGAACCTGCAACTGAAAACTTAGCTGGACTTGGATATCTTGTTCACGACAACATGGCGCTAAACCAACTAGTGTGTTGTGCATTTAGACTAAACAGCCGTTGTACAGCTGTTTGCACAATGAAGGTGCGAAAGTAAAGAAAACAATATACAAGAAAAGAAGAAGATAAACAATATAAGAACACTGTGTGCAGTGTATACAGGATGTTTGGGTTACAGGAAGCGTTGTGGGGGTGTGTACAAGGACATCGTAATATAATATAATAAATGATAAATAAGGGTGGAAGTGCTGTAGTTGTTAAGGATAAATTAAGGGATGAAATTGCACATCTGCCGAAATATTGCACAGGAACAAAATATTGCAGGAAATGGCAGCAAAATAATAAATAGCAAACAAATGCTGATGTCATTCGTTTCACACCTGTAGTTGATGTATCAGTTGATCAGTTTGCAAACTTGTAGCCTTCTTCTGTTTCTTTCTTTTCTCTTTTCTTTTTGTACACAGAGAAAATTCTAACATTCATATTAATACGTGTTCGCACTTTGTGGACTCTGCGTGTTTCTGGTATTCTGCTACATCCCAGAATGCCATGGGAAGCCGTTTAGCTCAAACCTGCTAGTTGAGTTGGCTTGAGGTTGAATTACATTCTCGCCATGAACAAACTGCTCCGGAGTTTGTTTAGAATCAGACGAACCATTAGAGAGCTTTCTTTTCAGTTATCTCCAGCCTGAGTGTAGAAGTGTGAAACCTTTCCTGGACCACAGTCGGCTACGAATAGCCCCGAGCCTTGGAATAGAGCTGATCTCAGTCTATAAGAAACTGAACCATGATTCTTATCAATTCTAGTGTGAAAACATTTAAATCAATGACAAAAAATGATTTTTCAGTTATTTTTCACAAGAGAGGACTTATGAAAATATGGCAACCAATTGGTGTGAGATCCAGCCAAAGTATCACCTGGACATAAATCAAGACGATATCTTACAATTCGTAGGGCAAGAATTCCTCTGAAACCTTTGCAAAAATGTTTTTTTTTAGTGGACAGGTCTTTCTTTACCTTTCGCTTGACTGATTGGAAATTCAGGACACTGCCAGTGTGGTCTAACCTCGTGGCCTCTGGTCCCATCCCACTACTTTTCCCCACTGAGATCATTTGAGAGCTGCCACTCCACACAGCAGCAATAACCTCCTCCAGAGGTTCATCACCTCACCTCGCCACAAAACCTTCAATCAACAAGAGACCGACCTTAGAGCAGTCTCTGTTTTTACTGGGCTGACAACTCAATTAAATGCTCGCGCCGGGACTTTAACAGAAAGCGCGGTCTGTCGCTGAGGTCATTTGGACACCTTTTGTCACATACGGTGGCCGGAGTTGCTCGGCTACAAACGCTTGTACCGTCCGATAATGTAGTCTTCAGTTAACCGCTCCGTGATCTTTGTGCTTCATAAATCAACACGCCGTCATTTTGATTTTGGTGTCACAAATCTGCACGTTTAGATAGAGCGCATCATCATCGCATGCTTCTGACTTACTGCTGTAATTCGGGCCAGTTTGCTCCTCTGTTGCATTTCTCAGTTGAAATAAAGAGTTCTACAACTTGTATCACTATACTGTGCATAAACATAGAAAAATAGAACAGCAGTCTAAATTTAAGAAGTGGACTGTTTCTCCTGTACAGTTGTTTCATATGCACACCGTCCTCCAACTAAACTCGTGTTCCCGAAACCTCATAAAAGAAAGAAAAAGTCTACATTGGACGGTATGTGGGCCACACAAACTCTCTGTTTGGGTTAGGCAAGGAAACCCTCAGTGTGGCCTAACACATACACAAATTTAAAGTGTACCTTTCTATCTAAAGGTGAAAAACCAGTGTGAATTTTACATACACTTTGCGTGTCATCTAAAATAGATCATAATAACAGCTTGCACAACCAGCCGGTGGGCTTTTACTTACACGGAGCGTTTGATGTTGGTATAAAAGTTCTGTGATCAACAGGAACCTAAAGGTTTGATTCACTAAAGATAAATCTTTCATCTCAGAGTGAAGCCTTTGTGTTATTAAAACTTCAAAAATGCAGAAAAGCTGCTGTGGGATCTGTGGTGACACTTACCTCCAGTTTGACACCATAAATATGGTATCACCTGAGACCTGATGCTGTGCAGGTTTAAAATGTAAGCAGAACACTGAGTATTCGGGATTTAGTGCTTTTTCTTCCTGGAAAAAATAACCTTAAAGAGCAGCCAGCATGAGCATAAGAGAATAATTAAACTTTTCTCAAGTTTTAAAAGACAAACTGCGATTGTTTCCACTGGTCGTTCCTTAGTTAAGAGCATCCTCGTCTGTTGTTTGCCTGTGAATGCTGGGGTTAGACAATCTGTACATAATCCTGATGTCAGTCTTTCTGAATGCTGACAGGCTTGGCTGCTGTGCACAGATGGTGTTTCCTCTCTGACACCATCAGGGATCCTTGTTGGCATGAAAAATGGCTTTGTTTGCGAGAGTTTCACAACAGCTACAAACACATTCACCTTCAAATTCAGTCCAAAACATTAAAGCAACAGTAAATATATTAAACACTATAAAATTGAACTTCCTGTTGCTTAAAATCTCTATAAACAGTTTGGCAGCTGTTTTAAAATTAAATGCCAGATAAAGGCAACTTCATATGAATTACAAAACATGATATCTTATGATGTATAACCATTCATTTAACTAAAATGAAGCCAAAATACAAAAACAGTCCCGTCAACAACTACAAAGACCATCAGTGTGTTTATAGGAGTTATAAGGGTAAGTAACAGAGAGGATAATCACACGCACTCTTAACTGATCACTAAGTTTTAGCATTAGCGCTATAAAAGCAGAAGTGTTGACAGTTTGCTGTCCTGAGGCATTCAAGTGTGTAATCACAAGACCAAGGAGGAAAGGCATTAGCAAGGATCTTAAAAAAAGACAGAAAATGATCAGAAAATGATCAGTCTGGGAAGAATCTTAAGGCCATCAGCTACTCTGAGAAAGTGGAAAACAAAAGCTGCCAGCCTTCTCAGGACGCTCCAGTAAATTCACCCCACCGTCAAACGGTGCTGTGCTCAGTTAGCATGTTAAATGTTACAGTTCACAACAGTCTTCTGTCTGAGAAGAACATGGCAGCATGGCTTAGATCTGCAAAGCTGCATCTGAACAAACCACAAAGCCTCAATAATGTCCTTTGAATAGACACGGTCAGCGTAGAGATGAATGGCCACAATGCAAAGCACCAAGTCTGGAAAAAACATTCACCATTTTCGCTTCGTACCGACTGTCAGCAGAGTGGAGGAGGGCGGATTTTTGGGTTGTTTTTTTTTTTTGCACAAACAGGAATTTGGCACCTTGTAGTTACCAAGTTTACCATGAAATCCTCTGTGTACCAAAACATTCTAGAGTCAGACGTGAGGCCATCTGTCCAACAGCAAAATCTTGGACCAGTTTGGGTCATATAAGAGGGCAATGAGTTTGTGGTACTGTGGTGGCACCATGAGAGAGCTGTGCATGAATGAATGCTGCAGATTTCAATGAACTGAAAGGATGCAGTAAAGAGCTGTGTGCTAACATTCCTCCACAACAAGTGAGAAACTGATAAAGTCTCAAAATCACTACCAGCATTGATAATAATATATCAATTTCAAACAGCACAAAATTATTGCTGCTAAAACTGGTTCTACAAGCTAATGTGTGTTTCACACATTGAACCAAATGATGCTTTCTTATGTCCTGAGCAGAGTAATCCGATTACTTTTTTCAAGTAACGAGTAAAGTAAGGGATTACTATTGCAAAAACAGTAATTCGATTACCGTTACTTTCCCGTAGGAACGCTGCGTTACTGCGTTACTAAAACCGTGATTTTTTTATGAGTATGTCTCATGACAGTGACGTAAGCGAGTGCGACGTTCGTGACAACAGCTGTGTGCAGATCAACAATGGATCATATATCGAGTGCAGAAAGAGTATGAGCGTGCAGCGTTTAAAGCGTGGAAGTACTGACCTTACTTTGAGTTTGATTCCATAAAAAGTGACAAAAACATTAGTGTCCGTTGTGCGTGGGAAGAAAACTTCTTTTTACAGCGAAAAAAACCCTAAACTTCCAAACAAGCACCGAGTAGCTACGACGTAATGGGAAACTCACAGAGAAACTCGCGGATTCTTCCACTGACCGCTGCACACCTGCACCAGGGTAAACCTCCGCCTACCCCACTCCTGCTTTACAGGTGAAAATAGAGCAACAGGACCAACAGGTCTTTGACTTTATTTATTTTCTGCTGTGTTTTACTTGCATCTATTTGAAAGACTGAGTGTAAACACAAAAACTATTTTATTTTATGTGCTGGAATGTGCAGAAAATAGGTTTAAATGTTAAACTAATTTCTTCCAGTCAGAGAATGTTGCAGATAATAAAATTTTTGTTTGATGCATAAAGTTAAAAGATTGAAACTAATAAAACAAGTTTTAAAAAGAGACTTTTCCATTTGATTACATTTTGTATGATGGGTTATGCAGAAAAAGTAGAATTGGGCTGAAAGATCTATCACTTTATCACCTATTCAGGTTGTAAATCGTGTTTTTAAAAAGTAACTAAGTAACTAAGTAATTAATTACTTTTGAAAATAAGTAATCAGTAAAGTAACGGGATTACTTTTTGGGGGAAGTACTCAGTAATTAGTTACTGATTACTTTTTTCAAGTAACTTGACCAACACTGTTACTGAGACATGAAACTTGACAGAGGGTCTACTTTTTTGTGCGAGTGCAGCATGATTGCTTCCAGTGTCCATGTGAGGACACAACGTGACACCAAGTGACGCAAACAGAGACTAATGTGTCTGTTTAAATATTTTAACTCAATCTCCTTTCTGGGTTTTCACTGTTTGGGTTTTTAAATTTAAGTGTTACTATTTTAAAGCAAGGCTGCTTCCCAGCATGACAATCAAGATAACGACTTTGGATTCTGATGATTATTAGCAGAGTTTGTTTTTCCAGCGTTGAACAGGTTGTTGTTGCCAAAGACAGTTCGGGATCATTTTTTCTTATTATTTTTATTACCAGAAAGTCTTTGTCATTTCCTGCTGTTGCTTGTAAATCATGTCCATCCAGGTTACAAGCCAACAGTGGACCTGTGGTATTTGTATATGTGTATACATCCTACTTGTGGTATTTTGTCAGGCTAATAACTTTTTCAGTAATATAGTAAATTACATATTGAAAAAGGAGCACTATAATGCATGTGTTTTGATTCCCACAGCCTCAGTGTAATTATTTTCTTCCCCAGGTATATTACAAAGAGCTCTCTGCGGAGAGTGATGAAGGTTTTATGTGACCAGCAGCTACATGTGCGGCGCTTGCACTCGATCATCAGAAATGTTCTGTGAATTAATGTGCAGGTGATTTTTATGTTGGGCACATTGATCTGTTTTCTTTTCAGCAGAAGTGAACCACACACTAAGCACGTCATGAGAAAATAATAAAGCTAATATCGGTGGCGATGTTAGGAGGATGACACTGGCTTCTCTCTCAGCCTGAACTCTGGCGGTATGGCAGCAGATACTTGGGTCTCGCTTGCCAGATGGCAGAAGGGTGAACAGGCTGTGGCTCGGGTGGGTATTAACTTCTAGTATCCTTTGGGCTCTTCCTCACCTCTGCGATTTATCAGCGTTAAGACTCTGCTGCATCAGTGCTTGGCTCAGACAGGACATATGATTGTAATTCACTGCATAAATCAGTCATCAGCTGCAGGTTTCTAATTGTTCCTCGCGTCCCTTCAAAGTAAGACAAAAACACAAGTGAGGGAACTGTGGAGCAGGAGATTTTACACAGTGGTGCTGATGCTGTGAAGATGAAGCTGCCAATTTACTAGTTAAACTATGTTTCTGCTCTCGCCGATGGTCACAGGCTGTGGTTAGTGACCTAAAAAATTACATTGTGGAAATTAGTTTCTTCCGAAGGATGTTTGGGCTTACCCTCAAAGACCTTCAAAGGATGAGGAGGCTCAGTGATTTAGGAAAGGCTGAGAGGAGAGCAGCTCCTCCTCGGCATCAAACGCACTGAGATGAAGTGATTTGAGGTTCTTGATCCCTCCAGGTGAGGCTGGTGTTGTGTAGCTTGGGAACTCCTGAAAGAGTTGGAGGCAATGGTTGGAGAGACGGCTTCTCCACTTAGGCAAAAGCCTGATAAGCAGAAGATGGATGGATGTGCAGCCACAACAGAAAACCTGGCAAAATATATATTTATGATCCTAGTAACACCCCCTCAGGACCTACACAATCTACCTTCTCGTATTAACTACAAATGCATCTTTGATTATCACCATAAGGCCACTCTATAACCGCGTTTAATGATAGAATTTATTGTATCTCATTTAAAAATCCAAAATCTGCATTAAATTATTTTTAAAAGTGCTACTTTTATGAGTATTAACAAACGTAATATTCAAATAACATTAAAAGATATAGAAATATAGGGATAAGGCTGGTCAATCCAAGACTAGCTCACTTCAAAAACACGAGAGACATTCAGTCACTGCACTAAAAATGACGAATACTAAACGCACGTAAAAGCCAAGCATGCAAATAAGAAGCAAGACAAACTGAAAGCCACTTATGATAATGCGCTTGAGATTTAAAGTAACTGCACCCACCTTTAGGAGGATTCGCTGTAATCCAATCCAACACTTAAGGTAAAATCCTTCCTGGAATAAATTAATTTATTACTATTTATCAAAGACTTCAATAAAAACATGCAGATGTACAATAAAAGTGTAAAAACATCAGGATTCTGTGAAATTGCATTGTTACTGCTGCTTTCTGGTTTCACCTCACAACAGTTTGTCTGTGAAGGTTCTCAGTCATCCAGGTCATTGTAGTCTAAGGAGCTTGGAAAGAAAAGCGTCTGGACTTCTTTAAGTTACTTGAAGACGTTTCACCTTCATCCGAGAAGCTTCTTCAGTTCTAAGGTTAAATGGTGGAGAGTCCCAGATTTAAACCTAGTGGGAGTTTCCCCCCACAGAGGGACAAAAGGACCCCCTGATGATCCTCTAATCACCCGAGTCAAGGTGTGAAACTGGGTGTAGGTCCCAATCAGCCAGGGTTTCGGGTGAGCTCGTTGTGAAACCCTGGCCCCACCCTATCAGGGCCCAGGATGTGAGTGGGCGTTAAGGCGTCTGGGGAGGGATCTCAAAACTGGATTATAGATGGCAGAAAGTTGGTGTCGTAAACCACCGCCTCTGTTCAAAGATGGTCGCTCACAGTGGACATAGATGGCTTCTTTCACTCCTCTTTTTTTAGTGAGTGATGTTTTATTGATTAGCATTCAAATATCTCAGTGAAGACAGAACAAAGATTTACCACAA
The DNA here is from genome assembly GCF_963576455.1 of Neolamprologus multifasciatus. Taxonomy (NCBI): domain Eukaryota; kingdom Metazoa; phylum Chordata; class Actinopteri; order Cichliformes; family Cichlidae; genus Neolamprologus; species Neolamprologus multifasciatus. The sequence continues at coordinate 3,472,959 of NC_140442.1, read as the reverse complement.
AGCAAGAAAGCACGAGACAAGGCTAATCAAAAGGTATTGGCTGAAGCATTTGCTTATTACGCCAACCCTTTTAACAAAAGATCTTTTTGCATGCAGCTCCTGTACACAGGGCTCGAAGCAAATAATAAAACAAAGCAAAAACAAACAAACAAACAAGAAAAAAAAAACTTTCCACCTTAGATAAGTAACTACATCAAAGCAAAAGAATCGAGAGTTGGTTTTTTGTTGTTGTTTTTTTTGCTCTTTTCATTCTTGATTTATATATTTTTCTAATACTCTATTTTTAAACATATCTTTAAACAAGGAAAATGAACTACACCTTTTTAAATCACTGTCATAACTATTCCACAGGTTAACTCCTCTAACAGAAACACATCTCTGCTTTATATTTGTCCTTATCTTGTTTTTTTTAAAGAAATCTGTTCCCCTTAAGTCATATTGACTCTCTCTGACTTTGAACAGCTTCTGAGTCCTGCGGCAAAGCAAGTTATTTTGTGCTTTATACATTATCTGTGCCATTTTATATTCAACTAAATCATAAAATTTCAGGGTATTCAGATTAATAAACAAAAGGTTAGTTGGTTCTATATAGTTTGATTGGTTTATAATTCTTATAGCTCTTTTTTGTAACTTGAAAATAGGAAGAGTGTTCGTTTTATATGCATTACCCCATATCTCCAGACAGTAAGTCTTTCAAACCATCTGTCCTCTCTGTCCAAAATGTGAACATTGGCATCCTCGAAAGAGTGACCTTTGACCTTAAGTTGCAGATGGACTGCTGAGTCTTGACTCAGGAACTCGCATGATAAGGTGGGGCCAGGTTTCACAATGAACTCACCCGAAACTCTGGCTGATTGGGACCCACACCCAGTTTCACACCTTGATTCAGGCGATTAGAGGATCATCAGGGGGTCCTTTTGTCCCTCTGTGGGGGGAAACTCCCACTAGGTTTAAATCTGGGACTCTCCACCATTTGACCTTAGAACTGAAGAAGCTTCTCAGATGAGAGGTGAAACGTCTTTAAGCAACTTAAAGAAGTCCAGACGCTTTTCTTTGCAAGCTCCTTACAACAGTTTGTTTCACCAGCAGTATTAATCATGCAGTCTTTAAACAAAGGTACACCTCCACAAACACCCCGAGCCCGTATCCACTGGAGCTGGTGACCTTTCTGTGGGGTTTGCCACAAACAAGGCAGCCTTCACCTGTTTAGACCCGAGAGATGTTTTCAGTGGAAGACGAAGTTCCAGATTTGGTCAACAGATATTTAAGACTGACGGTTTAACATCCTCCATGTTCCTGCCGCTTAGAGCTGGATGGATCTACATGTTCATGACTTTATCTCACATTCATCACTTAATATTCGCAGAAAACTAAACAAAATCTCTCTAAAGGCATCACCCTGCACTAAATCTTCTTCATATTTCTCGTGTTGACTCTTCAGAGGCTTAACAAGACACCGTGTCATTAATACGAAATGAGATGTATTCACTGAACACAGATCTTCAGTATAAAACTACGTCGAGACAGTGCAGACAGTCCTGAAACACTCCTCCATTAATTCTTTAAAAGCTTCCTTTTGATAAAACGCACATGAACATTTAATAAAACTGCGTACTCCATGTATCACACGCAGTGAGATCAGTTCCTTTCTTCCTACTAAACCTCTCAGTCGTACAGCAGCCTCTTTAAATATTCACAAAATATCATCTTCCTGCCCCAAGATGTACATTTTCATCAAAAACTGTGACTAAATATAAATAAATATTCTACATTTCTAATATTTGTCGTGATCCACCGAGGCTCAGGAAAATGATATTAACTGAGCAGTCAGCGGGGATATGAAAAGTCGCATCTTTGACGAGTTCATTAGATTTCAGAGAAATGCAACGGAGGAAAACGCTGATAAAGAGCTGCTGTATGTGCAGCTAACAAAACAAAATGGGCACGGAGTGATTAAAACACATCTGAAGAGGGATTAGAGAGGTTAACAAATGCTTTATTGGCTCTTACAAGATCAATGAAACACTTCGTTTTGTGTCGGAGACTCACGACAGGAAAAATGTCCTCCAGGTGTTAATATAACCGTCTTTCTCTCACATCAAACCTTTGCAGTCGCTCTTCGTTTCTACTCGGTTTACCGATGGCTTTGATGTCCCTTTGTGATGATTTAACTTAATTGTGATGATTCACTAACTGGCAGCTTACACGAGCAGCTATTGTGGCAATTGAAATGTCACCGGGAGAGAAAAAGCTTAAGAATACAGACGTAGATCAGAGAGAGAGATCGGAGCGGAAGTGAAATTCACCCCGAGAGGCGGCATATTTAATGCTTGACCTCATTATGGAGATCGAGCAGAGAGGTGCGTCTCTGCTTTATTGGCCTTTGCACTGACGATGTTCATTTCAGAAAATTACACGATTTTTGGCTGGAATCGGTGGCCTACTTTCTGCTATGATAAGCACTCTGTCGAGATCAGACACTGAATTAATAACAACCGCGCTTATTATATTGCTCTGCAATCCTCCGCTTCCTGCTATATTAAATCTCTTTTTTTTTGGTCGTATTATTTTCTGGGTTTATTTCACAATGTAGCCTTAACACAAAGGCATTGTTCAAAACACTGTAAGTCGTTCTCTAATGCACTTAATCCACCTGAGAATTTCAGGAAATGAGTCTAAAAAGTGACGGGTATTAGCTAAATATTCTCCTCTGTGCTACAGTAGCAAGAGTAAATTAGCTCTTTAAGCTTTTTAATTTGAACATGTGTTTTGTTAAAGATGCTGAATCTGCAATATGATGATTTATAGGTTTGGTCCTTAAAGACTAAATGTGCTTTATCAGCGGACAAAACAAAACAAAAGTGTGCAAAATATTTTGCTTTTTTTTTGGCTTTGTGTCACATACTTTGCCACAAGTCATTCCTACACTGTGCAGGTAAAACCACTTGGTGCATTGTTGCTTGAGAAGGAGCCACACAAGGAGAGCAAGAACATAAATAGCAAAAATATCCGTGAAAGGTTACAAACAAAAGTTAACTGGGAGAAAAATTGTTTCCCTTCAAAACATAATTGAGAAGGGAGAGCAGTTGTAAGGGAAGGTCGTTTCTTAGAAGCTGCACTAACACGACAAAACAGGACTTCAATTGATCGCTGATGGCAACACGAACCACAGCGACCTTTGATTATATGGTTACAGATCAGGACGGGCATTATATTACATGCCTTAAGTTAAGTGTGCGCAGTTCTCGTGCTTATTTAGATGTTACAATGATTAAAATTCACTTCTTAAATTACCAAACGGTTGTTTTCTGATTATGATTAAAGCATATCTGCTTAATGAGACACATACAAATGATAACGTGGTTTAATGAGTGAAGCTTATCTCGCTCCACTCACTTCTTTGCACACTAACAAACTGCTGTGAAAACACAGTAATGCACAGTTGTTTGTAAATGCTGTGGAATATTATAAATGCTGATGCCTTTCAGGGAAAACAAATTATCAGCAATCCACTCTGCGTTTTTATAATTGGCTATTCTCCAGTGACACTTTGATTACTGTGGTTTCCATTGTCTGCGTGACTGAGAACGGCGTAAAGATTTCACTGGCAAAGGGCCGTCGTGGCCAAGACTGCTGTAGCTAATAAACTGTTTATGGGGAATACAGTAGCAACACTAAAATAGCAATAATACAGCAAACAAACATGACCGCTGTTTTATTTTTGCATGAAGGAAAATGACATCACAACTGTTATTAATAAAATTTACAGCTTCAATTCTCATTTTAGTGGTTTAATATTGTAGCTGGGAAAAAATGAGTTGATTTATTTAATGCAATAAACTTTACAGTCAAAGAAAAAAAGATAAGTTAAATGTCTTTGCCATCATTTGTGCATCCAGTTCACAGAAAAAGTTTGTCTTGTTTTAATATCCTTTATATGCTTTTATTTTTGTGTGTGCTGCAGGTAAGTCTGGGGCACAAAACCTAAAATAACGAACTCTAAAAAGCTCCACAGAGCTGAAGGGAAGTGCAGGCTTGAGTAATAATCAGGGTTTTAATAGTTTTGCAATTTTCATTAGTTTTTATTTTTATTTAGTTTTGACTTCAGATTTTCAATTTTATATCAGTTTTAATTAGTTTTTACCAATTGTTTGCTAGTTTAGTTTAGTTTTTATTTTTTTGAAAATCCTTAGTTTCAGTTTAGTTTTGATTAGTTTCAGTTATCCTTGGGTATGTTGCTATTCCAGCTACCATACTGCACCCTGGACAGGTCGCCTGTCTGTCGCAGGGCTAACACGCAGAGACAGACAACTCACATTCCCACCTATGGGTTCTTTAAATAAATAAATAAAGGCAGATGAACAACCATTGATACCAGGCAACTATAAAATGTATATCTTGGCCCCAATGAGACTATTAACTCTCGCAGCACCGGGTGTTCGTAATTTTGGTTCAAGTGAATTGATAAACTTTTTGAAGGTAATTGACTCACACAGTTGTGTAGATATCCCCGTCCTGTTGTCTCGGGATGCATCACGCTGCCTTGCCTGGGGTTAGCTTCTGTTTTCTGGGGATGAGGGTTGAGTGTGCTCCCTTAACTTCTCAAGCTAAGCTAGGTTAGCCTTCTTGTGTGAGCTTTTCAAGTGCACTTTAAGGTTTGTGGGATTTTTTTCCCTTTAGAAATGTCCCTCATAATTTGTCTGTTTCCACTACAAGACACTTGCTTTATCCAAAACACAGTCATATTCAAAGTAATCCCTAATTGGACTCTGGCGCTTTCTCCTGACTTTTCCTGACATGATTCTGCGCGTGGACGGAGCAGCAACACAGACGACTCGACTAACGTACTGCCACCTGCTGGCATAATGAGACACAGCAAGAAAAAAATCTGGAAACTAAACTTCATTTTCACCCTTGACTATTGTATGACACGCACACATCAATGAAAACTAAACACATTTTTGCTATAAATTCAGTTAATTTTAGTTAGTTTTGTGAACACTCATTCCAGTTTTAGTTAGTTTTCCTTTTTTTGTTTTTATTTTTATTTCTGTTAACGAAAATGTTTTTTCACTTCTAGTTTTCGTTATTTCGTTAGTTTTCGTTAACGATAATAACCTTGGTAATAATTGAGGATTTGTCATCTGAAAATATTTTAACTAATATTTAATTAATTTAATTTAAATGCTTCTTTTACAGATTGCATGCTCGGCTATTTTTTATTTATTTATTTATTTATTTATTTATTTAGGACAGTGCATGTTAATGAACATAAATGTAAAAAAAAAAATTACATGAATGTAAACATACCAGATTATAGCCAAGGGCTAATTTCCATCTGTTGTCCTTAAGCATAAAAAATAGACATAATAATTCATAAAAATTCATCATTCATTCATCATAAAAACTCCATCACCAAACTTACACATACACACCATTCTGTTCCCAAATAAAACATTAAAACTATACAACTCATACATGATCACACACTCGATTTTGTAGCCATGGCGACTCTTTTTTCGTAACTGCCTTTGCCTGTAGTGTGCAGCACTGGAGGAGGAGGTTTGATATGACCGCACACAGTGTGATACGGACGCGAGCTTTAAACTCTGCGTGCATGCTAATGCCCCAGCCCGGCTGGAGACGCAGGGTGGCCCCGAGGCGTTCTGTCAGTCTGTCAGCTGACAAGCTGGATTCTTATGAAGCTGAAGGACTTAGGAGTAAAAACAAAAGTGGGGAGGTGAGCGTGGGTCCCTTAACACCACTGCAGAAAATAAAGGTTTTACGGTCAGATAGTTTTAGGTTGTTTGTGGCTGGATTTACCCGGCAGTGCAGGGAAAATCCAGGGTGAATTACTGAGCAAGACGCTGTCCTCTGCAGAGAGTCTGGCTGGCTGAAAATGTGAAAAAATACCTCTGGGTTTAATGGAAGTGGAATGAACTAGACTTTTTTTTTTTAAAGAGCCACAGACATTTGATTTAATACAATTGCAAATCTAACATTTGATTTCTAGACATGTGTATAAACGACAGGTTTATCAGAAATATGACTGATCCTAGATTTCACTCAGTGTGACAGTACCTCTGTAAACTTTCAGTAAAAACATATAAAAAGATGCTAGTGATGGACGTTTTGGAGAAATTATTTGTCAGATGGAGTCTGAGATTCCTGAAGTTCCTTCAAGAAAAGACGAAATGGATTTGACAGTTGTCATCACACACGTTGTCGACTGCAACTCGAACCAGTTAGATTTTTATTTAAATGTTAAATAATGTATGCTGAATTATCCATTAGTAATTCCTGCCTCCAGTGAACCTGTGAAAGCTTTCGAAAACTAAGAACTGCACTGATTGTAAGGCAAAGCCCAGACTGGTTGCCTGGAGCAAACAGAGGGAACGTGGCCTGAAAGAATCACGATCTATAAACCAGCACATGGTGTCACATAGCTAATGAACTGCAACAGAACTTAAAGACTGTAGTTTTAACTTTGGATGTGTTCGTGCTGAGAAAAGTCTTTTTAAAAACAAAGATTTAAAGATTTAAAAATAAAAACACAACCAGAAGAGCATGATAGGTTTCTGCAGAAAGATGCTGGGACAACACGTTCTCACTCCCAAAGCGTAACATTTTACGCTAGGTGACAAATCGTCAACATATTACGTTTTCGGCTACCCACCACGTTCCTAAATGACGACCTTGGAAAAATGAGAACCATATGGACTCAATCTACACATGTTCGCTCTTTTCCTTCAAATCGCTTAGAAACACGCTATTTAACATCATTAAAGTCCTGGTTAAGCTCAGGAAAAAGGTTATGGTTAGGGCTAGGGATAAGGTTAGGTTTAGGGCTGGAATACAGGGCTGGAACGTCTATTACCGCGGGAGCGTCATTGCACTGGATTTTGGCCATAACCCGCCGCGTACCATAAGAACGCCGAAGGTCTCCTTTTGCGTTCCTCAGGAGCGCCACGGGACGTGACAAAACGTCGGCATGTTACGCCTCGGGAGTGAGAACGGTCTGGCTGGGACCATCACTCAGTCATGCTTTTATTCACTCCACTCAGGTGTAGGGATGGGTACCGGTATCCGGTGCCATGATGGCACCGGTTCTGATATAAACAGTAGTAACCAGACCGAAAAGCAGCGCACATTTCGGTGCTTTATTTCGGTGCTTTTTTTTCCTGAGATGTGATACACTTTGAATTCTAGCCAATCATTTTATGTTTCCGAGGATAGTAGGCGGGTCCAGGTACGTACGTTCTTTTAGAGCAGAGCTACAGGTTAAAAATGCCCAAGGCGAAGCGGTCAAAAGTCCTGCTGTACTTCACAGCAAAAGATGCAAACTCAGCAGCTGCAACAAGTGCTTTAAGGTGATACTGTGGAAAGGAGGTAACACCTGAAATCCGATGAAACACCTGGCGACGCATAGCGTTTTTTTTTAAAAGCCGAAAAATGCGCCGTATTTGATAGCTTGCTGCGAGACCTCACACCGAGCGCATCTACTGCAGGTGTGGTGCCTGTTATCGGACGAAGAGTTAGCAACATCCCCCAAAAAGCTGAAGAGGAGAGTCCTGGCCCCTAGCCCTGCCAGTGTAGCAGAAATGATGAGGATGATGATGCAGCAGCAGCCGTTCTTCTCTGCGTGAGTAGCTTAATGTTGTTCGTGTGTAATTTACGTTGAGTAGGCTAACCACGTTATTACATTAATGCATGTAAGGTGAACTAGCAAACACCATCATAGCTACATGCGGCTGTCTTCTTGTTTGATGGCAGATACTCCCTTCACCCTGGACAAAAAGGCTAAAATGACCAAATAAAAAGTGGGAAACAGTTAAACATGAGAGGTTTTTGGACAAAGTTTTTGTTTTTTCCATTGTTAAAGCACTGCTTCCAGCCAAGAGTGATACCATATATGCCCCATAGCTGCAGAAAAGGCTAACATTGTTATCTTTTTACAAAAAAAAACAGCTGAACATGAGAGGTTTTTGGACCAATTTTGTGTTCTCCATTCTTTAAGCACCGGTTCGAGCACCGTTTAAGCACCGGCACCATTTCAAAAGTACCGGTTTGGCACCGGTATCAGATAAAACCTAAACGATACCCATCCCTACTCAGGTGTGACAAAATTAACCCCAATTAACCTTTAAGGCTTCTGAACTGCCACTGCACGGCTGGTAGGGGAGTGCTGACACCTGGAACAAAGAGATCATTCGTACTCAGGTCAGCTTCAATCTGCTTCCTACAATATCTCCATACAAACTTTGTGCGTTCATGTGAAGGGTCTGCCACATTTAGCGCTGGTCCCAACCAGCTGGCCTAAAGCTGAAGTAGGTTAATAATAATAATAATACATTTTATTTAAAAATAGCGCCTTTCAAAGCACCCAAGGACACTGTACAACAGATAAAAACACAAAAACTGGAAATATACACAATAATAAGAATAACAGATAAAAGTTAAGAGTAGGGATGGGTATCGTTTAGGTTTTATCTGATACCGGTGCCAAACTGGTACTTTTGAAACGGTGCCGGTGCTTAAACGGTGCTCAAACCGGTGCTTAAAGAATGGAGAACACAAAATTGGTCCAAAAACCTCTCATGTTCAGCTGTTTTTTTTGTAAAAAGATAACAATGTTAGCCTTTTCTGCAGCTATAGGGCATATATGGTATCACTCTTGGCTGGAAGCAGCTTAAACAATGGAAAAAACACAAACTTTGTCCAAAAACCTCTCATGTTTAACTGTTTTCCACTTTTTCTTTGGTCATTTTAGCCTTTTTGTCCAGGGTGAAGGGAGTATCTGCCATCAAACAAGAAGACAGCCGCATGTAACTATGATGATGTTTGCTAGTTCACCTTACATGCATTAATGTAATAATGTAGTTAGCCTACTCAATGTAAATTACACACGAACAACATTAAGCTACTCACGCAGAGAAGAACGGCTGCTGCTGCATCATCATCCTCATCATTTCTGCTACACTGGCAGGGCTAGGGGCCAGGACTCTACTCTTCAGCTTTTTGGGGGATGTTGCTAATTCTAGGTCCGATAACAGGCACCACACCCACCGTAGATGTGCTCGGTGTGAGGTCTCGCAGCAAGCTATCAAATACGGCGCATTTTTCGGCTTTTAAAAAAAACGCTATGCGTCGCCAGGTGTTTCATCGGATTTCAGGTGTTACCTCCTTTCCACAGTATCACAGTATCAGCTTAAAGCACTTGTTGCAGCTGCTGAGTTTGCATCTTTTGCTGTGAAGTACAGCCAGACTTTTGACCGCTTCGCCTCGGGCATTTTTTATCTGTAGCTCTGCTCTAAAAGAACGTACGTACCTGGACCCGCCTACTATCCTCGGAAACGTAAAATGATTGGCTAGAATTCAAAGTGTATCACATCTCAGGAAAAAAAAGCACCGAAATGTGCGCTGCTTTTCGGTCTGGTTACTACCGTTTGTGTCAGAACCGGTGCCATCATGGCATGGATACCGGTACCCATCCCTAGTTAAGAGCATACAGAAGTTTAAACATAAGCAATTTTAAACAGATGAGTTTTGAGGGTGGACTTAAAAAGAGGGAATGAACTAATATTTCTGAGGTCAGGGGGTAAGGAATTCCAAAGTCGAGGGGCGGAGCAACTAAAAGCCCCGCCCCCCATTAAAACACTGAGTCTACACGTGTGAAGGTGCCGAATCTGCTTTGTGTCGGATAAAGAAAAAACTCCACTCACGCTGTTTTCTTTGGCCACACATGGATGCAGAAACTGAGACTGAACATGCACGTTTAGGTGAAATCAAAGCGCAATCGCTTTGTCTGGTCATGAACTACGTAAACACCTTTATTGTTCTGGCGTTGTTGATAGTTTAACAGGGGTAGGAGGAAAGAAACCTGAGATTACAACCCACCCCTTCATTTTAATATTATTACCGTTACGACCCGGCTCGAAGTGACCGAACAAGAGCGGGGTGTCCCGTGACTTCCCACGCCCAAACAGACACAGCCACAGCATCGGACTTTTAACAATAGTTTATTGACAACAATGGCGCTCACGGTAGTGGGAGTGTATAATTTCGGGGTGAGCTAAGGCCAACACAACAAACAAAATTCAACCTAGGCTTCGGTTCCCCTTTGATCTGTTTAAGGAGAAGAAAAGAAAGAAATAACAGTCTGACCTCCCTGGTCTAAAAATGGCGTCCCAAAATAATCGGCAGCTCACCCCTACTTGCTCCGCACTTCACACACATGCCCGACCTTTTAACCAAATAGCTATTGCTACGGCTGCTCCGTCTCGACCTGAGGCAAGTGCACGAGAAGTCTGCCACACCCCCCGCACCGCAGCTCTTCGGTCGCCCTTTTATAGTTCACGTCCACAGCAGGAACCAGTTACATCAGGCCGTTCCTTAGGTCCACCAATCACAGCCGAGCCCCTGCACGGGTGAATTTGCATACACGCATCAAGAAACAGATAACCCACCAACACAGGCACGTAACAGCGGGGAATTTTAAAGACACAACTGGGAACTTAAGCAGTTAATTGAAGACAGAGTTAAACAAAGTAACACTATTGTTTGTTTTTCACCGTCTGAATGAGGCGCTTTTGGCAATGATTCAGGTGCTGGGCAAGAACAATTCCATTTGAAGTCTCCAATTAGTTGAATTGATTCCATGTTAAGCTCGGTCACCAGAGACGGCCGACGCAAATAGAAAATGAGGTGATTGTACCTGTAATATTTGGGTCAGTGCTGCGACTCGGAAATAAAATACATCTGCTCCATTTCCGCTTTTCTTTTTACATCTTTTTGTTGTATAATTGCCTTAATCCTTTTACTTTTTGTTTCCTCGAACTAATATTAATGCTTTCAGAGTGTGATACACGCAGAGAAGAATCAAAGGAAAGGGATAGAAAATAGCTGGTGTTGCATTGTATAATGCCGACCATTACCTGCGCCTGCAGGAGCCAAAGAGACTATCATGACTCACTTTAGATTAGACCAGGCTTCTTTCATTGTTCCCCAGGGCAACATTCATCTTGTGGCAGTCACCAAATATTGACTGTAATGGTGACAAATGTGGTCTGCATAGTACAACGCTTTACAGCTCCTGTATAAGGCGGTTCATTACTAGAATTCATTATATGTGCAGGACAGACCGGGCAATGCTGCGAAATTTGAAAGGCACCAATTTACTTTTAACAATATGCAAGGCCTCCCTAATCCCTCACTATGCACCTCATCAGTGAGCCTATGAATCTTTAACCACCTCTGCTCCTTTCATTTGTTTTAGAACACCCCAGTTGTACAAGTTGCTTCGCCGGCGGAGCTGAAATTCAAAGTAGAAGTTCTGGAGTTAATCCCCGGCTGGGTGCCGTACCTGCGCAGTCATCTGGGTCGCCGTGCGGCAGGTGACATTTCGGTCCCGATCGCTCGCAGGGCCCTCAACGCTCCCTTTCATTATCGGGAGCTCCAGTTAGCTGGATCCCGCGGTGTCTCGTGTCGGTTTATGTAACTCGTGTCCCGTCTGCGTGGACGGGCTCGCCGTACAGCGTGCTACACCCCGAGCCTCTTGCGCTGCCCTATTTAAGGGGGTATTTTAAGACTTCCCACACGGGTTCATTTGCCCTTATCTCCTTTTCAAGTTCAGCTGTTTTCCTCTTGAAGCATTCTTCAGTGTCAGACCACAGGAAGGAGCCCGAGGTAATTTACACACCATTGTTATAATGAATTAGGAGCTGCGTGTTAGAAATGGGATGGGTTTCCTGGTGTACTCCAACGAGTCATCAAACGGCAAATAGGTCATCGGGCTTGTACAGGTAAAGGTTGAGTAGGAGACTGTCGTATTGTTCAAGTAACGGAGACGGATAAGCATCGGTTTCAAACATATTGGAACTGTTTTCATTTAAATCCGGTCAGAGCTGCTGGCGTCCCAGATATGTGTACAAGGTGTCCTTTGGTGTCAGTGCTGTAAGGGATGACACCTCCAACACCTCACGTGTACACTGCATGTTTCATCCCTTGAATTCACTGGATACCCCAAAGTGTTAAATTCTGCACCTACTGTGTTCGCCTCCATCTCAGTGTCGTCTCTGTCAGCTAGTGATGTCGATACCACTGATTTCCTTTCCGATCCGATACCAAGTAAAATTCAGGGTGGTATCGACGATACTGATCCGATACTGATACTCTGTACAAAAACTTAATGTTTCATTGTATTTCGTAATACAATATATAGTTGTATTATGTAATTGTAATAATAACATAACCATATTGCTTCACAATGATTAGAAGACATCAGACAACTTGTTTTTATTGCTTAATAATGCAGAATAATCATATAGAAATTTAAAAAACCTGAAGTTGTGGCTATTTGAACACGTTGCCTGCCTGCAGCACTAAAGGACTCCGCGAGAGACGTCTGTCTCACCCTGGCAGCACCTGTCCCTCTCCTCCTCTTCAGTTCGCCTCAACATAAGCTCATCATATTCTGTGATACGATTTACTTTGAGGTGTTTGATGAGGTCAGTGCTGTTGCCACAACACCTCACTGTCTTGCCACATAGTCAAGTCAAGTCAAGTTTATTTATAAAGCACATTTAAAAACAACCAAGGCTGACCAAAGTGCTGTACAATAAAATACAAATATAAAATACAATAAAACACAAGTACATAAAACACCTCACTGATAAAACAATAAGTTAATACAGTAAGTTAAACCTTGCTAAAAGCCAATGAGAAGAGGTGAGTTTTAAGAGCAGTTTTAAAAGTTCCTAGGCTTGTGGAGAATCTGATGTGAGGAGGTAAACTGTTCCACAGTCTGGGTGCAGCCACAGCAAAAGCCCTCTCTCCCCTAGTCTTTAATCTGTACCTGGGAACATCTAAAAGCATCAGGTCTGCTGACCTCAAAGATCTCCTGGGGCGGTAAATGCTAAGAAGCTCTGCCAGGTAAGGAGGTGCAGTAACGTTAAGAACCTTAAAAACCAGCAGTAAAATTTTAAAATCGATCCTAAAAGCAACTGGGAGGCAGTGGAGAGAGCAGAGGACCGGAGTGATGTGGTCTCTCTTTTTGGAGCCGGTCAGCATGCGAGCAGCAGCGTTCTGCAGTTGGAGGCGATGCAGACAGGAACGATCTAAACCAGCATAAAGGGAATTACAGTAGTCCAGCCGTGATGTAATAAAAGCATGGACCACCCTTTCTAGATCGTTCCTGCACAGGTAGGACTTGACTTTAGCTAAAATCCGTAGATGATAAAAAGATCCCTTGACTACGGAGCTGATTTGTATCATATATATCACAAACCGCGTCTTGGCTGTTTGTGGAGGTAAAACACGTCCACACATGACTCCGTTTACACTCAGCCATTGTTGTGAGTGCGCACGCCAGGGGCTGCGACACATTTATACAGCTGTATTTCACATATGACTATGAAAGGCGTAAGAGGAAGTAGTTCCTTCCAAATTAGACGATCCGAATGATAGTTTCTTTCCACTGCATTCATTTTAATGAAAAAACTACAAATTTACCCAAGAGTAGGGATGGGTATCGTTTAGGTTTTATCCGATACCGGTGCCAAACCGGTACTTTTGAAACGGTGCCGGTGCTTAAACGGTGCCCAAACCGGTGCTTAAAGAATGGAAAACACAAAATTGGTCCAAAAACCTCTCATGTTCAGCTGTTTTTTTGTAAAAAGATAACAATGTTAGTCTTTTCTGCAGCTATGGGGCATATATGGTATCACTCTGGGCTGGAAGCAGTGCTTAAACAATGGAAAAAACACAAACTTTGTCCAAAAACCTCTCATGTTTAGCTGTTTTCCACTTTTTCTTCGGTCATTTTAGCCTTTTTGGCCAGGGTGAAGGGAGTATCTGCCATCAAACAAGAAGACAGCCGCATGTAGCTATGATGGTGTTTGCTAGTTCACCTTACATGCATTAATGTAATAACGCGGTTAGCTTACTCAACGTAAATTACACACGAACAACATTAAGCTACTCATGCAGAGAAGAACGGCTGCTGCTGCCATCATCATTTCTGCTACACTGGCAGGGCTAGGTTCATCGGATTTAAAGTGTGACCTCCTTTGACAGTATCAGCTTAAAGCACTTGTTGCAGCTGCTGAGTTTGCATCTTTTGCTGTGAAGTACAGCCAGACTTTTGACCGCTTTGCCTTGGGCATTTTTAATCTGTAGCTCTGCTCTAAAAGAACGTACGTACCTGGACCCGCCTACTATCCTCGAAACGTAAAATGATTGGCTAGAATCTAAAGTGTATCATTCCATACCAGTTGGTGGCGGTAATGCACCTTTCAGTTGTTTGCCAACCGCCAATAGAAATGTAAGGAAGAAGAAAGTGTATCACAGCTCAGGAAAAAAAAGCACCGAAATAAAGCACCGAAATAAAGCACCGAAATGCGCGCTGCTTTTCGGTCTGGTTACTACCGTTTATGTCAGAACCGGTGCCATGATGGCACTGGATACCGGTACCCATCCCTACCCAAGAGTACTAAAATATCGATATTTTAATATGAGAATCGATTCTAGAACATAAATTGCTGGTATCGGAAGAATCGATATTTCAGTATCGAGCCGCACACCACTGCTGTCAGCTTATTATTGGTCCCTCTTGCTTACTTTTTGATTTCCTTTGAACTCGTCTCCATTGTTCTCTTCCTTTAGTTCATCTGTTCGACTTGACCCTTCTCTTCCTGGTGTCTGTATTTAGTCAGCGTATTCTCCCTCAGTGTATGTCAGGTCAGAGTCTCTACTCCTTCTCCCTCCTGAATCTTCCCTGTTGTCTTTCATCCGTTTGTGTCATCTTTTTATCGCGACTCTTCAAGTCTTTGCGTACCGCAGATTTTGGGTCGTTATTTTGAACAAAGTCCTGACAGTTTTGTGCTGTGTGGATTGTGACAGCCTGGACAGGCTCGTCCCGCCGATGCCCACGATTCCCCTCGGTGGCTGTTTTTTGCTCGCTGCGATGGATCTGCAGGGAAACCTTGTTTGTCCCTGTGATGCCACTCTTTTTTTTTAAATTTATGTTTTGTTAGTTTTCTTATTTATATACAACATGTACAACAAATTCAATTTAATCACCGTGAGGGGGAAAGCAAAACCAAACCGAACAACAACAGAAGAGACAAACGGACCAAAACAAAACCAAACAAAACACAAGAACAAACAAACAAACCAAGAAATACAATGACATTATACAAAATCGGGCCTCCCATTTTGTACATATTTCAACCATTTCAACCAATATTCTTCAAATGACTCCGTCTGGCACTTTAGCCTAAAAGTTATTCTTTCCATAATAAAAATATTATATATCACATCAATCCATTCATCTATGGTAGGAATATCCTCTTTAATCCAAAGGCGAGTTATGGCCTTTTTGCAAGCTACCGACAGCACACTGAACAAATATTTATCCGCTTTGCATAGATTAAGACTCTCTAGGTTGCCTAGGCACAATAATGCAAAATGAAATTGTATTTCTTTTGGAAGATTGTTTCCATGACCTTATGTATTTCCTTCCAAAATGGAACCACACGGGGACATTCCCAAAAAAATGTGGAAATGATTTGCTGTTGCATGTCCACAATGCATGCCACTCGTTTTGTGTGGAACATGAAGACGGGGCCTGTGTTGGTCCGTGTGGCACTTTCTGACAACAACTTTAAAGGTTGTAAAAGAATAAAAGTAAAATTCTTTGAAAACTAACATTTGAGATTTTTTCCCTTAATTATTTGACAGATTGATAGTTTGAGACACGTCCACATGTTCACCACTATTGATTTATTGGTCAGTGTTAAGCAGTGATTACATGATGCAGCTGATAATTTGCCTTTCCTTCCTTCCTAGCTCCTTTCCTTTCTTACTTGTATTCTTTTAGCATTTATTTCATTCCTCACTTCTTTGCATCTTCTTTCCTTTCTTCTTCCGCTTCCTTCATTTGTTCATTCCCTTTATCATCATGCCTTTTCCCAGTTTTCCTTTGTTCATTCCTACTCCTGGTCTCCCTTCTTGTCTTTCTTTCATCTTACACTTTTTTTCTGCCATTCTTCCTTTGTTTATTGCTTCTGCTGCCCATATTATTACTAGGACTTCCTCTACCCACCACATCTCCCCAATCCTGAAGCAGCTACACTGGCTCCCGGTTAAATTTAAATTTTAAAATAATCCTTTATACATTTAAGGCTATTCATTCTCTCTCTCCACCATACCTCTCAGATTTAGTACAGATGAACTTCCCATCCCGGTGCCTCAGATCCGCTCGTCTGATTACAATGGGGGGCGGGGCTTTTAGTTGCTCCGCCCCTCGACTTTGGAATTCCTCACCCCCTGACCTCAGAAATATTACTTCATTCCCTCTTTTTAAGTCCACCCTCAAAACTCATCTGTTTAAAATTGCTTATGTTTAAACTTCTGTATGCTCTTAACTTTTATCTGTTATTCTTATTATTGTGTATATTTCCAGTTTGTGTGTTTTTATCTGTTGTACAGTGTCCTTGGGTGCTTTGAAAGGCGCTATTTTTAAATAAAATGTATTATTAATATTATTATTCCATCTTCCTCCATTCATTTGTTCCTTCTTGTTTGGCTTATTTCCTTTCTTCCTTCCTTCCTCTCTCTCTTCCTTCCTTCTTTTCAGTCTTCTCCCTTTCACCTCCTTTTCCTAACTTTCTTCCTTTTTTTATTCCTTCTTTTCTGGCTGTCTTCATCCTTCCTTCCTCCCTGACTCTAGCACTGACCTCTGACACGCATGCAGAAAATCTGCTTTCGTGTTGTTGTGGACCATGTATGAGTGAAGTTACGTTGGACGAGTTGATATTCGGTTGAAACCTGGATGTAATGACCCAGCAGTGGCTCTGGATTTTTTTCCCTTACAGCCATTTTTATGTCTTTATGTTCTTCACATGAAGGCAATTTCAATAATGCTCCACTCAAACGGCAGTGAAATCATTTTAATGGCTTCTGCTCAACTTTCAGAGAAATATAATTAGCAGAACATTATTTGAAAACACATTTCACTCTGCGACGTGTTATTTGTGCCTCTCTTCACAACCTGGTGTAACAACTTCTCAAACTGGCTTTACTGGCGATGATCTCCGCTCAGATTTCATTCATCACAAACTGCACGCTAGGAAATAATGACGAATGTTTGTGCTTGATTATTTTAATCTGCAGAGATGATGATAGGTTTCCAACCCTGTCAGCAATAAAGGGGACGTGCCTACCACTTCATAATGGAGCCTCTATTTCACACGGTGCTGATCAGCATTTCTGGCAAGTTGGTGGAGACCTTTTTATGACTGCGTTTAAATCTCCACCTTCAGCTGCTTGAAATCCATCGGTCTTATTGATTTGTCAGACACTTTTGGCTGTAGACACTCTCTTAATTAGAAAAATTAGTCTCTGCTTCAGTTTGAGTCATACTTTGTATAAATTTACAGAATTTAATAAAAACATCTGCTAATTTGAAATCAAAAGCGATGCTCATTAAAGAAGATTTTCATGCTCACCATCATTTTATTCTTAGATTCTACA
The DNA here is from genome assembly GCF_963576455.1 of Neolamprologus multifasciatus. NCBI lineage: Eukaryota > Metazoa > Chordata > Actinopteri > Cichliformes > Cichlidae > Neolamprologus > Neolamprologus multifasciatus. Next base: position 3,455,427 of record NC_140442.1, on the reverse strand, counting down.
AGCGCGATATGATTGATTGTGCCTCCAGATTGTGTGAAACAATCGCTTCCCCCCTTTAAGGTCACCTTCCTTTTAATGGCTCAGGTAAAAATAACACAGCAACCTCTTTACAAGCAATGAAAATGAGCGGTTGCCAATCAGTGCAACTCATCTGCAACACATCTGTTTGCAACAAAGAACTCGGCTCAGCTGGTTGCCGACTGGTTGTAGTCTGGTTACATTCTCATGGAAAAGCAAGGCTGCCAAGCGTACGTGTCACCGCGTCACCATTTGTGGAGGATTTTCTGTTTCAGGTCTTTGACCCTCTTGTGAATCTGTTGCACGAGCCAAAGTTTTTCTGACTGACTAAAGGTTATACCTTTTTCAAACCGATACGATACCGATACTTGGATCTGAGTACTTGCCGATACAGAGTACAAAAAACGATACTTCTACCACACACACACACAAATGCAATTAATTGGAAGACAGGTTTGATCATATTCCCTGCCGATAAAAAATAAAATCTTAATAAAAATGACCACAAAAAAATTTCAAGTGAAAAATAAGCACTTCTGTTAAATTATTGCAGAGTCTCCACATTGTAATTTTACAAAATATCACTGAACTATTGGCACTGTCTCGAGCTTTCAGAATAATAAATAAACACTTCTGTTTGGAATCAAATAAATACAAATTAGGTTTGAGAATAAAATAAACTTTATTATTGCAGAGTGTCCATATTGTAAACAAACAAACAAAATAATTATTATAAAATAATAATTGGCCCCCTAGTGGCCAATCTAAAAAACTACAACAGAAATGACAAGCCACCCTCTGATTAATGAAATAAGTTGGTATCGGTTCATGGTATCGATTAACTTTTACGAGTATGAGTACACACACATTTTACAGTATCGGCCCCGATACCCGATACCAGTATCGGTATCGGTGCATCCCTAGTTATACCTTGACCTTGAGGTCGAGGTCCATTAGATTCAAATTCGTCCGAGATTTTTAGTAGATACAACTTTTATATCAATTTGAAACTCCTACGCCGCTTTGTTCTTGACTTATCGCATTCACAAACTTGAGTATCCACCTCGCCCACCTGGCAGGGTCACAACAATAACCCATAAGCCTTTTATGGCTGAGGGGTAAAACCTTAGGTTACTTCTACACTATGTAGAAGTAACCTAAGTAATTCTGGATGAATTTGAATACGGCATTTTAGTCTAAAAATGCTACAGTTTTCAATCATTTCCGAAAAGTTGTGCATCCACACTGAAACGACTGAAAACGCAAGACGATTGTCAGGGTTCCTGGGTCGTTGACCCAGTATTTTCAGTTCATGGTCACTGTTTATCCTCTGTACGTTCCACTTCCTGTTTTGTGTTAGCGTTACTCTGTGTGCATTACGTTCTAGTTCTTATTCCACGCGTCGTTAGTTCAATTGTGTTCAGCTGCTCACTCACCTGTCACCTATCAGTCATTGTTCAGCCAGTGTATTTAAGTCCTCAGTTCTCTCCTGGTCGGCGTCGCGTCATTGATGTTGTCACTGCTGTCTATGCCCCATGTTTGCCTTCCAAGTTCAGATCAGTCAGCCGTTCATTCAGTTATTCATTCGGTTATTCATTCAGTCAGCCATCTCCTGTTTTCGTCATTCGTCCCTCACAATAAACACCCTGAATCTTCACCGTGAGTCCTGCATTTGAGTCCTTTTCTCCACATCCACTCAGCAACCCCTGACAACGATTCGACCTTCCTCATTTCTTTCTGCTTTTATTTCCTTTCCGGCTCTTTGAAACTCCCCGCAAAATGTTGAGGAAAAGCACCGAGTTTTTTAAATGGACTAACAATGAGGTGGAGTTGTTGCTGCGAGTAACACAAAAGTACAAAGTTACAAAAGCGAGTGAGAATTAAAGAATTTGAAGCATGTACAGGCTGATATTAATCTTTAATAGGGCTGTCCAAACTGAGAGCAAACAAAACAACTGCTATATAAAGCCCTCAGCTATCTTAGTTTAATTGGTCACATGACTGCATCACATGACTAAAATATGTCATCATTTTCTAAAAGGCTCCGAGTTTGCTGTCCACAGTGCGACGCGAAAATGGCGTTTTCCCAAATGTATCCTCTTTGGAGAGCGTTTGGACCAACAACTGTCACAATCTGAAAGCAGGGACTCAAGCGCAGAACAGGTTGACGTCTCAGAGCACCATTTATTTACACACCAGTGACGGGGGAAAATCCAGGGTTCCAAGGGATTAGGGGAAGGTTCTCTCTCTCACGCTCGCTCACGTCCTCACATCCAACTCACACACGTTCGTACAGCTGGGAGGTCACAGGTCCGGGAAGGTAAACTGGAACAGGAAAGGGAAAAATCACTCACAAGTCACGAAGGTAGGGCGTAAAGGTACAAGACCACGGGAGCTGGGAAGAGAGACTAACGTTAGTAGCACAATCATCCAGCGATGAGAAGATCTGTGGCCCAGCCTCGAATAGTAGTCGGGAAATCAGCTGATCGCCAACAGGTGTGTGAGCCAAGGGCGGGGCCAGCAGTGAGCTCCGCCCAGGCAGAGAGGTAGGGGAGAGAGAGGCCGGCTGGGCAGGCATGGGGACCATGACAACAACGCCGTCTCAGAGTGGACAGAAGGCCAAAACGGAGAGAAAAAGATGCTTTTTCAAACAAAAACGTATTAGTGTGGACGTAGCCTGAGCATGTAGGGCAGTCTGAACCTCCCATGGATGATTTTTACATATACCGACCTCGTGATTTGAAACTTTGGCCAAAGTAATATGAATTCACTGCTGTTTATATATGACAGTGCATAAGGGAAAGCATAATGTGTTATTATAAAAGCAGTCAGGGTTTCCACCAGTTGTTGGACTCTTTCAGGTCCCATTTACCCACAAAAGCACCTGTTGACATGTTGAAGCAGAGAAAGGGTGCTCCCCAAACCATTTTACAAGCTGTGCGGTCTAGTGTTGAGATTTCTCCTGCCCAAAACCATTCAAGCAGACTTGAAGTACACTAAACTGTACTTTTTCCAAGAGTTGAAATAGTTTCAAGCTAAAATAAAATATCCTGCTGCTCAGTCATAGCAGAGACCTTCATCACGGAGTAGTTAAAAATGCAAGGCATTGGCAGGAGTTCATTAGTATCAACTAATCAATCCCCTGCAGACACTCTGATTTATGCTGGATATATTTTGCTCTGTGGTGCAGCGCGCCGGTGCCTCCGCCCGGATTTGAACGCACTCGTTTATCATCAGCAGCTCTCACGCCTCCAAAGCTCTTGTTTTGTTATTAGGTTTGCTTGTCAGGAGCAACAGCAGACACTGATAGACACCTGAATCTCTATGTGGATTCCAGTCATGCAATGCCCACCAGGATTTCATCTCCGAGCAGTCATAACCTTTGCAGGCTCGCAGACAGATGTGTCTGGCACCCAAAATGAACAGAAACAGCAAGAGGTGGAAAAACGAGGCACTCCGAGAGCTTGTTAGTGCATCACTCTGTCTTGTGGGAAGCGGCTGGACGTTGTTTGTTCCCATATTCACGGACTTACACGAGTCTTTTCATCTCTCACTTTTGTCTAGTTTCAGTTTTTATTTAGTTTTCAGGCCATCAAAATGCAATTTCCCGTTTTTTTTTTAATATATATAAGTGCTGTCTGTGTGATCGTCACGCTGTTATCCACAGGCACATATTTGCAGTAAACACATAAAGAAATCTTTGCCTCTGCTAATGCAATCTTCTTTCTGAGTAAATAATATATTTTAGGTTCAAGTTGTGAAAGAAAAAAACAGATGAAAAGTGAAGCAGCTTCTTTCTGAGTCTAATTAAAACACATGTTTTGGTTAGAGGCGAGACAAAGCATTGAGAGACATAAAAGCAAAGATCAAAATGTGGCTGGTGGAGGCTCCCTGACAGCAGGAGTCTTCGGATAGATGACAAGAGGTTGCAGGAATTTCATTTACACCCCCCAAGATACCTGAAGGCAAAATGCAAATCAGTCTTACAAACTGTCGCTTGACTCTAGTTTTCTCTTAATTTCCATCTTTGAATGGATACCCTCGTGCTTATCGTGTCTTGACTATACACTTGGCATTCTGCAAAAAGAACAGGGAGCGTTGTTTACGGAGGTTACTTAAGGCGGAAACTGTTCCGTTGAGTCTACATTTAAGGTATTAAACTGAACAAAGCGAGTAGCTGTTTGTAAGAGGAGGTTGAGGGCAGCGAGACTTAGTAATGGTTTTGCAAATGTCACTACAGAGGGAGGCATAGATGCTTTTCATTTACTACCACTCGGGGAAACGAGCCTTTGCAGATGGATCTGATGTCTGATCGATTTGGTGAATAAAAGAAGAAATGAGAGCCACTCAACTTGTTTGAAGTTTTGGCAAGGCTTGAAATTATTTAGAAATGTGAAGCTTGTCCACATCATTGCAGTGAGAACATCGTGGGCGATTGTGGCTCAAGAGTTGGGAGTTCGCCTTGTAATTGGAAGGTTGCCGGTTCGAGGCCCGGCTTGGACAGTCTCGGTCGTTGTGTCCTTGGGCGAGACACTTCACCCGTTGCCTACTGGTGGTGGTCCAGTGTCCGGCAGCCTCGCCTCTGTCAGTGCGCCCCAGGGTGTCTGTGGCTACAATGTAGCTGCCATCACCAGTGTGTGAATGGGTGGATGACTGGATGTGTAAAGCGCTTTGGGGTCCTTAGGGACTAGTAAAGCGCTATACAAATACAGGCCATTTACCATTTACCAACATCTAAAACCGTAGGTTGGGAGAGATATCTTCTTTTTTTTCCTTATATGTTGCTAAATTTTCTTTTACTTAGATAAAAGAAAACCTCGTGTAGGACCACAGCAGTGCATTAGCCATGGCATAAACACCAAACACACCCTTTAGGTATGTCTATGTCGGACCTTTAACCCTGAATTTCCATGAAAGAAAAGCAATATGAGCAAATTCTACCATTATTTCTCTAGTTTGAACAGAAAGAGCAACACATCAAGGTCCTAGTCTATTTTACCTTTCTACATCTTCACCTATTTGTTATCGCCTAGGTCAGAAAATGTCTGGCATCCCTTGGAGGATGCATGCATCCTTCATTCTCACCTGTGTTTTCCATTCTCTTTTATTTGGCAGTGTGGGATTTCTTCACCTGTGCATATGGCAGACCACCCATTCTACCCTTATCTGTTCACTGACCCTTCCTTTTGTAAGAACCAGACACGTCTTCAAAAGCTCTGACACAAACCTTCATAGACATTCATTCTCTTTCAATCTTTCCTTTCATCTCTGGCCTCTCACCTGCTCCTTATCTTCCCTTGTTTCCTTTACTTCTTATCTTATCTCAGCCTTTTGAAATTCAGCCTTTCAGATTTTGGGTAGAAAAGTATTTTGAATCCCCTGAAATGTTCTATTAGTTGTGTAATCTTTATTTTGTTCTGATTTCACTTGGCTTATTTCTGTCCTGACAGGTAGCAACATTGTAGCTGATGAGTTTTCATTTCCTCTGTATATTTGACACCTGCCTCGAGTCAGGATCATATTTCAAGAAAGAAGCCGTTTTTAAAGTCAAGTTATATAGCAATACCGTTTTACTGTACACATCCCTGCTGTTGTCTAATTAGTAGTCACTCCTGCAGTCAGCACCGCGGGGGGTGCTTTGAGCGTGGGGTAGGCAACCAAATGCTGTGGAGACACCGAGTATAAAAAGACCTCCTAAGAAGAGAGTCAATTAACTTGCTTTATAAAAGGACTGCGGTGTTGTCACTTGGCATTGTAATTGTCAAATTGTTAATGCCATATGTTTACCTTTGTACTAGTGGCAAAACTGCAGGGTACAGGCTGCGGTTATACAAACACTGAGCACTTTTTTGTAACAGAATAACTGTTTTCACTCGAGGAAACCTTGAGCGGGCTGATACAGTGGATTCAGAAAGTACATATTTGGGTTTTCCACTTATTAAATTGATAAAACTGATGGTTTTCGATATCAATCATCATATTCTCCATATATTTATATTTGACATATATCATATATTTGAACATAGTGTATTCATTTCATTTCGGTGCTGAGAAATCTCTCAAAGTCGTAGCTCAAGGAGTCACACAGGGTTCATGTTCATGTGTCAGTTGACCGAGCGTTCAAATCTGAAAAGTGGAGCCAGTGGGAATAATGTTCATTTTGTATTTTCATATTTACAGTCAAAGGGATTATAAAACAGGCTCTGCTCTAAGGCAGGACAGCCTGTGACTGCTAAGTGGGTGCGCAGTGACCCTCAGCTTTTCTGTAAGATCCACTCCTCAACTGTCACGCCCAACTTTAAAATATCAGAGATGACAATCTTCAGGCTAAGGCTTCAAACAGACGTCTCAAACTGATAGGTGACAGTACATTCAACTTTTATCCCATATGGAAAAGAAATAGAAAAAACGTATAAAGACTTGCATAAGATGTGGCTTACTTCATATAGTGAATCATAGAAGGCTTATATGATTTACTCATGAAAGTGGCCACTTGTTTTAGGAAGTATCCAAAACATACAAGTTTCATTTATATATTTTTTCAAGGGATCTTAATCTGTTTTCACTCTTGTGTGCTTTTCATACAAGTTTCACACAAGACAGATACAAACTTTATAAGATGTATATATGTCTGTTCCATATGGGATGTTAAACCTGCCAACAGGACTTGAAGTGTGCATTTGGAAACTTCTATATAATATTGTTCTTTTAAATAATGAATGGATGGATGGATGGTTACCATCAGTGTTGGTCAAGTTACTTGAAAAAAGTAATCAGTAACTAATTACTGATTACTTCCCCCAAAAAGTAATCCCGTTACTTTACTGATTACTTATTTTCAAAAGTAATTAATTACTTAGTTACTTTGTTACTTTTTAAAAACACGATTTACAACCTGAATAGGTGATAAAGTGATAGATCTTTCAGCCCAATTCTACTTTTTCTGCATAATCCATCATACAAAATGTAATCAAATGGAAAAGTCTCTTTTTAAAACTTGTTTTATTAGTTTTAATCTTTTAACTTTATGCATCAAGCAACAATTTAATTATCTGCAACATTTTCTGACTGGAAGAAATTTGTTTAATATTTAAACCTATTTTCTGCACATTCCAGCACATAAAATATTTTTTTTGTGTGTGTTTACACTCAGTCTTTCAAATAGATGCAAGTAAAACACAGCAGAAAATAAATAAAGTCAAAGACTAGCGGTCCTGTTGCTCTATTTTCATCTGTAAAGCAGGAGTGGGGTAGGCGGAGGTTTACCCTGGTGCAGGTGTGCAGCGGTCAGTGGAAGAATCCGCGAGTTTCTCTGTGAGATTCAAATTCAAATTCAAATTCAAATTTTATTTGTCACACACACACAACCATACACAGTATGACATGGGGGTGAAATGCTTGTAGCTGCGCAATGCCCGACCATTAAATGACAGAAAAAAGTTTTACAGTATTTACAATTTACTACAAAATTTACAAATTAACTTAGGAATTTACAGTAAAAAAAAAAAAAAAAAAAAAAAAGAGTTTCCCATTACGTCGTAGCTACTCGGTGCTTGCTCGGAAGTTTAGGGGTTTTTTCGCTGTAAAAAGAAGTTTTCTTCCCACGCACAACGGACACTAATGTTTTTGTCACTTTTTATGGAATCAAACTCAAAGTAAGGTCAGTACTTCCACGCTTTAAACGCTGCACGCTCATACTCTCTCCCGCACTCAATATATGATCCATTGTTGATCTGCACACAGCTGTTGTCACGAACGTCGCACTCGCTTACGTCACTGTCATGAGACATTCTCGCAAAAAAATCACGGTTTTAGTAACACAGTAATGCAGCGTTCCTACGGGAAAATAACGGTAATCTAATTACCGTTTTTGCAATAGTAATTCCTTATTTTACTCGTTACTTGAAAAAAGTAATCAGATTACGCGTTACTGCAGTGGTCTGATTGGTCCATTACAAGTAACGCGTTACTGCCCATCTCTGGTTACCATATAGTCTTAAGGCCATTAAACACCGAGTGAGTTGCAAAAAAGTGATGCAAACTTTTCGTGTAATCCGATAAAAACATCAAAATGCACTTGGAAAAGAGGAATCATTTCAGAGAGCTGATGTCTTGTTTTGTGTCTGAGGTAAAACAGTAACATTGTCCTGTTTGTGTATCACTTTTTTATGCACGTTGCACCTGTTGCAACATGCAGTGGTCTGATTGGTCCAATTGTTCATTTGGATCTGAAAAATCAAGCTTGGTTTGAAAAAATGTTTGTTGCAAATTTGTCTAAAGACCCTTCTGTTCAGAGATGCATGCTGCTTTTATATATATATATATATATGTATGTATGTACTGGCTGGATTTTTTTCAAATGTTATATATTGATGAAGTATATCCCAAAAGCTGAGAACAAATCCACTAAAGGAGATAAACATATGTTAAAAATTTACATGACATCACGAAAAAAGGATTCCACACCTAAAACTAATAGATATTGATCGTCATGGCAGGTGTAAACAAAACAAGCTGGTCATCTTCATAGATGTGTCCTCTAAGGTTGGTTTATTTTACCTCTTTGTTTGAGCCTTTCCAAACTGTGTAATGAGGATAATGCCAATTACTAAAACAGAACCCCTGACCTTTTTTAAAAAGGTGTGCATAATACTAACACTAACTTTATAGATGCAACGGTGCCACTGACTCGTCATAAAAAGTCACTGTTTTGAATTTTGATTAGAATTTTGATGGGGCTGAAGCTAAACTGGATTTCTGCTGGACTTTCACATATCTCACTCTTTCCAGGTGATGGTGCGGAGCCACTGAATGTATTCACTTTGGCCTTACAGTTGTGGAGATGTTACTGATAAATGAAATTACAAAACATAGCCTAGAGCATCGGGAGTTAAGGTCAGCGAAGATCACCTTGCTTGCTTTAAATAAAGCAGTGTTAGTTCAACTCTGAGAGAGGCCGAGACGTGAACCACATTCTTTGATGTTGTCAGGGTTCCTGGGTCGATGACCCGGTATTTTCAGTTCATGTTCACTGTTTATCCTCTGTACCTTCCACTTCCTGTTTTGTGTTAGCGTTACTCTGTGTGCATTATGTTCTAGTTCTTATTCCATGCATCGTTAGTTCAATTGTGTCCAGCTGCTCACTCACCTGTCACCTATCAGTCATTGTTCAGCCAGTGTATTTAAGTCCTCAGTTCTCTCCTGGTCGGCGTCGCGTCATTGATGTTGTCACTGCTGTCTATGCCCCATGTTTGCCTTCCAAGTTCAGATCAGTCAGCCGTTCATTCAGCCATCTCCTGTTTTCGTCACAATAAACACCCTGAATCTTCACCGTGAGTCCTGCGTTTGAGTCCTTTTCTCCACATCCACTCAGCAACCCCTGACAGTTGTCATGTGTGGCTTATATTCATCTCAACCTCCTGAAAGGGTTTATTCAGACTAAATATTTTCAAGGGTTTTCAAAGACTCATTTTTAAGGTATATAGATTGGTGAGGAATGCAAACTACAGCTGTAGTCTTTAAATATCAAAGATCAGGATGTATTGGGTTTTCTTAAATGCCCCATATTACTAGCAGCTGTCTGGTAGAAGCCTGTGAAACAAGTTGTCATTGTTTTGCTTGACACTTTGAGTCATTCAGGCCTGGAAACCAGTAAGTGATCCCCTGCAAAACTCCAGCTGCTAGGGGAAAGTGTGTGTTCCCTCGCTGGTTGGTGAGTGGCTGCTGGAGGTTGCTAGCTGTCACCGCGTGACATTAGCTTCACCAAAAACCTCCTGGGGATTGCTTTGGTCACTACATTGTCACGGTCACCAGTAGATTGCAAGAAAAATGCAGACTTGGTGCAGCACTTTATACTTATTTCCAACAATATCACCAGTTGCATTGACCAACCCCCCATGACCCAGTCAGGGAACATACATTTTGTCCTTACAGTCAGTCAAGCTTGCAAGAAAAGCCTGTGAGCTTCATAAACTGACCATGCTGTAGATATATGACACCTAAACTTTGTGAAGATAGCTTTTCTTTAAATAGTGAGAGGATTATGTGCACCGAACTGTTCATGAAAAGGCCGTACGAGGCATACATCAGTCAACTTTCTACTACGTGTGCATAAGATCATCTCACGAATGTGACAGGTGCTACACCGAAATCCTCAGCAGCTAATGAGTAAAAGTTTCTAAGTGTGTCAGAATTATTACAGCACGTCAAAGGAAATGAAGGATCATTTTGACCCCAGGTCAAACCTCCTGCCAGCCGCATTTTGCACCTGCAGCCAAGTGGCAAGCTGCCGACCTTTTGGGCTTAAAGCCAACGTTTTAATAAGTAATCTGACTATGTACCTGTTGAGGCGCGACCTGACTGCCGGGCATGTTTGACACAAGGCTGCACAGGGTGAGCAAATGGTCTCTTCAGGCAGGGCCGGTAAAAATTAAAAAGCACAGCAGGGAGAAAGAACAGATTTTTGATCTGAAAATTATGAATGCACAATCAAGATATTGTTGCTCGTTGTTATGAAAATGGGGTTTGTGGCATCTATTTTAAAAGGTCCTCCTGTTTTCAAACCATTTGGGATTGTCTTGACATTTCCGAAAGTCCCACTGCGCACAGATTTTAACGAGTGCTGGCATTATCGCTGGAGTGTTCATTTGAGATTCTTATGAGGGTGGTCGATATTGTGGATGACAGCACCTCGTCAATTAAGCCCGTGGCCTCTGCAGTCACTCTGAGTATGCAACTGAGAAAACACAACATCTGACTCCTTATAATCACAAGTCTCCGAATAAACACCGCGAGATGCCATAGCAGCGTCTCTCCGCGCGTACGGCCTCGCAGCGTTGCGCCGTCATTAATTAGCGTCATCATCTCCGATTGTTTACTTGTCGCGAATGATCATTTAATTAGGTAACTTCAGATGGAGGATCCAAATATTATGGATAGATTATAACAAGATCAGTGCCAAACGTCTCCGGCAGCAGCTTAAAGAAGCTGAAGCTCTGTAGGAAGAATATCAATCACATTTATATGTAAATAGATGTAATTATCTGTTGTAATCATCGCACATTACTCAGGAGGCAGCGGAGGAACGGGCGTTTGTTGCTTTAATTCTGCGAATGTGACAGAAGTGTGAAGGAGACAAAGCAACTCAAAGACATGCAGGGAGCCAGAAAGGCTGTAAAATAACACCCACTTACGCTGAAGCCTCCCGGAAAAAGATCATCTCGGTAGTCAGTAAATGGCAAGACACTGATGCTGCTTTTCAAGGTTAGCCTGGGAAATAAATGGCCTAACATATACACAGAGTAAAAGCCTCACAATGCCAGTGTATATGCATTAATATTTATTGTTCCTCTGACACAACATTTAGAAAAAATGTAAAGCTTTAATATTAACAGATATTAGCAATGGTTGAAATCGTGTGAACTTTCAATGTTAAGCTGTCGTGACCCATCGAAGAGCATCCTTGAGTATAAATATGTAAATATATAGATATGTAAGAAAATTGTGTATGTTTCTGTGTACTGTTTGTTTGTATATGTGTCTTTTTGGCTGCTGTTACAACCAAATTTCCCCTTGTGGGACAATTAAATTATTATTCTATTCTATAATTAATTAACTCTGTTTTCTGAGCAAAACCTCTAAAAACCATTTGCAGTCGAAATGCACAGAAACAGAGCTAAAAAAGGAAGATCGTGTTAAACTTAATAATGCCACATGAATGGTTTTTCTCTCTTTGGATATCTGAAAAGGCAGATGGCTCAACTTATCATCTTGCAGTACATAGTAAAGCGCCTATTCCCAACCTTCATGCTGTAAACTGAAACCTTCTGCTGATCGACCAAACCTTTCACAACAACGATGAACAGACGAAACTGAGAATTTGTGATTTAAGGTCGACGGCGGTCTAAGAAGACCTCCCGGTCACCAGACTCCACCTCCTCCAGCTCACACTTGATTAACCCTTTAAAACCGGTCTGAGCGGCACGCTCTGTTTTGCGTAACTATTTTTAAATCCCGGTAGCTCTGCAACCACGTAAGCTAGCGCAATAATTTTTTTTGCATATGAAACCGGAGGAGTTGTACTTACATCTTATGCCATCAGCTTGTCCTCGGTCACAGTTTCCTTCCACATATAGCTTTGCAAAAACTGCATAAAAAGCACTTGCAGCAACAAAAACATAATATTCCAGAAACACGCTTTGCCGATCCGATCAGCTGTTCATAACACTTCCTACATTGGATAAGACGTCAGCACGAACTATCGCATGTCCGCCATGACCTGCCCGAAACCGGAAGTGACGTCATTTTCGCGGAAATGTAGTTTTTTACCATCAGGGCCTCATGAGCCTATACTGGTGTTTTTAAAAGTTATGTTTGACTTTATGACTTTCTGTGTGGTTTCTGGGATGCTTAGGACTCATATTGCACTGCTGGAAATAGTTTATTTTGATGCATATGCTGCTTTTTTGCAAATTTGCATTATAATATTTATTTTCGTTTTTCCTGCAGTATATAAAAATTGGTGTATTTCAAAAATAAAACTATGAAGACACTCAAAATAAATTTCCTGTGGTGGGAAACTATTTTGTGCAACTTTTTTGTATTTATAGTTTTGAGGGATAAGCCTCTTAAATTTCTCTAACTAGAAATATATGTTAAAAAAAAAACGATTTTCAATTTCTTTGTAGTTTATTGCACTTTTTTGCAATTTATGTAATTACTATGCACGTAATTCATACATATTATTAAAATCTAGGCTGTAATGGGTGTATTGATGTATATCAACTTGAAATGCTCCCAAAAATGGCTCCACAGCATGTAAAAATATAATATAAGCTCTGGCGGACTTGGTTCTATGGTAGGTCTTAAAGGGTTAAAACAGTAGCCACATATTGAAGATGAGATTTAGGTGTTACTCTAGAACTTGTAACCCTGTAGCTGATTATAGCTGAATGATCTTGAAGCTTTAATCTTGAATTTATTTATAATTTGTTGTGTTATAAGTAGAATAGAGATGGGAGAGTCTATTATTAAAGAGCCTTGATTCCTTCAGATATCCCACAAAATGCAAAGTACAGAGCACATTCCCAGAATGGGAGCACAGCCTTGGCACAGAAAGAAGTATTGTGCATAAACACAGCTTAGGTTTGTCCCTCCACACCTATGTGTTACTGCTTTTTGCCCTGCAGGGTCTGCAGGTATTTTCTTCTTTCTGTTAAAAAGTCACAAGGTCACAGGAGGAGAGGGGAAAACAACAGGCTGCGCCTCCTCTTGACTGGAAAAAGCATGTCAGGAGCATATGATGCATCCAAGAGCTGTGACACACAATCCCTAATCGATACTGGAGAAACAAAGATCCTCGGCCTCGCGGGCCCCTGGTGGGAAGCCATCATGTAATGCCAAGACAGTCGTCTCGGTTCTCCGGTCTGTTCTTTTCGGCAAAGAGGGAGAGCTCTTTGAAAACAGACCAACATCTGTCAGAACTGTGGGCACAACTGACAGACTGACAAACAGCTAAAAACATACTAAATCACTGCAGACAGCGACTGCACTCGTCTGTTTTCAGAGTGTGGAAGTGCACATCAGAGACTAAACAAAGAGCATTCTTCAGCTGTTTGTTCAGAGCGATTTTCTAGTTCACTCTGAAGCTTGCGTGACGCCCGACTGCGCAGTCGTCACTGATCAAAAACTAAACTTGCACGAACTCCAATTAGCTGTAACTAAAACGAAACGCATTCCCAAATTGAAGGGAAAGACGGAAACATTTAATTTTAGTATTCCGTGAGCTCTCTGTTAAATGCCAACGAGCAGATGAGGCCGCCTCATAATTACAAAGTCATTAAAAGATCCCAGTTGCAATTTTCCAGTTTGTGGTGTCTTGACAAAACCTGCCCGTTTCTCCTTCATTTCATCGTTTCATCAGTCTGCTTATCAACAGTTGCTCTGTGCCAAACGACCAATGTAATTACGGGAAAACACGGAGCGCAATTATGGAAAATAACTTACTGGATAATTTGTTTTTTGAATACTCTCCTGTCTTTCCTTTACATCAATGATTTCCTTTACATCTATAATGAGAATTAAAACGCTTTGCCAGTTTTTGCTCATTTGCTTCTGTTCATGCAATGAGGCTTATTAAATTCAGCTTTTTGCTTGAGCTATAATCTGTAAGTCTGTAAACATATTCTTTGGCATTAAAAAAATAAAATCATCAAAAAGCAATGGGCCAAAAAGTTCAATCTAAAAATGGTAAAACAACAACTACTGAACTGAAGAGCTGCAACAAGCAGGTTTGTTACTAATATAACTACAATTGTTTTGTGAAATATAATGTTTTTTATTTTAGTACAGAAGAAGAACTTAGCTCCAGGGATTTGCCTTAATTCTGACAAAATAGTAGCAATCAATCTCGCCAATTAAAAGATCGATGGACCTTCTGAAAAGTGAAGGCAGTGCAGTGCAATTCCTTCCAATGGCCACCAGGGGGAAACAGCATAATTCTGTGGGAAAGTTAGCATTTGGTTCACTTGCTTAAAATCCTCTGTTAACACTGTTAATGTTACACACTGAAGGACGACAGGGTTCATTCAGGTGCACATGAAGATTTATTGCGCTGAAACAGAGCAAAACAATTCAGTGTTACTGGTGTCTTCCATTGTAATAACTGGCCTTCGTTACTTTTGTGAAGGATTATTTTGCCCTGTATTAATCAGCCCTTAACACACAGAGAAAATGACCAGTAAACAATAGACAACATAACATGTACTGGCTGGTCTATTTCCTATAACTTTAACTGAAACCAGCTAACAGTTTCCTTTCACATCACTAATGGAGCAACACGGTTACAGAGATTCATGCAGGAGGCTAACATGACTTAGCTAGCGCACAAACGTTACTAGCATTACCCACAGATAACGTGAAACAACTCCCTTATTCGCTCACATTAAACACCATATAAACAAGAATTACACTCCAAACATGTTAAATATGCATAAACTTCACATAAATGTATTTAGTGCTTGTATATTGCTCTCACCTGAAACACAGCAAAACAATTCAGTGTTACTGGCATCTTCCATTGTAATAACTGGCCTGCGCTACTTTTGTGAAGGATTATTTTGCCAGTTATCCGTTTGGCTGAGCCGCCACTGCCACCTACTGGCGAAACTAAATATCGCCCTAACATCACATCAGGTGGGAGCAAATGAGCTTTTCGCTCTGTGTTATGATGCAAACTATTGTCACAACAAATAGCAAAAAAAGATGATGGGGGTGTGGGCACGAACACATAAGGAACACATCTGAGACTTGTTCTTAACCCTTTAAGACCTACCATAGAACCAAGTCCGCCAGAGCTTATATTATATTTTTACATGCTGTGGAGCCATTTTTGGGAGCATTTCAAGTTGCTATACATCAATACAACCATTATAGCCCCGATTTTAATAATATGTATGCATTAAGTGTACAGTACTTGCATAAATTGCAAAAAAGTGCAATAAACTACAAAAAAAATGGAAAATCGTTTTTGCTTTTTTAACATATATTTCTAGTTAGAGAAATTTAAGAGGCTTATCCCTCAAAACTGTAAATACAAAAAAGTTGCACAAAACAGTTTCCTACCACAGGAAATTTATTTTGAGTGTCTTCATAGTTTTATTTTTGAAATACACCAATTTTTATATACTGCAGGAAAAACGAAAATAAATATTATACTGCAAATTTTGCAAAAAAAGCAGCATATGCATCAAAATAAACTATTTCCAGCAGTGCAATATGAGTCCTAAGCATCCCAGAAACGACACAGAAAGTCATAAAGTCAAAGATAACTTTTAAAAACACCAGTATAGGCTCATGAGGCTATATGGTTAAAAAAACTACATTTCCGCGAAAATGACATCACTTCCGGTTTCGGGCAGGTAATGGCGGACATGCAAAAGTTGCGCTGATGTCTATTCCAACGTAGGAAGTGTTATGAACAGCTGATCGGATCGGCAAAGCGTGTTTCTGGAATATTATGTTTTTGTTGCTGCAAGTGCTTTTTATGCAGCTTTTGCAAATCTATATGTGGAAGGAAACTGTGACCGAGGACAAGCTGATGGCATAAGATGTAAGTACAACTCCTCCGGTTTCATATGCAAAAAAATTATTGCACTAGCTCACGTGGTTGCAGAGCTACCTGGATTTAAAAGTAGTTACGCAAAACAGAGCGTGCCGCTCAGACCGGTTTTAAAGGGTTAATGCTCAAAATACTCAGGGTGCCACATTAACACAGGTTTTGAAGGATAAAGCAGGTTCTGATTGACAGGCTGCAAGCCCATGAGTCTGCAGTGTGCTTCAGTCTCTCAGTCTACCATTCGTCGATCATTACACCTGGTTTAAAACAGCAAATAGAAAATCAGCTTGGGACTGTCACAGTGGCTACATCCATCTTTTACATACAGTCTGTGAGTCTGACAGTGAAGGCTGTATTTTAGCTAATACTGCATTACAAAAATCTTTCAGCACAGAATATAGTTTCATCTGAACCAATGAGCACGTGTGTTTTACAAGTATGATCACAGAGTTCTGGGGTTTTCCTTTAATACTGAGCAGCTTGTCTATGTTCTCGCTTCCTCTCCTTCAGCCTGCCCAACTTTCCACAGACAGAAGACGCTAGAACAGGAATTCAGCGTTGCTCATTAATTACCGCTCTCATTAAATGTGGTCATTTAATGAGAGCTACTCTGAAATGAATGCAGAGTCGTCGGCATTCTTGCTTCTGAGAGGACACTGCATTGATGCGAAGAAAAAGTTCTAATAAAAGAAATCTTTTGGCAGAATCGTTAACGATATGTGCACATTCTCGTTGTTTTTAATGAGGTCAGTGGCTGAGCGACGGTTCGGGTACTCATGTTCAGGTTGTTGCTATGCTGACACGTCGAGCACACTTTTATGGAACATAAGACGTCGGCGACTTCACGATGTCGCTAATTTCGATTCGCCCACTGTCAGCGCTGTGGGACTACCATCCAGCAAAGAAGGAGTTAGTATAATAGCTGTGGCGTCCAGAGTTTGGTGTCTATCCCCTGTGGGGAGTGAAAAGGTCAGTCTGCTTTGCAAATATCAAAAGCTGCACATATTATATATTTCTATTATAATCCATTACACATTGGATAGCTGACTTAAATTTGCTTAAATCTACTGTGAACCTCGTGAACCTTCATGGATCTTTTGCAAAAATGGATTTTCCTGGAACGTCTGCACTTTAAACACTCACACTAAAGGAGGACTTTTGTGTGTTTCTGTAAAAGCATTGCACTTTTTGCTCCATTAAAGCTGGACACAGTTTCCAGTTCATCCCTAAAGTGTTGGATGGGGTGAAGGTCAGAGCTGTGTGTACACAAGTTGAGCTTCTCCACACTAAAGTGGGAAAAGCATTTGTTTACAGGGCTGGCTTTATTGAAACAGGGAGAACAGCTAACAAAAAGATCCCCCAAAAAACACTGGAGGATGTAGCCGAGATTTCTCTGCAGTGGAGGAAAGGATGCTCCTAAACCAAGAAAAACAGTCGAACTATAAGTGGATGGAAAGGCGTGTCGAAGGAGAAAGCTTTAGATAAATCTTTGGGGTGGCGGGACGGTTTGTGAATATGTTCTTCAATAATCCGTTTCACTTTTGGCCAGTTGCAAGCCTGCTTTTGTTTTTTTATAAATCTGTGTTTGTTCCAACCTCAGCTGCTTACTTGGATTCTTCAGGTTTCCAATCCTTTTTCAGCCTTCTGGTTCATGGAGTCCTCTATTTCACGGCAAGGATAACGGCAGCTTTGTGTGATGTGACTTCTGACATATCGAAGAAGACATCAGATAAATCTGTGCTTATCCTTGTTAGTAATTCACAGACTCCAAGAAGCCGTGCTCCCCGAAACACCATCGGTCAAGCTCGTGGCAGCGTGTGGGTAAGGCTCTGAGACTTGTGTGGATCGCGTTAATGTTAGACACCGGCATTTAAAGAAGCAAAATGAAGCAACTTTGCTTTTCACCACAGCACCATGTGAGATGGAAAAGGATGAAAGGATTTCTGTCCTGTTTCTTTTCAAATCCTGGTCTTTATAGGATGAGATGATTTCAGTCAGATGTGGTTTACTTGTAGAATGAAATAAGATGAAGTCATGTGCACAGAGAAATGCTTTAATTACGCTGAGTGCAGAAAGTGAAAAATGACACTGAGAATTTTTAAATACCCGGTACGCTGAGATGAGCAACAACCTTCCAAAACTCATCAAAGATGGGCTGCAGCCAATAAACGACTGAACGTTGCATGCCTTATCTAAAGTCATTCCCCTTAATGTTCATGAAGTCGAACTCTTTGTAACTTCATGTGTGTCCTCCAAGAAAATGTCTGATTAAAAAGTAGCAAGTCATTTATTTTTTGGTGAAAGAAAGAAGGGGAAAAATTGTTTGCACCATCAGCTGCTGAAAAGTGAAGCTGGGAGTGCAGATTAAAAGCAGGGGGGCCTTAAGTCTGTGGGGGTGGGGCCTGTTGCTATAGAAATCTTGACCTATAAATGCTTTTGTGATAATATTATAGATGCAATCAGTCATTTTGGGTCATATCTAAAAGTAGATTACAGGATTTTTCAGGGCATGCGTCGGATTTACCCCTTTGTTCATACTGTCTATGCTTGGAAGGGACAACAGTTAAATAATAATGGGAACACGTTCCTGTGCCATAGCCTAAAAATTAGCAGTCGAAAGAAATATCGTCGAGTGAGATCATAGTTAATTAGACAAGTGTAGTCCAAAGTCATACAGGATGTCCTTGTCGTTGTTTTTTAAAAGGTTTGTTTGTTCCAGTAGATCGTGAGCTTTCTGACTCACATTTTCTCTTTTCTGATTCTGCGTTTTCATTTTTGTCTACATTTTTCAGAGTACAGTAGTTGTTTTAGTTTCCTCGGTGTTTCCATGTGTTTTCCCTCTGTCTTATCTTTCTATGTCTGTCCCCCTGTTTGAGTTAAATTGTCGTTTGTCTACTTTCTGGTTCATTTTAAAGGTTTACTTTCCTTCAGTGTAGTTTCACCTTGTTTCAGGTATGGGTTTATTTCCTGATCATATGCTCTTCTTTGTTCTTGTTGAGTCAGCTGTTTTTATCCCTCTTGTTTCTCTCAGTTTTCTAAGTTTAGTTCCTGCTTTTTTCTCCCCTTCCTATTTCCTTTGCCTGCGATTTACTTTTTTTTAATCTAGTTTGTTTTTTCCATCTCTTTGGGTTACACAGTTTTTCTTTCCATTTCTGATGAGCCCCCTGGGGAAACTGTTAAGATATTCATTGTGTGTACTCATGGTGTACAGTGTGTTTAACTGCATTATGGTAGCTGCTGTTTAACAGAGAGACAGTATTATAGTTGTCACCACAAGGAGGCACTGTTTCATTGTAAGGGCACGTATGCTGAGTCATTACGCCCCTGAGGGGGAAAAAAGTATACCACAACAAAAATGGCACCCATGAGGAAAAGTTTTGCCGCATGTTGATGTGGAATAATACGGAGCCCCGCAGGGGACATGGGAGAAAAAAAAATTAAGACTGACTTTTGCGAGATCTCGCAAAACAAACTCGAGATCTCTCAAAACAAACTCGAGATCTCGCAAAACAAACTCGGGATCTCGCAAAAGTTTTGCAAGATCTCGCAAAACAAACTTGGGATCTCGCAAAACTTTTGCGAGATTTCGCAAAACAAACGTTTTAGCCGCATTCTTCGGACACCGGCTCGAAGGCACGATGTGCCGGGAAAGCGGTGTTCCTCCCGGCTGTAGTAGGTCTCGAGCTAACGGGAAGAATGTGGCTAAAACTTTTGCGAGATCTCGCAAAAACTTTTGCGAGATCCCGAGTTAGTTTTGCGAGATCTCACAAAAGTCCGTCTTAATTTTTTTTTCTCCCATGTCCCCTGCGGGGCTCCGTAGATTAAAGTTCCCAAAATATTAAGGACATTTTTGCCTCCGTCATTTTCCTTCGAGTTAATCGCTGTCGATGCTGCAATACTCAACAGAAACAAAAAACAGCACTTTACACAACAATTTTTTACCTATATAACTTTTAAATATTTCTACCATGTCAGTATATTCCAACCTGCCTCAATTTCCTTAGTGTAGTGTAGTGCCTGTCTAAAAAGTTGCTGTGCAGAGAAGGCATTCATGTATATAATGTATATAATCGTCTATTTTAGGCCATCAGAGTGATGTTATTGTAAGAGTCTCAATTTTTCCATCCCATTTAAAGGCTTATTAACAGTTTTTTTTAGGGTCACTGTTAGAATCAGGTTTAGACTAGACACGTATTTGTAATGGTTAAGCCCAGGGTGAAAATGTCAATGAATAATCTGACACAGATGTCAAAATTAAAATGTCTATATGCATGTGTTTGGCCTTCCTCCTACACACAGAGTGGAACAGGTAGTGGAAACATTGGTAACAGCTTTCAGCCACAGTATGAGAACAACTCCAACTGATCTCAGCATCTGAAATACACCTACTCAGGTCTCCAGCAACACAACCGCCAGGTTTAAAGCACGCTGGATGAATCAAATAATGAGATTTATGGACAGACGACGATTCCTGTGACTCCTGAAGGACATACCCAGTTACAGCATTATCTTCCTACTGGTCTCGTGCTGTATCTTTGTCAAAAGACACTGGCATCACAAAGAGTGGTCATTGCAATATTGGATCTAAGAACTATCAAGCCAGTTTTAAAGTCTGCATAGAGGCAGCTTTTAGTGACCGTAAACTGTGGTTTGCTTGTGCCATGACCTGGGGTGTCGTGACACCAGTGCCCAAGAACACCTTGTGTATCTCTCTACAAAGTCAAGGCAGTCCTGCCTTTGACAAAACAGCAGAGAACCAGCTGGCAATTTAAATGTAAGCTGTCGTGATAGTTGAGTCACATTAGGGTTTTTAGGTTGACCAGAGTTGCTAATTAAAATGTGTCATTTCTTTAGTTCAGCTTTGACGAAGATTGTAGAAGAAATCTGATAAATAGCATCTGCAGAATTGTGTAATTGTCGTCAGTATAGCAGAGGTGTAAACATAACTGCTGAATTTAATATCCAAAGCATCTCATCTCGTCTGGTGTCACGTTAAATTTTAGTTTTCAGTATCTGTATACACTTTTTTCAGTTCATTTTGGTTTGATTTGGGCATTTATTCCATTGTTTTCCACCAACATTAACAAATAACACAAGTGGGCTCCCACAAGTAGTGCTCTATTTGTGTGTTGTGTTATGTGGTTAGTCAAATTGCCTCACTTCAGTCTTCCAGTTCAAAAAACCGACATTCATTTATTATATATATCATAAATTTGTAGTTGCCAAATACACAAAATGTCTCTAAACTGCTTTTTTTTTTACAGATGTAGTTTCTCTGTGTCAGATTGTAAAGTGTCAGTAATAATTCAATGTATCCGTCATAGCTTCCTTTTACAGATACATGAGAGCTTAACATCCTGAATGGCTCTAGTAAAGAGAAACTCGTCTTCCTCTGTAAACTGGCCTCTCCATAACACATGCATATGTAGAAGGGCAAAAGGAGGTGATCTGTCCCACCAAGTCCACATGGCACTTCACACTCTGCCAGCATAATGACATAGCATGGGCTGTCTCGGTAGCCAGCGTCTGTCCATCAGCTTCCCCCAGAGCGAGGCGTTTAAAATGGATCTGGGTCACAGTGGGATCCCCTCTGTCCACCCGCTGGAACCTGGAAGCATTCAGTTCATTTGTGACAGATCTGCCTGAATTACTACAGCCAATCCATGTGACACACTTTACTGACAGTGAGAGCTGCTGCATTATGTATTAACACCTAGACGGTGTGTTCTTTTTCAGTACACACTGACGCATTCAACATGCCACTATCTCTGTGTGACAAAACTGACATTTGCTCCACTTTTTTGATTCCGTACTCGAATCAAAAAAGTACTGTTATTAAAGTGTTATTAAAGTGTTATTAAAGTGTTATTAAAGTGTTATTAAAGTGCTAAACAGCAGTTTAAAAGTGACACATCAAATCAAATCAAAATTTATTTATATAGCACATATTAAAACAACAATGTTGACCATAGTGCTTCACAGTCAGTAAAAGCATGAGACAATTAAAACAAACAATAAAACAGGACAACAAACAATAGGTAACAACACAACAAGAACAGCCAACTAGTTAGAATCAAAAGCCAAAGTAAAAAAATAAGTTTTAAGACGTGATTTAAAAGATTGGATAGACTCGGCAGTATGAATATGAACAGGGAGATTATTCCAGAGTCTGGGTGCCACGGTTGCAAAGGCCCGGTCACCTCTCGACTTCATTCAAGGCCTAGGTTGTGCTAGGAGCCTGTGGTTGGATGATCTAAGTTCTCTGTTGGGATTATATAAGTGGAGTAGTTCAGAAAGATAGCTGGGCGCTAAATTGTTCAGAATTTTAAAAGTGAACAAAAGAATTTTAAAATCTATGCGATATTTAACAGGGAGCCAAAGTAATTTGGCTAAAATTGGAATTATGCGGTAGATTCTTGTACCTGTTAAAAGACACGCAGCTGCATTTTGAATTAACTGGATTTATTTTTAACATTTTACTTTTTATACATGTATAAGCTTTTGCATACAACGAAAAACCCAACAACCATATGACCCCCTATGAGCAAGCACTTTGGCGACAGTGGGAAGGAAAAACTCCCTTTTAACAGGAAGAAACCTCCGGCAGAACCAGGCTCAGGGAGGGGCGGGGCCATCTGCTGCGATTGGTTGGGGTGAGAGAAGGAAGACAGGATAAAGACATGCTGTGGAAGAGAGACAGAGATTAATAACAGATATGATTCAATGCAGAGAGGTCTGTTAACACATAGTGAGTGAGAAAGGTGACTGGAAAGGAAAAACTCAATGCATCATGGGAATCCCCCAGCAGCCTACATCTATTGCAGCATAACTAACTTAAACATTTTTTAATGGTCTGTGATCTTTTGCTGATATTCTATTTCTCCTCCTCCTTTTGAGAGATGGCAAATTATAAAAAAATGCAAACACAGGGCAGTGAGACGCTGAAATGACAAGAGAAGTAAAATCAAAATCCACAAGAGGTGGCAAGAGACTAATCGTGAAAAGTAAGAGAGGCGCTGTTAACACCAGGCTAATGAGCTGAAACATAAAGTGAAAGCTGACACAAGAGTTGGTAGAAACACTGGAATTATTTTAAGTTACTAAACAACTTAATCTAAAAATGACATCCTAGAGCATGAAGGCATGAAGTGGTTCTGCCCCAAACCAACCTCAAGCACACTTTTTTGACCATACCTTGTCAGGTGTAGACAACTGGGGATTAAGCCTTGTCAACCCCGAAAGACTCTGCTGTAACTCCAATTGCAAGGCGAGTTGGGGTTGCAGGGGGGTGTAACACCCTATAATGGAGTACAACAACACCACGCCCATGGGTGAAAATGAAAAAAAGTTATTAACTCTATATTGTCAGTACAACACAAGAGACATTCCCAAACCTACCCTCGCAGATGACCTGACAGCATCCACTGACCGTGGAAGAAAGATTACGTTTGTGCTTTTAGAAGCTGTTAAATACAGCAACGAGTGCAGTGCTCATATTTTACTTATCAATTGTATGTATTCATATTTAATATTGAGTAAATGCACCTACAGTAATAAATTTATCTGTATTATTCTCTCATTTAGTCTGAGGCTCTTCTCTTGTTAAGGCTCATTAGTTCCAGTAAAGGGAAATTTTCATACAAGATTAGGGATGCAACGATACCAATTTCTTTCAAACTGATACGATACCGATACTTGGATCTGAGTACTTGCCGATACTGAGTACAAAAACCGATACTTCTACCACACACACACAAATGCAATGAATTGGAAGACAGGTTTTATTTTATTCTCTGCCGATAAAAAATAAAATCGTAATAAAAATGACCACAAAAAAATTTCAAGTGAAAAATAAGCACTTCTGTTAAATTATTATTCTGTTAAGTATCCACATTGTAATTTAACAAAATATCACTGAACTATTGAGCACTGTCTCGAGCTTTCAGAATAATAAATAAACACTTCTGTTTGGAATAAAATAAATACAAATTAGGTTTGAGAATAAAATAAACTTTTAAATTATTGCAGAGTGTCCAATTTCATATCGCGGCTCGAGTATGCTGAGAAGACGGTTCAATCCTATGCTTTCCACGACCGGCATTGGCTGGTCATCCAGAGCGATAAAATGAGTCGAGCCTCTGTTATTTAAACTGCCCGTGGATTTTCTCTTGACATTTTTCATCGCTTTTCAAAAACCCGAGTTAAAGTTGGCTGTTCCGGTCCACACTGCTGACATTTTGTTTAGCCTAGCTACAGCAGCCTCCAGTTTCTCCTTTTTATCTGGAGCTGCCAGTCTCACTCGCCTAACCCTGTGCCTGTTTAGCGCGGGATGTCCCCCTAGTGGCCAATCTAAAAACTACAACAGAAATGACAAGCCACCCTCTGACTAATGAAATAAGTTAGTATCGGTTCATGGTATCGGTTAACTTTTACGAGTATGAGTACACACACATTTTACATAATCGGCCCCGATACCCGATACCAGTATCGGTATCGGTGCATCCCTATACAAGATCATTTTCAACTCTGGTGACAGTCGCAGTAAAAACCTCACAGTAAAGAATGTTTTTATTTATTTTTACATTTTGGCTTAGAAGAACTCGACTGGTCGGCACTGTCTCAATCTGAATCTGAGCTTTGCTAAAAGCATCGACTGTCAGCTGAGCTTTAACATTCAGTGGTTAAATAAGAGCAAATCCCTGCAGTTTTTTCCAAAAGCCTGACGGCATTCAGCCCTGTGGTAGCTGGGATAGCCCTCCCATGACCCTGAATTGGATAAGCGGAAGAAAATGGATGTATAGATGTATGGTTGGATAGACTAAAGGCAACACCTTTGCAGATGGGTGAAGGCTATTAATTATGCCCACATGTTTCAGTATATGTCAGTAGTGCATTAAACTGCCAGGTTTTGTATGTAAAACAGTGTTACGCATTATCTATGTAACGCATCTGTAGTGCATCTGTGCACTGCTGCTGCAGCAGACTGCATAGCCCTAAGAGTTTTGATGTGTTGCCGTCCTGCTGGGTTTCAGGCTTTAGTAAAAGAGGACATCTTTTAAAAGGCTCGGCTTTGCATGACGCACTTGATGCTCTCTAGTGGGGGAGATTTTCTTCTTACTTTTAAAAACAAAATATTTTTGCATCAAGTTACCTTCACTTCATTTGGTAATCCCCTGTAATTCTTAATATGTAGCAGGATTCTTTAGCTGTCAGTTTATTTGAAGGCACAGACTTTAAATTTCATATATTTGATGTGAAATGTCAGCTTGCTGACCAAACACATCTAAAGAAATAGAGACTTCAGCCTCATGAGGAACTGAGTTTGGTGTGAATGAGCTCCATGCTCCATGCTGCCATGCATGGGACTAGATCTGATTTATTTTTTTGTATGTGTATATAATATTTAATATTTTTTTAGGTCTCCGATATTTGCTCAGTTTAGTAGCAGAGTCACTGCACAATGCTGGTGATCCCATTCATATGTATATAAAGGGATCGCACACATGCATACTCTGAACCGGAGATTACCTCAAAGGGAAACCATCTTTGCCAGGTGATAAGCTTTTGAACCTTGGCTAAACATTTGTGGTACATTTTAATGTGTGAAATTTATCTAGAGGTCTGTTTTTCTGCTCTGGGGAAAAAGCAGTTTCCCCAATTACTCAGATAGTAAAAGGTTATTTACTCAGTACAAAACCTCTGTTCATAGAAGGGTTATTTAACTGGGTTTTCTATAGCTGCTATAATTGCCCCCTTGATCAAACCTGTGTGACTGGAAAACAGAGAACAGCTGCAGGGAGGACGGACCGAAGACGTGCTTTATAATGATGCAACGCACCTAGTCAAAATAGTCAGAACTGTTTAACTCTCAAAGCCTTTACATTCAAAATATGACTGAATGTAAAAGGGATTCCACCAACTCCACATTAAGGATGTTAGCAAAAGTCAACATTTGTCTGAAATGTCACAAACTCCCACCGGCAAATCAGCGTCGGTGACCTACGGGCGCCGATCTTTCACAAAGGCAGAACTCAAGCCACCGTCGTCAGCTCAAAGCCTCTTAAAGAGCTCACACGCAGCTATCAGAGCTGTGCTTTTACTGCCTTATTGAATGATAGATGAACATATTTAAATGGAAATAAGCCACAACTGCATAACCATGAGTTGTATTTTGTTCAGGGGGGAAAAAAGAAGATATAATTGAATAAAGGCAATATTTTCACTTATTGGAATTCCCATTGCTTCTCAGTGACAGAGGTCTCACAACATATTGCTTTGTTCTATAGCCAAGAAAACAACACATTACAATATTAGCGCAACATCAAATGACACACCCGCCGCAAAGATGGATCACCGCGAGGTGCAGCCGCTTCCACGTACCCAGACAAAGTGACTATAATCAATCATCTTGGTAAAGCGCTGCTAAACAGTGGATTCTGTCAAATGGAAGAAACACTTACAGGCTCATAACTGAGCAGTGGCAGTTTACTGCTCACTTGAGACACTGAACAAATCAAAGCTTTCATGTCTGGGGATATAGCAAATACTGACTTGAGTGGATGGAAGGGCTGACTGATACTCGGCTGAAATAGAGAACAACATTTGTCACGTTATTATAGAAGAGTCAGTCGTGCCCAACTCATAAAGGTCAGTTTTTCTCTACTTCAACACTGCGGCATAGATAATGCATAAAGTGTAGCGACTGTCAAGGCAAAGCAAGGTTGTTTGTATTGCACAGCAGCTATGGTTGGCCTGTAGGGCTGCCACAAACTATTATTTTGATAGTCGACTAGTCACCGATTATTTTTGCGATTAGTCGACTAATCAGATCATCATCCATTGGATGTAAAACGTACAGCTTATTGCACCAGCAGCATCTGCTCTTATATAACTATCATTAGCTTACAGCTTTAAGTGTTTAAGGTATGTGCTAACTAAAAATAAAGACAAGATGATAGTTTATTAAATTTTAACGAAATTTGCAGATTGTTTCGGTGAAGTTTAATAAACTCCTTGCTATCTAAAATATAACAGGACACTGGAGTATATTCTCGAGCATCTCACACTTCTGATAATCAGCTGTCTGCTTGAAATTTATTCAGCTGTGTAAAAACTATAACTTTAATCTCAGCCAAACCGATTTACTCAGGAACAAATAAAACACTAAAAAAGGCCAAACAATAACATTTTTAAGTTATCTAAGTCACTTATATATGTTTAACCTGAGTAGCGAAAGACGGCGGTGGGTTTGAAAACGATTTGCCGAGAGTCCGGTGTTCTCGCGCTCTAGTTAGCCTAGCCCCCGGCTAGCTAGTGGGTAACAGACGTCTCCGAAAACGTCGGAGCGCTTTTGAAAATATGTGGTGTCTTGATAAACTGAGCAGATATTTGAGGTTTACACAGCTACATTCTCGCCTGAAAATATGTTAAACGTTTATTTTGTGACCCAGAAAGAATAACAAGAGTAATATTAAAACTAACTAGCTGCCGCCATTGTTGGAAACTGAGCTGGGCTGCGCTATGAATTCTGGGACAGAGCTACTTCTTCTTCGGGGTTTAACGGCAGCTGGCATCCTTGTACATGCAGTGCTGCCATCTTCTGTTTCAGTCCGGTATTACACTCTTAAATCCTACTACTTATTCCTGCGTCTTTTGGGATCTTACAAAGCTTCAAATGACGCGTCGACTATTAAATCAGTCGTCGACGATTTTGATAGTCGACGTAATCGTGACTAGTCGACTAATCGTGGCAGCCCTAATGGCCTGTATAACACAGGTGTATAATGTATTGAATAGGAGCGATAGAAGAATCTGTTCTCAGATTCTGAGTCTTCAAACAAAAATTGGATCCCTTGAGCCATGAGACATTTTTCATAAGCTGTTGTCAAACAGGTATATTAACAGTAGTTAGATTCCAGTTATAACTGGAATCTTTATTTATACTTTAAGTGTTTCATCTTTAATGAAGTAATAACACTGGAGGTGATCTGATTGGACGAGAAGCTGGAATCTGTTTCCATGTTTGTGGTATTTTGCGTTTCTGTCGAGTGCAGACCACCAAATGTAAAAACTGATTGCAGTAAGTTTTGTTTTTGTAACAACCTCAAACCCTCAGAGCGCCGTCTTCATCAGGTTTGTACAAACAGAATGTTTTCCTGACAGAAGACACCCAGAGGTTTATCTTTTATATGTACCTTAATAAAAGCTGTGATAAATTCAAAAAAAAAAAAAAAAAAAAACATCTTATTTTTATTTGGGCTGTATACCTCATGTTTGCTGTGCTGCTCACTGGTTTAGTTTAACTTGGCTTTGTAATATGCTTTTGACTTGATTGTTATTACTTTTGAGTCGGGTCAGTTATTCTATATAATAATGCAGTCTGAATAAATCAAAAAGGGGCTGCTTTTTTTATTACCTTTCTTTGTGTCTGCTGATGTTGACACACTTTTATTTGCTTTTGTTCTTCTCGTCACAGGAAACCATCACCATGACTACCAGCATAGCCACCTGGACCTGACCGCCCTGACACCTAAAATGGGTAAGAAACTGCTTGACTGCTGATGTGTAGTTACAGGCA
This sequence comes from Neolamprologus multifasciatus, assembly GCF_963576455.1. Taxonomy (NCBI): domain Eukaryota; kingdom Metazoa; phylum Chordata; class Actinopteri; order Cichliformes; family Cichlidae; genus Neolamprologus; species Neolamprologus multifasciatus. The sequence goes on along the minus strand of NC_140442.1, from coordinate 3,426,718 downwards.
GAGTCCAATTCACTGTGTAACCCCAGACCGATAACGTGATATACTCTTTTTAGTTTACCCTGATTTCACAGCAGTCGTTGGCTTCATTTTCCAAAACGATATGCATTATTATCTCCAAGTGATAGAAAGCCGAGCAATTTCTGCGATAGACTATTTCCAATTTCAAAAACAAAAGTATGCCTTTCACAGGGAATTTAAAGTACGAGGAGCTGATAAAGAACTCCTCGGAGAAAATGAAAAGCAAAAAAGTGTGATAATCAAAGGATCGCCTGTGCAGTTTGCTCGAGTTATTGAAAACCCAGTTACTCTCATAGCATCCCATCTATTTTTCTAAATGTGATTTTCTGTGAAAGGGGAGCAGCTCTTCACTGTGGAATTGCTGAACGGTTCTGCATCTAAATGGCTGTGAAATGAAAGAGGGAACCTGGATTTTTAATTACTTACAAAAATCCCCTCTGCGATATTCTAAAACTGCAGAGGCCAGTGTTTTGTGTCACTGTTTCGGGTTAAAGTTATCGTCATTGAGTCATTAAACAAAGTTTTTTACCATTAACGGAGCGCTGCCATCCACATCCTGCCTGCGCTTGTCTGCCTCTTAAACAGGGCGGCTTTTCATGGGAAAATGGGTTTCGAAAGTGCTTTCAGAACCAAATAAAACTCTTCAAACAGCACTTTTGAAGTCTATTTAGCTTCTGATGAGGATCATAGCTGCAATGCATAATTCAAGAGTTGCTGGTTTGGACGTTTTTGTTAACCCTTAGCAGCATTCCTGCAATATTGTTTTTGACCAAGGGCGACCTCTAGTTTGAAACATACTGTGCACATTGATTGTTATTGATCCTTTCTTTCTCACTTGGATTTGTTAGCCCACAGACAAATGAGATACGGTAAGTAATACACATACACGTGGTGTTTATGTGTATCTTTTCATCAGTTTTTCTTTAACATAATTCATGTATAGTAGCAACTGAGTTCTTTCCCTGCACACTGAGGGTCATTATTCTCCTTTTCTTTCCTTTTGTTCAAGCGCTTGTGTATTTTTTGCAGTTGCAAAACTTCACATTGCTGCATTACAATCCATGACCTTAAAATCTTTTCTACACACGTTTTTTTTCTTTCCTCTTCCTTCACTCAACCTAACTGGCTCTATCTACCCCACAAACCCCCCACACACACTTTCTGATTCTGTGAATGTCTCCCCTCTACACCATATGTTCCTTGGCATTGTGTGTCTCTATCCTCCCTGCTGCAGTAGTCGCCCGGTCCTATTTTTAAATCCAGCACCCGCGTCCCTGCCTGAATCCCGGCCCTTTCCGCCCACCGCGCCTCCTGACCCGTGACTGGGCGTCCTAAATTCTGAAGCCACAGGAGCTCTGTGCGGTGCAGGGAGCTGTAATGGTGTTATACATATCACAGATATCCCCAGATGAACTGTTAAAGGCGTGCAAAACGATCTGTCGTTTGAGCTGCTTAGATGCAGTTGAGTGACGCAGTTTCCCGCTGACTCAGAACTGCAAAGAAGACAAATTAGTCATTTCATTGAAGCTGCAACTCCAGTAAATAATATCCTTGAAATGCCTTGACACAAAATCCTCAGCCTTAGCAAGCAAAGCGCTCTTTGTTAAGCATAGTCCTTTCTAAAATACAGCCCATTCTGACTTTTTCATTTTAGTTCAGTTCAGTCTAACATGTTATCTCTTCTTTTTAAAGTTCTGAGTATGTTTCTGTAAAACCAAAGAATTAAAATTACATCCCAGTCTGAGAAGTTCTTAGAGCGCACGATCTGATATCCTCGTGTTGGTGTTGTTCCCAGATCATCATACTAAAGGTTGTTCCAGGATCAACATTGCAAGTGACCAATCAGAATGTTGTGATGTCATACTTTTGCGACTTCGGGAAAAACCGGCGTAAAACAAAAAACTGTACTTAAGCTGCGAGAAACCGCCTTTGTCCGCCGATCAACGGACCCTAACCCTGACCTTTTAATAAACGCTAAGCAGAATTGATATTGTCCTTGCAACATTGGAATTTCGTAAATGCACGAATGGGTTGGTGCGCAAAAGAATAACGTCACAATAATGTGATTGGTCACTTGCAATGTTGAACCTGGAACAACATTTTCATGATGATCTGGGAACAACACCAACACGACGATATCAGATCATCCTCTTAGAGCCAGAAGTAGCCATGTTTAGACAAAAGGCTGAAGTGTAAACAAGCTAGGTTCACATTGTGCATCCATAGACTTTACTGATGCAACCAACAGATACACTATATGGTCAAAAGTACTGAGCTACCTTTACATTACCTACAGAAGCTGCTCGGCAATGGAAACCTATACAATGAAGCTCCACGTGCACACTTTTTGTGCTGATGTTAATCCCAGAGGAGTTTTGGAAGTCTGGAATTACTGGTGAATTTCATGCACCATGTGCCTCAGCACTGTTTGAGATGCTGTGGTTTCTAAATGTTTCCATTTTGCAAAAATACAGTTTACAGTTGACTGTGGAATATCGAGTAGGAAGGAAATTTGGTTGCAAGAGTGGCATCCTATGAGAATACCATGCTCGATTTCACTTTAGAGCACAACATTCTTTCTCAAATATTTGGAAAGGCAGAGTGCATGCCTTGATATATGCATACTTGATTTTTTTTCCACCAGTGGCAGTGGGACTTTTGTCCATACAGCAGTTAAGGCTGACGCGCTGGTAGCTGTTGGTCGACAAATGTTGAAATGAAAAACAAGGATTTGTAAAGATTTTTTGCAGAACTGTTCATCTTGAAAATGAAATATGTGTAGAGATGTTTGCCTGGCCATGCCAGATTCTAAAATCAGGACATCACGAGCTGAAATTACGCCGAAATTCACCGCTCAGATGTGACTATTTTTAACAAGCACCACAGTTCAGGAGAAAAATGACAGGGATCATTTGGAGCGAGCCCCAAGTTTTTGGCATTTCTGAGAGAACTAATGCAAATATCTTAAGGATATATACACATATGCCCAAAATAAACTATCCAAATGTCACAAAAGAAAAGATTTTCTCATCTGAATGGAGCCATGTACCAGGCTTAAATATAAAAGGGTGAGAGTGAGTGATGTTTTATTGATTAGCATTCAAATATCTCAGTGAAGACAGAACAAAGATCTACCACAAAGCAAGAAAGCACGAGACAAGGCTAATCAAAAGGTATTGGCTGAAGCATTTGCTTATTACGCCAACCCTTTTAACAAAAGATCTTTTTGCATGCAGCTCCTGTACACAGGGAGTGACTTTGAAAAGGGAAAAAACCAAGAAAAAGTTGCAGACGGACGCGAGGAATAGGCGAAAACTTTCGACGCGGTTCAGAAGAAAGATACAAAAACCATCTGAAATCTGTGTAACATCATTTCATGAGTGGATGGAGGAGGAACAAGGAGCATATGGAGGATAAGAACAGAAACAACTGGCTTTTTCTGTTACTTCTCACTTTAAAACAGCCCAAATCTGACCAGCATGCACATAAGATATGGTGGGTGTAGTTACCCCAGTTACCCGTGCCCACATTCACATTTTTAATGCTCTAACTTGCTGTTCAGTGTCTCAGTTGTTTATTTATTTGTTACCAAAAATGTGTAAAACAGCCCCTAAATGCTCTGTAGTCCTGCTCAATCTTTCTCAACACGCATTTCCCACTGCATCACTTTCCTTTCCTTTCCCCTCAAGTAAAGACTCCCAGTGTAGAGCCCATCCTTTTGACTGACTGTGTGCTGACTGCAGTGCACCACTTCCTCCCCTGTCCCCTGTAGAGCGACCCCAGCGGATGAACAACATCCTGACCTCAGCCACGGAAGCCTACGACCTGTCCCTGTCCAGATCCTTCCAGAACCTGAGCCATCTGCCGCCTTCCTACGAGCTGGCCCTCAAGTCTGACTTAAGTAAATACTTTCCACAGATCTAGCAAGCGGTCCTTCAGTCGTCCTCCATCACTGTCATACCCGATACGCTGCAAAAACAGGCGATGACATCACCCTCATGTCTGTGCATTAGAGGTTGTACTCGATTCACCGATGAAACATCTCAATGTCCATTACAGAGACATGCATCATGATAACTACCTCCAGATGTTTGTTGGCTCATCATACAGATAGTACTCTCACTTTTCACCTTTTTAGGGAAATAAACTTTTTAAAATGCATGACAGCACGCTCAGAGGCTCCACACTCATTCCCATCCACTCATCTATCGGCTCATAGACTGACATCTAATTGGCGTGTAATTTAGTTCCATCTGTGGCCCATGTCATGTTGCTAATGTCTCTTAATGACATATTAAGAACCATTTTTTTCAGCTGAATGGCTTCTATACAACAACTGGATGGCACTTTAATGTCTCGCCAATACTACAGTTCATTATCCTCATGGTGACATTTTCAGTTTGATGATAACGTGGACGCTGCTGCTTTAACCTCCTGACCGGTGCATTGGCCACTGGTTCGTAGAACGGTTTCATGTGATGAGTCAAGTTTTTCTTCATTAAAGCCACAAGTTTCCTTACATTTACCTTTATTGCACAGCAAGATGGGACATGAGGGATGAACAAGAAAACAAACAGGAAATCTCGACTATTTATGAATTAAAAAATGTTTTAATGCGATCTTTAAATGAAGCTGTTTATTTAATGTTATGTTTATTTTGCGAATTAATTCAATCCCAGGTCATTAAACTGCAGCTTTGCTCATTTCTAGGCCGGGCACGTGGATTGTTAGGGTCCATTGAGTTGACATATTTAGTGAGATTTTATAATCAAATATTGATTGCATATAGCCTTATTCATGCTTGACGTTTCTGGGGCATGTTTCCATGTAGCCAAAATTAATCAAACTCAACAACTGCATTAAAAGTACCTCGACACATTTGTATCAACATAACGTATAAATGTTTTTCTGTTGCGTTAAAAAGGATACACATGCATCTTCCATACAAAATACAGTTTTTGTTCCAGCAGCATATACCTATTCCCTACCAAACACCAAGCAATCACTTTCCAGACACATTTTTCCTTACTCACTGAGTCACTGCAGATCTTTAGGTCTGTGTGTCCTTTGCTTTGCAGACAATTTCACAGCAACCACCTATAACCTCCAGCAACTGCTTTTTCTCTAGCAACTGGTTGCCAGGCAGTTGCCAACCAGTATCTAGGCCTGTGTGAGTGGGGCATTAAATAGTTCAATTCAATTCAATTTTATTTATACAGCCCATAATCACAACAAGAGTTGCCTCAAGGCGCTTTATATTATAAGGTAGACCCTACAATAACACATGCAGAGAAAAACCCAACAATCATATGACCCCCTATGACAGGGGTGGGCAACTCCAGGCCTCGAGGGCCGGTGTCCCTGCAGGTTTTAGATGTGTCCTTGAACCAACGCAGCTGATTTAAATGGCTAAATTAGCTCCTGCAGTTCTCCAGAGGCCTGGTAACGAACTAATCATGTGATTCAGGTGTGTTGACCCAAGGTGAGATCTAAAACCTGCAGGACACTGGCCCTCGGGGCCTGGAGTTGCCCACCCCTGCCCTATGAGCAAGCACTTTAGCGACAGTAAACGGAAAAACTCCCTTTTTAAATAGTATGCTCTAAAGCAGCGGTCTCCAACCTTTTTTGCGCCACGGACCGGTTTATGCCCGACAATATTTTCACGGACCGGCCTTTAAGGTGTCGCGGATAAATACAACAAAATAAAACTAGTAATGGTACCAAAAAAAAGAAGATTTATTCATAACACACGTGAAAAGACCCAGGAAAACCGAGTTAATGATAAAAATGATAACAAAATAACGCTGAAAACCGATAAAAACCCTGAAAACTATACATTTCACACCTGAACCTCAACTCTCGCGGCCCGGTACCAAACGACTCACGGACCGGTAGCGGTCCGAGGCCCGGGGGTTGGGGACCGCTGCTCTAAATGCTCTAAAATTCAACAAAGCATATAAAGCTGAAGCAGATCAGTCATTCCAGCAGTTGATGTGGGCTGGCATGACTGTTAACAACTGGCATATATATTATATGTATATATAAAATTGCTTTTGTCCTACTCGCTTATAGCTTTAGCACCCAGAAAGCACACATTCATTCATTTTCCCTTAAGCTCAGAAAGAGCTCCACAAGAGTTTGCAAAAATGGTTCAAATAAAACCTTCAAAGCATCAGGAGCAATCTTAAGACAAGGTACGCACAAGAGAAAGCCACTTAAACATGTCACTGGTCCTTTTTTACACTGTGTGGTTATGTGATAGAAAAACATGCATCAGAGCAATCTCCTCTCAGCGCATTCCACGTTTGTCTTTTATAAGTTTGTCTTTTCTTTCACTTATCAACTCAGGGCTTTGCTCTCATCTTGCCAGAGTCCTGTACAAACACAGAAAATCACAGAGATGAATCATGTTGAACTACAAAGAAGCTTTTTGAATTTGAGACAGGAGCCCGGCAGAATTTGTCAAACACGCAAGGAAAGTCATCCCTTGAAGAAAAAAGAAGTTCTAGCACGAGTGAGATCTTTGGAAACAAGCCTAAAAGTAATATAATTAGTTGCAATTTTAATGAAACCATCTGGAGAGACGACGATTAGTAAATTAAATTAGCATGGTTTATTTGCAATTTAAAATTGGCAATTATAAATCATTTGGTGTGTAGTTTTTGTGTGAGTATGAGAGAGAGAGCGGCACTTCCATCCTCTCCGTCCTTCAACGATGTCAACGACGCGGGGATTGAGGACGCAGCTCTAAAATAACCCGCTTAGCTCCTCCAAGGAGGCGGCACAAAGAAGGAGAAACCAATCATATTTGGCTCTGCTGTTTTTCCCCTTAATCACCCTTAAAAGGGATTAAAACACCTTTTAGAACAAATAAGCCACCTTTAATCCACCCAAAAAGAAACACCTAAATGATATTACTGTATCCCCCTTTTACATTCTCCCACTCCAAACCTCTGACGATCACTTTATAATTGATGTTCCACCAATTTCACGAGTGTTAGCGCATTATATGATTACGGCGTTCTGTGATCAATAGCTGACACATAAATAAACCTCAATGTAATCTAGCAAAGTGGGAGCTGGGGTTTAATTAGCAGTTGTTAGCAATTTCCTGTGTTGTAGCTCCGCTTCACATTTGGGACCCTTCAGCCTCTCGCAATCATTTTAACAGTAAAGTGCTGCGTTTTATCTGAGCCGCAGAGATGAGATCAAGTAATTTCCATTGCCCTTCTTAAATCATTTCAGCCACTTACACTGTAAACAGTGGAACATGTGTACATCCATAAAGAATAAGACCTAAATCAAATGGAAGCGGAGGCAGTTATAGAGGAGCAGGCCATTTGCGAGGATGACTTTACTTATCATTTCAGCTGATTGTAACAAAAAGCATCTCTTGTTTTCTGATCTGTTCTTGTCCTGTCCTATGAAAACTTTGACTTCACTTTTGACTGACTTAGAAAGTGGGGGACGTTGCTACATTTTACTACATGTGTCAATAACAAAGCATCCGAGCCCTAAAGAATGGCATCCATCTAAGGCTTCGTTCACACTGCAGGTCTTGATGCTCAATTCCGATTTTTTGATCAAATCTGATTTTTTTTGTCTGCTCGTTCACACTACAAATAAAACAGCAAACGCGCTCTAGTGTGAACGCTCAAAGCGGCCGCATGCGCAAAAGAAGACGTCACACACAACGCGCTCTGTTTAGACCCAGACCAACAGTATTGTTTGACTGATGGCCCTTAATATAAAGACTTTGGACTTTACGTTTCCCAATTTTTGCTTTAAGTTATTTTGTTATTTACATAATAATGTAAATAACCTAATAATGATCCTTATTGCTGTTTTAGAGGAGCGGTGCTTCAAAGGATAGTTGCAGATTTCTGTCAGAATCTGCAGATTATACAGTACAAATAAAATGTTCACGTTTCTCCAACGTTGTCTTCCCAGCAGTTTCACTGACATCTACACTGGATGGCCAGGAAGCGTTTGCAATGTCTTCTCCGGCGCTGATGATTGCCGTCTGTCTTGTGTCGGTGACGTAAAAGACGGATTTAATGCGACATGACCATCAAACAGCAGTCGCTTTCTGAAACATCGGATATGTATCGGATTCAGTACCACATACGAAAGTGACCCAGATCGGATTTGAAAATATCGGATTTGCGCCGTTCACACTGTCACACCATGATCGGATATGGGTCGCATAGGGTCAAAAAAATCGGATTTAATGCGCTTTTGGCTGCAGTGTGAACGTAGCCTAAATGGGATCATACTTTCTAAGATAAATACTGAGTTTTATAAAAAAAAAGTAGAGATTGAGACAATAAACTGAATAGAAAAGTGGTTACTGAGGTTATAAATCGTAAAAGCAGTACAGTCATTTTCTATTTCATATACTAAAACAGGCGCCACAGTCGAGACAGTACAAAAGATAGATGTAGTTACTGTGACGTCACCTGTTGGTTTGCAAATTCCTGTTTTCAAGCCTCAAGATGAACTTTTCAGGCATCTTGACTGCAAAACATATATGTGGGGAGGAGTTGGGAAGACTTAAACTGCCTGCTCATTAGCTAAGGACTAGCTAAGTCGTTAGCAAACAAGTTTGCAGAAAATACCACAGATCATCCTTTTTGCAACCTTAGATATCCCCATGGTGGTGTTCACATAGACCACAGTTTACGACATTTTACCACAAGGAATGAATGCTAATTGTGTGGATGCCTGAAAGGGCATCCACACTATTGAGTTCCTGTTTCTCTTTATTCTTTATTATCCTACTTTATTATTCTGGTTGCTTCCGTACACTTTTTGGCGCCTAACTACTCCCTCAGTTTTTGTGCTATTTGCACCGTTCAAATCTTAAAAAATTCTGCTCTTTCTGCTAATGCCGGCTATGACTTTTGGTGCTCATCATCAATCATCACTTCTATACTTTTTGAGATATTGAATTTTTTTGCAATATTTTTTGCCCATTTCTGCCATCTCATCAGTGGCGTCACTGATTTTCCTCGCCGGGTTGACCTGTGTTTTATCTCAGTGAGATGAGCTGCCGTTCTCAGACTGGGAGGCCCGTGTTCAAATCCCGCTTATGGCAACATTTCTTTCAGTTAACAGTTAAACTTTTTTAACTCTTTTCAGCAGAAATTCTGCTCATTCACCTCTTTTCAGCAGAATTTTAAATTTTTTCACCACTTTTCAGCACAAATCCCAGCTTTTTCAGCTGTTTTTAGCAAAAATCTCTTTTCAGCAGAAATTCTGCTGATTGAACTTTTTTCAGCAGAATTTTCAGCCTTTTCACCTCATATCAGCACAATTCTCAGTAGCTTCTGCTCATTTCAGCAGAATTGTCAGTCTCTCCACCTCTTCTTTGTGAGAATAAGTTTGGCTCAGTGAGATGAGTAGCTACCTTGAGATCAGAAGGGCCAGGTTCGAATCCTGCTCAGGGCAATGTTTTTTCAACTTTCAACTTTTTTCAGCAGACATCTTCAGCGTTAAGGCATCCACACAGCATTTTCGCAGGAAATGCAAATTTTTCTAGTTTAATCTTTAATCTTCCCTTTTCAGACCTTAAGGTTATATAGACTCTGCTCCGTGTTGCTGGGTTTTTTCTTATTTATGCCATATCATTATCTGAGTCTAACTCTTGAGATCTTATTGACTGGAAACTTTACTTTGACCTGTCATTAGAGATGTGAGCCACAGCTTGTCAGTTGTGTCTATACTCGTAGTTCGGTTGACATTTCCCGCCGTAATGTCATATCTAAACCAACCCTTCGGGGAAGAATGCTAGAGCGCATCGCCACAGGCAAGAGTTGGGCTTCCCTCATTAGGAATGCACAGACTAGTGGACATTAAAACCTCCGAGTGGGAGAAAATAAGGTGACCTTCTGCATCCAGGCGTGACATCTCTCCCAGAGAGATGAGCATCCAGACAAACAATTCCCATCATCCCCTTTCTCCACGACCTGGTGAAGCGTGATATAGTCCTAAAGCGCCAATTCAACCTCTGTGTTCTGCAGTAATTAACTACTGCAGAGGTAACAACTGCTCAGCACAATAGTTAATCAGGCGGGCTCTTTGGTAGCCTTCCCCTTTTTGCGAGCACGGCCAAAAACCAGGTAGACAGAAGTCTGCTGAGAGCTACCTGTGGCTAATACTGCGGTAATGATTTTACCATTAGGAGTGTGTGCACACAGCGGAGCGGCGGCCTGCTTTCTGGCAGAGGATTAAATGACTGGTTGCCCATTCAGGCACCACCCGCGCATGAACTGTTGAGTACTGTGGTTTGCTGATGAGTGTTTTCAATGCTGAAGGACAAATGCATTGACAAGAGCTTGGAGTTATCCTGTTTTTCATGAAGGGAAAGGACAAAACAAGTCAAACTGCTTTGAATTGCACTTTCCAGCTGGTGTGGGATTATATGATCAGTTCTTACTGCCACTATTACCGTGGGGATCGCGTTTTTGTGAAAGACCGGGTTAATCTGCCGCCGCGGCTGAGTGTTTTGTTGTTTGACTTAGTGATGTCGCGAGACGCACTACGCAACCGCCATCTGTACTGAACCACACAAATGGCATGAGCCTGGCCTTCAGTAATAGTAGATAGAATGCTTCTAATACCCAAATAGACACAGAAAAGAGATTTTATGCTCAGTAAGGAGTCTCCTTAGAGGTGGACACCAAGACTGGGGAGAGATTTTATTTTTCTGATGCAGGTACAGGCTCTTGCTTCAAATCAAATTCAAATTCAAATTTTATTTGTCACACACACACAACCATACACAGTATGACATGGGGGTGAAATGCTTGTAGCTGTACAATGCCCGACCATTAAATGACAGAAAAAAAGTTTTACAGTATTTGCAATTTACAGGTTACTACAAAATTTACAAATTAACTTAGAAATTTACAGTAAAAAATGTGCAAATAGCAGAAAGAGATTATAAAGATTATAAATTATAGGAATTATAGGATTATAGGAAATGTGTGGTGATGTAATGTGTGGGAGAGTCCAGTCCTACACCTGGTTCAGGGCCCGAATAGCCTGGGGGAAGAAGCTCCTCCTCATTCTCTCTGTTTTGGCCTTAACCCTTTAAGACCTACCATAGAACCAAGTCCGCCAGAGCTTATATTATATTTTTACATGCTGTGGAGCCATTTTTGGGAGCATTTCAAGTTGCTATACATCAATACAACCATTATAGCCCAAATTTTAATAATATGTCTGCATTAAGTGCATAGTAATTACATAAATTGCAAAAAAGTGCAATAAACTACAAAAAAATGGAAAATCGTTTTTGCCTTTTTAACATATATTTCTAGTTAGAGAAATTTAAGAGGCTTATCCCTCAAAACTGTAAATACAAAAAAGTTGCACAAAATAGTTTCCCACCACAGGAAATTTATTTTGAGTGTCTTCATAGTTTTATTTTTGAAATACACCAATTTTTATATACTGCAGGAAAAACAAAAATAAATATTATGATGCAAATTTGCAAAAAAGCAGCATGTGCATCAAAATAAACTATTTGCAGCAGTGCAATATGAGTCCTAAGCATCCCAGAAATGACACAGAAAGTCATAAAGTCAAATATAACTTTTAAAAACACCAGTATAGGCTCATGAGGCCCTCATGGTAAAAAAAAAAAACTACATTTCCGTTAAAATGACGTCACTTCCGGTTTCGGGCAGGTAATGGCGGACATGCAAAAGTTCGCGCTGACATCTAATCCAATGTAGGAAGTGTTATGAACAGCTGATCAGATCGGCAAAGCGTGTTTCTGGAATATTATGTTTTTGTTGCTGCAAGCGCTTTTTATGCAGTTTTTGCAAAGTTATATGTGGAAGGAAACTGTGACCGAGGACAAGCTGATGGCATAAGATGTAAGTACAACTCCTCCGGTTTCATATGCAAAAAAAATTATTGCGCTAGCTTACGTGGTTGCAGAGCTACCGGGATTTAAAAATAGTTACGCAAAACAGAGCGTGCCCGCTCTGACCGGTTTTAAAGGGTTAAGGGAGCGAAAGCGCTTCCCAGACCTCAACAGTGAGAAGAGTCCATTGTTGGGATAGGAGAGGTCCATCATAATCTTCCTAGCTTTGGACTTGCACCGCTTGGTGTAGATGGACAGCAGGTCAGGGAGCTCTGATTGAATGATGCGTTCGGCCGAGCGCACCACTCTTTGCACATCTCGTCTGTCCTGCTTGGTGCTGTTCCCAAACCAGGTGCAGATGTTTGCCGTCAGGACGCTCTCGATGGTGCAGGAGTAAAAGTTCTTGAGCACCTTCAGTGGCAGATGGAAGTCTCTAAGTCTTCTGAGGAAGAAGAGACGCTGACGGGCTTTCTTAACCAGGGTGTTGATGTGGCAGGACCATGACAGGTCCTGAGTGATGTGGACACCCAGGTATCGGAAACTGTCCACTCTCTCCACTGGCGTGCCACTGATGATGAGGGGTTTGTAATTCCTCGCCTGCTTTGTAGTGAAGTCCACGATCAGCTCCTTAGTCTTGCTGATGTTTAGGAGGAGGTTATTCTCCTGGCACCAGGTCTCCAGGTTCCTAATCTCCTCCAGGTAGGCCGTCTCGATGTTGTCGGAGATCAGGCCTACAACAACAGTGTCGTCAGCAAACTTGATTGCTTGTGCAATAATTTGTTTTGATTAGTAAAACGTATCAGAATGAAAAATGATCTAATATGCTGCAAAGCACAACTTGCCCAGGAAACATTTTGGCAATGAGCAACCATTGCTTTAATATTCATTCAACACATTGTGTCACGATTGGACCAAATTTAGACTTCCTAGCAACAGGGGCTTATTACCCAGAATTCTTTGCAAATCAAGTGGAAATAAGATAATTTTTAATTCACGAGCTACAAGGTGGGATTATTCTTGCAACCTTTGATTCCTAACACACTGACTTATACTGCTGACAGTCCAGGGTTAGACACGACTGGATTATATTACTCATACCGAAAGAGCAGAGCGATGATCGTCGGGCATTATGTGACGGTCTGAAGGTCAGTACAGCTAAGCTCACCATGATGTAAACGTATTTATTCAGTGTTCCCTGATTTACCGGTGCCTTTCTGTATATGCATGTTCTCCTAGTACTCTCTTAGTTTTCCTCCCACGGTTTAACCCTTTAAAACCGGTCACCGCTCTGTTTTGCGTAACTATTTTTAAATCCCGGTAGCTCTGCAACCACGTGAGCTAGCGCAATAATTTTTTTTGCATATGAAACCGGAGGAGTTGTACTTACATCTTATGCCATCAGCTTGTCCTCGGTCACAGTTTCCTTCCACATATAGCTTTGCAAAAACTGCATAAAAAGCACTTGCAGCAACAAAAACATAATATTCCAGAAACACGCTTTACCGATCCGATCAGCTGTTCATAACACTTCCTACATTGGATTAGACGTCAGCGCGAACTATCGCATGTCCGCCATGACCTGCCTGAAACCGGAAGTGACGTCATTTTTGCTGGAAATGTAGTTTTTTACCGTCCGGGCCTCAATGAGCCTATACTGGTGTTTTTAAAAGTTATCTTTGACTTTATGAGTTTCTGTGTGGTTTCTGGGATGCTTAGGACTCATATTGCACTGCTGGAAATAGTTTATTTTGATGCATATGCTGCTTTTTTGCAAATTTGCATCATAATATTTATTTTCGTTTTTCCTGCAGTGTATAAAAATTGGTGTATTTCAAAAATAAAACTATGAAGGCACTCAAAATAAATTTCCTGTGGTGGGAAACTGTTTTGTGCAACTTTTTTGTATTTACAGTTTTGAGGGATAAGCCTCTTAAATTTCTCTAACTAGAAATATATGTTAAAAAAACAAAAACGATTTTCAATTTTTTTGTAGTTTATTGCACTTTATTGCAATTTATGTAATTACTATGCACTTAATTCATACATATTATTAAAATCTAGGTTATAATGGTTGTATTGATGTATAGCAACCTGAAATGCTCCCAAAAATGGCTCCACAGCATGTAAAAATATGATATAAGCTCTCGCGGACTTGGTTCTATGGTAGGTCTTAAAGGGTTAAAGACTTGGCCGTGGGTATGAATGTGTGATTCTCTGCCTTTCTCTGTTTGTTCTGGACTTATGACTTGCCCAGGGTGTGTCCATCCTTTTGCCCTATGAGGGGGAGACAGGATCAGGCTGCCCCTGATCATAAGCTGGATAAACAGTTAAGAAACTGGGTGGATGCTCATAATTTCCTGGTTTATAAGAAAGGTTCCCGACTCCCGCTGTTGAGCATGGAAACAGCACCCCCACCCCCCATCTGTCTTTCCACCTCATAAGTCACACTGCAGTTTTTGCCAGTGTACTGCAGCTATTTTTGACCAGGGATGCAATGTTGCTGTTTTAGTTATTGATGGGTGCATTTTGCTAATTTGTTGTAATAAAGCTAGCTGCGGAGATGTGTCATAAGCCAAGCTATCCAAAATTACATTCAAACTCAATGCGCCTGCCTCTCCCTGATGATCTTTGTCTTCTAACTCCCCCAGGTGATAAAGACATCGATGACTACTACGCCAGGAAGCATCATCCTGACTTTGGTGGACGGGGACCAACCCACATGGTGAAGCTGAACGCAGAACCCCAGCAACACCAGCAGCACCAGCAGCGGCAACGTCCTCGTCGAGTCCAAAGGGCCATGTCGCAGGACCACGTCCTGTCTCCTCCCAGGACGCCGCGACGTGGAGAGTACGGCCTGTCTTCATACGGTGCGATGGCGGCTGCGGCATACGGAAGCAGCCGCCACCTCTCGGAAGAGCAGCTGCTCTCAGCGGACCGCCTCCATTCCCAGGATCCGCTGTTGCTGTCCCCAGCAATGAGGCGCGACAAGTTCCGGGAGAAGGCCATGGCGAGGGCGATGTCTCACGCTGACATGCTGATACCCACCACGCCAGTTATGGACCGCCACAAGGTGACCAAGATGTACTCTCAACCCAGTGCCTCTACTGACTCCTACAACACGCTGACGGTCAACCACCAAGTGACCACGTCTAAGAGGCAGGCGTTTGCTTCCCGACGAACACACACGGTGGACCACCTGCAGTACATTCCCGGCCACCACCACACATACCACACTGCCAGTAAGAACGAGGTAACTGTTTAACTCCGGGGTTGAAGCATTCCTGAGACCCACCCCCAACGTCGACAGAAGGATACTCAGCAGAACTGTTCAGTCTTCTCATCAAAACAACCTCCTGCATTTAAGAAAAGAGAACAAAAAAATAACTCTTCCGGCTTTTTAGCACAAGCTTTCTGTGTCATCCAGATTTTGGATAATTAGAATCAAACCCTGGCAAAGACATTTCTCTTTTAGAGCATCATAAGGGCTTTGCGCGGCGACACAAAGATCCTTCATGTCGGACATTAGACAATGTGAAGAAAATATTTTTTAAACTGGATTTGGGACTGGAAGGGAATTGTATCAACTTTATAAATATATAAATATAATATATTTACTATTTGTATTTTCAGTCCTTGTTATAGCTTTAGAGATTCTCATTAACTGATGTAAGCACTTCAGATGGTGCCTCTTGAATTGTCCCATTTCAGCGATGAAGTGGATTTGTGGGTTAAAAAGCACAATTAACGACTTCCCTTTTTTTCGATTAAGTTTTCTCTTCTTCTTCTTCTACTTCTTCTTCTTCTTGTTCGGTGAATGGCCAGAACATATCAGCTTATTAGTGAAAAACGAGGCTATTTTTGTTGCATATAATAGGAGATTGTAAATAGGCTACATTAGCAGCATTAACCTAGAAAAGCTGGCCCTCCGGCATTATTTTTTTCTCCCACCTGGAATCTTTGATTCCTACTTTAAAATTTCGTTTTAGATAAGGTGAATTCCCCCAAATAGCATTATTTCCACAGATGTCGGCAAAATATGTGGATTTAATATATATGTGGGGGGTATTTTTTTCTTTTCTAACTGTGCTTGTAGCATAGAATGATTGTGTGTGAAAAAACTTTTACCAGTGTTGACTGGCAGCTTCAGTCTGCAGAAATAAATCTACAGGTGAAAACGGAGCCTGATGGTCATTCAAATTTGCTGAATTTCCATATCCTCGCTTTGTCATCCGTAAGCCCATCCATCCATTATTCTCAGTTTGTGATTGGTCAGCTGCTTCCATCTCTACATATCAAGCACTCCGTGTTAAGAAGTGCACAGGTTGTGTAATAGTTTGTCGATGTGATGGACCAATCAGTACTAAAGAGGACATCACAATCGCCGGTCAGTGAAGCGTTGATTAAAATGTTTGAGATATTGTCATTAAAGCAATGCCTTATTGTATGGAATCCCATATGCTCTTAACTGAACAATCATGCTTGTTGTCTTTGCTTTCTGTGCAATATTATTGACTATAATTTACCAGCAGAACCAGCAGCGAAAACCTATACGGTGAGAGATGTTGCAGTATATATACCTCAAAAATTCAATTGAAGAAGTCTCAAACTTTGCAGGCAAAACAACCATTAGGTATATCAATCTTCCAATTCTCATTGAAAGTTGTTTAAACTTTACTCGAATAAGATTTATTATAAGTTTTATGGGCTTACAGGTATGTGAAAATACCGTGCTTCTGTTTTCAGTTGACCTGGGGGGTGGGGAAGGGTTTCTCGGTTGCTATATGAAGATCCAGTCCAGGAAGTGAGACAGTCGGGGTCCAGATTTTATACTATTAATAGAAGTGTGGCTGTTAGGATTTGTGCAATTCCTTCAGGGCTTGGGTTTTCTACATGGACTCGCCACGGTGTGTCATAAAGATTGCCAAAGACAGTTTTTTAAGGCAAATTTCTATTAAGTGCAGGAAAATTTAAGCGCGCCATTGCACTTTTTAACTACAGGTGGAGTGTCATGCTGCTTCCTGCCAATCTAGTCCCTATTTAAGTCCCAATTCAAATCCCAAGGAAAGCCAGTTAAGCACCTCCTTTAGGAAATGGTCACATGTCCAAAAAAATAGCTTTCTCACTAAGACAAGTCCCATCTTAATTTAAGCCTAGACTGAATATAAAAGATGGACGTAGCCACCAACTTAAGCATTTCTGCTGAAGCGGTGTGTCTGATGGAGAATCCAAAAACACTTTGACACCCTTTAGAAATAAACATCCTGCTAAATTAAAGATAATTTGTAACTAACAAGAAAAGTGTCACACATCAAGTGAGCAGTACAGTCATTTTCTGATAGACTTTTATAAAATCAGTACGGAGCCCCGCAGGGGACATGGGAGAAAAAAAAATTAAGTCGGACTTTTGCAAGATCCCACAAAACTAACTCGGGATCTCGCAAAACTTTTGCGAGATCTCGCAAAAGTTGAATTCCAACAATGGCGGCAGCTACTTAGTTGTAATATTACTCTTTCTGGGTCACAAAATACACTTTTAAGATATTTTGAGGCGTGAATGTAGTTGTGTAAACGTCAGATATCTGCTCGGTTTACAAGACATCACATATTTGCAAAAGAGCTCCGACGTTTTCGGAGATCTGACACCCACTAGCTCGAAGCTAACGGGAGGTCGAGACCTACTACAGCCGGGAGGAACACCGCTTTCCCGGCACATCGTGCCTCGACCTCCTGGTCGGCTTTGAGCTGGCGGCCTCCGAAGAATGCGGCTAAAACTTTTGCGAGATCCCGAGTTTGTTTTGCGAGATCTCGCAAAAGTCCGTCTTAACTTTTTTTTTTCTCCCATGTCCCCTGCGGGGCTCCGTAAATTAGAGATTTAAAGCTACATCCAACTTTTATATTGTAGCTCAGTTTATGGTATAAAGGCCAGAAATGACATTGTGTTTTCATTAAAGGTCAGGAAATGCTGCTCAGAATAACCTTTGTATTTCTACAGACTTGCTATTTCCATTCCCAAAATGTCAGGAAATAAGTAATTGAAATCGTGTCTCTTTGTGACAACACTCAGCAGACTGGACAAGTAAGATATCAGGAAAATTGTTGTTTCTTTAGATATTTGAGTGGTCAGCCACTGTATATACAACTTGGATACAATCTTACTTGTGATTTGGACTGTGCAATTTAAATGGAAAACTTCAAAGGAAAGCAATGACTCATTCCATTCAATTCTGTGATTATGCTCAAGTACACTCATGCATTGTTGCACGTTTTCCTTAAGTGTGCTTCATTTCTTGTCATAACAATACATTTAAAATTGATTTACGTTGTGGAGCATGAAAGGTTGGCCAAATGTATCTTAAGTTCAAGAAATGTATTTCTTTGTTTTAATGTCAGATATGCATTTAATGATGTCAGTTTGAGGTTGTCTTTTTTCCAACTTTACTGTCTTTGTACACTATTTTTTTCTTCCTATACTGGGAAGCGCTTGCACAAATGAGGGCCATTTGAAGAAGGCGTGATTAATAGACTGCTTTAGACAGATATGTGTTCATCCAACTCGCTCGACTAATTTCACAAACTTCTGCTCCTTCTTTTCACTTAATTAATAATGATGTCATCCCAAGAGCCTTTTTCTCTATGTGCAATATTTCCTGTTCATGCAGTATAGCTCTATAGCTCTATTACTCTTTTTAAAAAGTTGTGAAGTTCATTGGCTGCCATACAGGCTTTGTTGTCCTTTTTATTTAGGATTGTATCGTCTTTCATAGTCAAAGAGGAGTTTTTATAATACAGATAAATGTGGTATGAATGAAAACACGTCTATGTAACTGCACAAATAACCGGAGACTAACTTAAAGGCTTCAACAAACAAATTATGACTGTTCTTGTGCATTTTTCTGTTTGTTTACAAATTATTAAAGCAAACCATGTGTGTTGTATATATGCGTTTAATAACGTGTGCTTGTATAAGTCCAAGATAACAAAACTCTGAAACCCGTAGCGTGAACCTGGGGAGGACTTGGATATTATGCAGATGCAAAAGTACCAAAAACTGCAGTTCCTCAAATGGCCACAGGGGTTTTCCTCCAAAAGCCAGTAAAAAACAAAGTAAGGTCACATAGGCCTGGTCACTAACCTTACTGCTTACGGCTGGGAAAAATGTGAATTCGGGCCAGTTGGTAAGTGTTTGCAGGAGGTTGCTTGCTGTTGCAAGGTGAAATTAGTCACAAAGAAAGATATGATGCTGCAGCAAAAACCTCCTTGCAATTGCTTTTGTTGCTAGCAGATTGCCCTGACAGTCAGTACTTTGTATTGAACTCTCGCCAACTACTCACTAAGAGGTTGCAAAACTGTGAAGCTTGCAATGCAAACCTTTGGAAACATGACAGTTTCAGCAGTGAGACACAATTGTTGTTTTTGTTTGTGGTTTGAGCGTTTGACGTTTCACTACCCTCGTCTGATAGCCTTTTTGCAAAAAAGTGGCCGATCTACTGAAACACTCTTCGATGCACTATCCTAGCCAAGCTTGCTAATGTTACCTGAAAACATATGTCTCCAGAAAGAGCCCGTTCTCACTCCCGAGGCGTAACATGCCGACGATTTGTCACATCCCGGGGCGTTCCTGAGGAACGCAAAAGGAGACCTTCGGCGTTCTTATGGTACGCAGCGGGTTATGGGCGAAATCCAGTGCAATGACACTCCCGCGGTAATAGACGTTCCAGCCCTGTATTCCAGCCCTAAACCTAACCTTATCCCTAGCCCTAACCATAACCTTTTTCCTGAGGTTAACCAGGACTTTAATGATGTTAAATAGCGTGTTTCTAAGTGATTTGAAGAAAAAGAGCGAACATGTGTAGATTGAGTCCATACGGTTCTCATATTTCCTCATTTTTCCGAGGTCGTCATTTAGGAACGTGGTGGGTAGCCGAAAACGTAATATGTTGACGATTTGTCACCTAGCGTAAAATGTTACGCTTTGGGAGTGAGAACGTGTTGCCAGAAACTATGATCAAAATGGTGAAACACTTCAAAATCCAGTCCACATACCAATTTATAATGTGTGTCACGATGCATGTCTCTATCTTTTATATACAGTCTAATAGTTGGGCCAAGGGTTGTGTTCAGGAAATGACTGTGCTTTGGGTTAAAATGCACTCCTTCACTAATTAATCCTTCACAGGTGGCATACTTGGTCAAAACTGGAGCCTCCCAGCAAGTTTCCTGGTTTGAACCCTGGTGGGTTCACTTCTGTGTGCTTTCCATGGATACTCTAGCTTCCTAACACAGTCCAGTGCATGTCAGGTTAGCTGGTGATTCGAAATTGGCCATAAATATTCTCTAGATCAGTGGTTCCCAAACTTTTTTGCTAGGCCCCCCTTTGTTTTACAAGAAAATGTTCGCATCTTTTTTCACATCACGCTGTGCGCCACGTTATTGTTTACATGAGATGAATTGCAGAATCGCAGTTACTGTTCCTCCATTTAGAAAGGCAGAGGCGTCACGGTGTGATTATTTTAGGTAGTTGTTTTTTCCTGTGTAATAACATTCAACATTGCAATAATTACAATACATTTTTCAAAAAATGCCTCTCTGTGCAAAATGGGTTTAAAAACATAAACAGCTGTGGGATACTGTTTGTCCGTGATTTGAACCGAGGGAACAAATCGTGGCAGGATCAGGCTGATGTTATTTGTATCCCGCTGTAACTTTACTGTATAAAGAGCTAACATCTCCAAAATGTCAGGAGTAGTTAGTCATTACTACAAGTGTTTGTGAACTAAAAATCAAGAATGTGGGATACTGTTTGTCTGTGATTTGAAGAGCCCAGCGCTGCTCCCAACGAAGGGAAAACCAATTAAGCAGGGGAGACCTACCTTGGCACCATTGTCTAGTCTTTGGCTCAGAATGAAGTTGGTTTGGAAACATATTCAGCGATGCTTCATCTCCTGCTTTGCGTTTGTGTGGGCGCCCCGTGCTAGCAGTGTCCAAGCACTGTTGTTTTTCTTCCCCTTTTCATACCCCCCCCTCCCCCCCGCAATGGCTCTGCGCCCCCCGGGGGGCGGGCCCCACACTTTGGGAAGGTCTGCTCTAGATAAAGTAAGTAGAGTAAGATTCTGCATTCAAAAATGAGTCCAAAGGGCTCTCTTACAATAATTTACAGTGAAAAAAGAATCGATGCAGTCCTGGAAGTGTTTCCATAGGAATTCTGGTGGTAAATAACAGTTAAGTGCACTTAATAAAATCTACTTGATCATCTGGAAGTGTGACCACCTCTATAAAAGCGAAAGGTTTTAGCAGTTTACTGATGTGGAGCATTTAGGTGCTGACCATGCAATGCTCAGTGAAATTACAAAAAAAATAAGAGCTACATTCAGACTCTACAGGCCTCGGTTAGTGTGAGAAGTCAATGTGCATTACAGAATAATTAGAAAAATACTGAGTACGTTTTGTCTTTTATTCGCTTCATTTCCTTTCCTTTCATTTACAGTACACTGTTACTCACAATAACAGTCAACTAAAGCTACCTTCCAGGCATTGAGTTGACTGTGAACTCCTCGGTACACCAAGCTATCCTAGAGTCAAATGTGAGGCCTTCTGTCGGTCAGATAAAGCTTGGCCTAAAAATTGGATCATACAACAGAATGATGATGCCAAGCACATCAGTGAATCTACAGTAGAATGGTCCAGTCAGAGTACAGACCTCACCCTGACTGAAATGCTGTTGCTTGGCCTTAAGAGAGCTGAGTATAGATGAATGCCTGCAACATCACAGAACTGAAGCAATTAATGAAGAAGAGTTGGTCAAAATTCCTACAAAACAACCTGAGATGCTGATAAAGTCATACAGAAAATGTTTGATTCAAGGTTATTGCCGGTAAAGGTTGTTCTATGAGCTTAATTTCTCACAGGACTATACAAAAGATGAGTTGGGCATAAGAACCATCTCAGCATTGTTATAAGCAGGTGTGTCCTGGCACACCAACAAACACTTTGTGCATATCTCTAAGACAAAAAAACCCAGATTTGGATCCACTGAGAATTACAATGAGGTTGGTTTCGCTTTATAATAATTTCAAAGAACACACACAAATACCTGTACCCCAACCTGCCTTTGCATTCCTGGCCACTGACACCATCAACAAAAAGCACTGAGCCTCATTACTTTTATGACACATGTATTAATACCTTTTGCTCCCATCATGTCCTGGTCCATCTGAAACCCTCTTGAAATTCATAGCGGAGTGAGCAGGCCATGCATTTTGTACAATACCAGAACAAAACCTAATGGTCACAATAGTGCACACACAAATGGGCAGATGGCAAATAGCAGTGGTTTCCACTTTTCTTCAACACCCATCCATTTGCATTTAGATGGAAAAACGAACAAGGTTATTTGGACAACTGTGGCCCAAATTGAGGAGCAATGGTCAAATGTTTGGCCATTAAGCACTTTAATCCTGTTCCCTCTGTGTCCTTTATCAGGTTAATTAATTCAGATAGCTGCTCGAATGATTCCGACCATCATCAACAGCCACTGGTGTTCAAAAAGGTGATATGGTGTGTATTGTAATGTGGTCCCGCTTACTATCAGTAAACCAACAGTCAGAAGGATATATCCTTGTGCTATTGAGCCGTAGTGCTAATCCCAACAATGCAAAACAACCAAGTACACTCATGAATCATTCCTTTGTTGTTGGTATTTTTCTGAAGAAAAAAACAAAACAAACATGCAGAGAACTTCAGGGTTTTATCTGTGCTGAAATATGGGATCTGAGTTGTCTGGAAGGACAAAGGATTTCAAGCTGCTGAATCACCACTGTGATCCAATCAGAAGCCACAGCAGCGTGAGGGACAAACGCTGCTCTGATTGATTGATGTGCCAAACAAAGAACGGACAGAAGGCAAGCAAGCAAGAACCAAAGGAAAAAACCCATAGCCTTATCCTCACCATCCACTTTAGACAACTTTTGAATTTTTTATAGCGCTCTTTGGTGTTTATTTACCCTTTCACTGTGTCTCCTCCATTTGATTGTACGAGTCTCTCTCAATCTGTGTGTTCTAGTCTTTTAATTTATTTACTTTTCTTCCCCTTCTTCCTACCTGATGATTTTTTCCAATATTGCAGATTCACAATTGGCACTCTTTGGTTTTATTCAGGGCCCATTTTAATAAGATCTTCATGAAATCAAAGTATTTCATGAAGAACATTTTCTGGACATTTTTAAGTTAAACATAAAAACCCATATTACTGTTTATATTCTTTGATAGCTATAAAATTCCAGGATCTGGTGAAGTTTAAAACAGTGCAAATAATATATAAGGCAAGGAAAGGGATGCTCCCAATCGAAATAAGTAAATGGTTCTTAGAAAGAGAAGGGAGGTATAATTTTAGAGGGAAGTGGAATTTAAAATTACAAAGAGTAAGAACAACATTGAAAAGGATGTCTATTTCAATAGCTGGAGTTAAATTCTGGAATGAGTTAAAAGAAGAAATAAAGGTCAGTAGTGAAATTGTTCTGTTATCACTAAAAGTTGTAAAATGTTGTATCACTAAAATATCATTCTCAGTCACTTGTTATTTATTATGTTTACAGCGCCCTCTGTGGTTGCTCTAAGTAATGCGCTTTAGAAACGGCTTTATTTTGAAACAGCTTTATTGAACAGGAAGTCGGCGCAAGAAAGGCAAAAAGACGGGAAACATATCGGCACACAGTTTATGGTGTCCTGTTGGGAAAAAAATACTGTTCACATTTCGGTTTATGGTTGTATCGCCGGTATGTACTTAAAGTCTAAATTGCAACTTTGTTTTTTGTACAATATGTTGTCCGCTAATGCAGTATTTGGCTGTAAAGCTACTCCTTTTGTTAAGCTAGCTACCCGCGATTTTGGAGGTCGTCAGGGATAGCATCAGTAGTAGTTTAAAAAGTTTACATAATTAGACATATGCTATGTAGTAGCATTGTGGTATATAAATGTATATTATGCTGCACATATGTATGTCATGACTGTATTTTTTGTCTTGTTTTTAGTTTTACCCTTTTGAATATCAGTAAACCTGTTGACAACGCTCATCGGTCTTCAGAGTGGTGATATAAGAAAAGTGTTAACGCCCCTGCATCAGACATGCACCCATAACGGCACAGATATAAACCAGTTTAAAATAAAACTCAAAAAAGAAATTTTAAATAAGTATAAGAATGAAGAAAATGCAAATAACCCAAGACAGCAGTCAAACTGATGTTTATTTTCTTCTGCAAATTAGCAAATCTAAATATAGTTTTAGTTGAACATGAGAAAATATTTTTTTGTGATGTTGTGTTCTAAGTTGAAGGCGTTGTTTGCGTTTTTGTTGTTCAAATTTAGATGATGAGGATGTAAACCTGAGGGGGCTAAATAAGTATATACTTCTGCCTACTCCTTTTTAAACAACTGCATGGAAAGATTTATGAAACGTTGAACTGAACTGATTTATGCTAAAAACGTTTTTATTTAATTTTCTTGAATGTTCCGTTTTCTCTTACTTTAACTTTCGTCTGTTCGTCACTTTGTCAAAACACTAAAACTCTCAAACTCATCAGAACTGAATTTCATCTCCTCCGTCTATCATCTCATATTTGCATCTCTTAAATTTCAATCATTCTACACTGTAAACTGTAATCATACCTTTATATAAGCTCCAACTGTGCAACACATACTCATAGCTGACAGATGAGTGAATGCATTAGATTGTTAAGTAGAATATTTACCTAACCATAAAGAGGAAATACTCAAATAACAAATGCGGCTGACCAGCCACAGGGGTGGAAATAGAAGCTATTATCTTTGCTGTTATTATACCAATAAGATCCAACCTGAGCAGAAATTGGACAATTCCTGTAATCTATGGTTCACTACGAGAGCTCTCACCTCCCGGGAGAAATGAATGGATGTGGGCACCATGTAAATGCAGACAGTTAATAGAGTAGGGTGCTTAAGGAGCCTGTGTAAACACCGTGCCATTCACTGGTGACCATAGCACCATGGGAGTTTGAAGATGAATGCAGCTAACAGGCTGCGGCTGTTCCCACTGCAAAGCACACACACATACGACTTTCTCGTAGGCGGCTGCTATCGATCCCTCCGACATACTGCTTCGCTGTTGCTTAAATGAGAGCAGTCAGTAGCAGAGCTGTGTGTGAGATAGCCTCTAGTGATAGTTGGTGAATGGGGGTGGAGGGGATGGGTGGGAGGAAATTGTATAACTATAACATAAAAAGTAACAATAACCTGGAAAGAATGTGCATTCTGCAGATAAATACAATCTAAGTTTTTTTGTGTTAATTTTATGAGCATCGTGAGTTTTTAGGAGTTTGACAGACAATCGAGCATTCACCTGAGATTCTTACAGTCACAAGAGAGTGCCTTAAGTGTTTTAATCCTTTGTGTTTTAAACCGTAATAACAGGAAAAAGAAAAGCATTCAAAGTATATGAAAAGTGCTGCATACACTCTATAAATACAATTCAGTTGTATTTATACAGCGCCAAATCACAACAACAGTTGCTTCAAGGTGCTTTATATTGTAAGGTAGACCCTACAATAATGCATATAGAGAAAAACCCAACAATCATATGTCATGGCGACAGTGGGAAGGAAAAACTCCCTTTTAACAGGAAGAAACCTCTGGCAGAACCAGGCTCAGGGAGGGGCGGGGCCATCTGCTGCAACCGGTTGGGGTGAGAGATGGAAGACAGGATAAAAGACATGCTGTGGAAGAGAGACAGAGATTAATAACAAGTATGATTCAATGCAGAGAAGTCTATTAACTAGGGATGCAACGATACCAAGTTTTTCAAACCGATACAATACCGATACTTGGATCTGAGTACTTGCCGATACAGAGTACAAAAAACGATACTTCTACCACACACACACACACACACACAAATACAATGAATTAGAAGACAGGTTTTATTATATTCCCTGCCGATAAAAAATAAAATCTTAATAAAAATGACCACAAAAAAATTTCAAGTGAAAAATAAGCACTTCTGTTAAATTATTGTAGAGTCTCCACATTGTAATTTTACAAAATATCACTGAACTATTGGCACTGTCTCGAGCTTTCAGAATAATAAATAAACATTTCTGTTTGGAATAAAATAAATACAAATTAGGTTTGCGAATAAAATAAACTTTTAAATTATTGCAGAGTGTCCATATTGTAAACAAACAAACAAAATAATTATTATTAAATAAATAATAAAATATAAAAAATTATAAAATAAATAATAAATAAAATAATAATTGGCCCCCTAGTGGCCAATCTAAAAAACTACAACAGAAATGACAAGCCACCCTCTGATTAATGAAATAAGTTAGTATCGGTTAACTTTTACGAGTATGAGTACACACACATTTTACAGTATCGGCCCCGATACCCGATACCAGTATCGGTATCGGTGCATCCCGACTATTAACACATAGTGAATGAGAAAGGTGACTGTAGGTGGCTGAATTTACTTGACTGAAGGCTTCTGCATAGGACACATCCATGTTTCCTTGACTCCCTCTAGAAGGGAAGAACCTCAGATTGCATCTCTTCATTGACTTAGTTTCACAGATTTGACCTTTGCTTTCAATCCTTACTGTGTGATATGT
Organism: Neolamprologus multifasciatus; assembly: GCF_963576455.1. Classification (NCBI taxonomy): domain Eukaryota; kingdom Metazoa; phylum Chordata; class Actinopteri; order Cichliformes; family Cichlidae; genus Neolamprologus; species Neolamprologus multifasciatus. The sequence continues at coordinate 3,400,189 of NC_140442.1, read as the reverse complement.
ATTGACATTTATGCAGCATAAACTTTATAGTATATAAATAAATGACTTTATTTCTGACATAAACGACTAATTAAGAAACAACAAATGACTCTGCTAATCAAATGTGGTTCGTGTCATTTACAGGGCTCTCCTTTGATCCAAAATGACTGTCTCTGTGGGAACTGTGCGGTGTGTCTTACCTTCTTGTGGTCTGCACTGATGTGCTGCTGTTCTTTGCATTTACATGAACCTCGTTATTTCCTTTCTGTCACATAAGACATTTCTCATTGTGAATCCTACACAGTCTCCACAGAATGATCCCATTCGTGATTTTATAACCCACAAATTAAGAAGTGAATGATTATGGAGTGGCTACCTGCAGATGATAATAATCCATAACTCGGATGTGATTAGAGTAATTTCCTAATGGGCTCGGCAAAGCACCGGCGGACCACAGATGGATTAGTTGTATACCTCAAATGATCCCAGACCTCATCACCTTGGTCAATTTTACCCACCAAGAAAAGCTAGAGGGCCGCTGAGCTGCGCATCAGAGATGAGGACTCTGTCCGGAAAATGATTATGATAATTACCGTCATAACGATAATAACAACAGTTATGGGAGTTCTTGCAAACTCCCTCCTCAAATATCATGGAAGCATCCTCGTTAGGGTAGACCAAAGGAAGCCTTGTGTTTATTAGAGTAGCTGCAGGGCTTTACAACAAATAAGAGCAGCCGTTGCTATAAACGTCACAATGCATCCAAACGGCCACGGTTTCATGAGTGATTTTAACATACTTGTCAAACACAGTCAGACCCTGAAGAGAACAAAGTGAAAACAAGACACAAAATCTGCAAATTCATTCCAAAATTGACCATAATTTACCGTATTTCCCGGACTACAAAGCGCACCTGAATATTAGCCGCACAAGCTAAAATCAGGGGAAAATCCTGTTTTGTACATACATTAGCCGCACCTGACTAAAAGCCGCAGGTGTTTCAATGTTGACTTATCATATGTAAGAGAATATGCACAAAGGGAATTGTCAGGAAAGAGATGGCTGTTTGGACACATCACTTTTATTAATATTTTGAAAAACAAGTTATGGGTACATATTTGCATAACTTTTTAGGTATATGTACAAGTAGCGGTAAATACAAGTATGAAACATGTACTGTGCTTCATAAATGAATAACAAATGTAGTACATAACAATAACCTACAGCACACCAGAGAAATAGATTCGGACTACCTTTTAGGCTCAGGTGCAGTGACACGGCTTTAACAAGAAGAAAAGTCAGTCATTCACCACCATCTTTCTCTTCTTCCTGCGCACTAAAAACACCAAAGTCCTCTTCTCCAGTGTCGGAAACGAACAGGCCTAGGATGGCTACTTCATCCACTCTCCGCTTCTCTCCTTCGTTGTCACTTTCAAAATCAAACAAATCCTCGTTGTCAGTGTCAGAGTCGAACACCCTCAGAAGGGCCGTGGCGCTGTCTCCATCATGCAGCAGTCCAGCCCTTCGAAATCCGTTGGTGATCGTGGATGTTTTCACACTTTTCCACGCTGTCAGATATATAGATATTATCGCTGCTCATCATCCACGCCTCCCGCTGAACGTGTAGCGCTACTTTGAAGTTTGTTTTTCGCGCTACTTCGTACGGCACTACGTTGCCTGGTGGACGGACATGTGACCAACATACCACTCTCGAACCCCGATCCTTCCGCCAGGCAACGTAGTGCCGCAAACAGCGGAACAAACAAAACAAATCCCCTTACGATATCACAAAAATCATGGACAATCCATAGAAAAGCCGCACCTGACTAAAAGCCACAGGGTTCAAATCTTGTGCAAAAAGTAGCGGCTTATAGCCCGACAATTACGGTAGATGTTTGTTGAATGTAACTGCCTAAATTATATTATGATATTGCACATAACTATCTTCCAAGCTCTTAAAAAGTCCTGTTTCTTTGCTCCAGTGTGAACATTCTTCAATTAAATACAAAGCTTACTGCCTCACAGATATCCTGCCTGCATTGTCTTATTGACAACAGCCTTCATTAATCACACACCATACACACCATTCATTCTCCATCTGCTACTGAGATAACAACGGCGCTAGTTTTGCTGAAGTCACACACGCTGGATGCTCACAATTCTCAGTCGTTCTTTGCCTCCTTCCCTTCTGTTTTCTCCTTCTTTTTTTCCTCCCCCAACCTGGACTTTAAGTCGTGAAGCACAGCAGATACTCCAGACTTCAGACAGTACAGGTCACAGAGCGGATCAATGTGCAGAACACCAGAGGCCGGGGCCTCTCCAGAGTCCGAGCTCGGCTCTCGTGTCCATTTGATCAAATGCCAGCAGAAAAAAGTAACACCTTTCTTTTCATGCAACCAAAATGAAAGCACTCGGGATTTTTTAAAACTACTCACAGTTTATTTGCAGTCAGAACAGCTCAGTGTTCAACAGCTCTGTTACTTAAAGGTTGCACTCGAGCTGCAACAGTACAGCAATTCCTCGAATGATTAAATGTGCAAGAATTAAAGCTGCTTGAAACTGTTGAATAGTTTAAGACAGCTCCTGTGTAAATGAATGGTCATATGCAGTTTTAATAAGCATGTAAATATAAGATGGAGATGTTTGTAAGGTTTGTAAATGTGTACACAAACTTCAAAACTATTTTGTACGTGCAAGAAACAGAGGAGGAGACTTCTAGCAGGCATTTGGTGTTCGATCTGTCTCCTATAACTAAAGTTGTGCTCTCATCTGTGACGCAAACAGGTTCCAGTTTTGGTTGCAGTGCTGGGATGTGAACACAGGTCCCGCTAAAGGGTGTTTGGTGATGGCATGGAGTCTGCTTCTGACAATTTGGTCTGTATGCATTTTGTTAGAGTTTTGCAGCTCCTCACACTAAGCAGCAGATATTGGTTCTGCGGTGTGATTCATGCCCTTCTACAAGCTTTTGCAGCTCTCCATGTGTAACAGCCTGTCTCCTGGAACCTCTTAATACTGTGCTGTGAGACACAGCAAACTTTCTTGCAATGGCACCCATGAATGCACCATCCTGGAGAAGTGAAACTGCTTGTTCAACCTGAATGGGCTGCAAGTATCGACTCGGGTAACAACAGGTTCCTGAAACAGGTAACGGTTTCATTCTGCTTCGCTGTGAAGTTGTACCTGGACTGAAACAGAGTTTTTCTATCTACAAGAGGCCAAACTGTAAATTACTGTGTATGGTATTTAGTATATTGTAATAACATTATCTGGATATTTTTAAGTTAAACATGAAAACCCATATTACTGTTTATATAATCAAAGATTAATGAATTTATTAAAATTAATATTGTAGTTTTAAACCCATTTACTAGTATTGTGACATTTTTTATGGGTGGTATATCATTGTATTATATAAAATATAGATTATATAAAATGACATTATAACACCCTATATATGTTATACCTGATTATTTGCACTGCAGCAGTGTTTGACCATATTAGGTAATTTACCCAATGGGTTTTACCCATTTAGCAAGAAATACACACCAAAAAAAGTTCTTTTTTTTCTTTTTTTAATTTACTTGTAATTTTAGTAAATTAAAGCTAAAAAAAAACTGAAGAATGGAAATATCAACCAACTATTTAAAAAAAAGACTTCAGTGCTTTCTTCAAAGCATTAAACATGCTTTAAATACAGCTATACCAACCAGAGATGGGCAGTAACGCGTTACTTGTGCTGTATTACTTTTTTCAAGTAACGAGTAAAGTTTGGGATTACTATTGCAAAAATGTAATTAGATTACCGTTACTTTCCCGTAGGAACGCTGCGTTACTGCGTTACTAAAATCGTGATTTTTCTGCGAGAATGTCTCATGACAGTGACGTAAGCGAGTGCGACGTTCGTGACAACAGCTGTGTGCAGATCAACAATGGATCATATATCGAGTGCAGAGAGAGTATGAGCGTGCAGCGTTTAAAGCGTGGAAGTACTGACCTTACTTTGAGTTTGATTCCATAAAAAGTGACAAAAACATTAGTGTCCGTTGTGCGTGGGAAGAAAACTTCTTTTTACAGCGAAAAAACCCCTAAACTTCCAAACAAGCACCGAGTAGCTACGACGTAATGGGAAACTCACAGAGAAACTCGCGGATTCTTCCACTGACCGCTGCGGCACACCTGCACCAGGGTAAACCTCCGCCTACCCCACTCCTGCTTTACAGGTGAAAATAGAGCAACAGGACCGCTAGTCTTTGACTTTATTTATTTTCTGCTGTGTTTTACTTGCATCTATTTGAAAGACTGAGTGTAAACACACAAAAAAAAATATTTTATGTGCTGGAATGTGCAGAAAATAGGTTTAAATGTTAAACTAATTTCTTCCAGTCAGAGAATGTTGCAGATAATTAAATCTTTGCTTGATGCATAAAGTTAAAAGATTAAAACTAATAAAACAAGTTTTAAAAAGAGACTTTTCCATTTGATTACATTTTGTATGATGGATTATGTAGAAAAAGTAGAATTGGGCTGAAAGATCTATCACTTTATCACCTATTCAGGTTGTAAATCGTGTTTTTAAAAAGTAACTTAGTAACTAAGTAATTAATTACTTTTGAAAATAAGTAATAAGTGTAGTAACGGGATTACTTTTTTGGGAAGGTATTAAGTAATTAGTTACTGATTACTTTTTTCAAGTAACTTGACCAACACTGATACTAACTGTATGATATATTAATAATAGCCATAGCTAACGTGACACCTATTCTCCAATCCACATTTTGAAGTGTGTGTTAACCTTTTGGAAACCTCCCTGTTGCTTTTTTTTTGGAGAGAGAAGTGATTCCTTCACCATGTTTAGTCCAGAACCTGGTGTGAAAGCTAGCAAGCTGCATCCATGAACTCTCTGGGTTCTAACTGGTGCTAAGTAACATGCTAATAACAACCATAATATACGAGAAAATACCAGAAGTTTCTCACCAAAACTCAAAGGACAAAGACCCTCTGTATCTCTCAGCAAGAGATGTTTATTGTTTTCACTTACTTCCATTAAAACGCTCCAAAAGGCACCAACAGCACAAACATCCATAAGAGGTCCAATTAGCATTAGGAAGCCTAGCAAACAGCGCTCAGCTACAGCTGGCTGATCAACAAACCTGCCAGTCAACTGTTCTAACTTTAAGCCTTAACAAAATTCACAAGGTTGAGATATTTAAAAATACCTATGCTTGCTTCACTTTTCGGATCCCTTCACCTTGACAAACTACACCTATCCTAAGTGGCCATTCAAGAAATCCTAAGCTTCACTTTTATATTTGGCTAAGGCTCAAGGTTTAGCTTGAGCCTTAGCCAAAATTAACCTCGAGGCTATGTAAGGGCTATTTGATCAAGAAGCGGAGTGAGTGTGAGTGCTCCATCACCTGAACGATCACCAGACCTGTACCCGTGAATGGCGTAGTGAAGGAAAAGAACAAAGTCCTCAGCACATGTAATTTAAACCTAACGTGTGATAGGTTACACTGATAAGTGTTACTTGTGCCGGTCTGAGTGTGGTTTCTGCCAGCTACACCGTAGCACGTGACACCCCCTCTTCACTTTGCGCGAGGATGGGGCTGAGGTGGGATGTGAAGCTTCCCACTGTGTGAACATGATGAAACGAGGATGTTCACAAGCCGTCAATGAGATGCTGCTAATCTGACTGTAACCTGCTGGGAAGCGTCTGACAGAGGGAACCACCAGCAGAGACCATCACTTGTTTACAAAGAGGTTTATCGCGTGTTCACTGTGCAGGTTTATCTTTTAATAAACTCTGTTGGTTGTTGTTTGTCGCTTAAGAGACTATGATGCAGTAGACTTAGTGAATGGTTTAAAAACACCTCCTCTGTCTAAAACTTTAACATATTTAGATTCATTTGACGCCAGGTTGCATGCAAGCTGAAACATGCAGACAGAGTCTTAGGCTGTGCGATTTTTGGCCCATTTTGAGCCGATAATTCAGTCGTGCGACCGTTTTGGCGATCGGCCCGATTTTGGCCTTCATCGTGCGTCGTGCATCGTCGTGCATCACGTGGTCCGACCAAGCGATTGATGATCGGGAGCTGGTCGTGAGGTGTTAATCGCTTCTCGTTACCCCACCTATACTACACGATGCACGACGCACGATGAAGGCCAAAATCGGGCCGTGACACCTTCACCGTCGTGAGGCACTTGTAGAACTTTGGAAAGCTCACCGTCGTGAGGGTGTCACCACAGCTTGTCACATTGCGCACGCGCAAACACATAAATGTCGGTGAAAAAGACAGAGTAGCCAGTGTTGCCAACTCCTCTGTAAGGAAAATCGCTATTGGCTGTCCTAAAACTCGCTAGAAGTCGCTAAATGACGTCATCACCTAATTTGCATAATTGGTCATGCTAATGTAATTGTAACCTACGCTGTTGGAGAGAGAAATAACATCGTGGACGAGACATAAAGTGAGTAAAAAACGTCCTAAACGCATTTAGAGTTTATTTAGAACTACAAATTAAATTTCTTTTAGCAATTATTGTTTTTTTTAATGTCACAATTCCAACCCTGCTCCTTAATCCGGGCTTGGACCGGCAAAAGTGACCCGAAATAGGCACTCTGGTGGAGTTACTTTGTGTGTGTTTTAAACCTTGTGATCCACAAAACAGCATAAGAGTAAAAGAAGAACTGACTGCGTTACAGCACCCGCTGCTTGTTGAGAGTAAAAGCGATATGCGCTTTCACGTCTTTATTTAGCGATTTTTTTTTTGAAAAAAAGTCGCTAGGGGGTCTGAAAACTCGCTAAATATAGCGACAAAGTCGCTAAGTTGGCAACACTGGGAGTAGCACGGCAGTGCAGCGTGTGGTCTGGACACAAGCGATGGAGGCACTTGTAGAACTTTGGAAAGCTCATCCGAGCCTTTTCGATGTGGCCTCACAAAATCATCACGACCACAACAACCGTGAAAATAGTTGGATGGACGTTGCTGCTCAATCACAGCTGCCTGATTAGTGTTTTTCATTTGCAATTTAGCAAAGTTGATGGTGGTGGTGTGTGTGTCTGTGTGAGTGAAAGACAGAGAGGGAGATTTTCTGTTATAACCTTCATTTTTATGGACGCACAGTGTGAGCACTCAGGTCGCATCAGAGCATCGAGTCGTATAGTGCGAGACCTGCATCGTCACCTACGAACTTCTAACCTCTGCGAGTCAATCGTACAGTTTGAGCAGGAGCTGAATCGCGCGACTGAAAACAATCGCACAGTGTCTGCCCAGCTTTAATCTGGGCAACTAGGCTGAAGCGTCTCAGAGGAATTAACAGGAGGGGCACAAAGTCAGCACACAAAAGAAAGAAAAATGGTCTGCAGCTTTCTCAGCTGTCACATGCTTCTATAGTAGGTGGCTTGTCCAAGAGATCATGTACCAAATTCATCAGTTAACAGCAGTGGACACAACCCCGAGCCCGGATCCTCCAATGGATCTCTGGGTCCTCAGATATGCCAGGATTTACATGAGAACAGGTAATAATATTTATATCACCTTGTTGTGGGCGTTGCAAAACCTGTCCAGCTGTGCAGTGACATTTGTACTTGTGCTGCTGATTTGGTGGACTTGCATGGTGCCACCCCAGTAATATGAGGTAGATGAGCAGCTTGTCTCATGAGGCGAACTGTCCTAGATTTAAAAAACAGTGTATGACCTTGATTTCTACTGTAGAGAAACCTACAGAGCTCTGATTTATTTCCTTAAGCCTGGAGGAAAAGCAGCACCCTGTGTTTGAGCACTGTGATCTGGTGCAGCCTACTTTAACTCAGAGTTTGAGATAGCACCTTACAGCCATTGACACGAACAATACCAATGTTGCATTCTGCTTGAGCCTTAAATTTCACGTATAAATCTGACGAGCTCGTTAGATACCTGCTCATAGATTATGCATGCAGCCATTAGCCAATCTAGCCTTCCTGGACTGTTTTTCATCACCTTATCTGTGCCTGTAACAATACACCTACCCACACATCCAGCATGTTTTAGATAAAATGGTGAAAGCTCAGCCTGCAGGCTGTTTGATGACTGAAAAGCTACATACAGGCAACATATGTAGGCATGTAAAAGAAATGCAAACAGGACTGGTACCACTGTTCTGAGGAGTGTCAAACAATGCCAGCCGGTCGAGGCTGCTGGTGTCTCACTATGTCCTTGAGCAGCAGGCCATAACTGTAACTCATCATTTTTCACTGAAAAGGGTTACTGGTGTGAAAGACAATCTCATACCAACCATAACAAACACGTTGTGAGAGCCTAAACGTGACTGAGAATGAAAGGGAAAATAAAAACCAAAAGAAATGATCGTTTTTGTCATCACCACACGCTTTATACAAACGATGGGCATTGCCATTGTGATCGGCTGCAGACTTGGTTCCTTCTGGAGCCCAAAGTTACATATGCAGAGTTGTTACCTAGCACAGTTAGTGTGGTTAGTTTTGGTATCTGTAAACATTTTTCCCTCTTTAAAAAGAGCGCACAATGGGTTTTTTAATACCTCGCCCTTCTTCTGGATTTTTCTAAGGCTTAAACTTGATTGGAGCGCTTGACTGGCAGGTTTGTTGATCAGCCAGCTGTAGCTGAAAGCTGTTTGCTCCCCTCTGCTAATTAGACCTCTCAAGCATGTTTGTGCTATTGGTGTGTTTCAATGGAAGCGTCTGACAAACAGAGATGCAGAGCATTCAACAAATTTGTGCTTCGGTTTTGGTAAGTGAAGTTTTAGCATATTAATAGCATGCTACTTAGCACCATTTAGCTGATACGTGTCTCTGTGCACTCAATGTGCAAAGTTTGTGAATCCTTGTTAACCAGGTTTGCTCATTTTAATCAGTAGAAGGTGACTTCTGGCTAAAAGCCAGTGGGTGACATCAGGGTGGCTACATCCATCTTTTATATTGTCTGTGCTTCCAGTTTTTAGACTGACTCATCTGAGCCCTGCTTTACATTTTAAAATAATGCTCAGTTACTTGCTTTGTAATGGAGCTAAAACGGAGGTTTCTCATTTTATGGCTCAAAGCCACGCGGTTCAGCTTATTATGCTAATATGGCTGAGATCTGAAAATAGAATTTGTGAAAATTACCCAATAACTCGACAACTCTGCGGGGGTCATCTGAAATTTGGGACCCGAAAACGAGGTTATGTGGCACAAAAAATCCAGCGTATGGGTGTAGAGGCATTTCAGAAAGGGGCACAGCCAGACTGCATGAATTGCCAGATGAAAAGTGCTGCATTTGATTCCAGGGATGTGAAAACCAGGCTAACTGCTAACCTAATTAATATTGTTTCCCTCCTGTGATTTGCCAAATCAGAGAGTGCTAATTTCACCCAGCACTGCACACACACTACCTAAAGTCTAGAAAAGGGTGTCCTTGCTTCTTGGTAACCAGAGCTACGTGGAGCTTATGTGTTGCTCTCGGTGATGTTTGATGCTTTCAGCTTAAAAGAAGAAATACGAGATGAGGGTCCGTGATAGGTGTGTATGTTCTTATTTGATCAGTTAATTTTAGTGCCTCAAGGATTCAGACACTTTAAAGATTATCATTATTATTATTGTTATTATTATAATTGAATTGTGGGTTTACTTCTGAATCTTTTGCTGAGATGGTAAAATAAAAGTAACAGACAGTAAATATTAATAATAATCCCCAAATTCCTAAGTTTTGTCATTTTCTGTGGCTGTTCAGGTTGCATTGAATGACATAAAATCCCCAAATGTTACAAAGCCACAAAAGCATGTAGAAATTTTCCACATGACAGGATCAGTGTGGCCAACTTAGCAACTTTGTCGCTATATTTATAAGTCGCTAAGACCCCCTTAGCTACTTTTTTTTCTAAAAAGCGACTAGCGACGTGGGGCGATCGTGGCTCAAGAGTTGGCAGTTCATCTTATAATCAGAAGGTTGCCGGTTCGAGCCCCGGCTTGGACAGTCTCGGTCGTTGTGTCCTTGGGCAAGACACTTCACCCGTTGCCTACTGGTGGTGGTCAGAGGGCCCGGTGGTGCCAGTGTCCGGCAGCCTCGCCTCTGTCAGTGCGCCCCAGGGTGGCTGTGGCTACAATGTAGCTGCCATCACCTGTGTGTGAATGTGTGGATGACTGAATGTAGTGTAAAGTGCTTTGGGGTCCTTAGGGACTAGTAAAGCGCTATACAAATACAGGCCATTTACCATTTTTAGTGACAAATTGTAGTTAGAGACTTATTTATGACGACTTTTTGACGTGAAAAAGAAAGAAAAAGAAATTTAATTTGTAGTTCTAAATAAATTCTAAATGCATTTAGGACCTTTTTTACTCACTGTTCTGCCTTTTATAACTTAAACTGGATATTACAGTTGTAAACTGTCCTAGTGCTCCCTCTAGTGGCTGCTTTGTAATATGGGTTTGGTTACTTTGGGAAGGAAAAAATGAGAACGTGAAGAAGAAATCAAAGATGGCGGAAAGTGATGCCGAAATGTTATCGTTCTAAGCTGATACAGACCTTAAAATGTTGTTGCCTTGGACAAGATATGTCTGTAAGTATGAGTGACAATAAAATAATTATTATCTTATGTTTTGTGTAAAAATGGTACGATAATTTGAATTTGAAAGTTTTATCTTGTTAGCTTGCAGTAAGAGTGTAACAAGCTAGTTTACAATGTTAGTTCGCTAATACAGTATTTTGTACTTTCAGTTTTACGATGGTCAAAGAGAAGGCAATGGTCAGAGGCCATTCTTCAATAAATCAGCGCAAAAAGGAAAATAAGTCTGGTTATTGGAGCATCGTTATCTCACTGTCTAGCTGGTGAAACTAAGAGACTCAGGGCGAGGACAGCACACTCACTTTGTCTCTTCCACGATGTTATTTCTCTCTCCAACAACGTAGGTTACAATTACATTAGCATGACTAATTATGCAAATTAGGCTATGATGTCATTTAGCGACTTCTAGTGATTTTTAGGACAGCCAATAGCGATTTTTCTTACTGATGAGTTGGCAACACTGGACAGGATCTTTGTGCAGAAAGCCTGAAACGCTGACTGACTGCGACTTAGAATATAAAATAAAATAATGTTTTGTGTTTACACTCACTCTTTCAAATAGAAGCAAGTAAAACACAGCAGAAAAATAATAAAATTAAAGATTCAGCAGCTCATAAATCTATTGTCACCTGTTTAGCAGGAGTTTTGCCTGGTGCCCCAGCGGTCACTCTGTGAATGTCACAATTCTGTGGCAGCGTGGTCAGTGCTCACTCAGATTGGAAGTTTAATTTTTCGCTGTAGAAAGAAGTTTTCTTCCCACGCAGAGTGTACAACGAACACTAATGTTTTTGTCACTTTTTACAGAATCAAATTTAAAGAAATTAAATTAAATTAAATTTAAAAAAAGTAACGTCCAAACTTTAAACTAGGGATGCAACGATACCAATTTTTTCAAACCGATACGATACCGATACTTGGATCTGAGTACTTGCCGATACTGAGTACAAAAACCGATACTTCTACCACACACACACACACACACACTGCCCGTGGATTTTCTCTTAACATTTTTCATCGCTTTTCTAAAACCTGAGTTAAAGTTGGCTGTTCCGGTCCACACTGCTGACATGTTGTTTAGCCTAGCTACAGCAGCCTCCAGTTTCTCTTTTTTATCTGGAGCCGCCAGTCTCACTCGCCTAACCCTGTGCCTGTTTAGCACGGGATGTCCCCCTAGTGGCCAATCTAAAAAACTACAACAGAAATGACAAGCCACCCTCTGATTAATGAAATAAGTTGGTATCGGTTCATGGTATCGGTTAACTTTTACGAGTATGAGTACACACACATTTTACAGTATCGGCCCCGATACCCGATACCAATACCGGTATCGGTGCATCCCTACTTTACACGCTTCATGGTCGTCCTCTCTCCTGCACTCCATACCATCCATTGTTGATCTGCACACGTCTGTTGCTGCCACGGACGTCGCACACTCAAAAGTCATTGTCATGAGACGCTCACAAACAAAATCACCGCGGTTTAGTAACGCAGTAATGGAGCATGCTTACAGGAAAGTAACAGTGATCTAGTTACTTATTTGCAATAGTAATCCCTTACTTTACTCGTTACTTGAAAAACGTAATCAGATTACTGCCCATCTCTGCTCGTGATGTGCTGCATGCTGCGTTGCTTGTTGGTGTGAATGCACTTATTCAGTTTCATTGAAAACAGAAAACCTTTTTTTGCAGCAATATTTTCTCACAAACCTTTTAGCATTTTAGCACAAAGACACTGCTTGAATCTGAACCTCCTGCTGAGTTTAGATGCTAATCTGCTTCACGTGCTGCAGACTGTGGTTAGAATATTGTCATTAGTGGAGTTGATGCATCTCTGCTGGAAAACTAGGCGATAAAACTACAGTCTACAGTCATCTTTTCTGCAGTATGTTACATGTTCATACTGGTGTGTATCAGATAGTATCTGTTGGTCAGTATCAGCTGCAGATATATCAGTCAGGCTTCAGTATTTATTCTCTGGATTATGAGGAGCTGTAAAGAGCTGAGATCAAAGAGATAAGATCGTTACTATCCCGACTGTCACCTCTATTTTAATGCTATATTGTAAGATTGTATCAAAAATATTTGGCAGTGGTTCCACATGTAAAGCATAAATCTTGAAACTACAGAGTGGGAAACAAATGAAAGACTTTGTAAACCCCACTGCTGCTGTGTTTTGTTTTACAAGTTTTATTTCCTGTTACTTTTTTGTTGACTTGTCAGATACATTACCAGAAAATAACACTGCGAGCTCCACCATTCAACTCTGCTATCTTTTTTAATTCACTTTCTGTGGAGCAGCTCCCGGCTGTATACCTGATGATATCACATTTTTGAGTCCTCGCTCTGTGGCTTCTGGCTTTGGGAGAATCATTCACAATCGCATGTATTGATTTGAGTGTAAGAAATTCTTAAATACATGCCTCTCACTGGATTTATGGGTTGCCTGATAAAAGACTGTTGACCTTAACTGGTATGTACTGCAGTAAAAGAGAAGAGGAGCCTCTTGTGGGAATTGGTGTGATGTGAATTTTCAGCTGTCCTGCAAACCCCTACGAGAAAAATGCTTTAGAAAAAATTCAGATGTTTTGATGGTAAATGGTAAAAAGATCGCCCCGTTAAGGTCAAACCTCTTTGTGTTCTCTCTATAAGTCTGGGGAGGCTTCAGAACAATTAAAATGTGGCGTGACAGTTCGGAGCAAGCTGCAACAGATTCAGGAGAAAAACAGTACACTCATGAATTATTCAAAACGATTGTCTTTCAAGTGTAAAAAAGTAAAGTCTGCCAAGAATCTTTTTCTACTGACAATGTTTGAGTCAATTACAAAACACAAGTGTGAACGTGCAGAAAGCAGTTGACAGATACAATCAGATGTGTACAGTCTGAGAGTGTAACCGCATAATAAACTTGTTCAGCCAAACAATCGTTTTGAGTCTTCAGACACAGACGAGCTGCTGTAATTATAATCCTGTTCCTTTTCTGAAATGAAGTGAGTAAAAAAACCCAAAATCAATGGCTGTCTCAATAGAGAGATGAAAATGAAGGGAAAAAATCAATTGTATCGATGTAATCCGAGGCAGTAAGTGTTCCTCCGTTTGTTTGTCGGATAAGCGCTGAATGAAATCTTTAAAGCTCAAACAGCATGGTCGACGTGAGACTTTCATCATCCGACAGAAATTTCATCAATAAATTGCATCAACCAAACGTCTAATGGAGCGACTCCTGGCCACAGTGGTCGGCAAACACGTTGACTGTGTTGTCATAATCTCTTCAACAACGCTGAGATCTGCCGCACACTTTGATGCGCGTCCAGATTTATCATGTGTTCATAAATTTATCGGAGCACTAAATGTAGCTCAGTCAGACAGCAGTTGATCTGATTAAGACTTCCTAAAACCCACAGCAGCCATCTGTCTCGGGAAACGTGCGATCCTTCTGAAATAACATTTTATAGATTCATGTCTTTATTGTGAAAAGAAAGGGTTTGCATAAAAACAGACAGACCAGGATAGTTATTTGGTACTAACAAAGACATTTTTGGGTCAATTCAAAGGTATTGAAAAATACAAGATGATGACATCACATGATGTAAGAAAACAATATATAAGTGCAACAAAGGCAACATTTGCATTCCCTTGTTCGGCTGTGTTTGCCACCCTCAGACTGTAAATAAAAGATGAAAAAAGAGCCACTATGACATCACCAGGTTGGTGTTTGTTTTAAGACCATACCTGACCTGAGAAGCCAGTGGATACGGCTCAGTCCTACAGAAAGTAGGTCTATATCATGGTTTACTTTGCTTGGATGTAATTGTTTGTGGTAATGGTACCATAATTTAATAAATGTAATACACAATCCCAGATACTGAGTCACAGGTAAGGTGTTTACTGAAGTCATTGATCATTTTCTAGGAGAATTCTATACAAATGGGCTTCTTTTTGCAGCCAGAGATGTCGCCACTGTTGACCAGTGCTAAGCATGCAAGTTTATGACACTTCTGCAATAGCTGCAAACATGTACTGCATACATGAATCAACCCTTTTCACTATTTGGTTGTTAAGTGATGACATATGAGGCCTGCTTCCAGGTCAGAACTACTCTGTGTTTATTAAGGTTGTTGTGTTTTTAACATGTTTTCATGCTTTGTATCTTGTTCTGTTCTACAGGGTGGGCCATTTATATGGAAACATCGTAATAACATGGGAATGGTTGGTGATATTAAAGTCCTGTTTGTGGCACATTAGTATATGTGAGGGGGCAAACTCCTCAAGATGGGTGGTGACCATGGTGGCCATTTAGAAGTCGGCCATCTTGGATACAACTTTTGTTTTTTTCAATAGGAAGAGGACCATGTGACACATCAAACTTATTGGTAATGTCACAAGAAAAACAATGGTGTGCTTGGTTTCAACATAAATTTATTCTTTCATGAGTTATTTCTGTTTCTGACCACTTAGAAAATGTGTTCAATGTGCTGCCCATTGTGTTGTATTGTCAATGCAACCCTCTTCTCCCACTCTTCACACACTGATAGCAACACCGTAGGAGAAATCCCAGCACAGGCATCCAGTATCCGTTTCAGGTGCTGCACATCTCGTATCTTCACACCATAGACAATTGCCTTCAGATGACCCCAAAGATAAAAGTCTAAGGGGGTCAGATCGGGAGACCTTGGGGGCCATTCAACTGGCCCACAACGACCAATCCACTTTCCAGGAAACTGTTCATCTAGGAATGCTCGGACCTGGCACCCATAATGTGGTGGTGCACCATCTTGCTGGAAAAACTCAGGGAACGTGCCAGCTTCAGTGCATAAAGAGGGAAACACATCATCATGTAGCAATTTCAAATATCCAGTGGCCTTGAGGTTTCCATTGATGAAGAATGGACCCACTATCGTTGTACCCCATATACCACACCAAACCATCACTTTTGTTGTTCCAACAGTCTTGGAGGGATCCATCCAATGTGGGTTAGTGTCAGACCAATAGCGGTGGTTTTGTTTGTTAACTTCACCATTCACATAAAAGTTTGCCTCATCACTGAACAAAATCTTCTGCGTGAACTGAGGGTCCTGTTCCAGTTTTTGTTTTGCCCATTCTGCAAATTCTGTGCGCCGATCTGGGTCATCCTCGTTGAGATGCTGCAGTAGCTGGAGTTTGTAAGGGTGCCATTTGTGAGTAGCTAATATCCGCTGAAGGGATGTTCGACTAATGCCACTCTCCAGTGACATGCGGCGAGCGCTACGCTGTGGGCTCTTGCTGAATGAAGCTAGCACAGCCACTGATGTTTCTTCATTAGTGACAGTTTTCTTGCGTCCACATTTTGGCAAATCCAACACTGAACCAGTTTCACGAAACTTAGCAAGCAGTTTGCTAACTGTAGCATGGGAGATGGGTGGTCTCGTAGGGTGTCTTGCTTTGAAATCTGCTGCAATGACCCGGTTACTGTGTTCACCAGAAATCAACACAATTTCGATCTGCTCCTCACGTGTTAACCTCTTCGACATGTCAATGGCTGTGAACACAGAGAAACTTGTAAATAACTCATGAAAGAATAAAGTTACGTTGAAACCAAGCACACCATTGTTTTTCTTGTGACATTACCAATAAGTTTGATGTGTCACATGGCCCTCTTCCTATTGAAAAAAACAAAAGTTGTATCCAAGATGGCCGACTTCTCAATGGCCACCATGGTCACCACCCATCTTGAGGAGTTTGCCCCCCTCACATATACTAATGTGCCACAAACAGGACTTTAATATCACCAACCATTCCAATGTTATTACAGTGTATCCATCCATATTTATTATTAAAGGGGATAATATAATAAAGATTTTACAAACATATTCTGTAAGTAAAGAGTTAAACTCATTCTGAGTCAGTGTTGGCTGCGATTGTGATCATGTGCACGACTCAAAGTGACTCATTTCCTCCTCACTATGAATTTATTTTTCTTTAGTCCGAACGTTATCCCGCATAACAAGAAATGCAAAAATAATCATGCTCTCCTCAAACTGACGCCATAATGGACCGAGGAGAACGAGTGGTCTGACTTCATCTAACCCCGTGCCATCTCCACCGTAATTAATGAAATTGCCTCATACAGACGCAAAAAGCCAGAGCCGCCCGTCATGCTGATTGCTTGTGAGATATTGCCAGTAGATGCAACTCATGGTCACACCAACAAAGAATGATTTTACATCACAGAATATAATTTTAAGTGCATTATGTGAGGTGAACCTTTACCTTGAGAAAAGAACTTTAATACCCAGAAAAGAGTATCTTTGTGGAATTTTATTTTTTCCAAGCTCAGTGTCTATCTCTGACTCATCCTCACTCTTATTTCTTGGTTTCAAACGACCAGTGTCTGCTATGTTCAGACCAGGCAAGCCAGTTATCACCTGCACTTCCCATCTCATGCTTTCCTACCAGCAGGCACCATTATGAGTCACTGTTGTGAATCACTGCTGCGAGACTCTCAAACCCACAGATGGACACACTCTAACTCAGCAGCCTTGGTTTAAAGCTGACGAGGGAAGTCCCGGTCCTGGATTAAGATCTGAGACGCCAGATTGAGATGGTCTCCAAGCTTGTTACAGTTCCCAGGATGTAATTGTGATATACGATGTCTCTTACTGACTGTCTTTGATGGTACATGAAGGAAAGATCATTCAAATGTTTTGTTGGTAAACACACAGTAGTGGATGTTTATTTAACTACTTACCAATCTACTGTGCCAAAAAAAATAGACTAATATGCACAGATGAAAAATATGAAGCATGGTTTGTATTGCAAGTAAAATTCACATTTTTGTAAAAGGCATTCAAGCCTGTAGGTGCACATTTCTAAGTTTATATTGGCGTATACTGTGTTGAATCATTTTCTAATTACTGAGCTACAGTAAATGTCTCTTGAAGCTGAAATAGCAGAATCCAAGCAGTGAGGAGGGAAACTTGCTAATTGCTGCTTATTTTCAGAGTCCTGAACTGTTTCCACCGACTAATCTAAAGTCTGAGAGGCCTTAGAGCTCCACGGGGACTTTCTCCAGGTAACTCAGCGGGATGGCCATATCGACTTCTCAGCACACAACAGAATGCTCCCATTTATCTTGATTAAGCTCGAACATCTGCACGGCCTCGGCCATCAAAGTATCATTGAACATTAGCCTTGGTTAGCCTGCTCAGCATCCACACAAAATCTTGGGGTTCTAAAAAAGGGGGGAAAGGGGACATAAAATACTAATCTATACGACTGCAGGATTGTCTCCATGCTCCTGATGGGCATGTGGATCAATATCATTGATTGGTCCCACTGCTCAGAGGGGAATTAGCATTTAAAAGGAACTTCAGCTGCACCTACTGGAGGGTTTCTCCATCAAAGGTGGGACATGACTAAGCTGTGACCTGTGATCTCTGCGCTTCGGGAGAAACTGTACCAAACGCTATGCAGCTTTACAGCTCGGTTGCCGTGGAAACCTCTGCATTATGGATTACTGATTGTGAAATCTCAGCCATAAATACAGGCAGGGGTAGTGGCCTAGCTGCACCGCCTTTATCCCTTTGACCCCGGATAGATTGCTCTTATTTCCCGAGGTTCACGAAGCCAAGCCCTCTTGATATCTGAAAATTAGATGTCAGGCTCTCTCCTGTGAAGCAAGAGTCATAACTTTCTGTATATTGGTTTACTTGGTTTGAAACCTTTGCTGAATGCTTTCAACTCAGTTTCAGGGCTGACATCATTAGGGTTTTATTGCTTCCGAAGCGAGGATGACTTCCTGTAATAGACAGTGGTCGGCGACTTCAGTCTTTTCTTATAAGCTGGAGTTTCCCTCATTTCCTCTCACTTTACTTGCGTTCGAGTGTGTTCATTTTCCACATTTTGTGTAAAATACTAAGAATAATATTTTTCATGCTGCCTGCATTTCTCTCGAGACAGCCTTATGAGTTCAGGGACAGCCTTGGTATTCACAAAAAGGGCATTCACACTCAAAAACCTGATGTGATTTTATTTGACATCTTGAACATTTGATATTCACAGCACAGGTTCACCTGCTGGCTGCCATGCCCTTTAATTACAGAAACACAAACAGCCAGGTAGCATCACTGTTCCTCCTTTTCACATTTATTTTTTATATAATCAAGAATTTCCTTGGCTTTAAAATCTCCTTAACAGTGGAGGTCTGGCCACCCGAAACAGGGTTATTGAACATCTTTTTAAGCTTATATAAAATGTCAGAGAAAACCCACAAAACTCGACAGGGTCCTTAAAAGAAAAACAACCATAAACCTTCATGTTTATGCTTTCAGACACTGCTGACACCTATTAATAGCTTACTGTCCAGATCCATCCTCACCGTCCTCAGTTTCTGTCTTCATGGCACTGGACATGGATGGTGCTTGTTCTCTGGTCGTGTCCAAATTCATGGGCTGCATCCTCATGAGGACCTTCGCGGTCTATGTGGGCCGGCTCCTCAGAAGGTAGTAAACGGCTGGGGAAATTGGACGGTCTAGCCTTCTGATTAGCGTCACCGTTGTCTCGGTGGAGTTTAATAAACTCGGCCGTCTGCTCCTTGCTATCTAAAATATAACAGGACACTGGCGTAAATTCTCGACCGTCTCACACTTCTGTTTAATCGGTTTTCTGTTTGACGTTTATTCAGCTGTGTGAAAATCCCGGAGGAACCCACCCGGGGGATTAATAAAGTTTTATTTTATCTAATCTAATAACTTTAATCTCAGCCAAACCAATTTACTCACGAACAAACAAAACACTGAAAAAAGCCCAACAATAACATTTTTAGGTTGTCTAAGTGACTTATATATTACGTTTAACCCGAGTAGCGAAAGTCCGCGGTGATCTGAAAATGATGTGCCGGGAGTTGTGCCGTTCTCGGCGGCTTCAGTGACCCTCGAGCTCCCGGCGAGCTATCGAGCTGGTGGGTAACAGACGTCTCCGAAAACGTCGAAGCAGATATTTGATGTTTACACAGCTACATTCTCGCCTGAAAATATATTAAACGTTTATTTTGTGACCCAGAAAGATTAGTAAGAGTAATTTTAAAACTTAGTAGCGGCCGCCATTGTTGGAAACTGGAGTTTGGCTGGGCCGCGCTATGAATTCTGGGATATGGTAGGCCATGAAGGACACACCCGACCCATCCTTCAAATTCGGGGAAAAGGAGGACGCATTTGTCGGCTGCATTTGTCGGAATCTACGAATTTGGACAGCCTTCGGCACGTCGCTGTGACGTAATCGGTCTACAAATGCGGCCTCAGGAGGAAGCAGCCCATGAATTTGGACACGGCCATGATCTGTCTGCTCCATCTACTCTGGCTGCTATTGTCTTCATCACTTATTATGCTATAAATAGTTGTATCATGCTAATTCTTCCATTCATCTTCTCCCACTTATCCAATTCAGGGTTGCAGGGGGCTGAAACATATCCCAGCTGAGACAGGGTGATGGGCATGGTCGACCCTGAACAGGTCGCCAGGCCGTCACGGGGTTAACACAGAGAAACAGACATCTTGTCACATTCACGTGCAGGTTATAAGATAACATTTGAATTGAACGTTAAAGTACAAAGTGGTTTCAGATCTTTTAGTTTTCCTCTGGACACACAGAGGAAATGAAGCCAGAGTGGGATCAAACCCCTTTCTTGCCCGTGTCTGCTCCACTCTCTGGCCAACAGTAGCAAGGACTAGCATTTGAAATGTGTTTCCAAATGGAAACTTTATGTGAAAATGCAATTTTCTGATGATACTGTGATAACGTTTGGCATGCACGTCCTCACATACTGAGTGAAAATGCAGGGGAAAAGAAAGACATCATTCCCTTGAACATTATCTTCTGTGGCAATAAACGTTTGTGCAGGAAAGTTACAACTGCTGAGGAGCTGGCTTTTGTCCTTTTATTAAAGTTTCTTAACGACACACTATCACTGAGGACAAAGTCGTGAAACACCCTTTTTTCTAAGTCTCAACCCAATTCAAACAAAACTGTGACCTCCATGAGAGTCTTGAGTGTGGCTGTTTTAAGCCCTTTCAACAGCAGGAATGTGATTAATATATACTTGAACCTTCTTAAACACTTTTTATGCGGTATATGTTAGCGGGACCACCATACAGCCTGTATTAAAGGGTTATTCATCTTAAGTGCACTACACAATCTTTTATATAGTTGCTGCCCTGGAAGTGCATACAACATAGCTTTTATGCTTGGCAGTTGAGTGTAGGTGCCGGTCTTCCAAACAACACTTCTGATGCTCTTTGATGAAAGTTGTATGGATTCTGAATTGGATAAAAGTCTCAATTGAAACGTAGACACTGCTATTTTTAGAAGGAGAGTTTTATCATCCAGTGGCCTCCTGAGTACAAACAAACAAATATGTTGAAATCAATCTGACCAACATCAAACATAGGACTAGATTTTGGTTTATTTTCAGCAATTTTAACAGTTTCTATGATTTGTTTTTTGTCAAAAACACTGCAAGCCCTTCCTCCGGTGCCTTTTTCGAATGCATGAC
Organism: Neolamprologus multifasciatus; assembly: GCF_963576455.1. Taxonomy (NCBI): domain Eukaryota; kingdom Metazoa; phylum Chordata; class Actinopteri; order Cichliformes; family Cichlidae; genus Neolamprologus; species Neolamprologus multifasciatus. Next base: position 3,379,131 of record NC_140442.1, on the reverse strand, counting down.
TCACCATGGACTCATTCTGAGATAACGTGTTAGAAAATATCAAATTATTCATGTTAAGTGTGAAAATCGCCCTTTGAGTGTATTCTTCTGGCCAGTGTGCTTCACCCACTGAGGCTCGCAGTAATATGCAAAGCCAGAGTGGCCTGTTAATTTCTCACCTGAAGCGTCATATTCATGCAGACTCTCAGTATCAGTGCTGAAAGTGACCTGAGATCTTCAGGTCACATCTTCTCTTTTAAAGAGGCTATTAGGAATGCCTGTTAATTGATAAACTTTGTCATTTGGTAACTATTTCTCTGCAGGTTTTATTAACCCTTTAAAACCGGTCAGAGCGGGCACGCTCCGTTTTGCGCAACTACTTTTGAATCCAGGTAGCTCTGCAACCACGTGAGCTAGCGCAATAATTTTTTTTGCATATGAAACCGGAGGAGTTGTACTTACATCTTATGCCATCAGCTTGTCCTCGGTCACAGTTTCCTTCCACATATAGCTTTGCAAAAACTGCATAAAAAGCACTTGCAGCAACAAAAACATAATGTTCCAGAAACACGCTTTGCCGATCCGATCAGCTGTTCATAACACTTCCTAGTTGGAATAGACGTCAGCGCGAACTATCACATGTCCGCCATGACCTGCCCGAAACCGGAAGTGACGTCATTTTCGTGGAAATGTAGTTTTTTTACCATCAGGGCCTTATGAGCCTATACTGGTGTTTTTAAAAGTTATGTTTGACTTTATGACTTTCTGTGTCATTTCTGGGATGCTTAGGACTCATATTGCACTGCTGGAAATAGTTTATTGTGATGCACATGCTGCTTTTTTGCAAATTTGTATATATATATATATGTGTGTGTGTGTGTGTGTGTGTGTATATATATATATATGTGTGTGTGTATATATATATATATATATATATATATGTATATGTGTGTGTGTGTATGTATATATATATATATATGTGTATATATGTATATATATGTGTATATATGTATATATATGTGTATATATGTATATATATATGTATATATGTATGTATGTGTATATGTATGTATGTATGTATGTATGTGTATATATACATATGTATGTACGTGTATATATACATATGTATGTACGTACGTGTATATATACACACACACACACACGTGTGTATATATATATATATATATATATATATATGTGTATGTATGTATATATATGTATGTATATGTATGTATGTATATATATATACACACACACACACACACATATATGACTGTAAATACTAGAGTAGAAAATTACACTAGGATTCCTTTGTTATGTGTAGGCATTGTTACATTAATGACATCGTGGTTTTTATGGAGAGTCCAGAAAATTGCTGGTTTATCCAGTGTTATGATAATGATTGTGAATCCCTTTTGCCTTTGATGTACAACTATACCCATTTAAACCAGAGTACACAGAGCTATATAGAATGGAAAAGGAAATAAAGCTATGTAATATCAACAGTTTTCGTCTGCGCGAGTTACATATTGTAAAAGTCCGCATTATGGTCGTGGCGATTGCTTTGCCTTGCGACTGAAATCCAGCGACGTTCATGAGAGACCAGGTGAGAATGCAGCCTATTCTTATTCCTGACATGTCATTCAAAGATGTTTCAGATAAGATAAGATCACCTTTATTAGTCCCACACGTGGGAAATTTGTTTTGTTACAGCAGAAAGTGGACAGTGCAAAGTTACATAGCACAAATGAGAAAAACACTGGAATAGGATCAGATGATAAGAATAAGAATAAGATAGCGTACACAATAGAATAGAATAACACATGAAAAGCAAATATGATCAACTGTCTTAGTGTCTCTGGCCCAGTGCAATGGGTTGTGGAATTAGTGAGTCCAAATCTCCTAACTCGTCATCTGTCAACAAGCTGCTGCTGTGAGGAGGCGTGTTTTAACCCAAACTATGATCTTTTCCAAATCCTGACTAAGTGGCTAAACCAAGGCAGGGGGTGAACAATGAAATTCAATTTTATGTAGCACGAATTTACAACAACTGCCACCTCAAGGTGCTTTACATTGCAAGGTAAAGACCCTGAAATATAAGAGAGAAAATTCCAGCAGTCAGACCATCCCCTATGAGAAAACACTTTGCAAAATCAGTGTAGAAAATGCCAATTTATGCATGTAAAGTAGAATCCATCTTGCTTTGCTTTCCTGCTTTGTGCTCGTAGCTAAAACCATCGTCTAGTTAAGAGGAAATGGTGTTCAGGTTGTCAATAGATTCAGTAGATAGAGGGTTCTGTCATGTGCTGGGTTTCTAAGATCTAATTATGACCTCTGCAAAGACTGTTATGTTTTTGGTAACGTCTCATTTTGTCTGTAAACACAATTGCATTAGTAACATTTAGGAAATTTCACTGGTATATGGGGAAAGTCGGACTTGAACCCAGTAGGTGTTGAACTCAGGGCTGCCTTTGTCATCAATTCTGTTCATAATTTTTATGGACAGAATTTCTAGGCGTAGCCAGGCTTCCACTCCGAGGCTTCAATATCTCATCTCTGCTTTTTGCAGATGATGTGGTTCTGTTGGCTTCATCGGGTGGTGGCTTCCCACTGAAACAGTTCTCAGTGACAGAGTTACAGATGTTGTATTAGTCCGAGAGAGCTGAGCACAAAAGTGAAGCAGTCTATTTTTCGATGGATCTACGTCCCTACATATGGTAACGAGCTCTGAGCAGTGACTAAAGGTGAGATCGCTGATACAAGCGGCAGAAATGGGCTTTCTTTGAAGGTTGGCTGGGTGGCCTAGGTATGGGGAAAAATTAATATATATACAAAACACAATCCAATGCTCCCAAGCAGCTTAGCTGCCTTGGTTCAGTTTGTTTTCTCTGATTAGTTCTTGTTATTTAAATTGTTATTTGATTCTTAGTCTGCTAGTTCTTTACATTTTCATCTGTGTGTATCTCCTTAGTGTTTTTATTTATTTATTTATTTATTTAGGACAGTGCATGTTAATGAACATAAATGTAAAAAAAAAATTACATGAATGTAAACATACCAGATTATAGCCAAGGGCTAATTTCCATCTGTTGTCCTTAAGCATAAAAAATAGACATCATAATTCATAAAAATTCATCATTCATTCATAATAAAAACTCCATCACCAAACTTGCACATACACATCATTCTGTTCCCAAATAAAACATTAAAACTATACAACTCATACATGATCACACACTTGATTTGTCTATAACCAGTTTTTAACCTTTGCCTTAAACAAATTGAATGTCGAGCATTCTCTAATGGGTTGAGGAAGACTGTTCCACAGATGGCCACCCTTGACAGAGAGGACGTTCTGCCCAAATGCTGTCCGTCTGTGGGGTATAAACAAGTCTCCTCGGATTGTAGCTCGAGTGGTCCTGTCTGAGCTTTCTTTATGCCTAATGAACTGCTTTAGTGGTGGTGGAGCAAGGGAGTGTAAGACTTTATATATTAAACACACTCTTTTAAGTTTCACTAAGTTATTGAAGTTCAGTAATTTATGTTTTTTTGGTGGGAAGTCGGTTTTTTGTCAAGTAGTTTTAAACTTTCGATTATTAAATTTAAGTACCTGGGACACTTTATTTATGTGACTCTTGAAGGATAATGTTGGGTTTAGAATGACCCCAAGATATTTAAATTCTGGAGCTAATTCAAGCTCTACTCCATCCAGGAATATGTTTGACTGCTTCAAGTTTAAGGGGCGTTTTGAAAAATACATACAGACCGTTTTTGAGGTGTTCAACATTAGGCATGAGTCCTCCAGCCAGCTATGCATTAATGCTAAAGCAGCTGTAAGATCTTTTGCCACCTGCTGGACACTATTTGCTTGCGTATATATAACTGCATCATCCGCATACATTTGAGCAAATATATTTGGACAGACTTCAGGTAAATTATTGATAAAAAGAGAGAACAATAAGGGCCCAAGAACAGATCCTTGAGGAACCCCTGTATCACAGTCTAAATATGGAGATTTAACACCATCCAACACCACACACTGTTTCCTGTGTGAGAGATATAAGGCAAACCACTGAAGAGCCTGACTGGAGATACTAAACTGAGTCAATCTGGACAACAATATCTGATGGTTTACAGAGTCGAAAGCCTTCTTTTCTTTATCCGCTTCTAGTTCTTCTTTGTTTCTCTTTCATCGCCTTTGTTAAGTTCCTTCGTGTGGCTGAGTTTCCCTGATTTTGTATTGCTTCTCACTTCCTGCTTCCTTTCGATCATCACTTTTCTTTTGTGCTTCACATTTACTTTTACTTCCCCCTCCTGGCTCATTGTCTTTGATTACTATCACCTGCGACTCGTTACCCAGCTGTGTTCACTTCCCCTTTAATTGCCCTCTAGTGTATAAATGGTGACGTCTTTCCTTTAGTCTTTGTCTCAGCATCTACTAATCTCCAACTGTGTGTTCTCTGTAATCGCTGGCTTTCGTTTTGCCTGTTGCAGTGTGAATTTTGTATTTTTGGACTGTTTCAACTGCCAGGTTAAGTTAACGATGGTCTGTTTCTGAGTCTGCCTTTGGGTCCTGATTACTTGGTTCATGACAGCTTAATTCAGTCACTTACATTTTAAATATATGTCTATTTAGCCTTGCAGCTTGCTCCCCTCAGACTGTGCCTTTGTTCCTGTTTTGTTCTTTCTCTGCACCACGATTTCTTAGTCTGACTTAATTTTGATCAGATTTAAGATTTGACTGAAGTTACAAGCTGAAGCTAGAAGATGATGGATGATAGTCAATAACCTCTAGCTGAAAGGGTTTTTTGTTTTTTCCGACAGTTTCCAAGGATGAAATGGTCGAGACTGTCTAATGACTGCCCACTTTACCCCATGATTGGACAGGTTATTCACTTACTGCAAATATTGATTTTTGATTTACAACAGTTCATGCAGATCTGCTCTATTCTGGCATGAATAGCCTTAATTATGAGTTTGAGAGTGAGAGAGAAATTGAAAGAAATTGCACTCTTTCTCTCACTGAATGTGCCATTGAAGGAATGACAGTATTTTCTTTCTAATATAGAACGCACCAAAATAATGAAAACCACTAAATAACAATCAATAGCCTCTCTGGAACAACAGTCAACCTAAATTTATCCTCTCCAATGACAAAAGGTCTTACAAAAATCTTACGGGTATAATTACTGGCCCCTTTTAGGACCTTCCAGCATCTCCACGTTGAACTGAAACAGCTGTGAACCCAGAGACCACACGCAGTCAGATCAGCGGGCGCACGGCGTGCTTTGTTCTTTCTCCAATTATCAGACTGAGAAAACAAATCTGTCAGAAATGAAACGTGGCTGAGCTATTGATCTGTTCATACAGTCCACGTCTTTTTCACTTTCCCACAGAATCTATTAGCACTGCTTGCCTTTCTCAGTCTCATGCCACAGCAGGGGAGAGCAGTGCGAGCCATTTACGTCATGAAGGTCCAAGGACCACTGGAGGCCAGATACCTATTCTCTAGCATGCAGGAATCAAATGTGTTATGGGCTCTATTTTCATTTGAGCTGTATGAATAAACTAGATGGCCATGACCATTAAGCTGCTCATAAAGAAATGACACACAGAGTGACGGTAGCATCACACCCTGATGGTGAACTCTAGTAAATAAAATGTTCCACTATTTAATAGATGTTCACAGTTTCAAGGTGTATAGCAAACCTGTTCGTATGTGTTCCCTTTATTCTCTAGAATTTCTTAGTTGTTAAAGGTAACCTATTATGCTTATTTCCAGCTCCAAATGTGTACTATTAGGCTTTGCTTGAGTCACAGCTCAAAACGCTGGGCTTCAGTGCTTTCCTACTGCTTCCTCTGTCTGAGGCGAGCGGTTTTAGCCCCGTTCACTTTGAGCCAACTTTCGTCTGACTGACTCCCCTCATGAACAAAGGATGTGAACAGCAGGTGGGTGGTTGCATCTGTGCTTGCAGCCAAAGCTGTCCACTCCCCTGAAGCATGAATCGTGCTTCTTCTTTTTCAATAAATACCATCAAAGTGACTCAAATGAAAAAGTAGGGGTGTGCTTGAAAAATCTCTGATTGTCCAACGTGCATTCTGGGCATTCTTGTGCAAGATAATGAACCCCAAGTTACACCTAAAGTGTGTGTGTGATATTTTTGTGGGGACCAAATGTTTGAAGTTTACTATACTTATGGGGACCAAAATCCTGGTCCCCATAAGTTTGAAGGCATTTTTGAGACTTAAAATGTGGTTTTGGTGTCAGGGTCACAGTTGGGTTATGTTTGGTATAGGGATGATGCCTCTTAGTTCTCTTTCATTAAAGCTTTAGTGCAGCGGTCCCCAACCCCCGGGCCTCGGACCGGTACCGGTCCGTGAGTCGTTTGGTACCGGGCCGCAAGAGTTGAGGCTCAGGTGTGAAATGTATAGTTTTCAGGGATTTTATCAGTTTTCAGCGTTATTTTGTTATCGTTTTTATCATTTACTCGGTTTTCCTGGGTCTTTTCACGTGTGTTATGAATAAATTTTCTTTTTTTCGGTACCGGTACTAGTTTTATTTTGTTGTATTTATCCGCGACACCTTAAAGGCCGGTCCATGAAAATATTGTCGGGCATAAACCGGTCCGTGGCGCAAAAAAGGTTGGTGACCGCTGATTTAGTGCACTGTCCTAGGGGCCGACTGGATCATCCCAACTCTCCCTTAAGTCTCCTGTTCAGCTGTTCTGCTCCTCTCCTCCCTCCCTCGTAGGTCATCTTTGGGGTTCCACTGTAGTCACTCCCATCTGACTAATTGGTCCACATGCTAAGTTATTGTGAAGCTCTTAAAGTTTTGGGCTATCAGAAAGAGTGGTCTATGAAAAAAAAAAAAAAAAAAAATTCAAAATATATTATATTATAACCCAAAAGGTAGACAATCCCCTACACCTCTGTGGAGGGGATTTAGCCCCCACAGAACAGTGTTTTGTTTTGTTTTTTTAAATGTCTTTTTACTTTATTTTGTTAGTTGTGATTCACACTGTTTTCACACTTCTATAATACACATGCACCAGTGCAGGGAGATCTGTCTTACCTGTTTGGTACAATTCTTTTGATATATTTTATAATATTATTCTAATATTCTTACTACAAAATTAATTATAAAAAATAATACAAAAATAATAGAGCCTTGTTTAATTTTTTTGTGCAATTTAAGTGCAGTTTGTTGGCTTAGCAATACATCGCTGTTCTTCCTCAACTCTCTGCTGCCACTTTCTCTCATCCTAACACCGCCGATCCTCCATTGGTTGACATACGGTGTGAAAAACTCTTCCAAGGTCTCTATTCCGTCTTTCCCTCCTCTTTCCTAACCATACCGCTTCATAAAAAAAAAAAGAAAGAAAAAACAGGGTTTCTTCCAAACGTACTGTGTGAATGTGGTTTGTACTGTAGAGTGCTCTGAGAAATCAATAAGAGTGGAAAAGATAAGTAAAGGTATAAATGCAACCTGTTTGTAAAATACTTTATGGGTTCAGTCTATAAGTTAGTGTTTTAATGCCTGGCTGCATGTTGGGCTCCCTGAGTGCTACTGCGACAGTCAAACCTCATAAATGAAAAATTTGAGTAACAAGTCTTTAACTTCTTCAACAATCAAATTAAACCCGAAACAATCTGAGAAACAATTACGCACTTCTGAATTAATCAAAATGGACAATAAAGTTTTCATAAGCATTTCTCATTTTACTCACTTCGATCAAATGTGAACAGTCTTGTTTGTTGCTGCCATCTGGACCTCAAGTGATGTGTGTAAAGAGGAAGGTGGACTGGTGCAGGCACAAACCAACCTGACATTTTATTCTGATGTGTTTCAAGCAACAAACTCTGAAGCCAACGCCGAAGTATTAAGCATGTTTGGACAGAAAGTAGGAACTTCTGGCAAACGGCATGGGATAATGAAACAAAAGGGAGACATTTATATAGGGTGCAAAACACAATAGAAGCTAAGAGGAGTAGCGGATTGAAGAGACAGGAGGAGGTTATTGTCAGTAGAATACGTACGTTTTTTAAATGGTACTCTTTTCAGGATAGGAAAACATCCGACTGGGTTGTGTGATGGGTGCACTGATATGGAGACGGTTGAGCATGTACTCCTTAGTTGCAGGAAGTATGCCAGTCACAGGAGGGTGATGTGGGGTGAAATGAGTGGTGGAAGGGAACTTACGTTTGAACGAGTGGTTAAAGAGTTAAGTCATGGTGAAGGGAAAGTGGTGGTTTTTCGTTTTTTGAGAAATACTGGTCTCATCAAAAGGATCTGAGGATTCGGGAATGACGGACGATTAACAGCCAGGAGGTGGAAGTAATGCAACAGTTTTGGATGCAAGCTGCCGTTAAACTTGACAGAAGAAGAAGAAGAAGTATTAAGCTCTTCTAATGGCCACTTGGAGCTTGCTACAAAAGCGAGTAAATTCCCCTCCACTCCCATGTTGAAATACCCAAATTTACAACAGAAACAATCATGTTTGCAGGCAGGTAGAATAATAATAATATTTTGGTGGGTGAATTTTCTACCAAAGCATCTAAGCTGGATTTTGCAAAGGCTTGAAGTAAACATCGATAATTGCGCCCGTGGTGGAGGTAAACCTAACTAATTAGAGTCACTGACCTAGATCCCTCGACTGTGTTTGTGCTGTTGGTGCCTTTTGAAACCTTTCATTGATTGTCTGACAAAGAAATACATCTTATTATTCAGATAATCCCAGTTTTGCTGCACAAAATTCGAGCCTCATATTTGTATGTTACTTTCACAAAGCTACTAAGAAGTGCTATCTGTGCGTTGCATCTAGGGCTGCTCGATTATGGAAAAAATGATAATCACGATTATTTTCACTGAAATTGAGATTCGATTATTTGACGATATTTATTGAATAATGACTTTAAAGATTGTCAAAAAATAATATAAAATAGTGTGCAAATACTGATAACAGTGCAAATGTTTGCAATATAAAAAATAAATGAAAAATGTAAACATCTATGTTTAGTGAACTTTGCAGTGTTGCTCTGTGGTGCAGCTACGACACTGTAGCAAAGTTTACACACTGTGTCTACTTGATCCACGTCTGACTCCGCGAACCCATAATGTTTCCACACCACTGAAGTTTTTTTTTTTTACCTCTTTTCAACCAACAGCAGTCACTCTCCTCTCCAAATAACTTCTGCTTAGCTTTCCGAGCTTCCCTCGGGTCCTCTTATTGTTGTGACACGCGTTCGAAATGCAGAGAGGTGCGCTCGATTTGCCACGCGGAGCAGCGCGAGAGTAAAGCACGAGGGCGGGGCTAATAATCGGCTCAGTCATTTTTAATGATCGTTGAAAGCCCAGATCGTAATCGAGATTAAAATTCGATTAATTGAGCAGACCTAGTTGCATCCATACACGTTAATGGATGCAGCATGCTAATGAAGCTAATTAGTATTAGCACTCCAACTACAGCAGCAGTCAATACTACAATGTTGAGGCTGCTGCAAATGGATAACGTCATGGCAGCAACATGCAGCTGGTTTAGGTCCGTGGCTGATGCTGTTCATATAGTGCTACATTTTGGAGAGAGCTTGAAAATTATATATTGTGCAAGACAACATACGAAATCAAAATTGAAGGGAAGAACATTATCACTTATTTTGAAACTAAAGAAAAAAAAATATGTGCCATTGTCAATCTTTATATCTTATTAGGGAAACTCCATATACATAAATGTAAATTTCAAAACTCAACCCCATCATTTAATTTGTTTTTGATTGAAATTGAATATTACTTAAACTCTCTTAAATTAACTTCCAATAAAAAAGGTTTGTCATTGATTGAAATTCATTCAGAAATGTTTAATGAATGAGCTGTCACAACTTTCAAGTACAAAGTTGTTATGAAGTCTGTCACATTCCCCCCCCCCTTTTTTCTTTTTTTTCTTTCCTTTATTTATTTATCCTTCTTATTTCATTGTACTGTATATTGTTACTCTTATTTGCCTTATATGTCTACTGTACAAACTGAACTGGAATGACTGACTGTTCGCTTTATAATTTCAATAAAGTTTGGGGGAAAAAATAGGTCCGTGGCTGATGCTCGGTAACAGATGCTGAAGCTGTATTTTTTTCTTGATTACCTGCAAATAAGTAATATATGCATTTGTAAAAATGATTAAAGCTGAACAGGCAAAGACAATTTGCCCTCACTTATTCTTAATAATACACTATTCCAAGTTATTGCTTTTGCACTAAGAGCTTATTAACCTATACTCAATATAAAATCTCCCCCACTTCAGATATTGTTAGGACTCTGTATAGATATGTATCAAATTTGCAGGAGATCGCAGTGCATGGTGGAGCTGAAATGGATGACTTTTTGCAGGTAGAGGGGGATTAGATGGGTTTATTTTCCCTAGATCTCATTGGAAACAGTGCAGGGGGATCACTGAAATGAAATCTGGACAGGCACGTCACAGAAAAGTAGCAGTGGATAGCAGCATGTACAGAGAGTTTGTTGGTTTGGGAGAGAGTGGAATCCTTTACAAAGTAAATGCTTACATTTCCTCTTAATTCATTTATCATTGCAGAGCACTGATATGTAGCGTAGTGTTAGTGGCTGCTGTTTACCTTTCAGAAAAACAATGAATATCACATTTCCTCATGCATTTGCAAAGGTGAAAGAGCCTTTATGCTACAGTTGCTTGTACGCCTCAACCTCTGGGATTACTCTACAAAAAGCTGTAAATATGCAAAGCAGATTAATTAGTTTTCCAAGGTGACCTGTGCAAAGAAAAGAGCTCCATGTGTCAATAAATCAGCGATGTAGTACCTAAAATGTAATTTGTCTGCAGAGGAATGAATATCTGCACAGTTTTATTGATATTTGCTCTGGAGTTAACGAGGCTCCGTGTGTGGCTTCATTGGCCAAAAAGTATTTCTGTTTAATCCACAGCCTTAAAAAACCGCAAGGGTTGGAGTTGTTAGAGCATCTTAGTTCTGGTGGCTTTAACCGGAGGGCGTGCGCGCTGCACCTCAAAGTCCACAGTTCATTTGAATCCCATCCTAAAGCTCCTGCCAAACCAACAAACTCAGCGTGCTGACTCAAGACGAAGCTTATTAGCTCTAATCCCTGGCAATGCTCTCTGTTTGTATTATCAAACAGGATTAGACTGATACCTGTATGTTGGTTTACCAATATACTGGCTCAACTTTTAACTTTTCAACACTACTAAGTCACATAATCTGCCTGTGATATGAGAAGTCTCTCTTCAACCACACGTCTCGGAAACCTGGAATTGTATTTTGAAATTGCACGTCATTTTATTTTACATTTACAGTGTTATTTCTTTTAAAAAACAACAGTGGATCTAAAGGAAAAGTTGACAAAGAGTCTCAACACCTCCAAGCAGGGAGACCAGGCATCACACTTTATGTGGGACTGCACAGCGTTTGCGTCCCTTGTTGATTGGACCACATACTGAGACAACTTTCCACGGTTTAATTGGCTCTAGTTTTGAAACCGAACACTGCAAATCTAAGTCTGGTTTTTATCCAATGGCTAAGAAGAAAGCAGAGAAGGCTCTCGTCACGGGTCAAGTGTATTTTAACCCATCTCGTCTTTTACTGCCTGCACTGTACCCAATGGAAATCTTTACAAGGTCACCAGCTATGCAGACTACAGCAAAATATGATGGAAAATATCTCAAAGAAAACAAAATCCAGCTCCTACAAGAACCGGGAAACTGTTCCGAACTGAGCAAAGCCGTTATTTTTCACACAGTGAGGGAATATGAAGTGACGTGACAGGACACGTGGGGCCCACGAAATACGTGTGGATGGAGAATAGATGGTCCAGTCTGGGGACGCGTCTTTGCTGAGATTAGTGACAGTTGAAACATAACAGTTCAGTTCAGGTTTAACTTGGACAATGTTGTTGTTTGTTTGTTTGTTTTTCAGAAGGGTTTTTCATGCATTCATTAGAAAATGCTGCCAAAAGCCTGAAAAAAAAGCGTTTGATCATATTTTAGGGATAAAACAGTTGTTAAATAAGCTTCTAATTACAAGAAAAAAGAGCAAATTCCAACCTTAAGTTCATTGGATGTACATGTTTATTACAGAATTGGGGAATTCACCCTTTAGGGGTGAATTACGACTTGTGATTTTAACTACAGGTTTGGCATTGTCCCATTCTTACCTCAGATCGTGTTTTATCGTTCACCTTAAGCTCCATCATCGCTCTACGTTCTGCTCGGTCTCTTGGTGGCTGTTTCTCTTCATCTTACGTGTTCTTGGCGTATCCTTGACCTGCATCAGCGCCTCAGCACAGTCAACTGCAGCTCATGTCACCTTCGTAAGACCGGGCCACAGATTCTGAGCCAGTTAGACTGAAACCTAAGTAATGTTGGACCAATCGAGAGGATCATGTGGTCTTAACATCAACTTCAGTGGGACTGCCTCGTATCATTAGTAGTAGTATTATTGTGAGTACTACATTTGCAAAAATCAGTTAAATCATGTGTAATAATCAGTGTTGGTCAAGTTACTTGAAAAAAGTAATCAGTAACTAATTACTGATTACTTCCCCCAAAAAGTAATCCCATTACTTTACTGATTACTTATTTTCAAAAGTAATTATTACTTAGTTACCTAGTTACTTAGTTACTTTTTAAAAACACGATTTACAACCTGAATAGGTGATAAAGTGATAGATCTTTCAGCCCAATTCTACTTTTTCTACATAATCCATCATACAAAATGTAATCAAATGGAAAAGTCTCTTTTTAAAACTTGTTTTATGAGTTTTAACCTTTTAACTTTATGCATCAAGCAAAAATGTAATTATCTGCAACATTCTCTGACTGGAAGAAATTTGTTTAATATTTAAACTATTTTCTGCACATTCCAGCACATAAAATCATTTTTTTTGTGTGTGTTTACACTCAGTCTTTCAAATAGATGCAAGTAAAACACAGCAGAAAATAAATAAAGTCAAAGACTAGCGGTCCTGTTGCTCTATTTTCACCTGTAAAGCAGGAGTGGGGTAGGCGGAGGTTTACCCTGGTGCAGGTGTGCAGCGGTCAGTGGAAGAATCCGCGAGTTTCTCTGTGAGTTTCCCATTACGTCGTAGCTACTCGGTGTTTGCTCGGAAGTTTAGGGGTTTTTTTCGCTGTAAAAAGAAGTTTTCTTCCCACGCACAACGGACACTAATGTTTTTGTCACTTTTTATGGAATCAAACTCAAAGTAAGGTCAGTACTTCCACGCTCTAAACGCTGCACGCTCATACTCTCTCTGCACTCGATATATGATCCATTGTTGATCTGCTCACAGCTGTTGTCACGAACGTCGCACTCGCTTACGTCACTGTCATGAGACGTTCTCGCAAAAAAATCACGGTTTTAGTAACGCAGTAACGCAGCGTTCCTACGGGAAAGTAACGGTAATCTAATTACTGTTTTTGCAATAGTAATCCCTTACTTTACTCGTTACTTGAAAAAAGTAATCGGATTACAGTAACGCGTCACAAGTAACGCGTTACTGCCCATCTCTGGTAATAATACAGTAAAATTCAAGCCCAGCAAGTAATCAACTGTTAGAGATTAATCCTGATGTCTCAAAGGAAACATGTCTACTCTATCCAGCTGTAGTGTTTTGACATAAAGTACATTTAGGCTACGTCCACACGTACCTGGGTATTTTTGAAAATGTTTATTTTTTCTATGCGTTTGCACCTTTCCTCTACATGTAAACGGCGTTGTCGGCCACTGAAAACTGAGATTTTTAAAAACTCCGGCCAGGGTGGATATTTTTGAAAACTCAGTTTTTGCGTTTATGTGTGGACGAGGAAAACGGATAAAACGCAGCGTCAAAGGTGTGCGCCTTTTTTGACGTCACACTGTGCGCCACGTTATTGTTTCGGTGAAATGACAAAATACTGTTACTGTTAATTGTCTCTGCAGTGTTTAAATGCTTACATATACACACACAGTTACTGTCCCTCCACACATACGACTCGGTTCTGCTTCTATGCCCCAGCTTTGTTTACTATTTCCCACCGAGGCTTCTAGACTTCTGATTGGCCAACATTTCTACACGGTTAGGAATATATCGCCACCTGCTGCTTTGGCATGTTCCTAGCAGCGTTTTCCTTCATTTTTGCGTTTACGTGTGGACGGGACTATTTTTTAAAACGAAAACGGAAAATCTCCGTTTTCAAAAATAGCCCAATTCTAGTTTTTCTGCATAATCCATCATATAAAATGTAATCAAATGCAAAAGTCTCTTTTTTAAAACTTGTTTTATTAGTTTTAATCTTTTAACTTTATGCATCAAGCAAAAATTTAATTATGTGTTTAACATTTAAACATATTTCCTACATATTCCAGTATATAAAATAATGTTTTGTGTTTACACTCGCTCTTTCAAATAGATGCAAGTAAAAAAACAGCAGAAAATAAATAAAATCAAAGATTCAGCAGCTCTGAGTCCTGTCACACTTAAATCTATTGTCAACTGTTCAGCAGGAGTGGGGCGGGTGGAGGTTTGCCCACAGCGGTCATGTCAGTGGGAGGATCCGGGGGTTTCCCTGTGAATGTCACATTCCCGTGGCAGCTCGGTGCTCAGATTTGAAGTTAAATTTTTTTGCTGTAGAAAGAAGTTTCTTCCAACACAGAGTGAACAGCTGACACTAAGTTTGATTCTGTAAAAAGTGACAAAAACACTAAAGTAATTTAAGTATGTCTAAGCTTTAAACGGCAGCACGGTGGCACAGTGGTTAGCACTGTTGCCGCACAGCAAGAAGGTCCTGAGTTCAATTCCACCATCAGTCTTTCTGTGTGGAGTTTGCATGTTCTCCCCGTGTTTGCGTGGGTTCCCTCCGGGTACTCCGGCTTCCTCCCACCGTCCAAAGACATGCAGATATAGGTTAATTTATAGGGATAGGTTAATTGGATAATCCAAATTGTCACTAGGTATGAATGTGAGTGCGAATGGTTGTCTGTACCTGTGTGTTGGCCCTGCGACAGACTGGCGACCTGTCCAGGGTGTACCCCGCCTCTCGCCCTATGACAGCTGGGATAGGCTCCAGCGCCCCCCGCGACCCTGAAAAGGATAAGCGGAAGCGAATGAATGGATGGATGGATGGATAAGCTTTAAACGCTGCACGGTCGTAGTCTCTCCATCACTCCATATTATTCATTGTTGACCTGCACACGTCTGTCGCTGCCACGGTCATGAGACACTCTCACAAACAAGGCAAGGCAAGTTTATTTGTATAGCACAATTCAACAGCAAGGTGATTCAAAGTGCTTTACAGAGACATTAGAAACAAAAACAATTTTTTTTTTTGTTTTTGAAAAAAGAAACAAAAACAAATAAAAAGCATGATTTAAAATTGATTAAAACAAACAAACAAACTTATTAACAAACAAAACAGTATATAAAATCAAAACAGATAAAATCAAAACAGATAAAATCAAAACAGATAAAATCAGTAGTTAAAATGTAAGTTTTGACAAACAAAATCACGGTCCAATAACGCAGTAACGCAGCGTGCTTACAGGAAAGTAGCAGTAATCGAATTACTTTTTTTTGCAATAGTAATCCCTTACTGTAATTGTTACTTTTTTCTAGTAACAAGTAACACATTAGTTTTAATGCGTTATTGTCCATGTCTGACGGGCACAAGAAGACCTTTATTGTGCCTTAAGATTTTTGATTCCATGGAACTTTATGGGATGGATGTAACTTTTGGGATATTCCCTAATTTGGAGTTTTGATGAAGTTGATGGAGAGTGTCGCCTACTGTATTTGTCCAGTCTGAGTATGAAGGCCGAATCCCGAAAGAATCCACTCCCATCAGGACAGAAATATTTCACCAACAGATAAAGGTCATCTTTGTACTGATTTCCAATTACCCTTCCTTTAACTGACCCAAACCAAGCATTTCTTTAAATGTATCTGCCAATCGTATGTTCCTAAAGGTCTAATGTGTATTAGAATTTGTCCAGATCACTTAATGAATCATAATAAATGATTTCAACGATGGTATAAATGCGGTGAGTCACCCTGTCTTACACAATCTTGCACAGCTACTCTTATTTAAATCGATTCCTTCACTCCATCATACACCAGACATTGCTTTTCTGTCACATAATATCATTTCAGCATGAAATATCAACAATGGGGGAAAAACTGATGTATTTGCACAAAACCAGGATTTAGAAAGTTTAGTTCTAGTGTTTCTCACAGGGATTTGCAGTAAAACGCAGAGAAAACGTGTTAAACTAGAATAAAATCATAATAGAAACAGTGATATGAATATATAATAATCTCCGCAGAAGTTCTGCTTAAACAGGAAAGTTTTCAACTACTTTTTGAAGGACTCCACAGAGTCAGCTAAACGTAGATGAAGTGGCGTATGTTCCAGAGTTTTGGTGCCGCAGACTGAAAGGCTCTGTCAGGCCTGCTCTTTAATCTTGTACGAGGAAGAGCTAATAAATTCAGAACCTGCGAACGAAGACTGCAAGCAGCAGGGAGTTTATAAAGCAGTTGAGATAAATAATCTGTCTGTGAAGGGCTGTGTAGGTAATTTAATTATTTAATCTATTATTATTTTTTTTTACTTTAATTTAAAGGGAACTGGGAGCAGATGTGAAGAGTATAAACCAGGAGTAATGTAATGTCACTAACTGGAACATGGTGGATCTGCTGTGGAGGCCCAGTAGAGAAAGAATCTGTTTTTATTGTGAGCACCGGCGTTTCTTTGTACAATGAGCTGACCCGCGCTGCTTCGCTTCTCAAGTTCATGGCTCAGCACGCCAACATACCATTCCTGGCTTTGGATTGAAGGAGAAGGGAAAAAACATTCATAAATATTAAAGCTTGATTAAAATTTAGGACCTCTGACTCCTGCTGCTGTCTAATAGGGGTGGGGGGAAAAATGGATACTGTGTAGCATGGTGATATTTTGTTTGCTAATAATGTATCGATACAGGGACAGCAGAAATGAATATTTTGTTACAAAAAAGTTTTTGTGCTCTGACTTCAGAGCATGTTGATCAGCTCCTTCACTGTCCAAATGTGTTTAACTTGTTTATGGCAGCAATAAACATGACAGTTTACTTATTTTAATTTAATACATGTTTTATTTTAATTAAGTTTAAAACTTTTTTATTTAATGTAAAATTATATTTTGTTTTCATTTACTTTCAAATTCTTCAGTTGCTGAAGGGGCTGCATAGTTTTCATAAACTGCATAGTTCAGAATAGCTATAATTGTACCAGATGGTTGATTCAGTTAAGTTGGACTAGACTGTAATACAAACCGTTCAGTTTGTCAACAATAAAACTGAAATGAGAGAAAGACTGAGTGTGAGACTTTGATATTAGATAAAATGAATATTGATAAAATTTACCTTTATGTACAGAATCTGAATATCGCAAAATATTTTTAAAAATTGCAATAATATCGTATCGTGCGTTAAGTATTGTGATAATATCGTATCGTGGGATGTATGGTGATTCCCACCTCTACTGTCTAACAAATGATTAACGCTAAAACACTGACTCAGTTGAGATGACTCAGTTGCACAAAGCAGATTGTATTATCAGCTTCTTATTCCTCTCTTTCTGTCAGCAAAAACTCACAGCTCCGGATGAGTAATGAGGATACAGTTGCTGTAACTGTATTTCTTTGGGCACGAGCATGTGGATCCTATGAAGCTGAACCTCAGCTCCTCTTAACGTTTGTTCCACCCAGGAACAGCCGACATTAACCTGAGTGTCACACAGACGGGTGAGACAAGCTTCCTCATGCCTCTGGCAACTCAAGCACATGAAATCACAGAAAACAACCAATGATCAAGAACAATTAACTTGATTAACATTATTATGTATCAAACTACCCATCAGATTTATTTATCTATAAACTGAAGGTCCCAGGAACGCTACTCTGGATCGTTACAGTTAGCCTTTAGCAACGTGATGCTAGAAAAGCAAGCAAAACGATTGGTATCCAGGACAGCTAATTAGCTCAGACATTTCTCAAACGTAGGGATCAGACGTCCACACTAAAACTTTATTCTGCAGACTTAGTATCCAACACATTACAAGGCCAGCTCTCCATCATTTATATGTTTCTGTGTTCATCTCTAGGAACTGTGAAACAGACAGCAATATTATACTGTAGCATATTAGTGCAGTCATCCAAACACATCAGGGCTGCACATCCTTGTAGCTTTATCAGGTAATCTTTTGACTCTTTTACATCCTCCAACCTTTTGGCTTGTGCACAAAACTTTACGTTCAAAAACACGTTCAAATGAGACACGGTTCTTTATATATTAACTCAATCTCACATCACATCTAGTCTGCAGGCCTGCAGGTGGAAAATGCCCTCAGATGACTGATCAGATGAATGAGATAAAGCCCTAAATGGGCCGTTTAAGTGAATTAGGCACGTCATGCTCACAAGCACTACATGGATCGGACAATTAATTCCTCATATGTCAGTGGAAAGTAAAAGAACAAACTAAGTTAATTAGTAAAACGTTGAATTAGCCGATCAATTAACAGCTCGTACTGTTTAAAATTTCACTAAAAGTTAATGACACAGCAAACCTGAAGTCCAATTCTAAGCCACATGGCAACGCTGCCCTCTGCTGGATCGTGCTGCTCATTGCAAGTGTAGACGAGCTTCATGTATCAGCGCCACATGATGGTGCATTTTAAAGAGAGGACAGCAGTAATCGAATGAAACCAGGGAGTAGGTGCAGCCTTTGCTAAGTAGAAACAGCCCCGAAGAGCCGTCTCCGTAGCCGAGGAGCTCTCCATCGAGCGTAATAGTGTTAATGTGTGAGCTCGTGTTCAGATCAATGGCCACATAGTGGCACTTGTCTTTCCAAAAGAGCGCACGAAGCGAAGCAGACACAAATGTAATATCAGGCCGGGTTTAATGGAAGCAGCAGCATCAGATTGCAGCGACGCCCCTGTGACGCTGTGCTCCCCTACACACCCGAGGTGAAATCTCAGCGGCTCAATAAGAAGACGACAAAGGAAAATCCCAAATTTGACCGAATTTCTAAACGATTTCCTTTACTTTCACAGGGTTGATTTTACTACACAGATCTCATGACCAGTGAACAACTTGCAGATAATTGCTCCAGGGTACTTTGAGATCAATGCTGTACCAACATAACCGTCAGTATTGGAAAGCTTGCTGCATCAATCTGCCTATAACAGAGAGCCATTTCCTGCCCCTACTCTTCTTTGTATGGAAAGAGTTCAGGCTAGTAAGGCAGATATTTTCCTCTCATTGTCCTGTCCTGGAAAATTTGAGGCTTTTTTTCTGAAAAACAAAAAAAAAAAGGCTGTACTGGAGCTGTTTATTGAAGTTTTTGTGAAATCGTTTTAGAGCCCAATGGAGCCGTGAGTCTGAGTGGTTTGGGGGGAGTCTATGGATGTCCTCTGGGGAAACAAAGCCAAGCACCTCGCCCTGCATGTAATATCAGGACAGACCGCCTGCGATGGTAGAAGATGGTAAGGGGATGGTGGTCACAGGGTTGTCTTGAGTAGGTGGAGATAATGTAGGAGGGTGGGTAGATGTTTGCTAAATCTGTATGGCTGCATTTTACTGGGTTCTCTGGTCAGACGGTGGCAGAGATTTTGTCGGCTTCTCCTTCAGGATTTGTGATTTTTCACTAACTTATTGTCAGTTCTTCAAAAATACAGACTAAGAGACTTGATCCAGAATTCGAAGGTAGGTGTTTGTTGACTTGTTTGCTCCTTTCCTGGGTGTGGACTCGTTTCCAGTGGGCAAAGAAGCCGTTTGTATTTTCTTTAAAATTTCTGATTGCAGCATAAACGTCCTCGTTGTACTTTTGTGGATTTGTGGAGTGTTTTGCTTATTGCAGTATCTTGTAAATGTTCTACAATATCCTTAGTAACGTTCGTGTTTAGGAAAAAGACGCATCCTCCCTTCCAGATTGATTTTTATTCCACATTGCTTCCATACAGTCAGCCAGGAAGTCATGCCAGGGAGCCCAGAGAACATCCCCCTGGGGGAGTGCACGCTGTCCCAGTCCAGGGACCAGCTCACGCCCCCGAGCCGCACGGAGAGCACCGTGTTCAGCCTGTCCCGCACCGAGTCAGTTTGGACTACGGAGAATTCCCCCAAGAAGTCCGACGTCTTTTGGTTCCCCATCCACCTCATGTCTACCGGGGGCAGCTTCCTGGCATGCGGCATCATCATCAGCGGCCTTTACTTCGCCGGCCACTGCCGGAGGGTCACCAACATCCTGGGACCAGCCCTGCTGTCCATTGGATTGATGGTTTTTGTGGTGGGCGTGGTCCTGATTCCTATTACCAAAGAGAACAGGAAGCGGTCGAAAATGAAGAAGCCCCTGAGTTATTACAGGCCTCCAGTGTTTAACCTGTGACGGTTTTCAGCACAACTTCATGTTTGGATGTAATTTCAGGAGAAACGTGGCGAGCACTCTGAACTGAGGTTAATCTTTTCAGCTCTGTGGAAAATGATTAATAGACGACTGTTTGACACAATTATGTTTATCTCTCTGGATTGGCGACACTGTTGCAGTTTCTAGTGTGCATGATGTCATTTCATTAATAACAGCGGCTGTTGAAAATAGGATGAGAGCGCATGGACAGGAATGCGCTGCAGAAAATGCAATTATTTACACCTGCACAAACAATTTAGCAAAGTGTCCTTATGAATATTTGCAAAGAATAAAATAAAAAATTATGCAAAGACTGACCGTGTCAGTCGAAGTCACGACATCTTCTTATTGTCACTTTGTGTTTGTGCATGTGGCTGTGAGTGTTTGTTGAAAGGAACCACAAGGAAGGATGCTTTGAATCTAAATGTATTCATCCTTGAATTATGTAAAGCGTGACAATTTGACTGGTGTGACCTGAAAGCACATTAACATAAGATTTCAATATTAGGTAGCAGCCAATTTAAAGTAACCCCTTCACAGCCAGATTTCACTGTAATGTGCATTAAATATTAATTCTTTCTACCCACTGAAAATGCACTCTTTGGGCTAGCAGTGCAGATCAGATTTAAAGTAACGATAATCAATAATTGTGTATTTGCAAAGAATCGTATGACTGCTACAGAAAGGAATCACTCTTTGTAATGAATGAACGACGATTATCACCAAACGCCACGGTTCCCCTCGGCTCCGAGGAGCATTTTAGCCTCTTTAACTCCTTTGTTTGGGTTACTGTGTTGGTTCACCGACTGAGCAGCTTCAGAGGGAAAAGCTCCAACGACCTATGTGAACCCTTCCAGCGCAGCATTGTTCGCCACAGAGAGTCAGACACAAGCTGAGCGAACACAATAAAGTGTTTTGCAGCCATGAGGCAGGTTTCTAACGAGAGCAAAGCCAGAGGTAATGGAACAGGAAATATTAGATAGAGACACGTGTGCAAATATCTGGTAACTCACTCAAATTTGTTCAGAATTAAAGTATTTAATGTATCATTACATTAAATTCGAATGCCTGCTCAGCTTAAATATTTTTTATTTAATATAATAACCACAGCAGATGTCAAATAATCAGAAGATGAAAATGTTAGAGAAACTCTGAATATTTAATTAGCAAAGACATTTAAGTTTGCAATCTTTGCTTTATTTAATCAGGATTATTTCTATTTCAATACGATACTTCTACTCTATGTGTTGAATTTGAAACAATGCAATATATGTAATTATTGATCCAATGTTTTCATGTGTCAGTCTGCTTCCCCCAGGTGGCTAATAAATAAGTGAATTAATCTTTGAGCAATTATTTATACTTTTTGTCATACAGGTTGCCAGGTAACACACAGAAACCAGGAACATATACAACATATAACATCTAAAAATAAATGTTAAACTAAAAAAATACTAAAATACTCATTTACACAAGTTGAAGTCACTGCAGTAGTGATTACTGCACCTCCAGTCATCAACATAAATCAAGTCTAAATGTACAAAATAACAGTGAAGTTGTTCTTGGTGTGTTGCTACAGGTTTATGTTGAGATATATTTATTATATTTAAGATTTATAGACATTTATATAAGATCCTCTGATGTAATCAGAGTTTTATTTGCAATAAACAGATTATTACAATATTTTTTTTTAATCCAAAGTTCATGGTCTTCACATTTGCCTTGGATATAACAATACAAACCTTTTGGTTTTAGACAGCAAAACAGCTTTTTGAATATTTCACCCTTTTATAGAAACAAACGGATTAATTCATGCTGAAAATGATCATTATTCACAGGCCAGGATGCATTCATAATGTCAGAAGCTCTGTATATGCAAAGTCTTTTCAATTAGTGTCGTTATAACTTGAACTTTAGTCTCTGAAGCTCGCTTAATATTTTTATAATATAATTTTATTATTAATACTTTTGACCTTTGTGTTGAGGAGTTGTTCATCCTTTATTTTTAAATATAATGCAGACGACTCCTGCAAGTTAAGTGCAAAGACTCAAATCAAATGTAATAGTTTGACTGAAAATCAAAGGTGACAGTGTTTTAATCATTATTTCAGTTATGATGCTTTTACATTTTGAGTTTTGTGAAGATGCGGTTTCAGGTTTTTATTTATTTAGCTGTCGTTACTCAGTTACGACCACGTCTGTCAGTGTTCATGTAACTGCAGTGTTTGGGGCGCAACAAGTTCTGATCACAACACTACTTAACTTTAACTTTCCCTGTTTGGAGGTTTAGAAGTGTTAGTAAAAATGATTCATGTGCACATACACGTATCGCAATGTGAGGGAAAAGTACAAATAACTTAATAAAATAAAAATCAACTTGAAATTCCATTAAAATTGGAAATTAAAGAAGGACGTGGTAAACTTAAAATCAAACTAACTGAAAATGAAAATGTTTGGGGAGTTAGCAAAACAACCATGAATGGGAAAAAACACCCGAAGAAGTTCTAATCCAACATCAGCACAACAAATAAATACAAATTCAAATTCAAATTTTATTTGTCACACACACACAACCATACACAGTATGACATGGGGGTGAAATACTTGTAGCTGTACAATGCCCGACCATTAAATGACAGAAAAAAGTTTTTCAGTATTTACAATTTACAGGTTACAAAATGTACAAATTAACTTAGAAATTTACAGTAAAAAATGTGCAAATAGCAGAAAGAGATTATAAAGATTATAAATTATGGGAATTATAGGATTATAGGAAATGTGTGGTGATGTGATGTGTGTGAGAGTCCAGTCCTACACCTGGTTCAGGGCCCGAATAGCCTGGGGGAAGAAGCTCCTCCTCATTCTCTCTGTTTTGGCCTTAAGGGAGCGGAAGCGCTTCCCAGACCTCAACAGTGAGAAGAGTCCATTGTTGGGATGGGAGAGGTCCATCATAATCTTCCTAGCTTTGGACTTGCACCGCTTGGTGTCGATGGACAGCAGGTCAGGGAGCTCTGATTGAATGATGCGTTCGGCCGAGCGCACCACTCTTTGCAGATCTCGTCTGTCCTGCTTCTTCCCGATATTCACAACATACACGATGCATACATCTGTATAATTTGACAGCCAAATATTATGCTAAGGAGTCTTGTGAGTCCTGCATTATTTGCATTGCCCAGACCAGCCTGCGAGATTCTGGACTCTAACTACAATTTTGAATCCTTTATTAAATATCAATAAATATAATAAACGAAACCTGTCTGCTGTATCTGCTTCCTCTGTCCCCTCACCACGTGGCAGATGTCTGCTCCACCTGGCTGAGCGCTTCCTCATAAGGGGAACTCCTGGTCTTTCTAATATTTCACAGTGCGCCTGGAGTGAAAAGTTTCCTGGAATGACTGTTGTTGTTGTGAACTGGAGAATTCAGGAAGTTTGACTTTTCAGTGTGAAAAACGAGCAAAAAGGAAGTGCGCGTACGTGTGTGTTTGTTTTGTGTGTACACTGAGTGCACCTGCGTGAACACATTGTTTATTTCTACTTTAAGGCGGGGCGTCTCTCTCCACAGGTGCGCAGCCTCGGCTCAGGTATAAAGGATGAAGCAGCTTGCCGTTATACAAGCTTGAAGCGGCTGTGATCTGTTTAGGATGGATGCGATCAAGTGCATCGGAAACTGCTTTCTTATGTTTCTCATCGCCGTCGTGTTTGACGTGCTCGGCGTGATCCTGCTTTTAATCGGGATCTTCGCCAACTTGCGCATCAACGGACTCTTTTATGGCGACTTCTTGATCTACACCGGCTCCCTGATCATTTTCATCAGCCTGGCCTGCTGGCTCATGTGGTACGTGGGCAACGTCCAGGTGTCGGTGGATGACGGCTGTAAGAAGAGGAACAGCATCGTGGAGCTGGCCAGGAAACTATCCGAGAGGTTAACCATGAAGCTGAGCGGAGGGGAGGAAAGCATGAAGTGCGTGGAGGATGAGGAGAGCAGCCACGGGGGATCCTCTCCACACAAAGCCAGCAGGGTGACGTGGGGCAGATCCACCGCCTACTCCAACGAAGGCTACGATACCTCATCGGACATCCCTGACGTGGAGAGCAAAATGGGCAAAAATGACACGAGCTGATGTCCTGATGAGTACCTCCGTGTTAAAATGCGCATCTGGCCGCTTTATTGTGCCTCTTTCTGGAGCCTTCTGTACAGTACGCAGAGAAAGAGGGATGATACTACTGCAAGTTATATTTCCCAGGCTTCTCAGTCAAACCTAGATGGGCATTATGTCTGAGCCTGTTCTGTCAAACATGTTTAAATAGGCTGTAAATCACAATGTTAGAAATACTGAGGCACAAGGCCCTTTATACTCTGTTCTTTCTCACTGAGCTTATATTTTACTTTTCTGGTCTGTAATTTCACATTAATGACTTTGTACATTTCCTAGAAAGAATTCGCCACCGTTTGCAGGGAAATAAGAAAGAGAGTTCACTCGAGGCATTCTCAGCGAATCAATTCAAAATGAATTGCGAGTCCTTTTCAGTCGGAGCACAGCGGGGCACTTTAACTCGAAAATGTGTTCAAGCAGAACTTTCTTTGTTCTTTCCAGAAAACTTTTAAAAGGAATGGTCAGGAACGGTGGATCTATAGAAGATAAAACACGACCTGTTGTGCTGCAGCTGCTTCAGGCCCCAGAACCTCACTGGCCCCGGACTCTTTAGATTCTTCCAACTAATAGTTTGCAGGAACTCTTTTTTTCTGCTTGTGTTGCAAATTTCATATATAAAATTGTGCAATAAAAAGGAAAGAAGTGGGGGAACATCAGAGCCCTGAGTAGACGGACAGCCTTGCAGCTAGAAATACTCAATGTTTATTTATTTATTTTTGCTTGTATAAAAAAAATGAACAATTGTTACAATTGTAATTGTTACAATTGTAACAATTGTAACAATTGTTACAATTGTAATTGTAACAATTGTTACAATTGTAATTGTAACAATTGTAACAATTGTAACAATTCATTTTAACAATTGTTACAGATTTAGAGTCTACGAAAATCAGACTTTATATTATTTGTATTATATCTGTACCTGATTGTAGATTTGATATAAGCTGGATAAGCAGAGAATGCGCAGATATACCTCTGAGCCACAGCTACAATTACAAGGTGAAAGGACTGATTATTGGTAGCCCTCCATTACTTCATTTTTTCCACTTTTCCACTGATAACTAGACACAGTAAAGAGGTCGTGTTTGCTGTTTGCTTTGCTGTCAGTTCAAAACAAACACTGGTCAGACTGGTTTGACTCAGCAGAGCGGTGATGGCAAAACAAAGCCAGACACGGCGTAACTTTACTTTATAGCATTTTCCATACGCAGATATGATATGAATTTGTTTGGGAGAGTACGTTTATATTTCTAGATATGTTTGGGAGCAGCAGCCTCTGTTTGATCCGGAGGTTCAAGTTCCACTGACGGCACACCTTATGCAAACGCGGCCTCTGCAGGGTTCAGTTGATCAAGCACTGAAATGGCTTCTGACAAACAGAGTCAGCGTGACTGACAGCTCAGCTCGCTTTAATCAAAGCCGCGGCGTTACAGTAAATAAAGCTGAATCCGTCTCCGCTGTGCACACTTCCTCGAACAGTAAAGAGGACAGCGAGTCAAAGCCGGAGACAAAAAGACAAATAGTGGCAGCGTGACTGGTCAAACAAGGTACTCACAGAGAAGTTTCCATTACGTGCATTTCCTCTTTGTGGCTGCACTTTATAATACGTGTCGCTATTGTTGAGCTGCACGAACCGTGAAATATCAAATAGTTGGAAATGCTTTAATGCAGTGTATCCACCCTGCAGAGCTGCTCCCAAGGCAAATACAAAAGGTAACTAGAGTATATCTCCAGGGATAAATCTCTAGTCGGTGAGACTGGAATCGACGTGGAGGCTCTGAGCGATCTGATAAAAGATGCGACGCCTCGAATCGCTTTGGTTTCATTAGCTGAACAGAAAGATCCGGGGTCCCTGAATAATTACTGCAAGCTTATCGCCGTGTAAACACAAGCTCGGTGGCAGCTGATTATGAAATATATGTGCATAAATCTGTCACACTGGTTTGAGACAATGGGTCGCTGTAACGACACGTGGAAGGTGCAAAACAAGTCAGCCCTTCAGAGGAATGAAGGCGTGCTGCGGGGCTTTAAAGATCTGTTAATGAGCAAAACCCGTTGTTTTGGTTTTTAGACCAGTTTCGCCACAAAGCTCTGCTATGAAAGAAATGTAGAGGTGTGCTGGATAAAAAAAAAGTTCCCCAAGACAGGAAGCACAGACTTTTAAGTGTCATCAGGCCTTCAGACGACATCCATCTGCCCGTCTCCTCCGGCCCGGCTATGGAGCCGAATAAGTGCAGCAGCACGTTCCTGGCGCTGGCTTTGATTTTAGACATCGTTGGCCTGATCCTCTTCTTCATCGGGATCTTCGCCCCGTTGAGCTTCTGGGACTTTTTTGTGATATCTGGACCTTTGCTGATCTTCCTGAGTCTGATCTTCTGGATATTCTGGTACATGGGTGACCTGACTGTGTCTGAGGAGGAGCTCAACTTACCCAAACGTGACATCCTGTAACTACAGCGTGAGTGAAACTGGACTGAGTCGTGTTTCTGGGCGAGCTTCTGATCACTTTCCAACTGATCGCACGAGCAGGTCAAGCTGAGCTGACTCTGTGCTTCTCTGGAACTCGCTGAGGTTTTGTGCTTTACATCCAAATCCGGCAAAGACCAGGAGCACATCTGACTACTCCCAGACTCCCAGGAAAGAACGAAAACGCCACCATTTGTCTTCAGGCTAAAAGTTTCCAGCACACTGGACAGCCTCGATCCCCACACTTTGATGGAAATATATTTGACAGCACTTTCATGCATTTGAAAACTTGTGCCAAGTTGATGCATCGTGCCTTATTTATGTCACTGTTATATCTGTCTATATATTGTGAGTTTGTATTTATATTTCAACCTGACTTTGCACATTCATGTAAGCCTTTGAAACTAGTAACTAAATATGCTCTGGGATGACTGACGTGTGATCTTTGTGAGGTAGCTCCTCAAACTGGCCAAACTGGCACTGTGGGTTTTGGGTTGGGGTTTATTTTTAGTTAGATCCACCCAGTCTAAACACTCTCACACAAAGAAATGTAAGTAGAGAGGTCAGAAACAGCGGCACACCAGCAGCTCATTTAAAGTAGCTTACCTTAAAAAGAAACAAAAATGCGCAACCTGAATGCTGGATTCAGTTTACGCACCGCAACAGTCACTAAAGGGAGTGAAACCAATACGCTTTCTCCGCACCCAATTCTTCCCAGCCTTAATCAGCACTCAAGGCGCCATTAGCTCCTTCAGACATGCGAAGTGTTATTAATGTGTCCATTTGGTTCCTGCCCCTGAGAGAGGAAATGGAGAAGAGGCGTAATGGGTCTGTCTCTCTTTGGAAAGAGATGGAAACCCCTCCTGCTCAGCTGCTCCTCTCCCCCCGGGGACACCGCCTTCTCTATTATGCTAAAATCCCAAAGTTGCCTACATAGTGTATGTTGTTGCAATCTTAATCACAGCCACACGCAACACAATCAATACTTGCACTTCCCATGTGACGCGCTGTTTACGAGGGGGTAGAATGAGGCCATGAGACTCAAGTTTCAATCCTGGGTGGTTAGCACAATATGGTGAAGCATACACCGCGTCAGAGAAGCGCCTGTGGTTTTAAAGAGCTTTGTCCAATATTTTCTAGCCATTAGTGGACGCCACTCTTCCTGGATTGTTGCAAAAACTGGCCTGACTGTCACTACGGAAAGTATGACGAGCATAAAGATGAGGAAGAATCAATTTGTCTTTCGTTTTTCTGCCGTGGTTTCTGTCAGGCGTCAATGAATCATTTTGAGTCCATAAATCGTGAATCGAGAACTATCAATTACTGAAAATCTCTATTGTGTATTAATGTATTATCAGATAAACATGAGCCCATTTGGAAGCTTATTTTGATAAGCTGGACTCTTTGAATGTTGTTATTAAAAAGCAGATGAATGTCTGTGTTGGCAGTAGGCAGATAAATCTTTCTTTTGGCAGGCGATGAAGTGATCATAATGTGTTTATTATTTCGACTTCTCCAGCCTAACAGCTTAAAATGGCTGTTGGCTTCATGATGTCATCGTTTCAGCACCAGGGAAGGTGTGTGTCTCCCCCCAGTGGTCAGTAAGGTTTATGTCTCTGGTTGGAATATTGTTGACACCACTGCAGAAGGGAAAAGGAAGAAGAAATGAAACCACATGAGCTCGTTTTTGGAGGGAAAGTGACCCTGTATTTATTTTGATTCTACTTACAGTTGAGTGCAGTGGACTGGACAAACTATTCTCTCTATTAAATCTGTGGAAATAATATTTGTGTTTATGAGGTGAAATACAGCCTATAAATAAAACTGTTTGAGTTATTACACTTAAAAGGTGGAAATTTACATTAACTATACTGTAAAATTACAGCTGATTGTGTCTTTAATCAATATATAGTTAAATAAAAATAGTTTGTGTTTGCGTCATTGCATTTGTACAAAATTATCTCAGTAAAACCATTTTATAAAATTAATTTTACTGTTAGGTGCACCCTGCTAGCTCTGGGTTGGACTCCGTTTTTACTTTACTTTCTGGATGCTTTGATTCTTCGTGGCAGAGATTCAACCACCATCACACTGTTCCTGCAGATTTGTCAGCTGTGATGTCTGATGTGAATCTGCCGTTCCATCGCATCCCTACAGCGCTCTGTTTCATCGAGATCTGGTGAGCATGGAGGCTGTTTGAGTACAGTGAACTCATCGTCATGTTCAAGAAACCAGTTTGACTTAAGCTTTGTGACCTGGTGTGTTGTCCTGCTGGAAGGAGCCATCAGCGTGGTTATGAAGTAAAGGGGAACAAGATGTACCATAAAAATACCCCCGACGCATCACAACAACACCCACCTGAACAAATGACACAAGGCAGAATGGACCCATGCTGTCATGCTGTTTACACCAAATTATGAACTTACTATTTAAATCTCACAGCTGAAATAGAAATAGTACGCTTTTCTGTAACCTTTGCTGGTAACTAGTGGTTATTTCAGTTACTCTTGAGCTTCATATCAGCTCAAAGCAGACATTTTCCTCGGACCTCTGGCATCAGCAAGGCATTTTTTTCTCAAAGGACTGCCAATCATTGGATATTTCCACAAACCATTAAATGTTCAACAGTTTCTAAAATACTCAGACTAGTCTGTCTGACACCATAAGCCATGCCACACCCTAACAAAGTGGCAGGTGCGCATGTATAACGTGTACACTGGAATAAACCAACAGGTGAGCCTTTATTTATTTTTGAGGTTTATTCAAAAAGGTTGCTTTTCTTTGTTTTGGACATTTAAAAACAAAAAGGAATTGACCCTGAGTAACTTTCAGTCAAGGCAAATGCATTACACTTCCAAGTGTACAAAAGCAGAGTATTTTATGTGGATATCAATCTCCAACCTGTTGGAAATAACCAGTGAGAACCTCTAAAGTATATGTTTTCAACAAACCTCCTGTTCCTGTTTAAATATCTTTATATCTGTCCTGTACATTTTAGGGGTAGAGGTATCAGTGTTTAAAACCAAATTAAAGCCATCCCCGTTTACTCTTTCATTTGTCTAGTTCCCGCATGGTCTAAATGGTCCTTTTTATTTATTTATTTTTATCTTTTTTATGTCTACTTAATCTTTACTATTACTTCATTTTATTTCTACTCCTTTCTTTTAAGCGAGCGGCAACAAAAAACTGCAGTTCCTCTTTTGGCCACGT
The DNA here is from genome assembly GCF_963576455.1 of Neolamprologus multifasciatus. Taxonomy (NCBI): domain Eukaryota; kingdom Metazoa; phylum Chordata; class Actinopteri; order Cichliformes; family Cichlidae; genus Neolamprologus; species Neolamprologus multifasciatus. Next base: position 3,348,871 of record NC_140442.1, on the reverse strand, counting down.
GAGGCTGCTATAGCAGTGAGTCAGACCCTTCAGACTTCCATGTTAAAATGCCCAGCTTTACAGCTTTACAGCACAAACAAATATGTTTACAGGATGATACAAAATATCTATTCTTTATGGATAGGTTGCTCTTGATCAACACTATAAGGAAGATTATTTTTTATAACTCAAATGTGGATGATGAAGCTAAGCCTTGATGCTATTTTCCATAAATCTCTTACAAGTCACAATGACTACATCAGTTTTTACTTGGCCATTGTGTCTCTAGCAGTTTCTCTCCATGTCCAAACCAGAGTATAATTAAAGTTTTATATTTCTTTGAAATCTTCATGAAGTTAGCCATCTGGGCACATGTAGCTGGTGCATCGTAATGTAAGGATGTTTGCACAACTGCAGAGTTCGGATGTGCGTGTGTGTCAGTTTGGGATAATGTGGGATACGGTAAGGTACTAAAGATGTGTAAAGATCTGTACAGTGTAGCAACTAGCTGTGAAATTAACAGAAATTCTCAGTTTTCTCCAATAGTCCAGAAGACAACACCTTCTTCCTGTTTTTACTTTTGTCGCTCCTGTCCCAGACACATCTGGCCAATCAGCAGACTGAATACTCAAATGTGGTCTGTGGTGATGCATGTCGGTTCACTTGGAGTTCAATTCCATTTTTCTCTGTGTGAAAACAAACCACACCACAGGGGGGAAAAGCTACAAATGAAAAAGAAATCATCGACTGATTTGGACCAAAGTAAACAAACTATAGGTGTGAAAACACCCAAAAAACAGGAAGGCATGTAAACATCTACACGGGCCCTCTCACTCACAGTCCAGTGATGAAAATGATGTTAAACAGACCCTTGCGTACTCACAGGTGTGACAGGTGTCCCCATGCTTGGCCCATTGACAGTCTGAAAGATGGATGTAGCCACTTGGATGTCACCCACTGGTTTGTGGAGGAACCCTGTTGCTGAGCACTTTTGCTGTTGCCGTGTTGGTGTTTTTGAAACTGGAAGTGAGGCGTGACAGCTGGATCTGATTCTGACTGACTGGAATTGAGTTAAAAAGCAGTTCTGACTCACTGCAGTCACAGACTGCTTTGAGACTGTTTAACATAATGCTGCTACTGATTTTCTTCTACAATTTTCTTTCTGAAAGACAGCGGGCCAGGTTGTAATCGTCTGGGGACCGGTGCAGGACTTATTTTACGTAGCAGTGGTGGCTGCAACTTTAGTGCTGCGATTTATACTGGTTTCAGTGTTGCTTTAGTTTTTTTTTTCATTGATATATAACAAATCTATCAAACCTCATAAAGGGGGAAATTATGATGAGCATCCAAGCAAGAGGAAAAGATCACAGAGGAGATTCGTGGAGTGGAGTGAAGGAGAAGGCTGATGTGAGAGAGGAGGATGGTGTGAATAGGGTGAGATGGAGGCAGAAGAGCAAAAACATAGAAGGTTTTAACGTACAAGTACAGATTACATTGCAATATAAACAACAACAAAAGGAAAAAAACATAATTGATGCAACTGATGTTGGCATTTGGTGCTATTTAAATTTTTAAAAAATAGACGAAGCATTGGGAAAACGAAGGGTGGACCCAAGCGTACAGCACTACATAAGCCAACAGCTGTAATTTTGTCTCAAGCAACCCCCAAAGTGAACGACCCAAAGTTTACTTCTTGATGTTCTGTGATATGCCATCCGGGACTAAAGGCTATATTATCAAGTCCACAAAATAAAACTGAATCTTTATTACTGCATAAACGTGGATTTCCAAGCTTTTTCTCCTTGATTCTTGATCATCTGTTTGCTTAAACTGCTGCAGATTCCAGCATCTTCCTTTTGTTAAACTTTCCAAACACTCTGACCAACTGTGTATTCAAACCATTGACATGTCAACTAACCTTGGCGTTACCTCGTGGATGCACCCACAGGCTGTTAACACCTAATTATCACTTCGCACCTGAGGCATTGACTAGTCTCGTGCGCGCCTGTGCCAGCCACTGTTTACAAACAAGTGGCATGCAGGTGGAGGTCATTCACCTGCAGACCGTTACAGCGCGGGGCTACAAAGCTGCCGCAAACCAAAATGAGGTCTGCCTGTCTTTGATGGCCGCCAGATGTTTGTACTGATTACAGAGCGTAACTATAATCACTTAAAATATATCTAACCTCATATTACAAAGTAACAAGATGCTGCAAAGGAAGCGTTGCGCAAAACCAGGCGTGGATTCTGTAGTGGAGGAGGAAGCGAAACGGCGCATGGTGGCTTTGCGCTGACACCCCTCGCAGACCGTGCCGAGCTAAATCCTGCAAACTCCCACAATATAAACGTCAGATTCTCGCCCTGGATCCCCGATTAATCGATTATATCGACGCACACTCGCAGATTATAGATCATCGGTAGAGGGGGTGATTGCTGCGACTGATTGCACGTGTAGACCCATCGATCCGCTCCTTTGCTCGTTTTTCGTCCCCCCGCAGCTTGCAGATCTCCACCCAGCCATATGGGCCCCTCAACCGACCTTGAATCTGTCCTCGGATTAATTCTCGCGTGTGATTGGTCGGAGACGCGGAACCGCACCAGCTTCCCTGCTCGTGATTGGCTTTTAGCGCTGTCAGTAAAGCCATACCCTCCCCTTGCTCGATTTGGTAGCTAGCCTTTCTCTCGGCGGTGGGTCGGAGCCGCTGTCCCTGGCCTCGCATGTTCCCCTTTAGATTCCTGTTTTGAATTTGATGCCCCTCTTGTAGTTTTGCTTTATTTACACGCGCCTCTGAAGGACCACAGTCAGGCGTCCGTACTCCGGTGCTTTAGTTGCCCCCTGGTATTTTTGGCGTTTAGAGACTTTAACCCGAACATGGCTGTGGTGAGCGGATCGTCTGGGCCGGTTGCCCGGCTCGAGGGCCGTGAATTCGAATACATGATGAAAAAGCGCTCTGTGACCATCGGCCGGAACTCGTCGCAGGGCTCCGTGGACGTGAGCATGGGCCACTCTAGCTTCATCTCGCGGAGGCATCTGGAGATATTCACCGACGACGCCACCGGAGATTTTTACCTGAAATGTCTGGGTAAAAACGGGGTGTTTGTAGACGGAGTGTTCCTCAGACGGGGCGCCCCTCCTCTGCAGCTACCACGAATGTAAGTTACCCCTCTCAGTGAACATGTGGGCTCCCATCTCCAGCAGCCAGGCGGCTAAAGTTAACAACATTGGGTTTATGTAGGCTAGCAGTGGAGTCGACAGCACCACGTGTTTTAGCATGTTAGCAAGAACCCCGCATCCTGTTCCCAATGCCATTTTTCTTTGTTGACATTTTTGTTAGCAGCAGTGTTATTTAGCCGCCTGCCTAACTGCCACATTTCAGCCATAGTTAGCTAGTTAACCTAGTTAGCTAAAATAATCAACTTAACTCGTAGCTACGGGGACGCTGTTGTTGACATTGAATGGTAGTGGGGTTTTTTTCTCTTTCTGTCACGTGGACACCCTTAAGCGAGAAATGCATTCTCGTGATACTGTAAACATCCGTCATTTCAGCCATGTCAACACGTTAGTTAGCGGTTAGCTGTAGCCTGTAGCCTGTACTTGTGAATGGAGCTTCTGTTTGACCCCTAAACGTAAACAAACCTGGCGTCTCCGCCCTGTCTGCCCACAGCAGCTCAACCTGCAGGACCTTTGACCTCGGTCCGCACATATGGAGGTCATGACAGCTGTGTGTGCCAGCCAACTGTTAAACACGAAATTCACGTCTTTTCTGACATACGTTGATGTCCTGAGAGGCTGGTTTCCGAGTTGCAGGTTGTAGCCTGCTTCTCGCCATTGTTTAACTATTAGGCTCGATGACGTTGTTTTCTTGTGAAATACTCTATCTGCCAGACCGGGGACAGGTCTGATTGGTACTTCAGTTTGGTTTCCTTGTTCCAGTAAATCCCTGTATGAATGTAGCCCATGTTGTTTATACAGACACACTTACAGGTAATGTTTTTAAGGCATTATTTTGGGGGGTACTGATTTGGCATTTTCAGAACTGGTGAATTGGCTTTGAATTATTAGTAATTATGTAAACTGATAACTGGTATAAGGACTCGATACACATTTCCAGTTAAACCACTCCTCAAAAAAATTTATATAAAAGTAATATAGCAAGCTTAAAAATAATATTGCCTACAGTCTACTAATATAGAAATGGTAGGGTAGGCTAGCCTCCAAATCATAGGTGGAGCCCAGCCTTCACCAAATGTTACTGCAGGAAAGTTCATTATTCTGGATTTCAGTGTAATGGGGAAGCTGTTCACCAATAACAAGGAGCGTGGTTGTGGAGCTGCATGGTCACATTGTGATGTTTATTGCAACTTCATTGATAAGCGCTACCTTACCTTTGAGCACAGCTCTGCTGAATGTGCTGTTCTGGGCTCCGGGCTTTTTACCCGTGACATGTACTCATTCTGACAGATTTGTAGGAGCTACACTGCTGACCAGCTCAGAGTGGGACAACTGTCTGTTTTTTTTCCCCTTTCTTTTTTTTAACTGCCAAATATTGAAATATATATGCCAAAAACCAGCCCTGGCCAGGAAATAGCCAGACCAGTAAATCAATGTTTTAAATGCTCAGTCATTTATTGTTTAATTTAATTGGCCAGTTCCCAAAATGTGCTAGTTTTAACAATCATTCCTTCATTTGTACTGATTCGGTTTTCATAATGGTGTCACTTTATTTTGTCATGTGATTATTTACTTTATTTACATTTTTTCTCCTTATGAATGAAATCTAAAATATATATGTATTTTAGAAATGAAGTATTTGAAGACATCACCTTGAAAACGTTTCTGATCTGTGAAGAGACCCAACAATTAAAATAAGCAATATTTTAATTACTATCCGAAACTCACCTTCAACATAAATATTTGTTGCTGGACTCCCTTTTTTAAAATTTCTATACTATAATATATGTAAATCTCTGAAACAATTTGGTAAACTTTGAAAAATATATGTAGAGTATTAATTTTTAATTATAAAATTTGTGAAATGTCTTAAAAATGTGCTGTTTTTAGTGTATTGTATTCAACCCAAATTTTTCCAAAGCTTACCTGTGCTGAATACCATCCATACTACAGTCAGTAAAAAAAACCAAAACAATAAGTAGATAAAATTGCAACCAAAACTAAAACAATCAGTTTTAAACAATAAAAACTAGACTGAATTGAGTAAACCCAGTCTGGAAAGCAACTGAAACTAAAGCGAATTTAAAACAAAATGTCAAAATGAAATGATCAGAAAATACAAGACTAAAGAACTTGTAGTGTGATTTTATTTTGGGTGTAATTTCAGCCTTGTTAGAAGAAGAGAGGGAAAACAACGATACATATTTTTCCTTGAACAGGAAGTATTCAGTCAGCCTTTTGCGTGTGATTCGGTTTAAAGAGAAAAAAAAAACCTCCTGGTTTCCATTTTGCCAAAGCGGCTATCTGGGATTTAAGCGTGCCAGAAAGTGTTTGCAGTTTATTCACTGCAGTGCCCGGCAATGTCGACAAGCCTGCAAACGTCTGCCAGCTCTGGTCAGACTTTGCACACTGCTCTCAGCTATTGTGCAATATCTCAATATGAAAACACTTTTTACACAACAGACTTGTTTTGACTTGAAGCAATTTCCAAATTGTCCTTTTGCAGAAAAATATTTCTGCAGGCATGTGTTTGAAAGCCGAATACATTTCTGCACTGCTCTTTTTTGGCGTCATGCAAAGATCAGCGCATTCCCGTATGTAAAAGAACTACAAGGATCAAGGAAGGAACAGCAGGGGTGTCAAATTCTCATATTGATCAGGCCAACTGAGCTTATAATCGCGGTTAATACGACTTCCATGAATGGAACACCACCCAGCTCCTGCTCACGGGTTTTAAAAGTAACCTTCGTGTCACAGAAGACCCTTAAAAGAGCCTCGCTGCCCACGATGAGACGGGTGTAGCTGAGGAAGCAGATTGACAGCATGAGAGAACTCGTAGAGCCGCGGCTCAGGGGACAGGTCGGTTGTATTCCAGGGATTCCTTTTTGGTGATGTAAACGGAGCGAACAAAAAAGCAACAGCCTTCCCTTTCCCATCCTCCCTCCCCCCTTCCCTGTCCTCTCCCACACCCCAAAATTCACTCCAAGTCGGTGCTCTTCCTGTCCTCTTTTGTTTACATTCTCTTGTGCGGGCCGGGTGGGGGTGAACATCAAGCGAAAGTCTTCAGCGAAACCAGCTTTGTTTGTTGCCGTCCTCGCAGCTTAGCAGCGTAGCAACTGTGCATTTGGAGTTTAAGCCTCATTATTCACACAGAGGAAAATGAGAAATAAAAAGGCTTCTGTGATCGCATGTTAGGAGGGGGGTGTTGGATACCGTAAACAGCTTTCCCCTCTCTGAGCCTCATTCAGACTGTGAAAATGGATATGTGATTAGCACTTGTTACTTTATGTATCTTGCAAACAATGTTATTTTGTTACCTCTGATATTAGACCACCTCTGATCATTTCAAACAAGACAGAAATGTTTGATATTTTTCTAATCTGTTTATTTAGTCATGAGCAGAAATGACAGATTGATTCTGATTGGATGTTAATGTTTTCGTTCATTACCTAAAATTCTTCGGAACATATTTGAAACTTACCTGGTGATCCTTAAGTTTATGTCACTACTGTGTCTGTGACGGGCAGCAGTTTGTCTGGTAAATGATGTGACGATGTGTTAAACCCTCTCAGCATAGTGTTTGTGGCCTGCGTTCATCCTTTTTTGAAACTCTGTAATTTTACTTGTGGATCAAGAGTGTCATCATAGTCCGTACATACCTTGTACAGCGTCTGGGTTCATTCAGTGCACAGCACTTCAGAATCTTCACTGCACGTCGCTGGAAGCTGATGATAAATGCGTCTGCCGAATGCTAATTGATTGACATGTGGGCAGAAAGGGGAAGGGAATGGGAGGACTGTGGGGGGGGAAGTTTCCGAGATCAAAAAATACAGAATGAAAAGCACAGACAGTGAACATTTGAAATTCAGCTTTTTTTTATGCAGTAGCTTCACTCTTCTCCACGGCTGGCTGATGGACCAACAACAGCACAAGTACGAGAGGCCCACCGATTGGTTGTTCCACATACTTTGCTCACTGCCTCCATCTCTGCAGGTAGACGGCCCATCCCCGGATAGCTAACGGATAGCTAACGGATAGCTAACGGATAGCTAACGGATAGCTAACGGATAGCTAACGGAGTAACCCTGCTGAACTTAAATTCCTCGTAAGCCAACTTTCATCAGATTGGTTGGTGGGTGGGGGTTTTGATTCGGGCAGCCAGAGCTGTCATCATATTAGTGATAACCCTCACTAACATCATACAGAGCTAAAAGTAGGGCAAAAGTTCATTTTTGGCTCCGACAAATTACTTGTAAGCACATTGACAATGGCGCCAATTTCTGTTTGCAGCCACAACTGGAGCAGTCTCCATGTATGATGGGGGGAAAAAACATTAATGGTTCCATTAATGCAGTGGTTCCCAAACCTTTTTTGCTGGGCCCCCCTTGTTTTACAAGAAAAATGTTCGCGCGAACACATCCTCCAACCAGTCACACCTCAAACATTTAGTAAACAATTAAGCAAATACAAGTAATCTGCAATAAATTCCAGGTAGTAAAAAAATAAACTACTAAGTCTTTTACGCTACGTCCACACCTACACGGGTATTTTTGAAAACGCAGCTGTTTCATCCACACGTAAACGGTGTTTCGAATCCCTCTGCAAAATGGGTTCAAAAACATAAACAACTGTTGGATGCTGTTTGTCCGTGATTTGAACCGGGGGAACAAATCGTGGCAGGATCAGCCTGATGTTATTTGTATCCCGCTGTAACTTTACTGTATAAAGAGCTAACATCTCCAAAATGTCAGGAGTAGTTAGTCATTACAACAAGTGTTGGTGAACTACAAATCAAGAATGTGGGATCCTGTTTGTCCGTGATTTAAACAGCCCAGCGCTGCTCCCAACAAAGGGAAAACCAATCCTGCAGGGAGACCTACCTCGGCACTTGTGCAGGTGAAACCAAAGGGAAGATTTGCTTCACCATATTTTCTAGTCTTTGGCTTAGAATGAAGTTGGTTTGGAAACATATTCAGCGATGCTTCATCTCCTGCTTTGCGTTTGTGTGGGCGCCCGTGCTAGCAGTGTCCAAGCGTTTTGGTTTTTTTTTTTTCCCTTTTCATGCCGCGCCCCCCCTGCAATGGCTCTGCGCCCCCCCTAGGGGGCGGGCCCCACACTTTGGGAACGTCTGCATTAATGTATAAATGCTGTTATAGCGCCATGGAAACCTGTTGTTATGTGGTCAGTGTAAGTGGAACTATGTCAAAGTTCAGAGTCCGGCTGGATTTACGCTTCTGCGGGAAATCTGTCCCAACTTGCGTTGTTCCCAAGTCCTCGTAACCTTACATCACAACTGTTAAGTTACTGTCGCGTGGAAATTACAGTGTAGGGTTAAAAGGAGTTTCCAGCTACAACTTAGATTCCTTGCTGATGCATAAATTATGCGACTGACAAACTTTCCCGACACGTGCCACGTACGCTAGCTGCGTGTTACTAGCTTTCCACCGCTACACTTTTAAAGTTGTGCACTGCGATTAGTGCGGTTTAACAACAAACACTGGTTGCTTGGTTAGAGGCTTCAAGACGTCCTTAACACGTTTGCTTAACTTCACCCCCCAACTGGTCGCGGGAGATGACCGCCCCTCCCTGAGTCTCGCTGTGCCAGATGATTCTTCCTGTTAAAAGGGAGTTTTTCCTTCCCACTGTCGCTAAGTGCTTGCTCATAGGGAGTCATTTGATTGTTGGGGTTTTCTCTGTGTTATTGCAGGGTCTTTACCTTACACTATAACCCACTGAGCTGATGTTGTTGGAATTTTGTGCTGTAAATATCATCAAATTGAATTGAACTTTGGTCAAACGCTACCTTAAAAATACTCCCACTGCATACTCCTGTTGATTAACCAGCTGATCAATGGCCTACCTGTGCAGTATAGAAAGCAGAATAAGTATCATATTTCAAAATGCAGCAGTGTTCATTGACAGCAGGACGGTGTGCAGCGAAGACAAAGGAACCAAATTCTTTTTAAGATTTTATGATTTACTGATATATTTAGATTTCATTGTTCCCACCCTGTCAGTTGCTACTCGCTGAAAGTGTCTGATGTTTATTTAAGGATCTTCTATATCTTTAACAGATCTACAGGGAAGGCACAACCCTTCCCGGAAAGGGTGCATGAATAATCAAAGCGTCCCCCCTCACCTCACCAGCCAGGCTCCAAAAAGTGTTTCAGTCTCCTCCTGTTAGCGACGAAGCTAATTTGAGATGTAGATGTCGAGGATAGAGTTCTCTCAGCAGATGCCAGCTCAGTGAGGGCCGGGCAGAAAAAACCTGCTGTGCCTGGCAGACTTCAGCTAAGTAAAATGTGTCCCTGCTCGGTCTCCAGGGTGTCAGGCAGCCATTTAGAAGAGTTCTTTCTGATCAGACTGTGACTGCTGCGAGACCTCCTTCTCGACTCTTTCCCTTCATCTCCTCTCGTGTACGGCAGCCGTGAAGCTGCTGTCAAATCCAGAATCGTTTCATTAAAAACATCCACTTGAAATCTTAGTTTCTGCTAAGATTTATTTTATTTTTGGGTAGTGGATGAATTATTATTATTTTTATTTTTTTTTGCACAAACTTGAGCATCAGTCATAACTTCACGTTCATAGATTGGATTAATAGTAACTGCAAGGGTTTATATTTCTTTGCCTGCTTAGGTGGTCTCGCCTCTTTTTTGTTGTTGCATTGTTTTCAGCCTGAACGCAGCTTAATGGTGTATTTATTTCCTGACCGACTGTTGGACTGCTTCCCATCCAGTGTGTTCTTAGTCTTACTTCCCTTATTTTCCCATTTCTGTGTCAGTGAAATTGTCTTTTCTTCTTCGTTGATCCTCCATAGCTGCTACAAATCACAAATGAAAAATTTGCAATGCAGGTGCTAGGCAACAGCCAGCCGGTTGGTGAAACCGAGGTAATCCCGGGCCTCGGTGAGGCCTGCGGTTCATCCACCGACTGAAACGGCTTGTTTTAGCTCCTCTTTTTAATCACTCGCTTGTGATTAGCTGCCCCTCGAAAACAAAAGATTTGAAGAGTGGGTGAGTGGGGCTTCTGTGCTCACAAACAGAGCTGTCTGACAGGGAGCTCGTTGGGATTTCTTGTACATATGTTGAGACTTGGTAATGACCAGTTGGTGCATCTGGTCGCCTGAGTTCAGAACCAACTTTTAAGCATCAATAACACAGTTGAGCAACACAGTGGTTTCCATGGCTGGGACCTCACCTATAGAGATTTCCCTCGTGTATCGAAGACGTGCCTATTAGGCGACTGGTGAGGTTGTTGGCCATTGATGTAAGTTAATGTATGGTTTAAATGTGACTTGTAATCTTAAGCACTAAATACATCTGAATACATTACTCTTGTTGCATTAACCAAGCAGGTGTGTGTTTGTGATGGGCTGAAATGAATTGGACAAAATTAATGCATTATTATAAAATAGGGCTGCAACAAATGATTATTTTGATAGTCGACTAGTCACTGATTATTTTTGCGATTAGTCGACTAATCAGATCATCATCCATTGGATGTAAAACTTACAGCTTATTGCACCAGCTGCATCTGCTCTTATATAACTATCATTAGCTCACAGCTTTAAGTGTGTAAGGTCTGTGCTAACTAAAAATAAAGACAAGATGAGAGTTTATTAAATTTTAATGACATTTGCAGATTGTTTCGATGGAGTTTAATCTGACTGACGTTTATTCAGCTGTGTAAAAACTATAACTTTAATCTCAGCCAAACCGATTTACTCAGGAACAAAAATCATGTTTAACCTGAGTAGCGAAAGACGGCAGTGGGTTTGAAAATGATTTGCCGGGAGTCCGGTGTTCTCACGGCTCTAGTGAGCCTAGCCCCCGGCTAGCTATCGAGCTAGTGGGTAACAGACGTCTCCGAAACCGTCGGAGCGCTTTTGAAAATATGTGGTGTCTTGATAAACTGAGCAGATATTTGAGGTTTACACAGCTACATTCTCGCCTGAAAATATGTTAAACGTTTATTTTGTGACCCAGAAAGAATAATAAGAGTAATATTAAAACTAACTAGCTGCCGCCATTGTTGGAAACTGAGCTAGGCTGCGCTATGAATTCTGGGACACAGCTTCTTCTTCTTCTTCGGGGTTTAACGGCAGCTGGCATCCTTGTACATGCAGTGCTGCCATCTTCTGTTTCAGTCCGGTATTACACTCTTAAATCCTACTACTTATTCCTGCGTCTTTTGTGATCTTACAAAGCTTCAAACAACGCGTCGACTATTAAATCAGTCGTCGACGATTTTGATAGTCGACGTAATCAGGACTAGTCGACTAATCGTGGCAGCCCTATTATAAAATATGGGATCTATTGCAGGTGCCAATCCTGAAGTAGATAAAGACTGAATGAACCAACAGCAAGAGAGCCTAACTGTGATGCCACAGTTTTAATAATAAATTGTTGGACACTAAACGTTTTCCCAAAACGCCTGATTACTCCTCAGATGATGTTCAGCAGTATAGGGACGGATGTTGAAAAGATTGTATTGACGCCATGTCTTTATCAGTTCTGGATAACTGGTGTAACTGTTTGTATTTTTATTAGTTTTTCGAGGCGTGTAAAAGCCCCGCTGCCACGATCAAAGGAATTGGCAGCCTTTGATTCCCATGGACTGGACCATCAGCAAAAGCAACGTTGTTATTATATATGTATTTTTGTACTAATGAAAAGAGCAGCGATGACCTCGTTTACTAAGAGAAAAACGGAACATGTAGCAGATCTAACCTAGAATCGAAGAGACCACAGTCTGTTGAACACTTCCTCATTTGACGACGCACCAGCAACACTTTCTGCATTTCCTGCAGCGAGTTGGAAGGCAATGTGGGAAAATAAACGAAGGCTGCAAGGAAGCTGGATGAAACGGATGAGTGAATTAAGTCCCACACTGTTTGCATATTACATGTGGCTGATGTGACGGTCTTAAATAACTTCCTGAGCTATAACTGCTGGGATTTTAATTAATAATTACCCGTCCAATATTTATTTTTTTATGAAGCAGGCTTTCGTGTGTGCTGTGCAAACTGTGATTTTCATGATAGTCACTGTATGGCTGTATAAGGCGATTCCTCAGAGTTCTCGGAGGATCTCAGCCCATTTATTGTCAACTCTCACACCCACAGACAGTTTGAGGGTCAATGACACGCTCATTCCTTTCCTGTTCCAGCAGCACTCTATAACATTAGTCCCTCTTATTCTTCATATGCAGTTTTGTATAAGTTGTGTAACTGTTTATGTAAACCAACACTCAGTATTTCTGTTTTTCCTGTAGTTTAAAATAAAAAATCTGAAAATGAGCAAACAGCTGTGAGATCCACAGCTGTTGGGATTTCTTTAGATCTCATATATCAGCCAGTCTAAAGTTCACAACCTCTGGACCACACCTGTCTGAATCTTTGACCTCCCGCTGCTGCAGGTGTATCCAATCACACACTCAGCCTGTACAAACCTTTGTGAAAGACGGGGTCACGCTAAAGAGTTCGCTGAATTTGAGCGTGGTACTGCAATAGGATGCTGCTGTTGCAACAAGTCTGTTAAATTTCTTCACTTTGCAACAATAAAACTCAGAGTTGATCGGGAATGTCTGAGGACCAACACAACTCCACCAGCACTCTGACTCTGTAAGTGCAGAGCTCCAATCCTCCGCCGGCATCGGCACAAAAACTGTGCTGGGAGCTTCATGGCTTCATGGCGTGGGTTTCCATGGCCGAGCACGTGTAGTTTTGTCCATATAATTAAATTCTAGTGACAAATCCTCTGGAAAAGGATTCCTTTCTCTCTGAGTTTCAATGATCAGGGTGTGAAATGTCAAAACATTTTCATGTTCTTACCTCAGCTTCTGTTTAGTAATTATCCTCCAGCCAAAGCTTTGCTTTAATATCTCTTACCTCTGGCATTATTAGATTGCTATAACTGTGTGTGGCAAATTTGCAAGAATGAATTCAATTTTGCATTTTACCTCCAGTCCCACATAAAAAAAAAAAAAAAGTCCTACCCTACGATGTGGGGGTCGGTAAAGTATCCAATAAGTTTACCGCCTTTTCTCTTGACTCATATTGTGAGATTCTACTTTTAATACTTGTAATTATGGAGAAGATATTTTATGTGATTGTATTGTGTCGACACTTAAAGCCCGTAATATATTTAGCTGCAGTGAGGCAGCTCACCACAGCAGGCACACATCACGGTGTCATCAAGCCACCGCGTCCTCCTTTAAAGCGAGGCAGCGAAGCCGTTCCACTGTTTCAAACGTAAGGCCCGGGGGCCAAAATCGGCCCACTGGACGGCTTTGGAAGATTTGAAGGAGAGCACAAATGTTGGGCCTCAAAGCTGTAAACAGCAGCGCCTGTGGCTGTTCGTGCTTCATCACAGTCATTGAGCAACAGATGAATCGTTAAATGACAGAAAGTTTCTTCATTTTATTTCCACTTATTTCTTACAATTTAAGGAATCACATTGACAGATTTCTTTCATTTGCTACGGCAACATTTCTCAATCATGTTTTTAAAAGAATTTGAAAATATTGAAGACTTACAGTTGTAATTGTGCTGCTTCTTCTTCTTATGTTGTGATCTCTGCGATTAAATGTGCAGTTAAAACTTCTGTTCATTGACAGACGTTGGCGTGCTTTATGTGGCCCACAGTGTAAATGAGTTTGAGCGCTGGATAATACCTCATAAACATCTTAACCACGAATGTCAGAGGTTCATGTCACCTTTGAATTACAGTTTTCATTGACAGCTGCTGAGTTTTTAAAATCTGTGGGTTCCCTGTTTTGCAGGTGCACGTTCAGGTTCCCCAGCACAAACATCAAGATCGCATTTACGGCCCTGTCCAGCGGGAAGAAAGTGAAGCGAGAGGCGCCCGAGTCCCCCGTGAAGCCGGTGCAGCCCCAGATCTCCCCGCTGACCATCAACATTCCAGAAAACATCGCTCACCTAATGAGCCCTCTGCCATCGCCTACTGGCACCATTAGGTATTCATTACTGGAAATGATGTGTTCAGCAGTAGATGTGGGATTTTTTTTTTTTTCTTTTTAAATGGCTTAAATATGCAAATTCTAATGTGCCTCACAGGTGAATGCTGGGTATTTAACCAGAGTGCATATTGCATAGATTTATGCAGGAGAGATGCGTGTTAATAAGAGAACCCTGAATTTAAATGTGGGAGAATTTTTTAAAAAAAAACTGAGTTGACCCAACACAGGCAACGATGGAAAAGAGTTAAAACTGGGACAAACTCTGTGGAAGTCCTGCTCTCAAGATCACCCTTGGGTAAAGGCATTACCTCTAAGATTTATCACTTATTGCAAGAACGGTCAGCTGACCCTCTCCTGAAAGTTAAGGGCTACTGGGCCCAGGACATGGCATTGGACATATCTTCAGTTGAATGGATTCATATTTTCAAAATGTTAATACTATGTATAAAGAAACAGGCAGTAGATTTATTCAATTTAAGATAATCCATAGGTGGCATCGAACACCGCAACAATTGTATAAATGGAACCTGGCCCCTACGGACGAATGTTGGAGATGTGATGGTCAAAATGCTTCGATTTTACATATCTTATGGAACTGTTCGGCACTTCGGGATTGGTGGGAAAATATAATGGAGGTAATTTTCAGTGTTTTAACCCTTTAAGACCTACCATAGAACCAAGTCCGCCAGAGCTTATATTATATTTTTACATGCTGTGGAGCCATTTTTGGGAGCATTTCAAGTTGATATACATCAATACAACCATTACAGCCTAGATTTTAATAATATGTATGAATTAAGTGCATAGTAATTACATAAATTGCAGAAAAAGTGCAATAAACTACAAAAAAATTGAAAATCGTTTTTGTTTTTTTAACAAATATTTCTAGTTAGAGAAATTTAAGAGGTTTATCCCTCAAAACTGTAAATACAAAAAAGTTGCACAAAATAGTTTCCCACCACAGGAAATTTATTTTGAGTGTCTTCATAGTTTTATTTTTGAAATACACCAATTTTTATACACTGCAGGAGAAACGAAAATAAATATTATAATGCAGATTTGCAAAAAAGCAGCATATGCATCAAAATAAACTATTTCCAGCAGTGCAATATGAGTCCTAAGCATCCCAGAAACCACACAGAAAGTCATAAAGTCAAATATAACTTTTAAAAACACCAGTATAGGCTCATTGAGGCCCGGACGGTAAAAAACTACATTTCCGCGAAAATGACGTCACTTCCGGTTTCGGGCAGGTCATGGCGGACATGCGATAGTTCGCGCTGACGTCTAATCCAATGTAGGAAGTGTTATGAACAGCTGATCGGATCGGCAAAGCGTGTTTCTGGAATCTTATGTTTTTGTTGCTGCAAGTGCTTTTTATGCAGTTTTTGCAAAGCTATATGTGGAAGGAAACTGTGACCGAGGACAAGCTGATGGCATAAGATGTAAGTACAACTCCTCCGGTTTCATATGCAAAAAAAATTATTGCGCTAGGTTACGTGGTTGCAGAGCTACCGGGATTTAAAAATAGTTACGCAAAACAGAGCGTGCTGCTCTGACCGGTTTTAAAGGGTTAAAAAGGAGATTTGGTATCTCACCAAAACTGTCCATACTTGGTGTAACCACAGAACTTTCTGATGCAGATTTTTCCAGTTATACAAAAAGATGGATTATTCTGGCTCTTACTACGGCCAAACGGGTCCTGCTAAGTCATTGGCGGAAAAAGAACCCCCCTCCCTATGAAGAGTGGCTAAAGACAATGGCTAAGTTGGCGTCTTACGAAAAAGTGACTTATGGTTTATTAGACAAATTGCATCAATATGATTGTATTTGGTCCTTTACAAGCTGGCTTTCTGTAACTTGAAGAACAGAAGAGTAATGACAGAGTGGTGGTGTGGGGATTGGTGTGCGAAGAAAGAATAGGATAACTTTCCTTTGTTTTGTTTTTTGTTTTTTTTGTTTGTTTGTTTTGTTGTTGTTTTTTTGTTTTTTTTAACTATTTATTTATGTAGTTATCCTTAAGTTCTGTTATCAGGGCTCTAGAGTGCGACCAAATTGGTCGCAAATGCGACCAAATATTTCCGTGGTGCGACTAAAAACAATTTGGTCGCACCTGTGCGACCAACTGTTCGGGTAACAAAAGAAAAAAATCTCTGCAACTCTCCGTGTGGTCAACAACAGACACACATTATGCCCCTATCGTGGACTAAACCAATCAGAGATAGTCAGGGGCGGGACCTCTCTGATTGGCCGTGGTTCAGTTGAAAGTGCAGGTGGAAGAGAGAGGTGAGTAGTCTGAATAAGGCGATATCAATTCATTAGCGGATTCCACACAAAGACGTAAACACAGAGCGGACCCGACGCATCAGAATCAGCTTTGTCTTTCTCGGCTTTCTCACCCGACGGCTCGTACACGGACACGCTGTCGGAGCTCAGCGATTCTGATGCGTCGGGTCTGCGCTGTGTTTACGTCTTTTTTGCGCTGATTCTGAGCTGCAGGTTTTGTCTTTCTCCAACTAAAATTCGCTGAGTCAGCAGCAAAAGAAGCAGCAAACTGCGCTTCACATTTGATCAATGTCGTCATGAATTCCCTCTGACTTTTGCTGTTTTGCTTCCACCACGATAAAAATCACACTTCCTGCCCAGCTCTGCCCAGTTAGGCGTACCGGTGCGCCCATGTCAAAAAGTTAGTCTAGAGCCCTGGTTATTGAAGTTTAAAATGAAATAAATAAAAATTGTTGATGACAAAAAAAAAACTGGGACAAACTCTCTTACGCGTAAACAAACTTGTATGTTTGTTTGTACTAGAATTCCTTTAATAAGCAAAAATCAATATTCAATCAATTTAACTGAAGATTACATTAGTGCCTGATCCTGGATCAGTGCACAGGGATAGAGAACGCTCTCCCACGCTGCTTTAGTTTACCTGAAGGTGTCAGCTGACCTCGACATGTTCACTGTGTATTGATCAGCTTAAGCTTAGTCCTCCAGCCACAGGGCTCAGAGAGGAAAGCGGATCCATGTCTCACACTCAGATCCTCTCAGCCAGATGGCTGCTTTCTTCTGACATGTACGCCATCTGTAAAATGTAAACATTAGCGTTCTGCTGTTAAGAAACAAACATTTAGACCAACGCTCGAGGCAGCACGTGCTGTATATGCAGGGGTCGTGAGGCAGTGCATTTTTGTTCGGTGCACCCGCATCTCCAGAAGCAGACATGAAATATGCAAATCATCCTTTACATCAGGCCTGTTCGCCTCTGGTTTTTCACACTGTTCACCAGATAATTAGACTTGATTAAGGTTTTAAAGCTGCGCTGCTTTAGGCCTGATTGTGGTGATTGCAGCGTTCCCGTACGAGCTGGGTGGTGGAGCGATTTGCATAGATGTCGTCGGAAAGCGTGTCACTGCAGCAAAGACTGCGGATGAGCAGAGCCAGCGACTGTAGTGACACCATTTCTGAAAAATACCAGGCGCTTATGTTGAGGTTTAATCCAAACATAATGTTGGCTGTTTATGCTTCAGTATAAAATCTCCTGGCAGCTCACTGTCCTCTTTTGTTTTGTTCCTGCAGTGCTGCTAATTCCTGCCCCTCCAGCCCTCGGGGTGCGGGCTCCTCAGGCTACAGGATGGGTGGTCGCATGGTGAGCTCTGCAGAACTGCAGCTCATAAACGACAACTCCCAGCCTGAGAACGATAAAGAGGCCTCTGGAGGGGACAGTCCCAAGGTGAGAATTCCCACCCCGCTCCAAACTTCAGCCTTGGTCCAACATTTAATCACTTATTTCACTTTCCTGCGTCACACTTCACTTCAGACTATGTAACTCATTCCTTGCTAGATATCTTTCATGGATAACATGCAATAGGGCATGAATATGGTTCTTGAAATATAAAATCATAATCCTTTAACTCAAAATGCAAATTATTATTGATGTTCACTCGTGTATGTGTGATGTGTGGTGATTTATAGTCAAACAACCTTTTTATTAACCTGATATCATCTGAGTGCCTCCGGGTTCGACCCTGAATTCGTATGTGCGTCTGAGTGTATAACCTGCGATGCACAGTTCGTGCTGGCCTGCAGGCTCTCTGCGGATGCCCCCACGGGATGAACCGTTAGACTCGAAGCCAACAACCGACTGTTGCATGCCTCTGAAAGCAGATGGTGAGAGTGATAACGGCAGCTGCTGGCAGCCATTAACAGTCCTTCCACAGGTTCACCTATTAACACCTGATGAGTTTAACTTCTGACCAAAGATTCTCTTTTGGTCGTCTCAGCTGCACTAAATGGTGACGAGCTTTTAATTTACAGCTTTTAAAGCCGCTGCTGTAAAAGAAGCAAACATGGATGTAAAGATGGAAATTAAGATGAAGACGCTGTGACGGTCAGATGAATGAGATTGAAGCATTCGTCTCCTTTTCTTCTCCTCCTCCTCCTTCTTCGTTTTCTTCTTCGTCTCCTCCTCCTCCTCCTCCTCCTCCTCCTCCTCCTCCTCCTTCTTCTTCTTCGTCTCCTTCTTCTCCTTCTTCTTCGTCTCCTTCTTCTTCTTCCTCTCCTCCTCCTCCTCCTCCTCCTCCTCCTCCTCCTTCTTCTTCGTCTTCTTCTTCGTCTTCTTTGTCTTTGTCTTCTTCTTCTTCGTCTCCTTCTTCTTCGTCTCCTTTTCGTCTTCTTCGTCTCCTTCTTCGTCTTCTTCTTCGTCTCCTTCTTCGTCTTCTCCTTCGTCTTCTTCGTCTTCTTCGTCTTCTTCGTCTCCTTCTTCTTCTTCGTCTCCTTCTTCTTCTTCTTCGTCTCCTTCTTCTTCTTCTTCGTCTCCTTCTTCTTCTTCTTCGTCTCCTTCTTCTTCGTCTCCTTCTTCTTCTTCGTCTCCTTTTTCGTCTTCTTCGTCTCCTTCTTCGTCTTCTTCTTCGTCTCCGTCTTCTCCTTCGTCTCCTTCTTCTCCTTCTTCTTCGTCACCTTCTTCTTCTTCGTCTTCTTCGTCTCCTTCTTCTTCGTCTTCTTCGTCTCCTTCTTCTTCTTCTTCGTCTCCTTCTTCTTCTTCTTCGTCTCCTTCTTCTTCTCCTTCTCCTTCGTCTCCTTCGTCTTCTTCTTCTTCTCCTTCTTCTTCTCCTTCTTCTTCAAAGCTTTATTCGCCACATGCAGGTTGCCCTGCAGTGAAATGGGACCCCCCCCCCCCCCCCCCCCCCCGACCTTACACAGACATTACATGGGGATACAAGTCGGAGATCGGTAGAGTTACAGAAAAACACTGAAATATACACTACAATGGGAAAGTACAAGAGGAAAAAAGAGAACTCTACTCATGCTGTGCTTCCATGGTAGGACAGCATGAGAACAGGAAACAAAAAAACTCCTCTGCACAAAAAAGCACATAAATGTCCACAGCACAACTTTGTGAAAGACATGACAAGCCACAGGATTGGTTGGGGGGTGAGGAGTAATCCGAAACGAACACAGCAGCCGCCCTGCACAGCGCTACCATTCCAGCGCGGCACACAGACCCGCCGTGTTCCCCTGCAGGAAACAAGCATCGAAGGCGTTTTTCTTCTCCTTCTCCCTCTCCTCCTTCTTCTTCTTCTTCTTGTCCTCCTCAGGTTTTTGTCAAACATTACCAGCAGCTGAGGTTATTTTGCAGCCTGCAGCTGTTTCTAGTCTAGTTTCTTGCAAACCTTCAGCATCGGAGCTGAAATCTATCACGACGCTCAGTCGCTGTGGGAAAAGTGACGCATGTCTGAATGACGGTCACTTTAGGAGAACCAGCAGTGTTATGTATTCATGTCTGTTGAAAGCTTGATTCACGTGCGCTGCACAGGTAATTTGCTCTGGTGTCTAAATCTGCGTCCTGTCCCTTCCCCACAGGACGACTCCAAACCTCCGTACTCCTATGCACAGCTGATAGTCCAGGCCATAACGCTGGCTCCGGACAAGCAGCTCACACTAAATGGAATTTACAATCACATCACAAAGAACTATCCTTACTACAGGACGGCAGATAAGGGCTGGCAGGTGCGTCTCTTTGCCTCAGTGTACAGATTCCTCAGAGACGGTCACACGCGTGACCTCGGTCATCAATAAGTAACTCGAGACTGTTCTCTGTTGCAGAACTCGATCCGTCACAATCTGTCTCTGAACCGTTATTTTATCAAAGTGGCGCGGTCGCAGGAGGAGCCCGGCAAAGGTTCGTTCTGGAGGATAGACCCGTCCTCGGAGGCCAAGCTCATCGAGCAGGCCTTCAGGAAACGAAGGCCGCGGGGCGTCCCCTGCTTCAGGACCCCACACGGACCCCTCTCTTCCAGGTTTGGCTGCGTCCTGACAAATTTAATGGTACATTTTATCGGACATGGTGTGATTTTTCTCATTCCAACAACTCCTTCTGACTCTCAGGAGTGCCCCGGCATCTCCCAATCACTCAGGGGTGCTCTCCGCGCACTCCAGCGGTGTCCAGACCCCTGACAGCCTTTCCCGAGAGGGCTCCCCAGTTCCCCTGGAGCTGGAGACTTCCTCTGCTCCCACCCCAGTGTCCACCACAGCAGTCCAGCCCAAACTGGCAGTGATCAAGGAAGCACGCTTTGCACAAAACACACCAGGTGCGAGACGACACTTTGCGCCACACATACTGACTGCGCGACTCTTTTCTGTTTCTTGTTCAATGTGTTAAAACTTCGATTTTTGCTGCGCCAGGCTCGCCTGTTAACAACCAGCCGGTACTCATAGCAGTCCAGCGTCAGTTACCTCAAACCATCAAGCCCGTGACTTACACCATGGCCTCCCCAGTGAGCACCAGCACCTCCCAGCCCACTGTCCAGACTGTCCACGTCCTGCAGCAGATCCCCGCAGGGTCGCTCAGCCCCGCCACTGTCATCGCCCAGCCAGCCACCATCATCAAGAGCGAGACGCAGGAGAATGGAGAGCACACGGAGGTCAAAGGTGAGCCAGCAGCTAGGGCATTAAATTCTCTACAAGGAGTGTTTTGGCTTTTCACCATATTACACAATATTACCTTAATCCAAGACTTGGAGATGAGAGATTTTCCTCCTCACCATGTAAAATAAAGATTTCCTTCATCATATTGATAACTGTTGTTAATTTGTTACTAATTTAAAGAAGATTTTGGCAAAATATTGACCTATAATAATGAAAAGATGAGGGTGCCAGACTTCAAACAAGACATGGGCGCCATTTTTACTAGCATGTAGCTTGTAGCATTCATACAACAGGGGACACCCCACTGTCGAGGGTCACCGTGATTAGCCAGATTGACTCTTTTTAACTAATTAATAGGCTGGATAATTTAGTGGCTTTGCTCTTAAACTTTTATTCTTCCACAGCTCAGAAACAAAGTCATGATTAAAAAATATGATGGACTAATATAAGCGATCAATATTTAGACGGTTCATGGAGTTGTTTAATTTGAGACCCTTTAATCTGCAGGGTTATCTCATTATCAACAGCTAAAGCGGGGCGGATATGATTTCATGTTGATCCAGTTCCAGCAGTTTCTAACACGCGCTTTCATTTTTAGCTCATCCAGTCAAAGGATCCTCAGGAATCACTGCTCCTCTTACAGTACTGGTCAGATGTTTATTAAAACTTGCACACAGTTATAATCTAACCTTGGTCTTCATCTAATGGGCCACGTTTGTTCATCTTGGCTAGTTGTGCAATACAGTCAGTCAATGACAAGAGAATCTAAAGTAAAGGAAGATTTGCATTAACCTGCGATGGAAGGAGGTAAAGTTTAAGTCTGTACACAGACTTGTACTGTGCAACAAAATGAGTAATCATAATAAAATGGTAAATGGTAAATGGCCTGTATTTGTATAGCGCTTTACTAGTCCCTAAGGACCCCAAAGCGCTTTACACGTTCAGTCATCCATCATTCACACACTGGTGATGGCAGCTACATTGTAGCCACAGCCACCCTGGGGCGCACTGACAGAGGCGAGGCTGCCAGACACTGGCGCCACCGGGCCCTCTGACCACCACCAGTAGGCAACGGGTGAAGTGTCTTGCCCAAGGACACAACGACCGAAACTGTCCAAGCCGGGGCTCGAACCGGCAACGTTCCAATTACAAGGCGAACTCCCAACTCTTGAGCCACGATCGCCCATGATGACAGGAAATTAAAGGAGTTAGTCTTTTAAACTTGGTTCTGCTACTAACTCTTTCCACGGGAAGACATTTGAGGGTCCCGCTGTAGCCTTAATAACGAGTTTTGATACCTCCGTATAGGGCTGTGCGATATGACCAAAATCTCATATCCCGATATAAAACATCTATCGTCCCGATAACGATATAAATCACACAAATGTAACATTTTCTGTAAATTCTGTGAATCTCGGGCAGCTCGACTTGCGGGAAGTGTTTCCAGCTGCGCGTCGTGTAGCTGGAGTCGAGTGTTTTAACCGATGCATGAAACGATACATTTTTAGACATAAGTTGTAACAGCCGCCGTTTTCTTTGTGAGTATTTATTACACGGCGTGCTGCGGGGAAAAGCCTGTTCTAACATTTGAGTCTAAAGTTTATTTTTTTAGCACCTGGCGTCTTTTTTACTTCTCATCCGTAAATAATCTGCTCTTTCACGTGATTCAGTTTATTTTGAAAAGTCTCAACAGGATCTTGAGCTTTATTGTGAAAGGTTTATGTGGAACATAAAGAAGCAGACACGCGATGGTGTTACCGTCGTTGTTGCTAACGACAACGCATAAAAACAGGCTCTTGTCCGTCCGTAGTGTGGTTATATTAAATATAAGAGAAAGAGAGAACTTTATTAATATAGCCACTACAGTGACCATCAAAACGATGAAAAAATATTACCGTAAACAGTTTATTTTGCGACACCACGAAACAAACGATAGCGTAAAATGAAACTATAGACGTTTTTATATCGTCATCCGATATATATCGTTATATCGAACAGCACTACCTCAGTAGTTTCTGGGTTTTTCCATGAGTAGCTGCAGAGACCACCATCACTGACCTCTGATGCAAACACACTCGTGTTGTTCTATAAGCACGTCTGATATGTGACAAACTCAACTTCAAGGGTTGCTCCTAGTCGGCTTCCAAGAGCTAAAGAGTTTAGCATCTCAACCAGAAGCTTGGAAATTTGACAAACTTGTATTTATTTTCTGTGACAATATTTCTTGAACCAGACTTCACGTCTTCCAAAGTTTCACTTGGTTAAAAGCAGCAAACCAGTCATTCAGCTGCTGCTGCCATTCATGGTTGCAGTATATTTGAATGCATCAACTTTCTAATCAGATCAAGTGATCTGATTAGAAGATTTCTCAAACATTTGACAGTTGTTTGAAGTCACATGATCAAACGTGTCGTGTTAATTAAGGTAAAGGAAGCGTTACAGGTTGAGGGGAAGCCCCAGGATTTGGCACAGCTTCACGAAAGTCACCTCGGTGTTGTTCTGAAAACCCCAAACACGGAGCGCCTCAGCAGATCTGATCACTTGCACTTTGTTTGTTTGGTGTCACTACACTGACTGAGCCCTGCTCATACCTCATTCTAACACTTGTGACGAGTTTCCACCACTAAAGCCGGCGTTTGTGTTTGTGTTCCTCATCCTCAGTCAAAGTAGAGACGGTTCCTACCATCACCTCTATAGGTCCCGCCAGTCGGATCATCCAGAGCTCCCAAGCAGCCACCCCCCTGCAGACTGTTACCATAGTTCAGCAGGCCCCCATGGGACAACACCAGCTGCCTGTTAAGGCCATCACACAGAATGGCACCCATAGCATCACCACTGCCATCCAGGGACCCTCCAGCTCAGGTGAGACACAGGAACACTTAGCAGGGACATCAAGGCTGGTTCAAGTCCAGATGTTTTAGATCACAGGTGTCGAACTCCAGGCCTCGAGGGCCGGTATCCTGCAGGCTTTAGATGTGTCCTTGATCCAACACAGCTGATTTAAATGGCTAAATGACCTCCTCAACATGTCTTGAAGTTCTCCAGAGGCCTCGTAACGAACTAATCATGTGATTCAGGTGTGTTGACCCACGGTGATATCTAAAACCTGCAGGACACCGGCCCTCGAGGCCTGGAGTTCGACACCCCCTGTTTTAGATGCTTAGATGGAGCTTAGTGGTGTATGGGGTATGAAGCTTAGAAACAAGCATGCTCTCTTGTTGCTTTTGGTGTAATGTGCCAAAATAGTCACTGGACATTTAAGCAACTATTCTTTTCCTTCTGGATTTTGACATCTGGATGTTAGAGGAGACAAAATAAAAATAAACTTACGCTTATTTTACTGAAACCTGTTAAATCATCTTTATAAACACGACCACAGCATCAAGAGGGAGCGATCCTTAGTGAGGCCTCCAATCAGAATAAAGCTTGCTTCAGGGGAGGGGGAAGTGGGCTGGGTTTCACAAAGGCTAATAAATGAGAACTATTTTGAACAAACCGCACAAATTGAAGTTAAACACGAGATCCAGCAGCAGAGAATTTTTCTGCCTCCTCTGGATCTGAAAAGGTTTTTGGTGCGCTCACTTGTGGCAGCTGATCCAAACCACACTCCCCACAGGCCTTCTGCTCCTAGATGTTATTGAACCACAGCTCAACAGTGAAGCGTTTCCTCTTTTAACCCTCGTCTTCCTGCTTGTTTCCCCCCAAACAGCCTCAGCCGTGGCGAGCCCCCTCCACTTGCTGGCGGCCCACGCCTCCGCCTCGGCCTCCCTCCCCACCAAGCGGCAGAACGGGGACCAGCCTGCCGAGCAGCCGGAAGCCAAGCGCAACAAGTCGGAAGAAGAGCCTGCCCCGGCCGGCGCACCGGATTCAGTCTCGTCGGCAGCTAACGACCAAGGCAGCCAACCCAACTAGTTTGTTTCCACACCACGCCACCACCACCGCCACTCGCTCCCCCTCCTAATCCACAGTTTCTCTCTCTCTCTCGTCCTCGTTGTTAGTTTTGTTTCTCCTCCTCCTACCACAGCCGCCCGAGGTGCCAAACGGAGAAGATTCTGTTCCTTTTCATTTTGGATAATCTTGTTTTCCACCATCAAAGATTAACTAAAATAATTGTCTGCCCCTTTAAGACTGGAATGTGGGTTGAGAAGAAAATATAGGAACGGGACAAAGGTGAACTTGTAGGTGTCCCACCCCCCCCTGAGCCCCTGAAACTGGAGAGTGACTGAAGCGAGACCACAGGAAGCCTTAACAACAATTAACACTTAAGAGCTGACCTTTGACCTCAAGTGATCCCACTAGGAGAGGCCCTGACTCGGCTCAGGCTGGATGCTGCCTTTCTGCCGCATCTACCTCAGAGCGGATCGGAGACTCCGGCAGCCGACATCTCTCCCCACTGACCCGTCGGGAAGCGTGACGTGACCAACCAAGCGGCGAGCGCGATGAGCGTTCAGTGGTTAGATTTAAAAAATGAATTTAAATTACTTTCAGAAAGGGATCAACTCGGAGCCAATATTCCTGAAACTCTGGCAGCTAGCCTCTCGTGATACTGACCTTCCTTAATCGCAGCTGTACGTAGATATGCAGTATTTTGTTGTTCAAAATGTGGAGCGTAGGGTCTTTGTTTTTTTTTTGTTTTTTAAACTGTGTTTTCACTTACCTAGAAGAGAAATAATTTAATTAAAGGAAGCGTACAAAACGGTGAGGTCGGTGACATTTCGGTAACCAAGATAGAAATCTCACTTTTGGTTTTGTTCTTTTTTTTTTTTCTGTTCAGTGAAACAGTGTAACTTTTTTTCATAAACTTTATTTCCCTCGTTCTGACATATCCGTATGAAATTGCTTCGTTACGCCTACATATTTTAATACGTGCACAGATAACCGATATAAGCATATGAAATCTCCTTGTGTAGTTCCAGATGTTGACCTTGCATGTGTCCGACAACAGACGTTGTTAAATGTAAATTGAAGAGGAAAAAAAAAAAGACTGCTTCGTCCCAACCAGACCTGCACTTGATTGAATGTTCGTGTTTTATTTTCTCTTTTGTTTTTGTTTTCTGTTTCCCCTCACACCTTCCTCCTCCTCCTCCTCCTCCTGGTCCTTCCCGGCTGTGTTGACGTTGTGGTGTTGGCTAACCCCGCCCAACCCCCCCTTTTGCTTGATTAACTTTTGCTCTGTTCTGGCGACCCGGCGAGTCTTTTTCCTTTTTATTTTTTATTTTTATTTGTTTTCTTCCTGATTGTACATGTTTCAACCAACAGTAAAAGGAAACAAAAATGTTTGTTCTGCTTCAGTGGAGAAATGCTTTTTGTTTTTTTTTGTTTTTTTTAATAAATTAATTTAACGTCCTGTTTTCCCCCTTATCTTTTGCTTCCGTGGTGAATCTTTTTAGTGTGTGTGTGGTTTCAGTAAATGGTAAACAGTGTGGTTATAGGTCCACTCCTCCACCAGGGGGCAGCATTGGAACATCCTTAAATATGTCAGCTGGTGAGAAAAGCATGTTTATCATGTTCTCTAACGTATTAGTGCTCAGTTGGTGACCTCATAAGTCTTGAGCCCCCCCTCCTTTTTGGTTTTTATGTTAAGGAAACGGGGAAATAGGTTCCAACATCCATTGAAAAACAATATAAGACAAAAATCAAGTTGTTCATTTGACCAAATTAATTCTTCACAGCACCACAACTCTTTCAAACAGCTTCCTTGTAATTTAAGTACTCATAAGGCTCTCCAGGCTTCGCTGACATTCAGGCTCTTTGGATGTCGGCTGCCTTTTCTTCCGTTCTAAGGATGATCCCACACTGCTTCAGTAATGGAGGTCCAGGCTCTGGAAGCCAATCAATGACTGATGGTGTTCTACTATGCTTTTGTTTTTCCTTTTTTTTCTATCCAAGTATACTTTCACTGCATTTTCAGTGGGTTTGGGGTCATTGGGGAAGCTCGATTTTTAAGCCTAAAAATGTGGATGAAAGTCTGACAGATCTTCTGGGTTCATAATTCCATCAGTTTTGACAAATCTCCAACACCACTGACTGAAATATAGTCCCAAACCATGACAGAGCCTCCATGTTTTACAGACAGCTGTCAGGAGAGACACAACAAACACTGACTTTTGCACCTCTCCTCACTTCATCATCTCTCTAGACCAGTGGTTCTTAATCTTGTTGGAGGTACCGAACCCCACCAGTTTCATATGTGCATTCACTGAACCCCTTTTTAGTGAAAAACAAAATATAATCTTTTTCAAATTCAAGACATATGTTTTTTTACTGGTGCACAAAATGAGCCATGCATGTCACAGCGGAGGCTCTGCCGAACCCCTGAGGCCGACTCACCGAACCCCTAGGGTTCGATCGAACCCAGGTTAAGAACCACTGCTCTAGCCCTGTCAATTCTTCTTCAGTCTTCCACTTGTCCCGTTTCCTTTTTAATCTTTAAGGACGTGCTATACACAGATGTCAGAGTATGCTGGTTTTATGTGGACTTCAGAAATCACTTTGTTGGTGAAAATACTAGTTTTTTATGCCTATCAAACCCAAAAGGTTTGGGGGGATGTTGACTTTTGTCTCAATCCTTTAGTCCTTGAATGATTCATAGAGTACTGTTAACTGGCTTAACAGGACAACTGGACTGAAGATGAAAAGTAGCCAAAGAAAGTCTTTGAAAGACCTTCAGAAAGCCTGAAGAACTATTACGGAAGACCACTCAAAACAAAAAAATTAAAAGAAATTAGACGTTAGACTTCATTCGAAAACTGTTCCTTGGAAGAAAAATCTACAGAAACGAAAAAATCCATCAGAAAACGTTGGTTGAGGTTACTTTATTTGGGAGTATTTGGTTTACAGTATGTGTCTGAGCCATCCTCACATGCACATTTTCCAAAGGAACAAACTGATAAGGTTAGTATAACAGCGGAAAACCGCTGATAAGAAACAGAAACCACATAACTGAATGCACCGTGACACTAAATAAGGTTCTGAAGGGCACTGTATTACAGAGAGCTAATAATATGAAGTCGGTCAGAAATTAATATGCTTCACATGTTTTAGCATGCAACCTTAACCTTATCAAAAAGTATTTGATATGGTTAAAGTTATTTAAACCACTCCACCTTTAATTATACAGTGCCCAGTCTGGACAGTGGTATCCTTAAAATGCTTCAATCATTAAAGACCAAGATGGTTGTTTCAGCAAACACATGGCAACAGTGGAGAGGAAGAACGTCCTTTTAACAACAGGAACAAACCCCCTGAACAGAACTATTCTCAGGGAAAGACTGCCAACTACTGAAGACTGAAGGGATAACTCCAACCAGGATTTAAAATCTGGGACTCTTCACCGTTTGGTCTTAGAACTGAAGAAGCTTCTCAGATGAAACGTCTTCAAGAAACTTAAAGAAGTCCAGTCGCTTTTCTTTCCAAGCTCCTTAAAATACTGAAAACGGAAGATAAAAGTTACTGGCATGCACTCGGGACAAGGAGAATAACTAAAGGATGGTTCAGTGTAACCTGAACTCTAAGCTTTAATCACGAAGGAACGTTGGAGATGAACCAGGAAGTCCAAAGAAAAGTATTTTTGTTGTAGGATGGTGGATGCTGTAGCCTTTTCCAAGATATAGGAGCCCGGATGGTAAAAAGATCAACAAAATAGCAGGAGGGCGGGAAAAAAGATGAAATCATGTTGCACAACCAAACAAAAATCTTGTGACAATATTTTGTCTGAGTTTCTGTTGCCAAGGATAAAATTTTATAACATAATTTAGTGCAGCTGAGTCAACCTTTGGGTTAGTTTGCTTCCAAATGATATTAAAAACTAGGGACTCAGTACACCTGATGAACAATACGTGACGTTTCCAAGAACAAAGACCACATTTGATCTATCGCACACATGCTGTACGTGAATAAAAATTCCTGGTTTATTAGACTAAGAAGCAGCAGAGCTTATAAAACATCTGCTCGCTGATGGTTTGTTTCTGTGTCGATGTTGTTCTAACGCCCATGCAGCGGCGAAACAATTATCCTGTCTGCGCCCTGCAGAGTTCCCACATTCCTCCTTTGTGATGAGGAGCTAATTTAAGCCGCTTTGTCGAAGGTGTTTCCTCACTTGTGCTGCCTTGTACTGTCTGGTGTAGACAATGCTGTGCAAAAACACTTTGTATCCTCCTCCACGGTGCCCTTAACTAAACTTAACTGTATTAGAGAGAAATTGGGTTTCTAGCAAGACACTGATGCAAATATTTGACCACAGTCACTCTGGGATTACATCGAAATAAAGACGGGTTTCTGAACAGGATATATGCACTTTTAAAGACACAAAAACACTGAACAAAGGTGAACACTTGAGGCTGGTTCGTAAATCAAGTCAATCCCCACAATGTGGTTTTGCTGTCATGTGACTGATAACCATCTAAGATTAAACAAATAATCAATTTTAGAGGTTTGACCATCGAAGTGACGATGTAGGGTCTGGTGAATAACGTAGAGACCAGTCGGTGACAGCACTATCAGACTGTTTTGGTCGTAGCAGACTGCCAGATTCATATTCAGCAACACAATGCAGTTGGTACACTCAAAAAAATAATTCATTGGATGAACGTAATTTTATCTTGCCACTTATATTCCATCTAAACAAATCATGTTATATAAATCCATCTTGATTGTGTTGTGTCAACACGATATATGTGTGTAGGTTTAACATAATATTAACATTAACATTCAATTAATTTGACTTTTGTTCAATCAACATGTTTGCACCACGTTAGTCTAATTAAATGTATTTAAATCCATCTCATATTGTTTAAACACTTTGGCACATCAAATCAGTCTTGTTACATGAACTAGTACAATATTTGCTTGTTACACCAATGATAATCTTGTTGAATGAATGAAATGTAACTTATGTCTGTAGTACATGTTGGTTTCATATTAAGTAATGTTCAACAAAAAAATTCAAGAGATTTACAGCAACTTCCAATCCACTCATCTTCTTATCTTTATCTGGGCTGCAGAAGTGATAGGGCAAGAGGGACAGGGTACAGACTGGACAGGTCGCCAGTCTATCATACAGAGACAAACAATCATTTGCACTTTAACACCTTTGGGCAATTTAGAATAACCAGTTACCTTTACAACTGCATGACTTTTAACTGTGGAGGAAACCAGAGTAGGCAGAGAGAACCCACTGCAAACTTCACCACTTTGTGGATTTGAACCCAGGATCTTCTTGCTCTGAGGCAACAGCACGAACCACCATGGCATTAATCTGTCAATACAGACGTAACAAAAGTAGGAAAGCTATGCTTGATGATGCTTTATGTTGTTGTCCTTGACAAGTTAAACCATAAGAAATAGTAACAGCATACACGTGGTGTGGTTGTCTGCCTCTTGTAACCCCACTGATTTTCCTGTGGTTTGACATCTAATGTGATCTTGTGAATTTCGTGAGTCGACTCACAAAAATGAAATTGGGTGGTTGTTACATGCATAAGATCCAAACTTGTAATTTGAACTAAATAATTCCATGTTTCTATGGTGAACGTAATTAAATCATGTAGCATCTGCATGAAATTCAGCAACTTAATTTGTTCTTGTTGAGATGACATCATACAATCTAGTAAGAGAGGCTGGATCCAGGCAACTAACCGCTCTTACTAGATTGCATGATGTCATCTCAACAAGAACAAATTAAGTTGCTGAATTTCATGCAGATGCTACATGATTTAATTACGTTCACCATAGAAACATGGAATTATTTAGTTCAAATTACAAGTTTGGATCTTATGCATGTAACAACCACCCAATTTCATTTTTTTGAGTGTAGTTATATCATGTCAGATATGGCAGACAGCTCTCAAGCAACAGGTGCATAACATCATATGAGAAGTTTTGAGCTTATTATCAGCTCATGTTATGATTTTTCAATAGCAGATTTGTTCAGGTGAGGTTAATTCTAGCTAGATGGCTGAATTCATTGCTTTTTTAAGTTATTGGTAGAAAAATCCTGTCTGAATGCAAATGCTAGTTGGGTGTTTCATCAGCTAATATAAGCATACTAGCTTATGGGCAGAACTACTAATTTTAGCTAATAAATCAGTCATAGCCAACACACAGTCAAATCTGCTGCTCAATCCACAAATGCATTTTCCTCACAGTTACAGCTACAGTTGCCTGAATCGTCACATCTGTCAATCGAAGCAGCCTAACTTTACACCTTACCAGCATTCAAAAGGATGCACTCGCACACTCTGCAACTCATAGAAGCCAAAACGTTTTTCAACAACAGTTTAGGTCTCTTTGCATTAGCTTTGGTTTTAGCTCAGGATATTGCTGTTTGGCAACAGTGCAACATGAGAGTGCAGGACAGACTGACTGCAGGTCACTGTGTGTGTCATCAGTTATGTGGAGGTTGTATTTTTTAAATTTTTAATGTCCTTTTTTATGACTCGCTGGCTCTCTTTCATAAGGATGGAAATTTATAAGAATTTAACGATTCAGATTCCAGGGAGCGGTTCTCTATTCCCGTTCCTGCTGTTTCACGGTGTCTTATGTCGTGTCTCCCTCCCCTCAACCCGAACCGGTTGCAGATGGCCGGCCCTCCTTGAGCCTGGCTCTGCAGGAGGTTTCTTCCTGTTAAAAGGGAGTTTTTTGTTCCCACTGTCGACCATGCTTGCTCATAAGTGAGTCATCTGATTGTTGTTTCTTTACATTATTGAAGGGTCTTTATTTTACATATAAAGCGCCTTGAGGTGACTGTTACTGTGATTTGGCGCTGTATAAATAAAACTGGATTAATAAAAGCATCTCTGTGCAGTTTGACCTGTAAACAAACACATAAAGAAACAAAAACTCTGAACCCGGGAAGGTTTCAACTCCAGAAGAAGATGCACATTACTTCTCAGACTTCAGAATAACAGAGTTATGTAACGACTGCAGCAGCTAATGAGTCTGCTGAGCTGATGATGAGGCTCTGACCTGTGGCTTCAGACAGGAAAAACTGTACAGCAGAGTCTCTGCGGAGCCCAAAGAGCCTGCTGGCAGACACCATGTGGAGAGCAAGAAACAGCAGCATTTAATACACTGGAAGGAGATGGCGGGTGGGGGAAGATTGGCATCATGAACACATTTGTGTTGCCTCCACTGCTGGCTGTGTAGGTGGCGTCTCCATAGAAACCAGAGCTTGTTACGGCTGCCTATATCGAGTGTTGATACTCTGGAAGCTGGAGGAGCTTACAGAGATGATGAAGAGGGAACCATCTGCCCAAAAACAACCCAAACCACCAACACTCTGGATGGTTTGTCTCAATGAAAGTTGTTTTCCAAAGTATCACATGTAACACATCAGTTTCCTAAAGACATAACTGTTAACAGGCACTCAAACCTAAGGAGGTAAGGAGGACACTTCGTATTCTGAGAGAAAATAAACGTTTTCCTGGTCTCTAATCCTCTGATTGTATCTGGTTTCTAGCTTTTTAAAGCTACTGTTTCCATAAGGACGTCTCCAGACAACAGTGGAGGATGCGAGGGCCAGCATTAAGTGGATATGGCTCTTTCTAGCATGTCAACATAGGAAAAAGTATACGAAATCAGAAACAGACACGTCAAGAACTGACGCTCAGTCCTGGTTCCACAAAAATCCCTTTCCACGTGGATTTCCTCTTGTGATCCTTCTATTTTAAGGAGCCAAATCCAATTATTTGGTAATTATTTCAATCCCTGTTTTGACATCACGGAGAAAAACAAGCCTCTCAGTCAGCTGAGCAGAATCAGTTTTTATCCACTGGGAGCTGTGGCTACTGAAACCAGAGCTTGCTCTGATTTACTCGTGCTGTTTCAGTTGTTACTTATCTCTGTGGTGTGTTGTTCTAAATTGAAGATAATGATAATTAACCAAGAGGCACATGTTTTATTACTCATTTTTATAAAATGTACACTCTTAAATCATAGTTTATGTCCTCTTATCAGCCTCTTAAAATAAGTTCTTTGTGGACAATGTGTTTATTGTGATATCATTTAAGCTAATGAAGCTTAAACTTCACAGCAGAAATATTCAGCAAGACTCACTTTTCCTATCATGTCATATTATTGCTGCTTAAACAGCATTATTTTGTTGTGAACGTTAATTTAAGAGTTGTTTGATATGCTACCTGTCATATGCAGCAACAACATAAAGACAAAGCAGAAGAAAAAAGGCAGTGTCTTTTGTAGCCACTTGACCTTAGCTCCCAACGTGAGTTTGGGGAAGACTGATGTTAAACTTACATGGCAGTACCACTGAAATAAACATATTTACATGCTGGTGCTAAAAATGGTTTAGAGTTGCCCAAATATACATGTATACCTGAGTATAATGATAGAGGTTTGCTGTGGATCGAATGAAACACCAGGATGACCAGCTCTGCGCTAACCTATCACTGTAGCTAGCAGCACTCATTTTCTTTGTGCTAATAATTGATTAATTATGTAAAATAAATATTGTTTTACACCTTAAATAAGTTAGTTCTTTGATCACACAAGCCTACAAGCATTACCATTTAGAATGATTTTGCTATCAGTAACATTAACGGGGAACAAAGCTACAATTAGCAAGCTAGCTATAGCTTAGCGCATGTACCATTGTAGCATTAGCTACATGTTGCTGGTATCCTGAGCAGTTTTTATAGTAAGTTCCTCCCTGATTGATTAAATAAAACGAATTACTGAACAGCCATACATGCATACGTTACGATCATTATAGTAAGATGAGGTCTACTGTTTTGAAAGTGAGCTAACATTTTTGTAAAATAAATGCCACGAAGACTGCATTGGATGAAAACTGTGCTCAGTGCATCAACCATTTAATCATTAGTTATTTTTCCTCCTCACCCCCAAGTGGTCGCAGCCCTCCCTGAGCCTAGTTCTGCTAGAGGTTTCTTTCCGTTAAAGGGGAGTTTTTCCTCCCCGCTGTCGCCAACTATTTGCTCATGGGGGTTCTCTGATTGTTGGGGGTTTCTCTGTATTACTGTAGGGTCTTTGCCCTACAATGTAAGTGACTGGAGTGACTTGTTTGTTGTTATTTGGCTCTGTGTTTTTTTGTTTGTTTGTTTGTTTTTGTTAATTGAATTGAGTTGAACGAAACGATTTCCGTGTTCTGTTGGGTCCAAATTTTCAGCTGTCACAAAAAAGATGTGGAGAAACTGACTATTAAGGAATAAACACATTTAATTCAATCAAGACAATTTGTCCCTCACATCTTAATCAGAAAAAAATGACACAAACTAACTGCATGTGAACAAACAGCCAAGATTTAAGTGAGAAACTGAGCTCTTATTTATGCTCTTACTGACCACATGATGGCAGTGCAGAGCAAAGCATGCCAACTAGCACTCTCGGTCCACACACACACACATACCGACTACAACAAGTGCTGGACCAAACAGCAGTGGTCACAACACCGCACAGCAGAAGTGCCTCCTTTGGTGAATGTAATTTTTTTTCTCACTCTCTCAGCCTCTCAACTGCCCTGACATCTGATGGCTGATGCTGAGCAGCAGCCATTTCCGTAAGCAGTGAGTGAGGAGAATGGGGATAGAGGGATGAGAGCTTGATGGAGACAGAGTGGGAGAGTTTTACAAAAAAAAAACACAGTGAAAGGGAGCGAAAGAGAGAGATAGAGAGATGTGGGTGGTTTTGAGCAGAGAGGAAAGATGCTCTGCTCTGGAAGGCTGTGTGGGCGTTCGTTGCCGGCGAGGAGCTCGGGGATGAGCCGAGCCGCCTGTGACCCTCTGTGGAGATTTTAACCCCTGGATAACAGCTGCTCCGCACCTGGCCTGGACCAGAGCCCCAAACATGCAGGACTCCCACAAATCTCAGTGTTTTAAAAACCTCTTTCACAGCAACAGCAGGAGCTAATAGATGCTAAGAGCACTCAGAGGTATTTCACTGAGAGGCCTGACACACACACAGTGCTCTGATGATGTTTACATGCAAATGAAATGCTAAATAATATCGCCATAATACATATGAGGTGCTTCGGCTTTGTGTCAGCTTCACGAGGACCCTCCTTTTCCTTTTCTTTGACCTCATCTCTCTCTGTGCCGTGTTTTATCTCTCCATCTCTGGTGGATTGTGTACTGGTCGACCGTTCGCTCTGGGTGCCAGAGGCCCCGGATGAAGAGGTGCCTACAGATCATCGAGTGATCTTGAAAGCATCACATGAGATCCTCTTGGATGCACATCAGAGGCAGCTCTTGTGGTGAATTTTAAACCAGAACATTGCTTCGAAAAACAGATTGTTCCAGTTGTAAAGCAAGAACATAGAGACACTGAGCAAACGGTGTTGACTCTTCAGCCTTTTTTTAAATCATCAGTGCGTGTTACAAGGTGCATGTGTGCAAAATGTGTAGATGCACAAGTGTTCGTGGCTTGTATCCTACGGAGCCCCGCAGGGGACATGGGAGGAAAAAAAATTAAGACGGACTTTTGCGAGATCTCGCAAAACAAACTCGGGATCTCGCAAAACTAACTCGGGATCGCAAAACTAACTCGGGAGAGTTAGTTTCGCAAACGTTTTAGCCGCATTCTTCGGACGCTGGCTCGAAGCCGACCGGGCGGTCGAGGCACGATGTGCCGGGAAAGCGGTGTTCCTCCCGGCTGTAGTAGGTCTCGACCTCCCATTAGCTCGAAGCTAACGGGAGGACCTCCCGTTAGCTTCGAGCTAATGGGAAGAATGCGGCTAAAACTTTTGCGAGATCTCGCAAAAGTTTTGTGAGATCCCGAGTTTGTTTTGCGAGATCCCGAGTTTGTTTTGCGAGATCCCGAGTTAGTTTTGCGAGATCTCGCAAAAGTCCGTCTTAATTTTTTTTCCTCCCATGTCCCCTGCGGGGCTCCGTAGTATCCTGTCATATAAATCATGTTTATATTAGATAGTTGACTCTTAAATAACCCAGTCTGAGAAATCTGGAAGTCTTTGTGGAGACTTCTGCTCTATAATTTTAAAGATTGTATGGACATATTTTTACCTCATATTTTTGTCACTGAAATTGTTTTAAGGGAAGAAGCTTAAATAATTTGTTTCATTGCTTTTGCGTTACTTTGTAACACAAGTCTGAGGTCATGGTTCTCAGCCCCGAATCGGGGAAGTGATCACTCATTTTTGTATCTCCTGCACAAACTAAAGTCAGCATTAAATAAATAAATGAATCAAATAAAAATCAGAATGTGCAATACCAGAGAGATGCTCTTCTTGTCATGAGGTTCATATGAGAGCTGGACCCAAAAGCAGACGCCAGGCTCAGTACGGGGGAGTTATCTGCCTCGGCTGATTGGCAGAAGAAGAGAAAGACAAAAGAGAACTGAATAACTTATACAAAGAAAATAACCATCTTTAGTGAAACAGAAACAGTGACGTCACTCATCTGCAAGCTAACATTTTAAACCCTGAGGTTTTTCATCTTGGTCAGGACCATCTGATTATTTTTGGAGGCAGAAGTGACCATATTTGGATAAGCCAATGAATTTTTCTGGAAATATAATTTTTCTTTCATTCATGCAGTAAATTTGTCTTGTCACGAGCTGAGCAGGTGTACTGTGGGTTGTTGTGTGGATGTGGTCTCAACTCAATATCACCACCAGCAGTGCATAACATGAGGAGTGGAGATGGCCAGTGTGCCTGCTGCTTGTGTGCTTGTCTTTGACAAGCACACAAGCAGCAGTTTAGGGTCTTTGACTACAACACGTTCAGCAAATCAAGATATCTTTTCCTTGTCTGGGTTCAGTTACCCTACAACAGGGGTAGGCAACTCCAGGCCTCGAGTGCCGGTGTCCTGGAGGTTTTAGATGTGTCCATGATCCATCACAGCTGATTTAAAGGGCTAAATGACTCCTCAGCATTTCTTGAAGTTAGTTGGTAATGAACTAATCATTTGATTCAGGTGTGTTAACCCAGGGTGCGATCTAAAACCTTCAGGACACCGGCACTCGAGGCCTGGAGTTGCCTACCCCTGCCCTACAATCAGCAGCCAGGCGATAGGCGGTCACACGATGATGGTCATTAACTTGATGAGAGTGGAATATTTTATGTTACAAAAACACAGAGGCTGAAATGAACGTGGCCACTGCAGCCACTGCAGCAGCGTGCATGTATGATAGCTGAAGGTAGTTTGCAGGTATTAGTATGGTGTTAAACAGCGCTATATCATTGTGCGCTTTGTTTATATGATTTTACAGAAGTAAAATCAGGCCTGTTTTGAGCCAGGAGGGAAAGCCGGTAAAAACTGTGAGTGTTAAAAGACGGGAAGACCTGAGTCTAATTACAACTGCATAATTCATTAAGTTAATACGCCGGCTTGTTTAAATATGTGTTTAATGTTTAATGGCGTCATAAGTTATCGATCATAAAATAGCGTACGTCAGACATAACCACAGGTTAGGTGTGCCGCATAAGTTGCCATAGTTGCTCCATAACAGCTTCTTATAAAGTATGAATGAATAAAATGGCCTGTATTTGTATAGTGCTTTACTAGTCTCTAAGGACTCCAAAGCGCTTTACACCCAGTCATCCACACATTCACACACTGGTGATGACAGCTACATTGTAGCCACAGCCACCCTGGGGCGCACTGACAGAGGCGAGGCTGCCGGACACTGGCGCCACCGGGCCACCACCAGTAGGCAACGGGTGAATTGTCTTGCCCAAGGACACAACGACCAAGACTGTCCAAGCCGGGGCTCGAACCGGCAACCTTCTGATTACAAGGCGAACTCCCAACTCTCAAGGATCAAGGTGATAGAATAGGTACTGGGTCTGAAACGGGAGGTCAGTGCAGTGAGGAGGCGACCTTTGTGGTTAACGAAATACTTTCACTTCTGTCTGGAAAGTACTTTGTACTCCAGTCAGAGATGTCATCAGATGATGGTGACAAAATGGTGATAACAATCTATAAAGAACATAAAAAAGCAATAAAATGTAACAATGTTGCAAGTAAGAGATTAATGCTGGAGAAAGATGTTCATCTTAGTGGTGAAAGTTATTTTTGCTTAAGTTTATTGTAACATCAAGTTTTCTCTTAGTGCTTAAGCTCATGGCTGCACAGTGCAGCTTTTAAACTTTAAACTGGATCCATTTAAAGATGAAAGGTTAGAGATGACAGGTCCTCTGTGCTTGATCCGTCGTCTAGTAGTCGCATTTCCAGCAGTGTTAGAGACGTAGCTGCAGATCTGAATACTTTGCAAACATAAAACATATTCGTAACTAACCCACCGCTCACCTGAACTCAGAAAACACTTCCCTCGTGAGTTTATAGGCTCGGTCACATGTTTCAGAGCACGCCGAATAAAACATTTTTAGGGATTTTGGCTAGCCAATAAGCATGTGGCTTCACAGTCGGATCCCTCCCTCCTTCGTTACGTCCACTTTTAACCATCCAGGATGGCGACGCTCAGCTCGAGGCCTCTCAACACAAGCCAGTATGTGGTGTCAGCGTGCCTACGTCCATTTTTTATACCGTTTGTGGTTAAACCTGGAATTACCTCGCTAAGCTCCTAATCCTGTCTGACCCGCTTGAGTTCAACTTGGCTCTGTGTGGCCCTGAAACTAGAACATGTTTGAAGCCCCCTGTGTTCAGGGGAAGGTCTGTTTTCTGCACGTCTCACCATCTACAGTACAATCCCCGAGAGCACATTAAAATATTTTCACAGGAGCTGTAAAGGATCACTCTGCTGCTGCGTTCAAAGGTCTCAATAGAGTTTATTTACTCAGACTTCAAGGAAGAATCTGCATCATAATAGCCGCTGCCGTGACCCGTGAACTGCTTGGTTTTATGATTATATTGGCCGGCCTAGTACACTGATCTCACGGTGGATTTGCTCTACATCTGCTGCCTCTTGCAGAAATGTAGAAAGCCCGATGACCCCTCGTGTTCAGGAGACCTTTTCATTGATTCACTGTTTGTATTTAGAGGCCTGTGTGTGCTTCTTTAATTACCAAAGTGTGCAGACAACACGATAACAGCAGCTTTGAATTACGCTGAATGTGTGAATGTCAGAGCATTTGGCTTTTGAAACCATCATGTTAATTGCCATCAGCAGTTAAATGTGTTGACAAGGAGCAACTGCTGGTGGAGACTGATTAAGGGAGGCAGACGTTTATTTCGTAACACGGAACAGACGACAACACGAGATCTCATGTCTGCTTGGCCCGGTAACAAGATCCCCATGCACCAGAACACACTGAGGACTGTGTGACATCGGATATTAACCTCGGGGAGAGATGGTTCGCCTACAAACCCCCTGAAAACCCCAAATTTGCCCCCTGGAAATGTTGTAGACATCCACTCAGCCCTGTGTGGAGTTTATTTAACAGTCAAGTCATTAATTCAAGAAATACAGCAATGATTATTTTCATCTGCAGAGATATCTTTGGTTAGATGCTCCTGATATTTTATTTATCATCACAAAGGATATTCACAGTATCTACAAGCGCTGTCATTTGAAATAGTCAAGAAATCAACTACAACTAGACGGGGACGCTGTAATCTTTCCTTTATTGCCAAAAGGAGTTTCACAAAAACAGATAATAGCCTACTTTTTAGTAGCTCAGGAGGTAGAGCTGGTCACCTACTGATCGGAAGGTCGGTGGTTCGATCCCTGGCTCCTCCAGTCTGCATGTCAAGTATCCTTGGGCAAGATACTAACCCCAACTTGCTCTCCGATGCATCCATCGGAGTGTGAATGTGTGTGAATGTACTTAGAAAGCACTACGTATAGATAAAGTGCTTGTGAGAATGGGTGTTATTGGGTGAATGAGGCATGTTGTATAGAGTGCTTTGAGTACTCCGGGAGAGTAGAAAAGCGCTATATAAGAATCAGTCCATTTACCAATCACGTGGCAGTGATTCGGTTTATTCACATTAATCTGCTGAAGGAGAAAGGTGATTTCAAGGGGCTAAAAAATATATTAAGATATCCAGTGAATAGAAGTTCTCTGTAAGGAAAAGCCTTGCAGATGTCAGAGGTGAACAGAGGGCAACAGTAACTCAAATAAGCAGAAGATCGTCTCTGAATGCATAATGTGTTGAACTCGGCTAAGAAGAGGAAAAACGTCGTTTAGCCTGATGAATCTTAATTTCCGCTCTGATATTTAAACTGCAGGGTTGGAGTTTGATGTTCACAAATGAAAGCAGGGCTGGTCATCAGACAACACTCCGCTGTTCACTGTGATTTAGTTCAGATTTGAGTGTTTAAATGATCTTAAAGAAACTCAAATCATATTAGTATGCACCAAAATCTATTTGTGTGCCTCTTTTAACTAAATACAAGCTAAAAGCTCCACTTAGAGTAATAGATTTTGATTGCTACATCAAACAAAATATTCCTATGCCACTAGTGCCAATTAAGAAGGAG
Organism: Neolamprologus multifasciatus; assembly: GCF_963576455.1. Lineage (NCBI taxonomy): Eukaryota > Metazoa > Chordata > Actinopteri > Cichliformes > Cichlidae > Neolamprologus > Neolamprologus multifasciatus. The sequence continues at coordinate 3,308,448 of NC_140442.1, read as the reverse complement.
AACATTTTAGGAGGAACTGTAGCAGATGGAAAATTTTAATGCATAAAGTTCAGGGCTTTAATAATTTTCCGAGCTGTGTTCTTCCTGCTTTTTAATTACAATCTTCACTAGTGCGACTCTGAAGGCTCTTGAAGATAATTTACCAAGGCCACGTGAGAGGCGCTGCGCCGCCGGCTCTCTAACCTCCTAATTGGTCGGTGTCACTCTCTCACAGCACTCAACGCAAAGATGGAAAGCCTCCTTTTAGTTCCCAAGGAAACAACGAGGCCGCTTTTCACACTGCAGCAGGCTCTTTTTCAGCTCCCGCCAGCATAGAGGGGTGGGCTTCCACACAGCCAACACAGACAGACAGAATGTTTTTCAATCAGAGATTTTTCTTTGAGTCATTTAGCCTTTTTCACTGAGACGAATAAACTCCAAGTTCTTAGTAAACAATCTCATCCTGCACCTAAGACTTCCTGTTGCTGAATGATCACATCTTCATCCACGTTTCCATTTTATAACACTTACTTCATGCTTGCTCGTTGCATCGTGTGTCCAGGACTACCAAGTTTCTGATGGTGGCAGCTTTTGTAACCTGTTATGAATGTTATGAATAGTGTGTTGTCATGAGGAAAATGCACCTGCACCTGTGGCTGGCTGTGAACTCTGCAGATGTGCAGGCAAGTCGCTGCAGCTGGAGTTTAAAAACTTTGAGACAAGATTAAATCTTAGCTTTGGTTATGAAGCGTTTTCCTATTTAACCTGGGTGTGAGGAGAATGAAGCCATGTTTGGTTTAAGATAGGGTACCTAAGTTATTCTACTACAAAAACAAATATCCAATTTCAATCTAAATATATGCAGATATATCAGAAAATTCAACATCATGTGCATTTTCATCCAAAACGTACACAGATATTATCATTAGGTTTAATGGAGGTATTAATTCTCCATTAAAGTAACCGGTAACCAGCAGCAGGATCCATATGAGCATCCCCCAAAGCAAAAGTTGTGCAAATTGTGATGGTTTTTCATTCAGTTATCTTCAAGAACTTGAAGCACTTACAATTTAACATCACACATAATTTTGTCTGCTTTTTTTAATGAATGTGAGGAAGGTTACAGTGTCCTCATCATCTAATAATTGAAGCTCTTCACAGGGAACTTGAGAAGCAGCTGAATCCAGCGTGTGCTCTGTGATTTGGTTAGCTCCTTTAAACACAACCATTAAATAGGTTTCAAAGATTTTTGTTGGTGTAAAAAAGTATCTAAGATTACTTCAGTTATTTAATTAATTATCTAATTAATTCAGAGCCAAAGCTGATTAAATGACTAATGATTAAATGTGGGGTGGTGTATGAACACAGAGAATGAAAACAGATGAGTGAAGGTCACATGATCTGTCACTTCTCACAGCCGTTGTAGGTCAGGGTCGGAACGTAGATCAACACTTTCACATTTGGCTCTCTCCACCACAGCAGACCGGTGCTGCGTCTGCATCACTGCTGACACCACATCAGCCCATCTGTCAGTCTCTCAGTCCACTCTCCTCTGAGTCATCAACGAAACCCAGAGATACTTAAACTCGTCCACCTCAGGGCAGCAACTGGGCATCCCTTTTAACCAAGAACATGGCCTCAGACACTGACAAGCTAATTCTGAACTGCCCCAGTGTGAGCTGTTGAAGCCAAAAGAACCCCATCGCCTGAAAAAATGTACATTTTGCTGTTTCTTTAATTTCATGTTCTTTTATTTAACATTTTCTTTTGTATTCACTCGCTTGGCCCACGTCCTCATTTTAGGTTTGACAGCGTTTTAGTAGATAAAGGTGAATGCATTGGACAGGAATTGATCTGCAGTTTGGGGAAGGCCTTGAAGGGGACCGGCGGTGGCTCCCGGGGCTGGCAGATCCCCGTACAGTGTTGGGGAGTAACGGAATACATGTACCGCCGTTACGTATTTAAAATACAAAATATGAGTAACTGTATTCCGTTACAGTTACCGTTTAAAAAGGTGGTATTTAGAATACAGTTACTTTGTTGAAATAAATGGATTACACGGCGGTACTTCCCTGTTTCATATTGTGGCGGGTCAGGACTGTTTGGGTTTTGTTTGACAGCTACGTTCTGTTGTTCCAGGCGGCAGCGTTACGGTTGCCATGGTTACAGGGTGGCGCTCTCTCTCTCTCTGCGTGTTTCCTGGGTGAGAGAGCGCCTGTTGTTGTTGTGCTAAGCTAACAGGCAGAATGCTACAGGTATAGCTCTAAAGAATGTAGCATCATAGGCAGTGTAGTCCGTGCTGCAGGGAGAATGGACTGCCATACACGTTATGTGTCTGTGAGCGAGGGAGGGAGAAAAAGGAAAAGTACGAGCTGTCATCGAGCAAAAACGGGAGCTGGAAGCATGTAAATATAATAATAACCACTGCAGCCAAGAAGAGAGCCTGACGAGCCCAGTTGTAAGTAAGCTATTAAGACTCGACTGTACACCGTGTTCGTGTTTTCCTCCGAAACAATAAGTTCCATTGGAGCAGCCTTTCAACGCCTCTCTCTGTCTCTGCTAGCAAAGTTGACCCAGACAACAAAGTAAAGCTAGTTTTCGGCTACTAGCCCTATTAGCCAGAGGTCCCTTTACTACGGTTCGGAGCGGCGGACCTTCAGTAACAGTAATAAATCACAGCAATAGTACATTCATGTAGTTGTAAACAGCATGATAATATATTAAGTAATCCAAAGTATTCAGAATACGTTACTCTCATTGAGTAACGTAACGGAATACGTTACAGAATACATTTTGGGGCATGTATTCTGTAATCTGTAATGGAATACATTTTAAAAGTAACCTTCCCAACACTGTCCCTGTATACTAAATAAAAGCAAAGAGGTTAAAGAATTGAAAATGAGAGGGAGGGTGGGGCACATAAACAAGAACGAACAGCTTGTAGAACTGGGGAAACATATATAGATGAGAACCTATACAGAAGGAGAGTGTTTGGAGGCGTGGTCCATACTTTATCTCCAATAGTTTTAATTTGTCTTCTTTGGGATTTGTCACCAATAATGATGAGTTTGTCTACAGGCAGGAGGTAGAAAGCGTGGAGAGCTAGTTCAGTGGTAACTGTATCTGCACACGCAGTTCAAAGTTTGCACGCAAATCTGTACGCTCAGAAACTAACTGTTCATTTCTTATATTTCCAATTTTCCTATTTATGCTGCATTTTAAATATGTTTCATGTAAATGCATGCACTGGAATGACAACACAAAGTATTTGTAACTCCTGTCTGCAAAATAAACAACACTGTATATCTCTTGCTTTGGATACTTAAGGATCTGTGGGACCAAAATCCAGATAGACAGAATTTTTAGAGTTTTATGTTCTGCTTATAACAGAACAGGTACTGTGACAGCAAAGCAACAGTTACAATTCTGAGATGATTAGAGATTTTTATTCTACAGGGTGGGCCATTTATATGGATACATTTTATTACGGTGCATCCATATAAATGGCCCACCCTGTATTTTCAGGACTTACATGGCTGACCTGCTCATGTTCACATGCAGAGTAGTTGAAGGTGACTTACATAACCACCTACAAGCCGTCATTTAACAGCAATAAACCCGCGAGGTCGCAGCGACTGCTCGTAACGATTAGTGGACTCTCAGGAGAGGCTCTGATCAATACACTTCACTCTATTTTGTAATGATTGAATAAGACTGATTAAAAAGCACTGAATGTTTCCTTCAGCGTCTCAGGCTCCCTTTGTTGAGACCTGAACTAACTGAAGGTTTTCATCATGGTCTTTGTCACTTGATTGAAACCAACATTTATTTTCAGCTCTCAGTCTTGATTCAGTCTTCGTGTTACCATTGTTAATCTGGATGAAAGGCACTATCAAATTAGTATCCATTTAATTGGGAAAAGGGGGAGTTTCTTTGCTTTTTTCATCCTACAGGCTAAATAATAATTTTCAAATGACGTTAGCGCAGCTGCAACCTCTTTATTAAAGAAGCAATCAATTTGTCTAGCAGAGAGCTTCTGTGCCTTCAAATTTGTTTTTTAAAATGGCCAAAAGAGAAAACTGTTCCTGTAAAACCTGTAATGTTAACCAGTATGTCTGTGAAGGTTCTCAGTCATCCAGGTCATCGTAGTCTAAAGAGCTTAGAAAGAAAAGCGTCTGGATTTCTTTTAGTTTCCTTTAAGACGTTTCACCTCTCATCCAAGAAGCTTCTCAGTTCTACAAGCAGCTCGTGGAGAGTCCCAGATTTAAGCACTATGGGAGTTTCCCCAAGAGGGTCATGGACCCCTTTTTGATCCTCTACCTAATCACACGACTAAGTTGTGAAAATGGGTGTAGGTCACAATCAGCCAAGGTTTCGGGTGAACCCATTGTGAAGCCTAGCCCACTCTATCATGTGATTTCCTGAGGCCAAATAGCCCTGGATGTGAGTGGGCGTTAAGGCGTCTGGAAGGGGATCTCAAAACTGGATTATAGATGGCAGACAGTTGGTGTCCAGTTGGTAACCAGTGCAACCAGTGCTCCAACCACAATTGAACGAGACGTGAAAGATACAGCCAACAACTAAACAAAATGATAAGTGCATCAGTCTCTAGTCATTTGTGTTCATTCTGTACACAAATGAGTGTCGCAGCAGTTTCACGAACAGGCACATCCTGAAGTTTGCTGACGACACAGTGATCGTCAGTCTTCTAGTGGGGACGAGTCAGGCCATGGACAGGTTGTAGATGATTTTGTGAATTGGTGTGATGAGTCCTTCCTTTCACTTAATGTGTCAAAAACTAAAGACATGATTATTGATTTTAGGAAGTCCTCTTATAGCTCATCACCCACTATCATTAAAACGGCCGATATTGGGATAGTTGAGAGTTATAAATATCTAGGTGTGGTACTCGACCATAAACTGTTTTGTATCTCATGCTGATGCCACTACTAAAAAAGTTCAACAAAGACTGTTCTTTTTAAGGAAAATGAGATCTTTTAATGTCTCATCTGAGATGTTGTCTTTGTTTTATAGAAGTTTTACTGAATCTGTGATGTCTTTTTGTATCTCTGCCTGGTTTGGTAACCTGACGGTGAAGAATAAGAATCGGTTGGGACTTCTGGTAAAAACTGCTAGCAAAATTTCAGGGCGCTGGCAAGATGGACTTTTGGCCATTTACAATAGAAATGTGCTTAGAAAGGCTCATTCTATTATTAATTGTTTGAACCATCCACTTCACAGTGAGTTTGAGTTGTTGCCTTCCGGCCGCCGTTTTAGAGTACCTGTGAGGAAGACTAAAAGACTCCAGGTCTCTTTTATCCCTACTGCGTCTTGTCTCCTTAATGGCAAATAATTGTCCTTGAACTTTCTATCATTATTATTATTGTTATTATTATCTTATAGTATTGTTCTGTTTATTTTTATCCTGCTGCTAAACTAATGTCCCCTTGTGGGACACTAAAGAAATTGAATTGAAATTGAATTGAATAGTCTGTATTTTGCAATTATTACTACAAAATGCAGACAAATTACTCGTAAGTATTTTGTACCAGATGATGGGTGGACACCATCTCTCATGTTTGGTGGAGGAAAGTGAAGGTTTTCGTTGCACTAGTGGTGATAAAGATTCGTGTCTAATTCCTATTGTGTTTTTTTTTAGAATGAATATTTGGGAAAAACACAACAGATTCAGTGTGTTTATATGTTACAAGTTTGGATTTGGTAAATTCGGAATTTTGCGTCATTTTTTTAACAGCGCACTCGGGCTGTGATGGACGTTTGAGTGAAAAAGTGCGGGAAAAGGAAGATATGTTTCAGGGTGTGCCGTGCTGATACAAATAAGGATTATATGAGCAATGAGCATGTGAAGTGGTCATAGCTTTTCAGTGAATATTTGTATTCTTCCAGATGTTTTTACTTTACAGAAAGGATTATTTCCACCAGACTGTAAATGATTCCGTTAAATTGTGTCATTGTTTTCATTGCGTTTCTCTACGGTTCACTGGTCTCCGACCAAACTGGTTATACAATTTCTGGTCAGATCTCGAACGCATTCTGGCCTCATCTGGGCTCGCCACACCTCTGGCGCTGGCAAATGTTGTGTGGGCCCAAATACCAGAACACACTCGACATTGGGCCAATATAAGATGGACGTTGGCTTGAGCCGAGGTAGCCACACTCACAAAGCCAATGGTGTCAGTCAGGGTCAAACGCAGATCAAAGAGAACTGTAAAGAGTTGGTCACATTTAGGCTGAAAAATAGATACTATATATGTATAGAGTTACTTTGAATGGAGGAGATCACTTCAACAGCCTCTGGAGACTAATTCATTCATTTTTGGCATCAGAGACTTACTGACATCAACTCAATGACATCATGCTGAAGAAATTGGAAAGTGTTTAGGCTTTTGATGCCATTTCATATTTGTTTGGTCTAATGTTTGAGCTTTTGTCCGTAGCAGCAGCTACACAGAATAAGCTACCTCCCTCATGGACATGGAAAGGGGATGCTTGCCTTTGTGCTTAGTTCCTTGATGTGAATCACCTGTTGATAAGTTCTGTTTTCAGAAAGCATATAAATACAGGCAGGGTTTGCTGGTCTGTTGTTTTTATTTCATTGAAAATAATGAGGTTAAAAGGTTTTAATATGTTGGAAACACTAAGGAGGTACATAGCTCACCACTCTCTGACAGATGTATAGGCCTAATAGCCTTAATCTGTAGTATGTAGTCTTACATGCAACACCCAAAGGCAAATGCCATTTTTTTTGATAAATGGTCTGATTTAGTGAGTACTTAACATCATGGACTCATACTTCCACAGTCACTGTGCTTAATCATTAGTCTGTCAGTGCGCCCCAGGGTGGCTGTGGCTACAATGTAGCTGCCATTGCCAGTGTGTGAATGTGTGTGTGAATGTGTGGATGACTGGATTTGTAAAGCGCTTTGGGGTCCGTAGGGACTAGTAAAGCGCTATACAAATACAGACCATTTACCGCTAGTCATCATTAGGGATGGGTATTGATAAGATTTTCACGATTCCGATTCCATTTTCGATTCTTTTATCGATTCTCTTATCGATTTTCTTATCGATTCTTTTGTTTTGTTTTTTTTTTAAAGGAGAACACTAAGGTCGATTAGCTTAGAACTTTGTTTTATATCTTCTCTTTGAACAAGATAGAAATTTAGGAGTAACATGGCTTTACAAACCCAACAGTGAGATCTTAAGAGATCCACAGCCTACGGCTCTTCAATGGGGTGTCACAGGGTCCCCAGGAAAAAAATTGTAAATGTAAAATAATAAAAATAAATATTCTTCTGTAGCAATAACAAAGTATAACATAAATTATTCTGTAGCAATTACACAAGAATATCCAGCAATGTCCCTGCCTACAATTAAACACATTCACTTACCGAATGTCGGGGCATCTGCTGTGGCAAATGGGTGCAAAGCCTTTGACCACAAACTTAGTCACTGCTCGGTGACATTCGTCTATCCTGGCCTGAAAGGAGACGCTATGGTAGACTGCAGCGAGAACTGCCAGCATCTGAGCCAGACTCTGTCTCTCTCATCATGGTCACCTAAACGCACAGTAATGGCAGGTTTTGTAATAAGGCACATCGCGCTAACATAATATGCACTGTTGTTGATTATTTACCTGCCGCATTAACGGCCGAGGACGTGCAAACGTCGATATTCACGAGTCCGGAGCGGGATTAAAAACACGACATTCATTTAAGGTCAGCGCGTGTTTTGTGAGCAAATGCTTTTGCATATTCGTAGTGTTTCCTCCCTTAAATGAAATATCTACTTTGCAAGTATTGCAAGTTGCCCTGTTGTCATCCGTTCTCGTAAAGTATAACCAAACTTTTGAGCGTTTGAGCCGCTTAGGCGCCGTGTTTCCTGCCAGGTAAATGACGCTCCGCAACGTGGTGACGTCATTCGGGGCGACTGGAATCGATGAGGGAATCGTTTGCAAAAATGGCAAACAATTCCAAGGAATTGAAACAGTGGGAACCGGTTCTCAACAAGAACCGGTTTTCGATACCCATCCCTAGTCATCATGACATCTACCTTAGTTTGAAATCGAAAAACAAATTGAAGGTCAAGCCAACCCAGGCTTTTGACAGCAGGCGGTGACAAGCTGGTAACCCTAGGACGCCGGTCACGCGGAACCTCAGCCAACTGTTTACTGATCTATTTTTAGCCAACCTTGCGTACGCTCACATGCATATATATCGCTATTAGATGCAAATTGCTGATGAAGTGTCCTACATTTCCCTCTCAGACATACATATTACAGCGACTCCGAGCTGTGCTACGTGACTGATTCTGTGTCACTGCAAGAGCAGCAGCAGAGGAAACACCGACTGTCACATAAAAGAGTTGTGCAACACCTTTGTCTGAAACATTTCACATGCTGTATATGGGTTAATGTGTGGCCTATTTTGAGCCAAGGGGACGCAGTACAACACTTGGCCACTAGAGGATAATTTGAGAACAGCTCCTGCAGCACTGGGCTCCCACTGTCAAGACATAATTGGCACATTTTCATGAGGACATCATGATAATATAATAGTGTCATTTACACTAACCCACACATATCTGTGCAAGTTGTTTTATCAACGAGGGCATAGTTACAATATTTGCAGCACTAGCTTAACTAGTTACTAAGAATATAGCAAGTTCACAAAGTCTAAGCTCCTGTGTTGTGCCTGTCTGTAAATCTTTGGTTTCTTTAGCTGTTTATGCTCCAGCAGAGGAGGTCAAATCAAAGCTAATGGTACAACACAGCTAAGTGACCATGACAGCACCCCCCATTTTGGACTCGGCTCTTAAGCATTGCTGAAAAAGTTCATCACCAGAAGTTTGCATGCTAGACGCCAACTCTCAAACTATTCTCCAAGAGACAGTGAATATGTGAAGAATTCAAATTAATTCAATTCCATTTTCTCCGTAAAACATTAAATCAGAACAAGTTACTTCAAGGGCACTTTTTTATTGTAATACAGAGAAAACCCCAGCATTCAGACGACCCCCTGCTGAGCAACCACTTGGCTGACAGTTGGAAGGACAAACCTTTTATAACAGGAAGAAACCTCAGGCAAAACCAGGCTGCTGATGGCCTTTTTAATTCTGTTGGCTGCAGCGGTAAGGTACAACATTCGGTTTCCAGTTTGCACCAGCCTTTTTCACGACAGCTCGGGGGGTAAATAGTGAGTTTTGGCAGAGAAGTTGGCGTCTTTCATGCAAACCATAGGCAGTCACAAGGTTTTTGGGTCTACGTTGCAATCGATTTTTCAAAGCAAAAGACAGGAACCTCGGACACTCACCACCCAGACAGGGAATACACATTTTCCCTGGCAACTGGAGGCTGCTGGGGGTCACCAACCAGTCTGTAGGTCAGTGTGGCTGAGGGCTAAGTTACCAGCTTTCTTAACCGCAATCTGTTTAGGAACTTAGCTTGATAGCCATCTCAAAGCTAGTTGATTTGTTCCAACAAAGGTCACTTGTTTTATATAAAATCCTAATAATTAAAGGAAAATTTGGTCAGTTTGTTTTACAAATTTAAAGATTGTCCAACCAAAGATTCTAGTAAGAATTTGGGGTCCAAAATGTACAAATGAAGAAACTGTTTATTTTAAAAACGCTGACCCACATCTGTGTTTGTCTGGCGTCCACGTTGGGCAACTTGTTGCATGTTTTGGCTCCATGTGCCAGGGGAAAGGTAATTGTCTGACAAACCTGAACTCCAATACTTTCTTTATCTGCCTTACACTGCAGAAATGGTTTGTTACCTGTATGCGTAAAGCAGCAGAAAGGGAAGAAAACTTTTTTAATGTTTACGACACAATGCAACTTCATTTGTCACCTCGTGCACACGGAGCAGCCAAACATCAAAATGCCCCAGAGTGAAATTCCTGTTTCTACCTCATTTACTAATTTATACTGTGGGCAGCTTTTCGCAGAATCAAGCACAGAAACATCTTTCAGTCAGTGATGAACTTCTTCTCATTCAAACTCAGCATTTATGTCTTTGGGGAACAAACTGATTAAAAGTGCATATTTATTGAAAATCACATTAATTATCTTTAATATAAAACATAATTTATGGCTCTAGTTAACCACTGAATTAATATGTGAGGCATGTTTAATGTCGCTGTACTAATAAATGACGCCAATACGATACTTACAAGTTTTTGTTTCGGGGGAAAAACTTTTGGGGACATTTGTCTTAATTTGCAGTACGGTTGCTGTTTGTTTTCTCCGACCTGCGTGCGGTTTTCTGTCTTGATGACAATGAAGGAGAAGATGAAAACGCCCTTAGCAACAAGTGCAACATTACAGCGTACCTGCGATAAACACAACATAAACAAAAGGTAGAAAAATAGCTGGAATGAAGAAGGGCGAGTACTCGGTCAAGGAGTGTACTCTGCCCAGATTGATGGTGTGACACATGTGTGAGGCCCTGTTTCTGTGAACTGCATTCCTTGTGCAGGGAGGCCTCCAGGATAGGGGCTTGCTGCAGTATTCTTGTGCCTGCCTGTTTAATCACATTTACAGGGGGATACAAGCAGCGGATTGGGATCTCCTCCGCCTCCTGGACCGAACTCGGAGCTCACATGGCAGGCCATGCTTGCTGCTGGCATCTTAACCACAAAGCCACGCCTCTTTTCTCCTAAATGGTGACTCAAACCAATGCTTAAACACGTCCATCACTGCTCCACCCACGTCCCGATGTCACTCCACTCCTCCCGCAGTCCACTTCCTTGCAGGATTCCACTCCAAGTCTTTCCTCTAGCTTGTTCCCTACATTGAAAGTAGGTCACTGTTTGCTTTGTATTATTCAGCAACTGGAATGATTGTGCGGTGAGGGCTCTTGACTGTGATCTGGGTGACATGCAGCCAGCCAGTGGTGTGCAGGGCAAGCGAGAGAGAGAGAAGGACCCAGCAAGCAATAACAACATACCCCAACTGATGAATATGTTTTGCAGTGGGAAGCAAAGTGAAACTTTCCCATCAGGTTTGTGTTCTCGTGCTAAAACTGCAAGCTCAGTACGAGACCTCTCCACCCACATCAGGTTGTAAATTTCATGCCACTGAGGAAACAGATGGATCCTTAATGAGCAGTCGTGAGGAGGACGATGAATAAATAGTAGCTGAAGCTTTAAGCTGAAGAGCGGGGAGGTCACAGCGGCAGGGGTCACGAAATGTTTTAACGTTAAAGAGCATGTGAGACCTCTGCAGAAATGCACACTCATGTGGACAGGATGAACTCGCGTCGAGTTCATTGCCTCCTCGCAAACACGCCCGGCGCAGCTTGCAGTGCATTCATAAAACCTGGCAGGAGTTTGGTCTGAGCGTGTGCAGGTACATGAGGCATATCTGTGCCCACTCGGTATGAAATATTGTCCGTTTTCTGGCGCAAAATAAACCCCGTCCGCAGAGGCTTTAGTCTCGGCTGAGATCCTACCTGGAATGCAGGACTGTTACATAACCAGGAGGACTTTGGATGCTCTGTGATTGATGTACTTCTGTGGCATGTTGTTTAGGACTGGCTCCAGCAGTGACACGGAGAAAGCAAAAGCACACAATAAAAAAAAAAGACGAGCGGCACTGTAAAGCTCTGTGGTGATATTAAGAAATCGTGTTATTGTGTGCTGAATCACTGCTGTTCTCAGGCTTGGGGGCATGCAAAAATGACCCAGGTACAAAAGAGCAAAAGAGGAAAAGGTTTATATGATTTCTTATCTGCTTGTTACGCGAAACATTTTTATTTGATGTCAGTCTTCCCTTGGAGCAGCACAGAGCTACCGCCTGCTGGTTCATTAAGCCCCTGACTGTAGTAATAACCATTCAGTTAGTAGCTCTTGGCTCAGGACAAGAATGGCTGGTGGATTTGGGAAACATGTTTGGTTTTCCATCATTTCTAACAAGATTTAATACAACGTGGGCCATTTAAATGAATTCATAAAGGACCCAACTCATTACAAAAGTACATTCACAACACTGAAAACTAAAGAATTTAGCATCATATTTATAAAGCATCACTGGGTAAAAGTATGAACCTTACATCATATCCACAGTTTTGGCCAGGATCATAAAAATGCTCTTCTTCTTCGTCGTCTTTTTTAATGGTAGCCACAGATTATCTCTCTCTACCTCACCCTACCCCTAGCATCTTCCTCTGTCACGCCCACCCTCTGCATGTCCTCCCTCACAACATCCATGAATTTTCTCTGTGGTCTTTACCTTCTGCCTGTCGCTGTCCAACATATCCACTATCTGCCCTCTGCACAGGTCTAAACCATTGCAGCAGTTAAAAAGCAACTTTAACTCCAGACTAAACTCTCCCTCTGATGTACTCATTTTAAATTCTGGTCCCTCCCAACTTCTTCTTAACACCTCCATCCCTCTGTCCTGCCTTTTTCTTAGTGTCACCATCTCCACACCACACATCATAGCAGGTCTCACTTCCATCTTGGAATACCACAATTAGGGATGGGTATTGATAAGATTTTCACGATTCCGATTCCATTTTCGATTCTGTTTAACAATTTGATTCTCTTATCGATTCTCTTATCGATTCTTTTTTTTTTTTTTTAAAGGAGAACACAGAGGTCGATTAGCTTAGAACTTTGTTTTATATCTTCTCTTTGAACAAGATAGAAATTTAGGAGTAACATGGCCTTACAAACCCAACAGTGAGATCTTAAGAGATCCACGGCCTACGGCTCTTCAATGGGGTGTCACAGGGTCCCCAGGAAAAAAATGTAAATGTAAAATAATAAAATAAATATTCTTCTGTAGCAATAACAAAGTATAATATAAATTATTCAGTAGCAATTACACAAGAATATCCAGTAATGTCCCTGCCTACAATTAAACACATTCACTTACCGAAAATCATCTGCTGTGGTAAATGGGTGCAAACCTTTGACCACAAACTGAGTCACTGCTCGGTGACATTCGTCTATCCTGGCCTGAAAGGAGACGCTAACGGTAGACTGCAGCGAGAACTGCCAGCATCTGAGCCAGACTCTGTCTCTCTCATCATGGTCACCTAAACGCACAGTAATGGCAGGTTTTGTAATAAGGCAGATCGCGCTAACATAATCTGCACTGTTAGTTGATTATTTACCTGCCGCATTAACGGGAGAGGACGTGCAAACGTTACCGCTGCTGCTGGGTTGAGATTCACGAGTCCGGAGCGGAATTAAAAACACGACATTCATTTAAGGTCATCGCGTGTTTTGTGAGCAAATGCTTTTGCATATTCGTAGTGTTTCCTCCCTTAAATGAAATATCTACTTTGCAAGTATTGCAAGTTGCCCTGTTGTCATCCGTTCTCGTAAAGTATAATCAAACTTTTTAGTGTTTTAGCCGCTTAGGCGCCGTGTTTCCTGCCAGGTAAATGATGCTCCGCAACGTGGTGACGTCATTCGGGGCGACTGGAATCGATAAGGGAATCGTTTGCAAAAATGGCAAACAATTCCAAGGAATTGAAACAGTGGGAACCGGTTCTCAACAAGAACCGGTTTTCGATACCCATCCCTAACCACAACAGTACTTACAGTTTCTCTTCCTGTCTACGCCATGGTATAACAGTGCTGCTGGCCTTGCTTCCTTTCTACACTCATCTCCCACCTTCCTCCTATAAGCTATCGCTCTTCTTTAACGGATCATCCCTACATTTAAACTTCCGACTGCCACCTCCTTCTCTCTCACTGCCTCCTAACACACCTTCCCCCTCTCCCCTTCAGCCAACAGCAGCACTGTGTTGACCATCAGTGCCGGAGGCGTTTGTTGTTAATACCTGAGCTCCGATCGATCAGATATGGAATTCTCGATTCTTGATTCTCATGTTTGACTTGGTAAAGAATTTACACTGGATGTCCTTCCTAATATAACCCTTCCCATTTAGATGGCTTTGAGACTGGCACTAGGAGTGCAGGGGTCTGTCCCCCTCTACCCCCTTCTTATGCACTGCTGCTTTTCATGTGAATATTAGTGCACACGGCTGTACACGAGTCTCCTCAAAACCACGCTCAGTGTTTCCTTTACGGTTTTCTTCTGCACTGCGTAGCTCCTATTTATTTCTGATTAAATATTCTGATATTTGGTTACGCTACACCATCAAACACAGCGGTTACTGTGAAGCAGCAGCAGCAGCTAGAAGAGGTGGACAGGTTCATGTACCTGGGTTGCACTTTTAGCAGTGACGGGGACGTGGAGCATGACGTTAAGTGCAGAATTGGGAAAGCATGGGCAGCCTTTCAACGATTACGACCTATATGGATGACCACTGCCTTTATCAACCAAGTTGCGGCTCCTGAAGACCATCGTTATACCGCCGTGCGGGAGTAGAGCCGCTCCATGTCCAAGTCACCAAGCGTCGGTTCAGATTTGCCGGTCACATCCTTCGGCTACCGGACCCGAGACCTGCCTGTGTCGCGGTTCTGTGGAACCCGAAGAATGGAAAGAGACGGCGAGGAAGACCTAAAATAACATGGAGGAGGACTTTCCTTGAAGATTTACGTTCAGTCGAACCGTCATGGGATGAAGCAACAACTGCCGCTATAGACCGAGTTCGATGGCGCTCTCTTGTCGCCCGATGCGCCGATCGGCGCGGGAGGATCTAAGTCTAAGTCTAATTCCCCCTGACAGCTGGGAAAGGCTCCAGCACCACTGTTTCTGTGAAACATATAAGAGGAAGTGAATGGATTGATATAGTTTTAACATCTGCTCATTAAAAAAAAGTTTTTAAAATAAGTTTTATATATTTATTCATATTCAAATGATATTGGAGTAGAAGTACAAGTACTTTATTGTTCTACATTACATTCAGCCTATGGTCCTGATTATGATCTCATCCAGTGGTGTTGGCCATTGTAAGAATAACAATGCTCTAGAGCTCTATAATTAAAAGCTGTTATTTTCATCTGCATGATGTGCAGCTACTGGGACGGCCTAAACCAGCCTCACAGTATACAGGGATATAGGATATACCAGGATATACCGACTCTACGAAGGGTATCAGCAGAGCTTCTCTGGGACGTAATGCCATGATTTTATGTCTTTGAGTTTGTTTCCTTGAGTCAAAGCATAAAAAAGCCAGCTGTCCGCATAATTCTGATAAATTCTCTTACTTTCTTTATTTCTTGATGCGGCTTGTTCCCATTTTCCTCAGGCTGAATAAATAACTGCCACTCATGCTGGCTCTGCTTGCATTCATGATGTACGCTGCCACAGTGTTGATGCCATTGATGAAAAGCCCAAATACGTCCCAGCGCTGAGCCGTAGGTGTCAAATTGAACCGCTGACCAGAAAAAAGACAGCATATGAGCAGGAATAAATGATCTGTTATATTCTTGCTGCGTTTCTGATCCTTTTTTCTTTTCCTCATTAACAGCTGGAGATTACTGATGTTTTTTGGAAATCTGTCACACTTCCTTCTTAGCCTGATAGAAACGCTTCGAGTTTGTGGCTCCTGCATTCATCTTTGTAATTAATCTCAATCCATTAAACCTAAAAGTATGAGTATGAGTGTGACTTCCTGCAAGAACATTTATCTGCTACTTTCCTTAAGTGGTTTCTTAAATACGGGAATTTTTTATTTGTGCTTTATGAATGATTATGAGGAAAAATGTCTAACCAAACTGGTTCGTATGTGTGGGTGAGATGACAGGTGTGTTATGTAAGAAAACCAGACAATGCCGTGATTTGTTCGAGTTGTTAGACTCCGCCATCCCACTTCGCATCCCTTTATTTAACGCTATTAAAGTAGAAAATGAGGAGAATTTAAGTGTAAATTCTGGCTTTCAGCTTTGATCCCATACTTCAGGTTTCAGATTCCCATTGATGTCAGTACATGAGACTGCTGGTCAAATTTTTCACTCACAAAAATTAGACGAAATATTTTCAAATGAGCTGCCTCTGTGGCCAAAGTAACACGTCTGAAAAAGTGGACAATGGTAAAACAAGGAAGAGGAACAAACAGCTTTGCTCTTTGTTTATTGTAAGTTATACTATGCAGTTAATCCTACTCACATTCCAGAACTGTCTGAATGTGTTTGTCACCTATTCAAATTCTTGCTATATCTTCACCAAGGTGCCTCAAACATTCTTCAGAGATTTTAGTCTATGTTGACATGAAAACGTCACACAGTTGCTGCACATCAATAACGCAATCTTTCTCTTCCATCACATTCCAAAGTTGCTATACTGGTTTGAAATCAGGTGACAGCTGAAGCCATTTGAGGACGGTGAACTCATTGTCATGTTCAGGAAAACCGTTTGAGATGATTTTAACTTTGTGGCTTGGTGTGGTTAGGTACACAGTGGATGCAGTTAGCAACAATCCTGAGGGAGGTTGTGATGTTTAAACGATGGTCAGTTGGTCCTAAGGGGCCCAAAAAGTGTGCCAAGAAAATATTGCCACACCATTACACCACCAGCAGCCGCCTGAACCAATACAAGCAGGTTGAACCCATGCTTTCTTGTTGTGTGTGAAAAATCCGGATCCTAGCATCCACAGAAGAAACTGAGACTTACCAGATAAACCAATGTTTCAATCTTATGTTGCCTAATTTTGGTGAGGCCATGCCAACTGTTGCCTCAGTCTGCTGTGCTTAGTTGAAGTGGTACCTGGTGTGGTCTTCTGCGGCTGTATCTAATCCTCTTCAAGGTTCAGAGATGCTCTTCTGCATATCTTGGGTGAAATGATTGATTATTTGATACACTTCCTTCCTATTGGCCAATATAGCCATCTTAGCAACTTTGTCACTATATTTAGCGAGTTTTCAGACCCCCTTAGCGCCTTTTTTTCCTAAAAAGCGACTAGCAACAAATCTGGCGACTTATTGGAGACTTATGATGACTTTCTGACGTGAAAGCAAGTATCGCTCTTACTCTCAACAAGCAGCGGGTGCTGCCGTGGGCACCTCGCTTGTTCCAAAGCACTCACAGGCAGCAGATAGTCCTCACACAGCAGTCCCCCCCAGCTGCTATCAGAGTTCACCCCTATGCATCCAAACTGCAAATAAATCGTGCATTAGCAAAGCCACTGCTCCCGCGCTGATTGTAACGCAGGGCGGGAGCAGCAGTAAATGTATATTTTTCTTTGTCTAAAATAAATCAATGCACTAAAATACATCATTCTAATCATTGCAAACTTAGAAATCAGATGTCCTTGCAGAGCCTTAACTCCATCTTGTATATCCAATTTCGACTAAAGCCGCTCTGGTGAGGCTTGCTATGTCCATTTTGATTGTTAATGTAGTTTGTTAAAAACGTTATGGTTAAAATAGTTTCACTTTCACTGTTACTTTTTGTGGATCACAAGTTTAAAACTACTTAAAAAGACACACAAAAAAAGTAACTCCGCCAGAGTGCCTATTTCGGGTCACCAATTATCCATTGTCCTGTGACCACTGGCATCAATGAGGCATGTCCTGCCAAGAACAGCCGCTCACTGGATAGTTTCTCTTCTTCTCTCTAAACCTTGAAGATGGTCACATGGGAATATCCCAGTAGATCAACAGTTTCTGAAATACTCTGAGCGCGTCTCGTTGAAAGTCACTTTCTACCCCATTCTGATGCTCAACTTGAACTTTATTGCTTTAAGCTAATTTTTAGTGCTATAGCACAAATTAAGTACATTTGTTTCAAATCTGTATAATTTTATATTGCAAATAATCACAGACATACCAAACTAGCTAGCTAACCAGGGAACTAGCTAGCTAACAGGGAACTAGCTAGCTAACCAGGGAACTAGCTAGCTAACCAGGAAACTAGCTAGCTAACCAAAGCTAGCTTGTTTGTTACAGCTAGTGTTAGCTTCACAGCTTCACACCCTCATATCCAAACTGAAATGCATGCATCTAAAAACATTGTTTAGTAATTAAGGTTGATTTGTAGGATGTGTAGATTGAAAAGGCTTTGTGCACTTTTTAGGTCCAAATGAGTTTAGTAGGAACGTGAGCGTTTTTTGTTTTGTTTTTGGTTGAATTGGATTTTTGTCCATTAATAGAAACTGAATTGAGAGAAAATGATTAATTTTTAAAACTCATCAACTGATTTGGACCGGAGGAGATCAGCTTTAGGTATGGAAGTGTCGTATCTTCTTGAACACCAAACACTTGTGATTTTCTGAGTGTTAAAGGGCTTTGATGTCAGCAAAAAATGGAAAATTTGCATCATTTCTTTATCTAAATTTTACAGCTTTGTTACCATTTAAAAAACATTTGTCACTGAGAAGAGAAAAAATTGGTGATATTCATTATACTTACGATAATGTTGGTATGATAATGTTAGAGCTTAAAACCTTTCCATTCAGCAGCAAAATTGAGCGCACCAGGCCAACATGATTTCAGTGGAAAGATGCAGCCCACACAGCTGCCTGGTTGCTTCATTGGGTCTCTGTTGTCTGGCTCAGTGGTGGGTTTGTAAATGGTATTGTTATCTGCCTCATCCTCCACAGAGAACAACAGAAAATCAGCCAAGATGTCTTGCAGAGCCAGAGATTGAAGACATTGTCTATTTAAAATAAGCTCTGTGCGGAGGTGATAAATATTCTCCTTTAGCGTAAAGACTGCTCGTTTGAAACGCTTTCTTTTGTGAGGACGCTTTGTTTTTGTTTCCTTTCACACATAAGCAAGGTCTGTGGCAGTTCTGGATGATGTTTACACTTTCCTCCTTCCACAAAGTGATGAAAATTACCACGTTTGAACCCACTTGTCTCAGATGGAAATTGACCGAGGTAGCTGGTGAAATGTTATTCTTTAGCCCTGATGAGCCCAAACATGGGTGGAGAAAAACAACGGCATCCACACACTTTTTGACCGACAAACTGAACAATGTTGGTAGCAGAAAGCTTCATAATTCAAACTATGTCAGCTCCTTTTAAGATACTAGTATCATGACAAAATAACAGTTCCTTACTTTGTCATAAGTGTGCCCACACACCACAACACAAGTGGTGGCTCCTTCGCTTTTCTGTCATGTACATGTGTCCTACAACAAGATTCAATTCATCTTGTAGAAGAAAACAAGATTTTTAAAAAATCCACAGTGAGTTTAAAAAATGCAATCTTCCTGTATTTCTCCAAAGAACTGAAAATGTGAGGAAACAGGAGGTTATGAGAAGAAACATTTTCTGCGTTACTCATAAACATTTTATCAGTTTGCTGCTGATGGCATCAGAACGAATGAGCAGATAAAGTTCCCACCTCACTGTTTTGTGTTTCTTCTTTAAATCAGTTGTCATATATGCAGGAAAGACTTGTTAAGCAGCGATTAAGCCTGCGGGTGAGTCAGTAATGTTCAGCGTCTAGCTGTTCTGTTGTTCCAGATACACCTTGTCATTTATTCATAGATGGAGACTGCTGAGACAAAGGGTCAAAGTAAGACTGGTGCGTAACCTGCACAAGCCATCTGCTGTGTGGCCTGAGCTTGGCCATTAAATAGATGCAAATCAGGACAGCATTACCCCGTACAACCCCAAATGCATGCTCACAAACTTACTAACTCCCTCCCAGCTTTGAGAGTCGAGGAGATAAAAGATCAGATTTCCTATTAATTTTTACTTAGAGGGCCTCCTTTTTAAAAATATAAAGACTGAAGTTTCATTACAAATTGCATGAAATATTGCAGTTAATTTAGTGCACACTGGCTACAGTTTAACTCGTTTGGAGAACCTTCAGTTGACTTGTCTCTGGGGGAAACAGCTAATTTGTAACCAGCGAGTGTCTGGCCAAGTTTTTGGTTTGGGTTCAGCAGTTATCGTGTCATGGTCCTGAGTCTGGTGACTTCATTAATATTATCTTATGTTTCAGTTTAATTGTTGGATATGTTTCTGGGGAATTTCTAGTTCTTAGGTTTTTGTTCCCATGCTTCCTCTGTGCTCGTGTCGTGTGCTCTTTGTTTTATTTTGAAATTCCCTTTTCTGCATTCAGTCTCTCTTCTCATGTTTTCTCAGTGCCTGTCCAGGTCCCACATCTCCCGTGTTTTTCCTGTTTTACTTTGAAAGTCTGTCTTATGTCAGTGTATTCAGTTTTGCTTCCCTTGTCTCGTCCGGCCCAATTAGTCGCAGCTGTGTTTCCCTTCTGTATCCCGTTTCCTGATTACACCACCGTGTATTTTAGTCCCCTGCCATCTCCTCTGTTGACTCTCTTTGTGCTGTGTTTTCTCCCGTCATGTTCCGAGCCTGTGTTTCCTAGTGTCAATTTAGCTTATGTTTCATGTTTGAGGCTTTGGTTTGTTTTGCGAGTTGTTTTTCCCGGCGAATAAAGCTGTGCCTGAAGTTAAGCTTCCATCTTGAATCCTGCACTCCATCCTGCCTGCCGCGCAGCACTCGTCAAGACGTATTGCTAATGAACACAGATGCATTTCCAAAAAAGTCTAATAAAAGATAAATTGTCTGATAAAGACTGTACAAGGGCTTTCAGCACAGGTTGCTCTCCACGTGGACTGTTTACCTGCAACCAAAGCCTGCTTGAATCAGCAGACTACATTCAAATGCCTGCAAATTCTTTTACAGAGATTAGGTTGTGAATAGTTTTAATTGTTTTTCAAATAACAAATTAAGAGGGACATTAAGTTTTCATGACAAACTGTTCCTCGTTACCCAAACAAACAGCCTGCTGCCTCGGGCTCACAGATCCCGTGAAGGTTGCTGGCTATGATATTTTTCAAACTACAAACCGACGCAAATTGAATTTTATTGAAGCACATTAGTTCTTGTGTCTCTCGACCTCACGGGAACTTGGAAGTGACAGCAGACTGCAACAAGACTTTATAGGAAAACAGACCTGGAGGGCAAAACAAAGCTCACCTCCTTATCTGTTGATTAATTCTTTTATCAGGTTTGGACAGCCCGTTCTCACTCCCGAGGCGTAACATGCCGACGTTTTGTCACGTCCCGCGGCGTTCCTGAGGAACGCGAAAGGAGACCTTCGGCGTTCTTATGGTACGCGGCGGGTTATGGGCGAAATCCAGTGCAATGACGCTCCCGCGGTAATAGACATTCCAGCCCTAAACCTAACCTTATCCCTAGCCCTAACCATAACCTTTTTCCTGACCTTAACCATGACTTTAATGATGTTAAATAGCGTGTTTCTAAGTGATTTGAAGAAAAATTACCTAATTTAGTGTTTTGTTTGCTGATTTATAATATGCACAATATGTACTTTATCCCAGTTTTGTATGTGCATATTTCTAATGGTACCAATCTTTCTTTTCTTGTATCTT
Source organism: Neolamprologus multifasciatus (assembly GCF_963576455.1). NCBI lineage: Eukaryota > Metazoa > Chordata > Actinopteri > Cichliformes > Cichlidae > Neolamprologus > Neolamprologus multifasciatus. The sequence continues at coordinate 3,287,220 of NC_140442.1, read as the reverse complement.
TAGCAAATTCTGCTTTTTAAAGATGAAATGGAAGCGCTTGATCATATTTAGAAATGTTCAGTGAAATAAACTTCATCTAAAAATACAATAACACTGGAGCAGAAAAACAAAATGTTTCAATGGCAGCTGCACAGCTTTTAGCTTTTCACAAATCATCGGAAACCATAAAAGCTCCATTGAAAGAGAATGATAAAATACATTAGCAGCTTGTGGTGAGACATGTTTTATTTCAGACTTGCACTCCTCCATTTGCTATCGAGGATCATCCTCCCACACTGTGCTCTGAATGTTGTATTGGTCAGACATCTGAAAATGACCAAAATAGCAGTGTTATTAAAGTGCAGGTGGAGGTGGAGGAGCGCAGAGGTTAAAGCGAGTGTTCGCAGCTGCAGGCTGAAACTGCTGCTGTTGCTAATTCATCCCAGCGAGCAGAAGATGCAAGTAAAAACAAATAGCCAGAGTAAGTAAGCCATCATCTAATTAAAAGGTCGCTGGTTCAAGTATAGCGTGCAAGTGTATATATGTGAAACTAGGTCGTGTTAACCAGCAGATGTAAGCGCGACAGCGTAAACTCTCCTCCGATCCTTTGAACTCGCCACAGTCGATAGAGATGATGTTGCCTGGAAACAGAAACTGCTTATTCCTCACTTCTCCAAGATTTCACATGGTTATTGTAGTGACGCCTCATCACAGACTCAGTCTGGAGGCTGATTCTGATGTTTGGAGGATACAGGCTGGGGTAGAAAAAAGGTGCTGCTTGAACTTCCTTCTAAACATTTACATTAGGTCATTGAAGGAGTTGTTTTTCTGTCTGAGTCACATGTTTCTTCCGTGGTTTTCTTCTTAATGAGGTGATATAAGTACAGGTTACAGGAACAGGAACTAAGCCTTTATCATTTGCTGCCTATTTGTAGCTTTGGATCTAAACGTAAAGACCCGCAGTCACTCTGTAGGGAAACTAAACATAACCAAATTATATCTGACAGCATATTTGAGTTTCTATTTGCTCCTATATCTGTGGAACCGCAATGATCCAAAGTGTCCTCTGACACATTCAGGTGGCTCGTTAAGATTTCCAGGACACCGGGGGATTTACTTAGTAATCCCCCCATCAGCTGGTCAAGGCTAGCGGTCAACTATTTTGCTCTGCTGATACCACACAGCAGGCTCCTGCTCCAAAGCACCTCAGCAGGAATACAAACAGAGTGGATTACGAGTTATTGAAGTCAACTCCTTTAAACTCTGAACATCGTCCATTTCACCGGTGACCAGTATAGTGTTACAGACAGGATCGTGCACACATGCACCTCTGTACATGGACCTTTCACCTACATGGCATACCATATGGAAATCCTATAACGCGTGTACTGTAACGTTGTCACAGTAAGACTTTGTTGCTGTGCAGAGAGTTCCTACTGTAATCTCCATAAACGGCTTTTTACTGTTAAAGTGTATTAAAGTATTGGAGATTTGTACTTCTAAAAATACCAATCGTCATCTAAGCCCAGATCTCAGACTGGATGTTCTTGTCCCAGTACCTTAAATTCAGCTTAGCTTTGCTGGACTGTGACATGACGTTGGGATTTGTTGCTATTCACCTGTTACAGGGACGCTTCTGAAGCTGAACTCTGGCCTGAAGTGAAGTGAAAAAGAAAACAACAAATATTTTGTGATGACAATAAGCCAACATGCTGTAAATTCATGCTTCTAAATTCAGTTCAATTCAATTTATATAGCGGCAAATCACAACAACAGTCACCTCAAGGTACTTTATATTGTAAGCTACAATAATACATACAGAGAAAGCCCAACAATCACATGACCCCCTATGAGCAAGCACTTTGGCGACAGTGGGAAGGAAAAACTCCCTTTTAACAGGAAGAAACCTCCAGCAGAACCAGGCTCAGGGAGGGGCGGGGCCATCTGCTGCGACTGGTTGAGGTGAGAGAAGGCAACACGTTCTCACTCCCAAAGCGTCACATTTTAGGCTAGGTGACAAATCGTCAACATATTACGTTTTCGGCTACCCACCACGTTCCTAAATGACGACCTCGGAAATATGAGAACCGTCTGGACTCAATCTACACATGTTCGCTCTTTTTCTTCAAAACGCTTAGAAACACGCTATTTAACATAATTAAAGTCATGGTTAAGCTCAGGAAAAAGGTTATGGTTAGGGCTAGGGATAAGGTTAGGTTTAGGGCTGGAATACAGGGCTGGAACGTCTATTACCGCGGGAGCGTCATTGCACTGGATTTCGGCCATAACCCGCCACGTACCATAAGAACGCCGAAGGTCTCCTTTCGCGTTCCTCAGGAACGCTGTGGGACGTGACAAAACGTCGGCATGTTACGCCTCGGGAGTGAGAACGGGCTCGAGAAGGAAGACGGGATAAAGACAAAAGGGGGAAGCTTTGCTGCTGGTCTATTATAGAGCTACGTAAATTAAAAGCAGATTGTGAAAGCCACCTTTCACTGTCTTCTCTGCTTTTTAAAGAAACTGACCTCTTGATTTATCCGTTACCTTCAGCTGGTACGCTGAACCTTTTTTCTGTTCACTAGTCAGAGTCATCAGAAACGCCTTTTTGTCCTCACAAAGGTTGTTTTGCGAGATCTCGCAAAAGTCCGTCTTAATTTTTTTTTTCCTCCCATGTCCCCTGCGGGGCTCCGTAGGATCGCACTCTCCCTGCAACTAGGAAAAAAAATTGGTGATAGATAAGTGACTGCATTGAATTTTTCACCTCCTGACTAGCTGGTCACCCAGAGGATGAGTGTGCAACACACGGCATCTCTGGGGGCCGCTTCTATCACAAGGTGATTGCTCAGGTGGTCTGGTGGGAGTCAACCTCTCTGTATATGTGGACAGCAAAAGATTTTTGTCTATTTATCAGATTGCATGTAACTGCCAACTTGACCACACTCCGCTGACTCCATGGTTTTGCCCATCTCAGCGCACCAAAGTCAGTTTGAGTACAGAAGCTGACTGCAGGTAGTCACAGACCTGATCCGTGTTTTTGAAGCAACCACTCAAAGTCAGCAAGCACACCATGTCAAGATATACCATGTTTTCTTCTAACAGCTCATTGGAAATCACTTTGTTGGTGCAAAAATCGTATTTTATGGCTGTCAAACTGTCTTATTGCTGGTATTTTTCATAAATTCAGCAAAACAAATGGGAACAAATTATGTGGTTTTATGGTAACAAAGTTCCAAAAAGATGCCATTTAAAACCAGTTCTTTGCGCACACAACGCTGGTTCATGCCTTGAGCTGCTTTTTTATGCTTGCATTTGCCAAACATTCATCTGAAAATGGTAAAAAGGCTGGAAAACGAGTAGAAAGCAATCGTTGTCTGGTAAGACTGGTGCAGACGTGCTGTAAATGTTTTTGTATATTAAAACTTAAATGACAAACGGAATAAATCCAAAGAGTTCAACACAAAAGATTCTCAGTGTTTCTGTTCTTCGTGACTTTCTCTCGCACTCTTCCTCCAACTCAATGCGTGTTAGTTGTTAGCGCCATAACTTTAGCGACTGGATGAATCATCTAGCCCAAAGGCAGGCTGGAAAGTGTCCAAAGGGCTTCCGTGACAATACCAGACAGCCAGAGGACAAACACACATGCTCGTACACTCGCACAACTCCTTCCCTCCCTCCTCTGCTCCTCTGCTCCAAAGCCAATGCTCTGCAGATGCTGGCCTGGCACTGCTCTGATCTCCAGAAGGCAGGAAGGGGATACGGCAGCTGCTGTGCCATACCGACACTGGTACACCAGAAACAACAGACCTAAAAGATGCGAAGCATGTTCATCCAGTCAGCTAAATGAGAGGGCGCATCGTTCACCAGACTTCCTCTGATAAAATTCTCTTCTTAACCCGTCCAGACGAACTCAGATCCTCGTAGACACGAGTAAACATATCCAATTATGAGAAGACACAGTTAAGACACTTGGCTCGTTTCCATATTAAAGCCGGACGGAAACTTCTTTCACCGTCCAGCCCAAGGAGGCCTTAAACTGAAGTTCTGCCAGTGGAAGGATGTCTGAGTGCAAGCAATCCATTCACTGTTTATTTCCAACATTTAAGTTAACATTTAATAAGCCTGCTCTAAATAAGAGCAGCTACGAGTTGCAGCTACGAGTTGCAGCTACGAGTTGCAGCTACGAGTTGCAGCTACGAGTTGCAGCTACGAGTTGCAGCTACGAGTTGCAGCTACGAGTAGCAGCTACGAGTAGCAGCTACGAGTTGCAGCTACGAGTTGCAGCTACCAGTTGCAGCTACCAGTAGCAGCTACCAGTTGCAGCTACCAGTAGCAGCTACCAGTTGCAGCTACCAGTAGCAGCTACCAGTTGCAGCTACCAGTAGCAGCTACCAGTTGCAGCTACCAGTAGCAGCTACCAGTTGCAGCTATGAGTAGCAGCTACCAGTTGCAGCTATGAGTAGCAGCTACCAGTTGCAGCTATGAGTAGCAGCTACGGTGTAAACGTTAGCGCGGATCATGATTACGTAACCCGAGTTAATCGGTCCAATCAGAACCATAAAAGGCAAATGAAGCCACGCACACACAAAAATCAATATTTGCAGCTTTCACTGCCAACGCAGGAAGTAGTGTGCAGACGAAACGGAGCGTGTGACAGTTGAAGGTGTGACCAACACTGGCACAAGTCCCGCGTGATGTGAATTATTTCCTCAACTGCACGATGGTGATTTAGTCGTCTACTGTGAAATGTGAACTGCTAACTTTAGATGAACTGAATACCTTTTAATATGCAGAAGACATAAAAAAAACTGGGAGTGTACCTTTAACCGCACAATACTTGTGGTTTAAGATCACATCAAATTACTGCTCGAACCTGGAACTATTCTTTCCTGAAAAATGGTGAATTCCCTAGTGGGTGTAATTGAGGTCAGAGTATCAAGAAGCTGCAGAGTGAAATGCACCGGTTGAAGCTGCCACATCCCAGTCATTTTATTGTTCGACACAAGTGCAAATCCCTGGTGAGTGGCACGATGAGAGAGACATGGGGAGGAAATGGAAGACGCACAAAAATTAACAGTAGATCATGAACGGATTTGTCAAACAAGTTACATATTCACATTTCTGCACAGGCCTCTTTCAGTTAAACAACCAAAACTGATTAAATTAGCTTTTCTGTTCCTTCTGCAGTTATTTGTTCACCGCCGGGCCTCAGAATTAATACAGTATAAATATAGTTACCTGAATATAACCAGACATAACACTGCATTAAAAATAAATTTGCCGGATTTACTCCAGTTCGACCGCAAGAACATTTGTGACGTCCGTTGCTGATAAGTCCTGAGGTGTTTGGCCTGGACTATATTGCAGTTCATGCTGAAATTGTTGGATAGGGTTGAATTCGAGGCTCTGTGTCGGCAAACGCACAACCGGATCTATTGTTTCTTCATTCCTCAGCGATTGCCTAAAGCGGTCTTAAAGTGTAAAAGGAAATTAGGATTAAAGGGTGAGTTTAGGCTGTGTTGGTGCACCGATAGCAAGAAGCGTGGAAAAGACGCTTGTTGTTTAGAAAGCCATGACTAATTCTTTGAAATCTAGTTGCACAACAGACTGGTTGTGAATCCAAATTGAAGTTCTAAGTTAAAACTAAAAATTGAGACCCACAAGGCCAAAGGAAGTCAAATGATTTGATCAAAAATAGATCCATGTGTAAGCCTCATACGGATGTATTAAAATGAAATGAAAATAGCACTCGGCACAGGCCTAAAAATAACAATGACTAACTGTTTTGCAGAGTGACGAAACAAGAATTCCACTTTTACATAAGTAAAAGTCACGATCCTGCTCATAAGAAGCTAAACGGTACAAAAGTTTCAAAATATCCTTAAAGCACCTAAAGTCAGAGTAGTTATTACGGACAATCATATGTGCTATACAATTAAATCATAATTAGCAGTTTATAAATGTGTTAATTTATTGCGACAGCTGGAGATTATTGTAATTATGTAAACACTGCTGGGTTTACCTATACTAATGCAGCGATATATTTTCATAGGTTTCTATTTTTAAAAATGCAGAATAATCAGTAATTATAGATTTTAAACACTTCTTATTGAATCCAAATTACAGTACATCCAGAGGTTGTGTCTGTGCCGTCCTTCTGTATCGGGCTTCGGTTTCCGTCCCCGCGTTTGCCTCGCTGCCTGCCGACCCGTGTGCAACCTCTGCTTTACAGATTAAACTTTGCATTCTGGATGTTTATTCTGTGTTTTTCCAACATTTACAGGATTATTCTCATTGTTTCAAATGTGGACACGGTACTTGTACGTGGGTGCAGACGGAAAACAATGAGGAAGTTTACTCGGTCCAGCTCCAAAGAAAGCTGTTCTCTTATAGCGTGAATGTAATCTCACTTCACTGCTAGTGCATTTTGCATTATTTTGCATTCTGGATGTTTATTCTGTGTTTTTCCAACATGTACAGGATTATTCTCACTGTTTCACTTCACTGCTAGTGTACTGTAGGTGTATGCTGAACGGTTGACACTTGCAGAGTATGGTAGTTACGGTAGAACGTCTATGAGGGTGAGTATCAATGAGTATCAAACTAAAAAAGATTGGATGTCACGACGCCTTCTGCTAGATCAGCGGTCTCCAACCTTTTTTGCGCCACGGACCGGTTTATGCCCGACAATATTTTCATGGACCGGCCTTTAAGGTGTCGTGGATAAATACAACAAAATAAAACTAGTACCGGTACCGAAAAAAAGAAAATTTATTCATAACACACGTGAAAAGACCCAGGAAAACCGAGTAAATGATAAAAACGATAACAAAATAACGCTGAAAACCGATAAAAACCCTGAAAACTATACATTTCACACCTGAGCCTCAACTCTCGCCTCAAACCCGGGCCTCGGACCGGTACCGGTCCGAGGCCCGGGTTTGAGGACCGCTGTGCTAGGGGACAGGAGGGGAGCCCTCATACATGAGCCCTCACAGGAGAAACTTAGTAAAGGTTTTATTGCAAACAAAAAAAGACCCCTGGCCAACCAATTAACACATGTAATGCATTAACACAGACGAAAGTAAAAGCTGAGGGGTAACTAAGACTCACAAAACTCTAAGCAGCACTGTTGCAAGAAGACTTGCAGGGACTGGACCACCCCATATAAATGCTTAGTGCATCATGGGAACTCCCCCAGCATTATGAGCCTATGGCCCTTTCTCAATTCTCAAGAACGCAAGTACGCACAAGTACGCATATTGAGAAAGGCCCTATAGTTAACCAGACTTAACTATTAGCTTTATCAGGAATTATATAGTTTTGAAGCCAGTAGAGACAATGTCTGTCTCCTGAATCCAAACTGGGAGTTGGTTCCTCAGGAGAGGAGCCTGATAGCTGAAGGATCTGCCTCCCATCTATTTGAGGAAGCTTAGGGAACAGCAGGAACGCTGCAGTGTGAGGTCTTATGAGGACGCCTGAGAAATGGGGACCACCACGTCACGTGTTAAGTTGATTCCTAAACTTTAATTGAGCAATCGAGCGCTCTTCCTCATCTAAACTCAAAAGGCCAAAGTGTCACACTCTGCAAATCTGCAGCTCAGATAATAGCTGCTGCTATCATCCAAGTCACGCTGGTATTTTCTTGTTGCCATGTAATGTAATGTAAGATCTGGAGAAGCCCATGACAGTCAAATGAAGTTAATTGTATGGGATAATCACTTATTCTCTGATTGGGGTCCTCTCCCTTCGCTTCAACGGCAATAACTTCACTCAGCTGATCATCAGAATAGGAGCAGACAGCAGCCACTTAATGAGGCGCTCCGCTGGGTCCGGATTGTTTACGCTCTGTGTCATGGAAAAATGAGAGGGCTAGATTAAAATGGTGTGTTGTGCCGCGCGGACGCTCGTTACCCATTTACTGCTTTCTGACTCACTCTCCGGCAAGAGGCATGAACATGGAAACACACTGGCACACAATATCAACACAAGAGGTTTTCTGTTTAGAAGCAGCAGCAGCCAGAGAGTAATGTAGAAAGGATGAAAGGATGGAGATGACCTTAGAAGAGAACAAAGACAGGAGACAGAAACAAGAGGACATGCGGTTGGAAACGTGTCTGTCCACACTGACAGCGTGTGACTTCATGCAGGGGAGTGTGTGTTTCTTTATGTCTCCCTCTGCATGTGTGAGCAGGCTGCAAACATCGATTTTTTTAACCTGCTACTACCTTCAGCCTGAGTCTGTGTCACGTTAAACTCCAAACAGCATGAAATCAAAGCAGCTGCCTCGTGTCCGTCATACTGAACAGAGAGGGATCAATGCGATCCTTCTCTTTAATCCTTGCACTGTTGTTTTGGCAAAATGTATCCCACGGGGAGGATTGGGTTGTCAGTGTGCTGTCACCTACCGTGTAACGCTTCCCCATCCAGGCTTCCACACGGGAGGAAACGCAGTGTGCCACGTGAAAGGGACGAGGTGGCGAGGACAGGATGCATCAACAGAATAAGATCATGATGAGTCAAAAAAGGAGGGGAGGAGAAAAGAGACACATGTGTGTAACAACTATCGTTTATTGCTCTTACTCACGGAGATTCAGACAGGAAGTGAGGATTACGAAATGAGCCACGAGAGTCAAATTTAAGATTTATTTTCTGCATCACTTTTGTGGGCCAACAGATGCTTCTCATCTTTAGCATTTATTAGCGATCCCTCCCTGAGCCTGGTTCTACCAGAGGTTTCTTCCTGTCGAAAGGGAGTTTTTCCTTCCCACTGTCGTCAAATGTTTCCTCAGACAGGGGTCCTCTGCTTGTTGCAGTTTTATTTGTATTTGTAGGGTCTTTACCTTACAATATAAAGTTCCTTGAGGCGACTGCTGAAAATTAAAATGATTTGTATATAAAGATTATTTTCAGCAACACAATTTTCAAGTGCTAGAAATTACATGTGGGTATTTATTAGGAAATTTGACCATCCCTCCATCCAATTTTTGCATTTTATCTGGGTCGGGGTTCCAGTGGAAGTAGGCTAAGCAGAGATGCCCAGACCTCCCTCTCTCCAGCCACCTCTTCCATCAGTATCTGGTGGCACATTGAGACATATAATCTCTCCAGAGTGTCCTGGGACTACCCTGGAGCCTCGTCCCAGTCGGGCATACCAGGAACGCCTCACCAAGGAGGTACCCAGGATCAGATACCCTAACTACCTCGACTGGCTCCGTTCAGCACGGAGGGATAGCAGCTCTACACTGAGCCCCTCCTGAATGACGAAGCTCTTCGCCCTATTTCTAAGGCTGAGCCCAGACACTTTTACTGAGGAACCAAATTTATGCAGCTAGTATCTGCAATCTCTGCTGACAGCCATAGGTTAGGCTAGGAGAATAGCTTTGCTTTCATGTTCAGCTCCTTGTTCACCGCAACAGATGGATTAACATCATTGAGATTAACATCTCAATGTCTGAGGCTCTTAGTCTGCTTTTTTTTTGTTTGGGGGGGGGGGGGGGGGTCCCCTTACTTTAGTACAATGGTTCTCAAACTGTGAGTAGACCCAAACATGAATATATTTTTTCTTTCTCATCTTGAGCTCTCTCTCTCTAACAGTGAACATTGTCCACCTGTGTCTTACATCTATTCAGCAGCTCAACAGAAAACAAAACATTTGGATTTACATTTTTAAATGTTAATTAAATCATTATAATATGTATTAATTTAATTTGGAATACAAAAGTTTTGTCTTATAGTTTTCTTGTAAAGCTAATCTGTCTGCAAAATAAAGACACAAAAGCAAATCATTGCACCAAAGGACACCTTCTGTGTTTCTCTGCTGGATGCCAGCGACTTTTGCCAAACAGCAGAATTTGACACCATGGGAATAAAAATGTGTTTCTTTTTCCATTGACCCTCAGGTTTTCCGACGGGTTCCAGGTCATTTGCCACACCTTCCTTATCACCTCACTGAGTGTTTTGTCAGGTTGTGGTGTCCTAATTCTTGCCTATTTCCTGTATCTCTACACTTGAATTCTTTTATTGGCATCTTTTTATTTTTCTCACAGACCTACATTCGTGGCCTCGTTTTGAGACTCCCAACATTTACTTTGGGATTAATAAAGAGGCAAACAGAGAGCCAAACAAGTGAAGCGTAACAGCTGAAATGAAGTTTCAGCTCAGCATTCATTATCAAAATTGCCAAATTAGCCAAAGTTCTGTTTCCACAGCAGAGAAATTGAATTTCACACACTTTTTGAGACTTGCTCTCACCAAAGCTGCCAAATTCTCCATCACTCTGCCGTCTCACAATTTATTTATTTTTTAAATCACTTAATTGGTTATTTCTGTCATTTCCAAATAACAAAATATTCCTTCAACTTGTATTTTTCAGTCTAATGATTTATTTATCTCCCCACATGTTAAACAGCTACACCTAAAAAAACCAAGGATCCCAGCAGGGCATCTATCCATGCATCGCTTTTCCCTCCTACCTCTATAAATGGACTCCCTGCACATTACGTGCTCCAGAAATACACCGTAACTGTCAGCCACTTGTTTCACCTGTGGCCCTCTCGACGTGTGTGGGCAGCGAGCGGCGGAGGGGGGAGATGTGAGCGTTTAATGCAGTGTGTGGGATGTGGAGATGAACAACCCTGCACCTCGGCATCTCTCACCTGCCGGCAAGAGGAGATGATGAGCAGGTGGAGGGAGAGACGGCAGGAAATGCAGAGATATGGCTCTTGACTTTGTTGCGGCAGAAGCAGAGAGCAAAACAACCCTCCAGAATGTGTCTGGCATAATTAAGTTGATGTGTGCTGGACGTGCATTAGTTTGTGGTCCCTGAAACAAGCTAAATTACTTAATTAATTATGTTCCATACAATTAATTATTAAACCCATGGAGGAGATCATGAGTCATAAAGATTTTTCCCGTCTTTGGATTTAGGTTGCCAGGAAAAACACGACACTTAGCTCGCGTCACATGATTCAGCCGTTTTCTGAATTGGAGTTTTGTTGAGCGCTTTCCACTAAAAATTAGATCTCGTTAAAGTTTTCCTCGTTATTCCGTCGACGATTCAAAGGAAGAGCTGTTCCTGCTCAAATGCAACTAAACAGACGCATTTTGTTTGGGGGGTTTTCCAGATCAAGGAAGCTCGCATCGGGTGTCTTCAATATGGGAATGTGGTTAATTTTAATACTTGGTGTGTATAACAGACGCATGTCAAAACAGAACATGGCTGAAGTGAGTTTGGTGCTTTAGAGGAGACGGATTCGTGTTTTGTGAATGACGTATTGCAAATCACTCAGCAAATACTTGAATGCCCTGACAGGCTGTGGGGAATGGTTTTTAATCATTGTGGGCAAGCTGCTGAAGAGCAGCCTTGTAACAAGTTAGTCAGCCTTTCCTTAAGCAAAAACATTTAGTGCTCCAGCTGGTGAAGCATCTACGGATCATTATGTTTCCATGTTCGAGGACATTCGTTGCCCCAAGGAAGAACCTGAGGAGTAATAACAACTAGGCCAAGAGTGTCACATTCACTCCACAGAGTCAGTTTGATTCTGAACCATTACAGAAAAAATGTTCCAGTAGTGTAGAAGTGCTCACCTGAGCCAAAGTGAAAGACTCTTACTGCACTCACCATAAAAACTATGGTGGTATTATTTCTTGTTAGATTATGTTTCTCATTTAAGGATAAGTCTACTGTGCAAAAGTCTTGAGATAGCCCTCGTTTGTTTTTATTTGGTTAGAAAATGACATAAGTGCAGTGATTAATTGCTACGTGCAAAGATTAAAGGACATATGTAAAGTATACAAGGCAGAAACAGAGCTGATCACCTCAATTCTGTCTGTCATAGTGTCAAGGTCAAGGTCAAATTTATTTATATAGCACATTTCAAACAGCCGATGCTGCACAAAGTGCTTAACAATGTAAAAATGGTATTAAAAAGCAACAATGTAATACAATAATAACAATAAAAAACAATAATAGGACAGTAAAAGAATTAAAACAATAACCAAAGTCTGGGAGCTGCCACAGAGAAGGATATATCACCACGGGATTTGAGGTTAGTCCGTGGGATGGACAGCATTAGTTTTGAGCTAGACCTCGTGGTTTTTCCTGGAGCATGGGCAGCTCAGACAGGTAAGAAGGGGCTCGGGCATTAAGTGACTTAAAAACAAAAAGTAGAAGTTTAAACTGGATCCTGTAGGAGACAGGAAGCCAGTGTAAAGAAGCTAAAACTGGGGTTATAAGCTCTCTCCGTTTGGTATCAGTTAGCAGGCAAGCAGCTGCATTTTGGACCATCTGAAGACGATGGATGGAGGCCTGATCTAGACCATAATACAATGAATTGCAGTAGTCTCATCTGCAAGTAAGAAAAAGGTGAATAACACGCTCGAAGACGTTAGCCGGAAGGTATGGCTTTACCTTGGCTAGCTGTCTTAACTGAAAGAAGCAGGACTGAACTACTGCACTCACCTGCTTATTCAATTTAAAAGAAGAAGTTTTTTACATGTGTTTTACAATACGAGGAAAGGGCGTCCAGAGTGCTGTCGATATGATTAAAGTTGCCAAAAATGACAACCTCAGTTTTATTTTTATTTAGCTTTAAAAAATTTAATGACAACCACTGTGTCCTGATGCCGTGTGCTTTTACTCCTGCTCTCTCATACCTGTGATGTTGGGGGTTTCTTACAGGTGTGTTCATGGACTCCAATACCCGTTCTCCATCATCTCATCCAGCTTTGGTATTTAAGGACGGGTCTGCCTTCCATTCATCAGATTTTGTTTTAGTGGTCCTAATCCCCTTCCATAGTTTCTTGATTACCACTCTTACACTGAGACCATTTCTGATGAGGCTTCAGGGAAGAGCAGATGAATCAACTGAAGGGCCAAATGCATCTTTGAGGTCCTATGTCAGAAATTGTTGGACTTACATATTTTGTAAGGATATAACTTCCTGCAAAAAGCTTTTTAGGCTTGATGCTTTCTTTTGTCCTCCATTTTTCCAGATTTTTTAAGGCTACAGCACACACTGTAGTGATATATCTCAAGTTTTTAGTCAAAAGCTCTTTGAGAATCATTAGCTTTGGTTTTTCTGGTAGATTCAGCTAAAGAAAAGGCAACAAATTATGTGTTTTTGTGACAGGCTTGTGGTAACAGTGCAATTTAAAATGGGTTCTTTGCAAAACTTGATTGTTATGTGTAGACACAACACTGGTTCATCCCTTGAGATGTTTTTTATGCCTGGAAAACTGTTGCTTAAGAATATTTTAAAAAATGAAAACATTTTGGCTCCTTGGAAACAAAAAATACAGAAACAAGAAGCACTGTGACAGAGAGCTCACTCTCTGTGTTACTTTTAAGGAAACCGTTTTGTCTTTTCTGTATATTCGTTTTGTTTTCTTCATTGCATTTACACATGCACATAAGACAAGGTTAGAATTACAGATTAGACAAATATTATGTAGTAGCAGGTAAAAGATGGATGAGTATATAATATTATACTGCATAATATTTCTTACTGCACAGCTCGTTCTCTTGACAACAATACAGCCCTACAGAGTTGAATCAGAATTTATTTCAAACTTTTGTGTTTACAGGCAACATAAACAATGACATGTGAATGCTACAAAAACACAAGCCGGAGGCAGTGTTGGTCAAGTTACGTGAAAAAAGTAATCAGTAACTAATTACTGATTACTATTTTCAAAAGTAATTAATTACTTAGTTACTTTTTAAAAACACGATTTACAACCTGAATAGGTGATAAAGTGATAGATCTTTCAGCCCAATTCTACTTTTTCTATAATCCATCATACAAAATGTAATCAAATGGAAAAGTCTCTTTTTAAAACTTGTTTTATTAGTTTTAATCTTTTAACTTTATGCATCAAGCAAAAATGTAATTATCTGCAACATTCTCTGACTGGAAGAAATTAGTTTAATATTTAAACCTATTTTCTGCACATTCCAGCACATAAAATATTTTTTTTGTGTGTGTTTACACTCAGTCTTTCAAATAGATGCAAGTAAAACACAGCAGAAAATAAATAAAGTCAAAGACTAGCGGTCCTGTTGCTCTATTTTCACCTGTAAAGCAGGAGTGGGGTAGGCGGAGGTTTACCCTGGTGCAGGTGTGCAGCGGTCAGTGGAAGAATCCGCGAGAGTTTCTCTAAGTTTCCCATTACGTCGTAGCTACTCGGTGCTTGTTTGGAAGTTTAGGGGTTTTTTTCGCTGTAAAAATAAGTTTTCTTCCCACGCACAACGGACACTAATGTTTTTGTCACTTTTTATGGAATCAAACTCAAAGTAAGGTCAGTACTTCCACGCTTTAAACGCTGCACGCTCATACTCTCTCTGCACTCGATATATGATCCATTGTTGATCTGCACACAGCTGTTGTCACCAACGTCGCACTCGCTTACATCACTGTCATGAGACATTCTCGCAAAAAATCACGGTTTTAGTAACGCAGTAACGCAGCGTTCCTACGGGAAAGTAACGGTAATCTAATTACCGTTTTTGCTTGCAATAGTAATCCCTTACTTTACTCGTTACTTGAAAAAAGTAATCGGATTACAGTAACGTTAAGACTTTTGCACATCACTGTATAAAAGCAGCCTGAGGAGTTGGCCCACATGTGCTGAGTCTAATGTCACGGGATCAGTGAATGTAGTTTTTGTGAGATCTAAACACATTTCTGTGTACTAATGCCAGCCTCAGCACATTTTTAGTAAGGAATAAAAATATGTGTGATTGATAACTTTTCTAAAATAATAACACTCTGCAGAAGCTTTCCTGCAGAGCTGTCCATGCACTGAATCCTTTGATTCAATTCTGACCTCTTAACAGCATATTCAGCACCTCAGGCTAAGGTGAAAATGTAGCTATTTTGTAACCTTATCGCTCTTATGAACTTAATATAACACCACGGTGGGTAAAACGAACCACTGCAAAGAGCTTCTCCGCTGCCTTGTTGATGACAGATTATGTGCAGGAAAGATTACACTTACAGGGCTGTAAGAGGTGGTTCACTGTCACGAATCCTACATGTGAGAGGTTGATTGGTCAAAATAAGCCAAATAACAGTGAGAGTGGACAACGAGTCTGCCTTCACAAAAATATCCAACGTCTTATATCGAATTTTGTTATCTTTGCCTTAACAAGCTAGGCTCAGTCAGACGACTCACAGGTGGAAATTAATCATTTGTTTCAGCAGAAGAAGATAAAATGAATTGGTTTAGTTTCCTACTCGGTGCAAATAAATATATTTTTGTGCTGGATGAATGACTATCCTCCAGACCCTGCTGGTGGATGAGTGGTGGAGGGGTTGAAACATGCCAGAAGGAAAGATGGGAAATTTTATCCTAAATAGATAATCAGTTGTGGGGGGTGTGTTTGGTGTATGATGTTCAGGTTGCCTGCCTGAACTAGCTCGCGGGCTTCGCTCCATTTGTGTATCCACCAGCACTAATTGACTTTCCACTGGCTTTGTTTCAGTGAGCCTGGCATGTCATTTTAATACAGCACCAAGCTGTAAGAGCTCTTTGTACACTACTCTGTGATATCTGGTTGGGGGGGAGGTTAGTTTTGGGGGTTTTCTTGCATTTTATAAGTTGTTTGGTTGCAGAATACTTTTAATACAAGTAGACATTAAACAGAACAAAATGAACTTACCTACAGTCGTGTTATAACGCACCACATGGAGCAAGATTTTATTTTGATTTTATTTCGATGTGATTAAACCAAATTTGATTTAATCACATCAGCTGCTACATACTGGAATCACCTGCTCTTCATGGATGAGCTTCAACCTTAGAGGAGGTTTGCAGTCACTGAGTCAGCAGAGCATCCGTCACTTACATTCACTGTACGTCTCAGCGCTCGGCCATCCCGCTCTGGAGCTTACGTGTTCTGTCACTTAGCTGAGGTGCTATGATTCCTAAATGCATCAACTTTGCAATATTAATGCTTGCATTTTATGCATTTTATGGAATATCTGTTAAGGAAGAAATGTTATGAATGGACTTGTTGCAGCGTCAGCATCGTGTTACCGTGCACTCGAGTTCAGTGAGCTCTGTATTTTTCCCCATTCTCTCACAGATGTTTGCAAAGGCAGACTGCATGGCTAATAACTTGATTTTCTATAGTGTAGGTTGAATGACTCTGTAGTTACGTGATTATTCAGTCAGCGGTAAGTGGACACCACGTGGTTGTTGAGCATGTCATTTTAAAAGCACTCAAATCTGCTCCGGTTGTTGTTTTTGGCTTTCGATCTGAGCTTTGAACCAGATTTGATCCCATTCGTGCATAAGAGCGTGCTGGGTGATTGGGCTCATTTTTTAAGAAACAAGCAAATTTATATGTGAACAGTGATGTTATCAGAATTCAAGTCCAATATATATATTTGATCATTTCTGCAACACTTGTGGATTTAATGCAGGTAGGCTGCACTGCTCCCTCTTTGGATTCAAATTAGGACAGAAACTTGCACAATATACAACTTGTAAGGCTTTATCAGCTTTCCAAACATATCAGGTGATTATATGGAATTTCCAAAAGTATTTTCAATGCAGATTTTCTGCAAACTCTTAGAAGCTTCCCTCCTGTCCTGTCTGAACAGCGTGTGCAGGGCGAGCCGTGTAGATTTGAACTCGGCACGCTGTTGCCATGAGCGAGGGATAACCGCCTGAGTCCGTGTAATTGCTTTGCTGAGCGTTATGTAACAGGAGTAGTTTTGTTGCAGATTCGGGATAATTTCAGCAGCAGCAGCAGCAACAGCAGGCGTAAAGCCTCCTCGCTGCTGGATTATTCAGTATATTTCATCCATGTATTCGCTTACGCTTCTCCTCGAGTTGTCCTGTTTCTCAGAAAGAGAAGTAACATTTTAATATTACATTTCTTACACTGACTTGTTACTTTTTCCAATTCATATTGTCAGGATGGACTAAAGTCAATCTCGTGGAATAATGAACTTACTCCATATCAAAAACAAAGGCCTGGCCACATATTTTTATGAGGAAGGAAACATGATGCTCAGGCCTACAAAGGTTATGTAGGCTTGTTTCATAGAAGAGTATGGGGAAGACCCAGTCCTGTTTCAACATGATAACACCCCTGGCTGTGTGCACGTATCCATGGGTGAAATACCAAGCAGTAATTTGCCGTGTATGTAATGACTCTTCTTATGATAACAGATTTCATTAATAATGAAATGAACTGTTTAATGTGCTATTATGTTTTATTACACATAAACACATTACATGGTGGTTAGTAAAGAATAACAGGAAATGCTTTTTTGTATGGACAAAATTAACAGGATAGAGTCCAGTTTGATCCTGTATCTGATCCTACGGTGTTCCAGAATATGGGAACGATGTGGGTTTTCCTTTGGGGTGCAATGGTGATGGACAGGCTGACGGATAAGGTCAGGCAGGATGTTTGCAGACAACATTGCGATCTGTAACGAGGAGCCGGCAGGTGGATGAGAGCCTGGAGAAGTCAAAGTATGCACTGCAGAGCAACACAAGTCTGTGCGTGAATGAGACGGAGGCAGATGGAAAGGTGAAAGTGCAAGGTGTAGAGGTCGAGAGCTCAGTCATTCAACACAATCGAGTGAGGTGAAGGAGAGAGTGCAGACAGGGTGGAGTGGGTGGAGACGAGTGTCAGGGGTGATTTGTGACAGAAGGATAGCAGCAAGAGTGAAAGGGAAGATTTACAGAAGAGTGAGACCTGCTGTGATGAATGGCTCAGAGGTGGAGGCATAGATTGGAGTTGAAGAGGCTCAGGGTTTCATTGGGAGTGACCCGGATGGACAGGATTAGAAATGCGTATATGAGAGGGACGGCTCAGGTCGATACAGATGTAAGAGCCCCTAATGGGAACAGATAAAAAAGTGAAGACTTTTGGGGTTCATTGCAACGCAACTTGTCACAAATAAGAAGGACCCAAAGAAGGACAGCAGAAGTAGAGGTGGCAAATCCACAAGTGCTACGTGGGTGGGCATCATAGACTGTTTAAAGTGAGCAGTAGTCTTAGACTTCAAATTTGGAAGCCTCAACCAGCAGTGGCCATATTTGGATGAGCAAGTGGAAGTCCTGAGTTAACGCTAGATGCTTGGTTGTCTGTATATCTGTAGTTTCACGTGTCATACTTGTCAGATTATTTTATTAAAATGCTCCAAAGGGCTCCGATAGCTGGAGAGGCAGACAACGACCCGCTGCAGCTGCCTGTGCCGCTACACGGAGGCGCCTTAAAGCTGCATTTAGTAAATTAATGTGACTATTAGAGTCAGACAGGAGGATATCCGGGGTATGCATATAAGCTAACAATCACAAGTCATTAGCCAATCAGCTTGCCCCACTCTGTAGCAGATAGGCACCATTAAAAGTAAGCTGAATCATCTATTAGCAGTTCCTGTTTGCAAAACAGTCATGAATGGCCAGCTGTCATTGGATTACTTTCAAGCTGAATATAACTAAAAATAAAAATGAGATAATTTGCAGGCAAGTTTTCAGCTGACAGGGACAAACTTTTATCCCTTTGTTTTTACGGAGGAGTCGCTCCAAGACGTGCCTGTTCACCTGCAGCGGCAGCATTTCCACGTCTCTGAGGGTCCTTGGAAACTTGTGGCCTTGACCTTTGTGCATATTTTCTCATTATCTCATTCTTCTGTCTTGGACTTACTGATTTAAACTGTTTTCTACCTTTCTCATATCAGAATCAATATCACTTCAGCTGAGAAGCAATACAGTTTTTTGTACTTCTGAGAAAGTTTTTGGGAGACGGTGAGCATATTTACTCGTTGTACGCTGATCACATTAAGCAGGATTTACATTTTGCCAAGTTCTCTTGAAACAAAATTGAATTTTTTACACTTCAACAGGAGAAAATGACCTGATTGTCTTATGGCCAAAGGAGAACGTTCCGGTTCCACGTATCGCTGGGTCACGCGGGCCTTATCAGCCACAGGAAAATATGTACATTTTAGAGCGTTTCTGTCTTTGTCTGTGGTGTACGTGCAAAAACGAGTCCTCTTAAACTGTGAGAAAACTCTGTGGAGGGAAATTTGTGACGTATGAGCAGAACAAAACGTGTGTTGTATGAAAGCGGTCAGCTGAAGGGAGCATCATGCCCCCGAATCACTGCGGCAGAGTTAGTCAAGGACGCATAAAAAACAAATTCTAAGAACTCCGGCCCTTTGAAAATGTGATTTCGAACTGTGACTCTGGACTACAAAGACTTGTGTGTGCAGGCAGAGAGGATTGCACAGTTTAACGAAGGATAAAGTCGACGTAGGACATTCAGATTTCAAGATATTTATCATGAAAAGCGCTACACAAATACAGGCCGTTTACCATTTACCGTGATGTTTGCTGTCTAGAAAAAAATCTGTGTACGTGACTTAACTATATTTAGCTGACGTAAGATAAAAGTTGCCTGTGCTTACCTTCAGCTCTTCAGTCAGACTCTGCTCTCTCGCCTTGCAAAGGAAAAACTTCCTCAGAGCGTTGTCCTGGGGAATATTATGGGATATCACCGTGATGAATTTGTGCCATGCCTTAAGTGTGCTCGGGGAAAAAAAGTAGGCACATTTCCATGACTATCTATATTCTAAATGCATACAAATCCCACAGGAAATACCGTTAATAATGCTTTCTAGTACTGAAAAGTGTGTCACACAGAGGAGGCGGTCACACAGACACAGTCCTGCACATCTTTAAAACCCAACCTGACAATACACGGCACTCCACATCCACACCAATGACAGTGAAGAATACTTTTACTTTCTCATATCCACCATATGTCTGCATACAAAGTACTACTGTTTTGTTACTTTGTTACTTTGTTACATCTAAATACACAAACTCCTACTCGCTGGACTTCCACCTTAATGAGGGCTGTTTGGGAGCTTTAGCCCAGCTCTCTCCCTCATTTCAAATTCAAATTCAAATTTTATTTGTCACATACACAGTACGATATGCAGTGAAATGCTTAGACAACTGCTCGTGACCTAAAGAAAAAAGAAAAGGCTATGAATAAGATAGGAAATAAATATGAAAATTAAAAAGGGTAAATTTAACTAGGAAGGAATAAAATAAAATAAAATATAAAATTTAAAGTTAAAAATGAAATAACTGTACAACACAAATTAGAATGAAGGGTAAATTTAACTGGGAAAGAATAAGATAAAATATATAAATTAAAGTTGAAAAATAAAATAACTGTACAACAAAATACACAATACACAGTATAGAAATATATAAGAATGTATGAGAAATATAAAATATATATATATACACAATAACAGCAGCTGTACAAGTATTAACTGGAAATGAAGAATATAATGTCCAGTGTTGTGCAATCCACATGTGTAAGTGTCTTGTGCAGTGCAAATATGCTTAAAGTGATTGTGTTGAATACATTATTTATTAGGCAAAAGAAATGTTTTATACCCAAATTTGAGCTGTTTGATGTCAGAAATTAATCAAACATAACGTTCAACCACTAAAAAATGCTAAAAGTAAATAAAAGTAAAGTTTTATTCTATGAATAAAAGATAACAGTTGTAAAAATAAATAAATAAAGATATAGGTATGACATATACTGTACTTATGCCCGTGTCCTCAGCATAAATGGCATTGTTTCACAGGTTGGAGACCAGCAACAGGTGTGACAGAGGTGCTTACACTTTAATCAATTCATTATAAACTAATTGATCTACTTATCCTTTTAACTTCTATGGAAGCTTTATGGGTGTGTTTGGTGTTTCACACACAGCTTCTGCATTTTGGCTTAATTTTTTGTTAAATAAATAACGACATGATACAATGTGTGTTGTTGTTCATCTGAGGTCATATTTACTGAATTACGAGACCTCCAGAGGATCCGAAGGTTCATTTTGTGTTCTGTTTGCACGAACGTGTCTCCATCTACTCATACAGCCAACACCACGCGACATTTCAAACAGTGTCTGATAAAATGATCACGTCTTCTCTTCATCCGTTCGTTTTCCTCGAGGTTCGAGGTTGCAGCTGAAGTCTGAGGGTAAATTAAATGCACCGAGTCGTCGTTGCAGCTGTTCTGTCGTATTTTACATGAAGAGAGTGATTAAATGTTTGGCATGAAAAAGAAATAAAGAGAGATGAGATGATAAATGGCAAATGTCCTTGGCCAACAACACAGTTTCTGAATGATCCAACAGTTTAACACTTCCTCACACACCCCCTGGAGAGCATCACACAATTTGAAAGGCAAATTCAAAATACTGTAACAGCTTGAATTTCAGGGACAAGAGGACATTTCCAATCAGCGGGGCTTTGAATCTAAACTAAATAAGACTTTAAAGGCACGGTGTGATGCTCTGTGACATTTCATAGGCATGTGGACTGTTTCAGATAACAGGATTTAACCCCTTCTGGTCTCGGTCTCTGTCTGCATTTGATTTCCTTGCTTTAACTTTTTATTATCTGCTAATAAAATAAGTTTTCCTCAACTTGTCGTTCTTGTTATTTCTGTTTTTCTAGAGCATTTTTGTGCCGACGACAGGATCCAATCATTAAAAACAAACAGATAGGCAGAGCCAGCAGTTGATACTATGACTCAGCCACTACAAAACTAGAAAGCATGAGTTTCCATGTGCCACGACCTGCACAGACAGAGTTTCAGCCGGGCAACACCCATTGGATAAAAGTAGGTCAAGTTTACATTCACGTCATTCTCCGCTGTGGAATTACAGTGGACCGTTTCCCTGTTGCTCAGATTTACAGTATAATGCAGCTGCTCTAAGAAACTTGTTTTGTCGTGCCTGAGAGAAAGATTGTGTAACGTACACAAAAGCAGGAGCTCATGTTCGAATATGAGCATGCACTAAGCCTGAGGAGCAACTGTAGCGATCAGGAATCTGTGCCGTTATCACGAAACCAAGCTGGTTCATTTACTGGTCCGAGGTGGGAACATATTCGCATCCAAATGAGTTTAAATAACTCTGACATAAAATATTCTTAA
This sequence comes from Neolamprologus multifasciatus, assembly GCF_963576455.1. Classification (NCBI taxonomy): domain Eukaryota; kingdom Metazoa; phylum Chordata; class Actinopteri; order Cichliformes; family Cichlidae; genus Neolamprologus; species Neolamprologus multifasciatus. Next base: position 3,265,250 of record NC_140442.1, on the reverse strand, counting down.
ATAAAAGTTTGTTGCTCATATGTTGCTTAGGAAGTTTAAACCTCCTAACAAACAAAACAAAACCCCAAAAAATGCTGTTCGTGTACATTTTTATGTGTAATGTAGTAAAAATGATATAAATGTGTTTTTAGGAGCAAAGCGCCCACACTCGTAATGTTTTAAATGCTTTTGGTTGGCCTGAAAAAAAACATTTGTTGTTTTTTTTGTATAGCTGAGGTACAAATCCAGCGTAACTGATGGACCGCAACATTTTGGCATAAATCCTTCAATTTCCTTGAGGTTGTAGCAAATAATGGAAAATTACATGGTTTCATCTGAACCGTTAAAGCATTTCGCTAATAGGCTGCAGATTATAACTGACACATGCTTGAAGTTTCGTGGTGGGCATGTGTGGGCGAGCATTACACAACCTGTGGTACAACCCACTTTTTAGCAAAACCGCGTGACATTCATTTAAAAGTTCAAAGACAAGAAATGAAAATTGACCCTTGTTGTTCATAGCGTGCTAACTGTGCACATCCTGGATGCTGCTTTGAAACTGATCGTTTAGCATTGATGGGACCCTCACTTATATGTAGAACAGTTATTCTGTTTGCCTTAGCTTAAACCTCATTGAACGTTTTTGAACTGCATGCCGATAACAAGACGATTGTCCTTCTCTTTAGCTCATCGGACAGTCTAATATCTAATATTTCTATTTTTCTCTGCATGTTACAGTTTTAACTTTCAAGTGTTCCTAAGTTTGTGTTTCCACGCAGTGACCTGCAGCCTGGTCCTTACAGCCTAGTTCATTCCTTGAAGAGGTCTCTCCATAGTCTCTGAATCTTTTAATAATTGTATGCACCGTGCATAAAAGAAAGTCCCGAATTCTTTGCATTTTTTGTGGGAGAAACTTGAAATTGTTGAAGTTTTTACCTACAAAGTTACAAACTTGTTTTCAGATGTTTTACTAGGAGCTTTTTTCAATTTTGATTTAGGAGAGATTTCCCAGTTGTTTCCTCTCCCAACTGTTACGGTTACTGTTACAGATGTATCAATTTAATCAGTTAATTAATATCGATTAAAGCAATAAAACAAATATAAACCAAACAATTTCTAAAATGTAATCCTTAATAATTGACTAGATTTCTCGATCTGACTTTAAAACTGGCTTTGAACCCTCCTCGAGGTTAGATAATACTGAGAGATGTCACATTTTCTCAATTTTTAAGGCATTTTTCATTTTATTTTGTCTGTTCTTTGGTGATGCACATTCCAAAAATGGCATTTAATAAAACCAGCAGCTGAAATTGTGACTTCCTGGGGCAGTTGTTTGCTTTGCAGATCTAGCTCTTGTGGAACAATTCATGGAAAATGAAGGAGACAAAGGAGACAGAGAAACACTTTATGAACTGAGCAGATTTATTTTTGATATTTAATGACCTCTACATAGTTTTATGGATAGTGCTTTGGCTATCTGGGGGTTTTGTAGTGTAGTATGTATATTTCTTTGCAACTACGGTGAGAGGACAGGGTGAAATAAGATAATAAAAAGGTTTTATTCATCTCCATAAAATCTTTTATGACAAAGATGCTTGGCCTAGTAAAATAAATATGTACGTAATAAACTTCTGGTGGCTTTGGGAGTTCAAATTGACTCCAACCTAAGAAAACACCAGCAAATAAAGAAATGCTGCAAAAGCGCACAAACCACAATGATTTAGGTGAGACAATAAAGTGAGAAAACTGGCTGTGGAAGTGACAGAAACCAAAAGATCCAATGGACAGAACTGAAATGCGCTGAAAAGATTGTGAGGAAGAAAAAGATGCAAGGTAGTCTGTGTTCTTTTGAGCTTTTGGTGCATTTTTCTACTACAGCTGTTAGTTTTGGTTTTGGTTTTTACTTCTGTTGTATTTTGTGAGCCTTGGCTGCATTTTTATTTTTTATTTTTTTATGATATTTTCTTATTTAGCAGTGCATTTGGTCTCTCAGGGCCAGACTTCTTCTGGACATAATCTATCCTGTTATACGTTATACATGTATTTCATCATATTTTGAAAGGCAGTGTTAAATAACACTTTTACACACCAGTTTAAACTATAATAATCTCTATATTAATATTTCCCCTAAAAACTGGAAAAATAATTAAAAGTAAATCTAAATGTATGCGTACTTGCTAGATACGTACTACTTTGATCAAAGCCAATGTTTCCGACTGTCACTGAACGCACCTCTGAAGCAACTCTTTTTTTCTTTTTTTTCGAACGAGCCGCGCTCCCCGCCCTCCCGGTGCTTTGACGTCACCGGCATCCGTCTCCGCACATGGATGGAGGAGTGTAGGAGCTCTGACAGCGACACTCCTCCCTCTGCCCTCCTCCTCCAGCTATTTGCCAGCCGCCCTCAACGACAGACAGCCAGCCGCTCGCCGACCTGCTGCTGCGCGGAACCCTGTTGTCTCCCTCCGAGCACCAGCGTCGTTTATTCCACCTGCGCGGGACCTTCACGGACCGGCCAGCGAGTTCGGTCGCCTCTTTTTCTTTTGTTTTCGGGGGGGGAATTTAAGTCTTTGCGAGCTTTGTTCTCAAATTGCCCTTCAAGACATATGGAGAAAATGGCCAGACCTCTTCCTATAAACCCAACTTTTCTGCCGCCGACTCACGGCGTGCTGAAATCCCTGCTGGAGAATCCGCTGAAGCTGCCTTTCCACCACGATGAAGGTACGTTTAAACCGGGCCAAAACTTGAAGCCGCGAGCGCGCACTCTCGGCCGTGTTGTTTACGTGCGGGCTGTTGTGGTCATTCAGTGCGTAGATTTGACAGATCGGAGGCGATGGAGGACACTTGTTCGCTAAATCCACCAGCTGTGACTTTCCTGTTAACGTTTTTGCGACGTTTGTCGATGTAACGTTATTTATCACAGATCGCTGTCCGTCTCCGTTAAATGTGAGTTGACTGACAGGTTGACGTGAACTTTGGCTCGAGCTGTTTAGCATCTACTTGTCATGTAAATTAGCGCAGTGCGTGTTAATTTTCACGCTATGTGCTCCCGACTGCGCCGTTTTGAGCTCGCGGGCTCCTTCTGCAACCTTTAAACCCGCTCGTCTTCTTTGGGATTTACAGTAGCGCCCCCTCTGGCTGCCGATAGAGGGCGTTGTTTCCGTTATGAAGCTGCTGCTGTTTGCGCGCTGTTTGGATTCTTGGCTGTATTGAGTGAAAATGTATTTAAATATGAGTGGAAAGCAGGTTATTAATATTTAAAAAGTGATTCTATCCAAGTTACAGGTTTCTATGTGCATTTCTATGGTTTTATTTGTCTGTGGTGTAAAATGTTGGACTTTTGTCACCGCTTCAGCACACTTGGAGCCAATACTTTTAATGTTGCTTACATTATTGGAAGATGACACTGAAATCCCATCAGAAATAATTTATTGGCACGTTTTATTAAGTTAACATATTATTTTGTTATTTTTAACATCTGGTGCCTGCACAGATAAATAAAGTATTTTAAATTCGGTTAATCATTTAATTTGGTCCCTTTTGGAAAATTGGTTAAACTGACCCTTTTTTATAAACACGAGACGCTGTCTATTTATAACCAAGATCTGACCCGTGATTTCCCTCAGTAAAGCAAGACAATAAAATGACTGTGTGCAAACATTTGCAGGATTCGGGAAGGACAAGGAGAAGGAGAAGAAGCTGGACGATGAGAGCAGCGCAGCCAGCCATCCACAGTCGGCTTTCCTTGGTCCGACCCTCTGGGACAAGACGCTGCCCTACGATGGGGACAACTTTCAGCTGGAGTACATGGACCTGGAGGAGTTCCTGTCGGAAAACGGCATCCCCGCCAACTCGGCCCAGAGCGACCAGGCCCCGCAGACGGCGCAGCCGCCTCAGGCTCCTCTGCAGCAGGCCCCGCCACCTGCCCCGCCCACGCCCTCCGTGGTTGACCTCAGCAGCCGCGCCACCACATCGGTTCACACGGGCATGGCGCCTCAGACCTGCCTCCACAGCCCCAGCACAGCAGGTAGGCAGCCTATGCAGTGGAGCCTATCATGCACCTCAAAATAGTTAGTTGTACCCTTTCAGTGTCGGTGTGGGTGGACGGAGGCCTCGAGAGGTCCGTCCTCCTGTTTGCTCACCTGGTGCAAGCACACTCTCGCCACATTTACTCACTAACAGAACAATATCTTGTGCGTTTTCTCATTTAGCTCCTGATTGGAGCGTTACATCGCACCTGAAATTCACACTGACACACTTTAGTCCTGTTATACAGCCCTGCACTGAACTTTGGAGCGCCTGTAAGCAAGCTCAAGTTCAAGGGTGGTGTCCAATCTCATTCACAAAGCTCCGATTAGCAGAACAAATCTTCCCGCACCGACCGTGTCACGCATTAGTCATGGTCATTTTCTGTGTTGTGTTTCTAAAGTTGTATTGTTGCCTTCAGATTCACCCTTTTAAAGTTAGTTTTCATCGTCTTCATTCAGAATAAATCCCTGCTGGGTTTGGCAAACACTGACATCGGCTGTTTACATTACTCAGAAATGTGACTCAGAGACTACTACATACCGCTGAGCTTCATTTAGTTTGCACACATACTTCTTTTCAGCTCAGTGATGTGACTTTTGAATGAATTTTAAGGTGCCGTCTAATTATTTCTTTAATCCTCAAAGCATTTCAGGTGTTAGAACCGTGTTTTGTTTTGGTGCAGAGCTCCATTGTTTCAGTGACGTGTTGATAAGCTAAAACTCCTCATCCAGGAAGATTTCTTTTATTGTAATGAGCTAACATTAAGTGGGCAGTTTGCATTTAGGCGGAGGCGCTAAACTGTGTGACTGAGTTTGTTAAGGCGCTGCCAGATTCTGTTTGGGTTTTACGCCAGACACCAGAAGGATTGAAGTCATTTTAAAGGACCGGCCTTCGGTACGAATGTAAACAGAGCGAGGTCTCTGCATTTAAAGGGAAGCAAGAAGTTCTTTATGTTTGTTACTCGATGCTCAAGTGGGGGCGTCCTGATTAAGTGAGTGCCTAATAGTTTGAGTGATATTTCAATCACACAACCGATAATCAGGATGAACGTGGATTGATCGGACCAAAGACTTTGGATGATAATAGAGGATGACCGGTGATTTGGCCTGACATCAGATGGGTCAAGGTCGACTCCTCGTCTATAAAATCACTCTTTTCTTAAAAGCCGCAAACAGAGTCCCGACATAAATGCTACGCAGCTGTTGTACTGCCACCTGAAAAGAAAACTCCCCCCTCAGCGCGTCGTGTCCCTGAGTTTGGAGATTAGGAAGGAACAAACCTTGATGAGGTATTGTCAGCATTGTGTTGGCTTTACTCTAATGTGCTAAATACATTACACAGCACCAAATCTTGGCTCTTGAGCCAAGTTGGGTCATGGAAAGCTACCAAAATACTACCAGGCGTTGATAAGAAACAATCGGGGTGAAAGTCCAAGCAAAGAAGGTTCAAATGAAAGTTTAATTAGCTACATTTTATTAACGTTTATTGACCAAGTGGCTTTTACTGCGTCATCGTTATGTATATGAAAGCGGATGATTAGTATCGGCATTGATTGATATCTGTCTGTCGTTCTTTATGCTAAGTGCTCAAAGATGGTGTGATGAAGAGCTAGAAGACATAATAAAGACTTGATCGTATTCGCGGCAAAATATCCAGCTGTTACATTTGTAACACCTGTTGCCTTTTAAGCCTTTCTATCCATAAAACAGTAATAAAAACCAAATATTATGACCTTCACCTCTCAGCGTTTGCGCTGAACTAGCTTACACTGCTTTGTCTTCATGATGCAAGCGGCTAATAGTGGCGCTCTCTCTGACGCTGTAATCGGCCAACGTTTCTGTGGCGTCGGCTGTGAGTTTCACCGTGTTTGCACGACAACAATAGCGAGGCAAACATTTAGAAAAGTGTGATTTTTATTTTTTATATTTATATATAGACCATTTCCTGTTACCATTTATAATAAAATCAAATGAATAGACTTAATAACATCATTATATATATATATATATATTTTTTTTTTTTTACAGTGTGTGTGTGTGTATATATATATATATATATATATATATATATATATATATATATATATATATATATATATAATTTTTTTTTTTTTTTTTTTTTTTTTACAGTGTGTATATATATATACACTGTAAAAAAAATATATGTATACACTGTAAAAAAAAAAAAAATATATATATATATATATATATATATACACTGTAAAAAAATATATATATATACTGTAAAAAACGTTTGAGGGTCAAGTGTTTTCCTCTTGAAAAATGTTTATGCAGCAGTTTAATGATGACTTTTAAAGAAGCAAGTTGCTGTGAGTGCTTTGATGTAAAGTTTTCGCGTTGAATGCATCAGCTGTGAAATTGTGGGCCAATATCAAAGTTATCCAATAACAGCTCGACCAGCGGCTGGTTCCAGTCCATATTTCTGCTGTAACCAATAGCTGACCCATTTTACAGTCTTTGAGCAGTTGAATGCGTTTTTGAATGTCAGCCAACTTAAAGTTCATGCAACATGACGGCTTTATTTGTGGAAATGCTGGCGTAAGTTCACAGGGTTCACACTGGGTGACGTATCAGTGCGAGCACATTTTGACATTTGATTACCAGAAAACGCTAAATGCTTATTTTTGATTGATTATAGTTGAACTGGTAATTAACGAATCATCCAAAGCAACATGTAACAGCGTACCAGTGTTAGGTTGTATAGAAAGTTGTGCAGACTAGAGTTTGAGGAGCTAACCTTACTCACTGGAGGTGCATCTGTACCTTATGGGTTTTGGCTGGGTGCACATGTGCATACAGACACATGCATATGTGTGTGTAGGTGTGTGTGTTCTGCTTGGGTCTGTCTCCGTCTGCCTCTTCACATTTGTCTCTCACGTGAACGCAGCTGGGGTTTCCTGCAGCATGCCGGGCCATGTGACGGACACATGCAGGCGCCGTGTGCAGCGCCGAGCTGCAAACAGGCGCTTGTCACGGCACGAAACCTGCCCACTTCTCTCATCTCCTCCTCCCTCCGTCTCTCACTCACTCTCACTTTCACGCTCCCCACCTCTCCTTCCCTCCCTACAATGCTGTCCACTTCCTGTCCAGTCTTCCTCCCCCTCCCTCGCCGGGCTCAGCTCTAAAACAGCCTCGGACTCAGAGCCAAGGCACAGGCTGTACCCTGCAGAGATCACATGGACTCGGGTGTGCTTCGGTCACGTGAGCGCAATGTTGTTCCAGCTCAGCGAGTCTAGTCTCGTCTAACCGGCCGCACTGCCACCATCGTTGAGCGATACAGGCAGCTGATAAGTTATCACAAGCAACAAACAAATAAAAGAGAGGGGGATGGTTTTCCTCAAGCTAGCGGCTGGTTCAGAAGATGGACTCTGCTACACTGTTGGCAGGAGGCAAAGGGGAAGTCAGATCTAGGAGGGGTCAAAGGATGTGTTGTGGCGCATTCCACTAAGTTATGAAAGGTGGCTTGATGAGGGGGGAAAATGAGCCACGGTGAAAAATATCTCTCCGCTTTGTTGTTGTGGCCACTTTCCGCTGGTCTCATGGAAATGGTAGCTTTCCTCTGCAGGACCAGCCCGTCCTGCATGAGTGCCCTCGAGGAATGAAGTCCTGTTGACTTACTTAATGAACGGGGTGGGGGTGGGTGCAATAGTTTTAGACAACAATGGAGCCCCATGGCCCAGAGGTATAATTAATATCTGATTTAGGACGCTTTAATCAAATTTGTTTTGAGTTGATGCATTTTTGTTTACCTCGCCACCAGGATTTTTACGTCATTCAAATACGTTTTGACTGCCAGCTTAAAGAAGCATCATTTAAAGCCAAAATAGAGGAACAGCACTTGTGCCCTTTAACGCTTTTGCACAGTCGAGCGACTGCCGTTGGGCTCGTGTCACTCCGAGGTCAGAGTTCTGCCGCACACAGATATGACCACCAGCTCCGCTTATCGCCGACCGCCGTGTTATCACCCACGCAGCCACATGATTACACTCACAGTGAGCTCGATACGATCATTTAGCGTGACAACAGCCTGTAACCACCGAAAGAGATAAAGTCCACAAAGGAAAACAAGTTCCTCAGGTATTTCTCAGACAGACGGGCTCAATCCTGCTTTCACGCAGCTTTTTATAAGACTACCTTTCATGCCTTGTTAATTTTAGATTTCCTGGTCGGGGAGGGAACTATTTTGTGCATCCAACTACTTCCTCTCCCCTGGAATGTGCGGTCCATTAGTTTAGGATACTGCAGGTCAATGAACGGGCTTGTGTTGTAACTCTGGTAATTAGGAAATCTCAGTGGCTCGTAAAGGTGATTAGGGTGAGGTTGGCTATTTGCAGGTTGGCAGACAAACTCCAGTTTTAGTTGGTAAGAGGCTTTGCTCTCCAGCAGGGCTCGGTTTATGAATGGTGGTGGAAGAGAGTTCAGCTATTTGTATCTTAGCTTACAGACAGATTTATCTCTACTCTGGAAACGGTGACTCTACTTACCGACTCGACCTTAGTTGGCTTGCTAAAAGATATTATTAAAAACACCTTGTTCACCGAACAAGTTTGATCAGTGTTGCTCGTTGTCTAGCCTGCAGCCTTTATCTCAGATTGAGGGTTTTTTTAAGTATCTATACTCATAATTATAACATTGAAAATAATAATAAAAAGCCCGCAATACCATGATAGACCAACAGGGGGCTACAGCCAAATATGTTGACATATCAAAAGCTGGTATTAAAAATGTTATTTTTTATTATATAATTCCAGTTTTTTCAAATAAGTTTAATGCTGAATTTTCAAGAAAGTTAATAAAAAGGTTGAAGATATCCAACTGTAACCATTCCCAGGAAAAAATGCCAGAGAAAATTCCCTTTTCCTCAGATTTATGAGCTGATAATTGGTCATTTTAATACTCCTGCATCGTTTTTCCGAACAAACCTGCTTCAGTGTTGTTGTCCTTATGCTTTCTATGAGAAATCCGAAGCAGGGTGGCCACTCTCTCGAGGTTTTCTCGTCATGTGATGAAGGAACCATCACTTCCTGTGGTTGGGACGGTGCCTCTTGAGGGGCAGACAGATGCAGAGTGAGCTTTTGCTGTTTCTGTTTTAAATGCAAGTGTTCTCAAATCACGGCATCCAAAAGCAGAAAGCGGTGCGACTGTGTGCACGCTGCATGAAGGTCTGCAGCATTCATTGGCCACGGCCGCTCACAAGTCCAACAATTTGGGTCATGATGTACGAGCTGCCAGTGGATTGGCAGCTCGTGGGAATGTAGGCCGCTGTGACTCGCTTTATGCACTGTTTTTTTTTTTCTAAGTGGGGAATACAAATGGGGTTTTTAATCACAAAACTAATTAGTGCTAATGTGATGAATCACTCGGTAATTGTTCAGCGAACTGCACTTGTTGGCTCAGCTTGAGATTGGTCGGAGAAGTCTCACACGACAGGCAGGTAGAGATGGGGGGGGGGCTGCTGATAGCTTTCAAGATGCTTTGAGAGTCGACTTCCTTGAGATCTCTAGACAGAGTTCATTATAATAAGCGCGTAGATCGTGTTTGTCTTCGTGTCTTGTAAGAAGTGAGGCCTGCGTGTGTGTGTGTGTGTGTGTGTGTGTTTCTTTGTCCTTGTAAAGTTTGTGTGCTTGCACCACCTGCTGGGCAAATGAGGCACAAAGATTTTCTTCTATAAAAGTAGCCACCTGTCCTCAAGTCAAAGCCTGACGTCTCCTCCTGCTGCTCTAAGATGTGTGCAATCAGAGGAGAGAAAGAGCGTCCTCCTTTGTCCTCGGTCCAGCTTTAGAGCTGCTGATTGGGCCTCATTCGTGTTGCCTCGCTGCTCGCTTTAAATAGAAGTACAACTCAGAACCTTAAGGGCGCTGCTTCTGCCAAAATTAGAGGTGCTTATTGTTTAAGTCCTGCTGATTTCAAATCACAAAAGGCTTTCAACATGTAGCTCTTGCTGAGAGAATTGCATGCTTCTGTGCACTTACTGACAGCTAATGTGTCTAACTTTTGTCCTCAGCCCGGGACACCCCCAGCCCCATCGACCCAGAGTCCATTCAGGTGCCCGTGACCTATGACCCCGACCCAGCAGACCTGGCTCTGTCCAGCGTGCCGGGCCAGGAGATGTTTGATCCGAGGAAACGCAAGTTTTCTGCCGAAGAGCTGAAGCCGCAGCCGATGATCAAAAAAGCCCGCAAGGTCTTTATCCCCGAGGACCTGAAGGTGACCCGCTGCTCCATCTCTTTGTTTGTGTTTATAGCCGTGGGAGATCAGATTTCATGTTCTGGCTGAAATGTTGTTATGTAAGAGTGTGAGAGTCTGAAGCAAGTCAAACAATGAGGGGGAGGAAGACTTTTGAACTATAAGCAAAACAATCTGTGTTCTTAAATTCAACTCATGCTAAAAAAAAAAAAGATAATGGCTACATTAAAAATTCAAGTTGGAGATAATATTTACATATCAATTAAAAAAAGGGTTTTGCATTTGAAATGTAGGACTGGGGATCATTTAAATTTATTGAGCGTAGCGATTTTGCAGGATTTACACCTAAATCCCGGACGAGCCCCCATTTGTTTCTCCAACCATATTTATGAATAATTATTTCACTGAAAAGGAAAACACATGAAATCTGTAAGTCTGCACTAACGGTGTAAAGTGATGCATGTATGAGTCGTGCATGTGCAGCAAAACAAAACTATAATTCGAACAGTAACGTGTTTCTGTTCTCGCACACAGAGAGGTACGCTCTATAACTATATTAGGAATATCCTCTATTTATGACATCATACAGAGCCAAAAGTAGGAAAAGGTACTAAAACGTTAGTGTTTAGAGCATCATTATTTGTGAGCACGTTAAATATGAGCATTCACCCTTTTAACTGTATACAGATGACAGAAAATAAGGAAAAGCTTTCAGCAGTTAGAATAAATCACTGTCTCCCCCTAGTGGATGGATCGGGAACAGGCGTCACATTCAGAGCTGTGTTTACTGTTTTTCAGCTCAGACTCTTGACCTCCCCCTCCTGTCCCCACTGTTCTCCGCAGGATGATAAGTACTGGGCCCGGCGCAGAAAGAACAACGTGGCAGCCAAGCGGTCAAGGGACGCCCGGCGGCTGAAGGAGAACCAGATTGCCATCCGCGCCTCCTTCCTGGAGAAGGAGAACGCCGCTCTCCGCCTGGAGGTAGCGGACTTGAGGAAGGAGCTGGGCCGCTGCAAGAACGTTCTGGCTAAATACGAGACCCGGCACGGGCCCCTGTGAGCCCTCAAAACCCCACCCTGCCCATCCAGCACCACCACCATGCCCCCTCCTTCCACCTGACACCCACTCTACTCCCCAGACCTCCCTTCCCCTCGAATTTGAAGGACAATGTGTCTCTTTTGGTGGCACTGAATCCCCCCCCTCCAGTACCCCTGTCCCTTGAGCCCCTTCTCCTCCCACACCAACACACACCTGTATGATTCTGGTATTTTTGACTTCTATCATAAGCTTCAATTTGTCTGTACCTTCTTTTAATTTCTGTACACATTGTTTGACTAAATATATATACATATACATGGATAATGATATATATATATTTACACCTGCATACTTCCCACTTTAATGTACTGTGAGGAGTCATGAGCCAACCCACCAGCTGAATCCCCGCGCCCGCTACCTTCCACCTTTTGAGAAGTGATGCCATGTTTGTTGTTCACTTTCATACCGATTTTATACGTGACATCAGGACTGAAAACTGTCGTTTCCTTTCTTCTTCGTGTCCCCGTAACGAGTTTAAACACCCGCTTCCTGCTTTAAACGTGCGTTTTGTTTTGTTTTTTAAGCCCTGTTAAAGTTGTCTTCTTCTGTTAACAACATCATCTTTTTTTTGTTGATGTTGTATTTTAGTTGGGTAATTCCCCCCCCCTACGTAAAGAAAACATGTCTCTTCCTCTGCAGTCATGCCCATTTTTATTTCCTTCATCTCTCTCTCGGACACTGAGCAATAATTCCTGTCCACCGCTAACCCGACACAAGCATCTCTCAGCTCCGCCTTCTCTCCACATCGCATCCTAGCTCACCTCCGTTAACTAAGCTAACGTTAGTTGACATCTGCACTAATGCGTGTCTCACAATCTGATCCGGTGCAATGTTTCCACTCGCTCAATTTCCTCTAACTCATATTTATCTACCTTTTATTTCTCAGATGGAAGATTGTTGTTTTGACAAACAAAAAAAAATATATATATACACATATATATTTCTGTTGATATAATTGTTAGTATTAATACTACTCTTGACATTGATGTTGTTTAGCCTCCTTGTTTTTCAGATTTAAGCATGATTTCTTTGACAGAATGAAAAGCTCTTTGCGGTTATTTTCTCCCTTTTTTTCTCCTTTTTTTTGTTTTGTTTTTGCAAAGTTGTCGATTCTTTTTGCTTCTGTTCAACTTAGCATGATTAATATGAGTGTTTTTACTTTAGAAATCAATCCAGACGTCTGTAGTCTCTCCTCATAGCTCTATGTTCGCCTTCTTTGAAGATGGCTGTATGAATGTAAAAGGTGTTGACAAAAAGAGTTGGATGGTGTTGTCCAATACTGTGGTTAACCCAATCGATTTGTTTACTGCAGACCAAAACGATTCACAACAGAGATGATATATTGGTTACAAGAGATATGTTTATATAGACCTATTCTATAAGTTGTTCTTTTTGTACAGTATTTTTCCTATACATTACTGAACTATGTATTTTAAAGGCACAACAGATCCAGAAAATAATTAAAGAAAACAAATGTATAACTCAAAGACAAATGCATATAGTGGTATTTTGATATTCTGTAACAGGTAGGATGTGGTAGGTTTACAGAGATTTGTGGACATCCAGCGGCACCCAAAAAGCTCCCGGGCATCGTTATTATTATGACACTCTGGCTTGTGTAGGTGGCACGTTTAGGCTCCCATATATTCTCATGTAACTCAAAAGAAGAGTTCAGAAGAAAGATTTGGGCCCGCACGCGTTCACCGCGGTTAGCGTCACAGCTTCCCCGGGGATCTGAAGCTGCCCGTGAGCAAGCTTTTAATTGAATTTCCTGCTACATAATGAAACGCTTCACACAGCTCGTTGGTTTTCTTCTTCGATGGGATGAAGTTACTATGAAGGAAGGGAAATCTGTCGCTGGTTACTCTTGCTGCTCCGTGCGATTGGTTCCTTTGGCCAATGCACTTGTAACGTGTCCCGAACCTGAGTGATAGACACTGAGAAGCTTTTTTTCTTCTTCTTCTTTAAACAAAGGCTGACAGTGAAGATCTAAAACGTTGTTGTAGTGTAGAAACTTCCCAGCATTCAGTCCAGCTGAATCTTCAGCTCGTTTGTATGGAAGTTCAGATGTGCCAGCATTAAAATGAAATTAATGGAATTTTTCTGCAATGGATCATCTGGTAACAAAATTACCACCCGCCACTTTTTTCGTCCTTATCCTTGTTTTTCTACACGTAATAAACTCAGTTTGTGGTTTTATGTGCTGGAGTATTGGAGATGATATTCCCAAATCTGGAATTATTCATGCAATCCAGCATGTATGGCATTTTCCACATGAATAATGTTACATTCCTGCGTTTTTAACACAACTCACATTTTAGTAGGTTAAAGTCTAATTTATCTATTTGCATTTTGAAAGTAAGTAAATCTCTATAATTGGTAAACAGAACTTTGATTTGAGTAAATGATTTTATTTTCTTACTGGCATCTTCTGGACTTGTTATCTTTGTGGTGACGTGTTGAAATTTTAGTCGGGAATTTCCATTTTGTTCTTTTCGAAGTTGGAAGAAAAAAGGAACGACCCCAAAAAAGGCTGAAATCCGCCCAGTAAAACAAAACTCACACATTCCAGCCTCAGAGTCTGTTGAACGTAATCTATTGGATCCAAAGGCGTGCGCGATGTAAAACGATTATTTTTTAACTCATCATCTCAGTGCTTTAGCGCTTTAGACGTTTCCTTCTCCATCTCAGCTGCACCGGCACACGGGAGAGCGTAAACAGAGTTTGCGGTAAAGACTGGAACGATGCCTCCAGAATCTCCGGAGCGCCTTTCTATGAAATCGTACGCCGTGCGTGTATATATAAATACAGGAAAAAGCCAATAATGAACCCACGTGTATCCCAAAATGACCTCACTGTCAAGTGATTTCACTACCTCACCCGGAAATGTTATCCATAATCCTGAGTCTATTCCAGTGCCTTGAATACACCGACTGTTTCCCAGTCTCTCAGCAATGTAGAGTTTTCATCGCAGCGCCACTCGGATAGGTTCAGATCTGCACTGAAGGGCTTCTTAGTGCATCAAAATACCTACACATTATATATACTAATAACTCTCATGTCTTATTTTGGACATTACACCAGAACTGTAACCATTGTATTCATGGCAACACCAAAAGACTGTTTCAGAGTGTGCGGCTTAGAGTACTCGGTCTTGCTTGTCATGGAATGGATGCATAACATTTACTTGTGCTGTTCAGCCCTGAGCCTCTGTCTCTGTACATTGTAGTGTCTAATAAAATCCCAGTGCTTTTCTGCTTTGTCGTATTTTTCTGCCCGGTTACAAAAGATCGCAGACGTTTGGTAAGAGTCGGTGTGGCACTGAACTCTGGGTCAGACTCGTTATTAAAAACATGTTTTCTGATGTTAATTTGTGACTTTTACAGCTTCTTTGTGCCTGACATGAAAAGCATCAGACAGGGACGTGATTGTTGAGCTGGCTGCAAACAGTGTGACAATCAATTTGCTTTTTTTTTCTTTGTGTCAGCATCCTTATTTAAAAAAACTGGCACACAAAACAGGAAGCCTTAGCCTGGATGTCCATGATGACCCAGTAACTACCCTGAAAATCCAGTAAAACTGAGAAACTAACTAATTAACTCAATCGGTTAAATATTTAAACTAAAACTAGAAAAATATACTTTTGATGGATGAGTAGTTTTTAAAGTAAATTGAACTGCACATCAATCTTCTCTTCAAAAGCACTCAATATGTGTTGTGTGAGCTTCTACATCCTTCATTTACTTAATCTGAAGAATCAGTTTTTCCTTAATGTGTTCAGTAGGGATGGGTACCGGTATCTGGCATAAACGGTAGTAACCAGACCGAGAAGCAGCGCACATTTCGGTGCTTTTTTTTCCTGAGCTGTGATACACTTTAGATTCTAGCCAATCATTTTACGTTTCCGAGGATAGTAGGCGGGTCCAGGTACGTACGTTCTTTTAGAGCAGAGCTACAGATTAAAAATGCCCAAGGCGAAGCCATCAAAAGTCTGGCTGTACTTCACAGCAAAGGATGCAAACTCAGCAGCTGCAACAAGTGCTTTAAGCTGATACTGTCAAAGGAGGTAACACCTCAAATCTTATGAAACACCTGGCGATGCATAGCATTGTTTTTAAACGCCGAGAAATACGCCGTATTTGATAGCTTGCTGCGAGACCTCACACCGAGCACATCTACTGCAGGTGTGGTGCCTGTTATCGGACCCGGAGCTCTGCCAGTGTAGCAGAAATGATGAGGATGATGATGCAGCAGCAGCCGTTCTTCTCTGAGTGAGTAGCTTAATGTTGTCCGTGTGTAATTTACGTTGAGTAGGCTAACCACGTTATTACATTAATGCATGTAAGGTGAACTAGCAAACATCATCATAGCTACATGCGGCTGTCTTCTTGTTTGATGGCAGATACTCCCTTCACCCTGGACAAAAAGGCTAAAATGACCAAAGAAAAAGTGGAAAACAGTTAAACATGAGAGGTTTTTGGACAAAGTTTGTGTTTTTTCCATTGTTTAAGCTGCTTCCAGCCAAGAGTGATACCATATATGCCCCATAGCTGCAGAAAAGGCTAACATTGTTATCTTTTTACAAAAAAACAGCTGAACATGAGAGGTTTTTGGACCAATTTTGTGTTCTCCATTCTTTAAGTACCGGTATCAGATAAAACCTAAACGATACCCATCCCTAGTGTTCAGGAGTTTCCACTATGGGGTGCCGGTTTAACCGGGTGCGTTGAGGGGACGCCCACATGCTGTAGTGCTGAGAACGGCCGGCCCGGGTTCGAGTCTGACCCGCAGCCCTTTGCTACATGTCTGTTCTCGTTTTCCTGTCGTTTCTTCACTTATCTAATAAAACTGAAAAAGGCCAAAAAGAGGCTCCACTCTGAGCACTTCCTGAACAACCAGCCTTCTTGTCCCATAATCACAGACACTCGTCGGCGGAGGCTCAACTCATCCTCTTCGAGCCACGATCTGATTCCTTGGGCCAATAGCTGCAGCTCGTGGCTGTAGGTGAGGGTGGGAATGTAAATCACCCAGTAGATCATAGGTGTCAAACTCTGGCCTGCAGACTAATTACATTTGGCCTGCGAAGCCATACCAAATTACTATTAGAGCTGGCCTACTGGTATTATACAGCTAATATATATATTGTTTAGTATTAAGCTTTGCTTGTTCCATATTCAGTTTTTCAGCAAAACTTGTTTGAGTCCATAAGAAAAGATTCATTCTTATATCTGGAGGAATAAATATATTTCAATAAATATTAACGTTAGCCCGCGACTTTGTTCCAGTTTTGAAATTTGGCCCACTGTGTATTTGAGTTTGACACCCCTGCAGTAGATGGACCAGTGGGATCACAGGATGGTGACCTCAGAGATATTTCCTGCTTTGTGTGAAGAGAAATGATGCTTTGTGTCTAAAAAACACAATTATCCTATTGTTATTGAAAGAAACACAAAGTAATGTAAATATCACACCGAATACTGAATCCTGTTTGGATTCGTGCTTCAGGTCCTTGAATCTCTTTTTAAAATTATGATCATAAAAGTTTAAATTAATAAGCTTAAGTGTATAAATCAGGCTTGATTCTCACTACCAAAAATATATTTGTAGCACAAAGAAGTAAAAGTTGTGGCATTAGCACTGAATATAATATAACGGCTAATTATGCAGACTCTGAGGCTTTCTTGTTAAAGCAGAATTACACATTCATCTGTTGTAGAGGGATATTAAAACCCAGCAGCAGCCTAAATGAAGAGCCTGAGATGTGCTCGTCTAAATCCTCTTAGAAACTCAATAAAGGCAGATTCTAGTTGCTTTTGTATGGAGCGTCTAATGAGAGCTGGATTAAACACAGACACAGTCAGTGCAAAGTGAATTTAGGAGAAAACCTGAAAGAGATGCAGTTTTTTTATTCTCACATCAGAAAGGTGGAGAAGTTTCATGGTTATGCAGCACCGTTAACAGCCAACAGAAGATATGAGAAGGATTGTGTTTCCCCTGCAAAGGCCAGGAGCACGTCATTAACAGAGCAAAGAGAATATACAAACATTACAAAACAGTGGTTAAGGAAATCATTTGGAGGAAAAAAAAAATCATTCAGCTCCAGACATCACTAAGAGGAAAGCAACAGGATTATAACTGTACAAATCAGGAGCCGTGAAGCTAATTTACAAAACCAGCAGCA
This sequence comes from Neolamprologus multifasciatus, assembly GCF_963576455.1. NCBI lineage: Eukaryota > Metazoa > Chordata > Actinopteri > Cichliformes > Cichlidae > Neolamprologus > Neolamprologus multifasciatus. The sequence goes on along the minus strand of NC_140442.1, from coordinate 3,247,760 downwards.
TGAGACAAAGACGGGAACACGAGGATTTCCCCACTGATCAGACCCTTCCAAAGACTGCAGACGGGGAACGCTGCTCAAACCTGAGCAGTCAGTGGAAACAAATGTAATACTGGACCACAGTACAAAGGTCGTGCATACAAACACTTCACATTACAGAGAAAGTGGAAAAAAATTATTCTGTCTCCTTTACCCACCTCACCTGATTTTTCTCTCATGGTTTGGTTCACTACCAAAAAAAAACCTTGCCTGAGTCAAACTGAAATAGCATGAGTCGCTTTCATTACGGCTGCCCACCAGCAGGGGGCGCCAACTACTTAGAAAAGAAACAGTGGTTCTCTGAAAACTGCATCTGGTCACAGAAACAAAGCGCTGTGCATTAGACCAAAAAAGTGCAAATGTGAATCAGATGGATTTAAAACATCACTGTAACTTTACAGAAAGAAAAAAAAACATCTTCATGTGTTCACAAAACGTTGCCGGCAGAATCCACTGAAGCACTGAGCGGCTCTACACACTGTACATGTGTAACTACTGAGAAGTTTTCAATGTCGGCTTGTTTGGCATTGAACGTGTGTTTAGATCACTACTTTGCTTCTTGTTTGATCAAGTTTAAATCAGTTTGCCATTTGAAGAAATGCTTCAGTTTAGACAACATTACAGACCTTTGGCTTCTGTTAAATAAAAGTTAAATTCAGCTCCTACATTAACACTAAACGTCTGATATAAGAGCTACTGATCAGAGCGGATATTTAGCACCTCATTCGATATCCTTCCTCATGTTCAAAACACTGAAACTGATCAATCTCCGTGTTTTGACACTCAAATAACCCCCAAAGTGGAATGTGACTGACTTCAAGTGATACAAAAGACGGCTATCAAATTTCTCAAATACTCTTTCAAATATTTATGAATGTGCCGAGGTCAACAGCAAGTGTAAAAGTTCAAAATTCCCTTCCTGACTGTCAAAGGATTTTTTTTATTTTTACAAAACGGCTATAAAGTAGCTTTTCTTCATTGGCTTAAAAATCTGTTTTCCTTGTTAGAAAACAGTAAACAATTCACGGTCATTGTTTTCGTAAACCTTGCGGCTGTCGTTGCAGCTTCAGCGGGCAGTCGAGGGAGTCGCCCCGCGCTCGGCTCGAGAGCACGAGGGTGACGGGACGGGAAGCGCCCTGTCCGGGGTCGCGGTCATGAGTTGACGAGGGTGTCTGAGCTGGGAGCGTTGTAGAGGTACTTCCAGATGGCGTAGTAGTGCACTGCCGCCGCCAGCGCCACGAACATGTGCCAGATGGCGTGGGCGAATGGGATGACGCCGTCGCTCTTGAAGAAGAAGACACCGAGGCAGTAGATGAGTCCTCCACAGGCCAGCTCCTGAAGACCGTCTGTGTTGCTCTGCAGAAACACACAAAAATGGATACATGTAACATATTCATAAACCCTTTAAAGCCGGTGGGAGCAGGCACGCTCCGTTTTGCGTAACTATTTTTAAATCCCGGTAGCTCTGCAACCACGTGAGCTAGCGCAATAATTTTTTTTGCATATGAAACCGGAGGAGTTGTACTTACATCTTATGCCATCAGCTTGTCCTCGGTCACAGTTTCCTTCCACATATAGCTTTGCAAAAAAACTGCATAAAAAGCACTTGCAGCAACAAAAACATAATATTCCAGAAACACGCTTTGCCGATCCGATCAGCTGTTTGTAACACTTCCTACCTCCATCAGCGTGAACTATCACATGTCTGCCATGACCTGCCAGAAACCGGAAGTGACGTCATTTTGCGGAAATGTAGTTTTTTACCATCAGGGCCTCATGAGCCTATACTGGTGTTTTTAAAAGTTATATTTGACTTTATGACTTTCTGTGTCGTTTCTGGGATGCTTAGGACTCATATTGCACTGCTGGAAATAGTTTATTTTGATGCATATGCTGCTTTTTTGCAAATTTGCAGTATAATATTTATTTTTGTTTTTCCTGCAGTATATAAAAATTGGTGTATTTCAAAAATTAAACTATGAAGACACTCAAAATAAATTTCCTGTTGTTAGAAACTATTTTGTGCAACTTTTTTGTATTTACAGTTTTGAGGGATAAGCCTCTTAAATTTCTCTAACTAGAAATATATGTTAAAAAAACAAAAACGATTTTCAATTTTTTTGTAGTTTATTGCACTTTTTTGCAATTTATGTAATTACTATGCACTTAATGCAGACATGATATTAAAACTTAGGCTGTAATGGTTGTATTGATGTATCGCAACTTGAAATGCTCCCAAAAATGGCTCCACAGCATGTAAAAATATAATATAAGCTCTGGCGGACTTGGTTCTATGGTAGGTCTTAAAGGGTTAAACATTACTGTTTAAAACACATTCCTGACTGTACACTGATTGGTTGAATCGTTACAACCTGACCAATGAGCAGGCAGGTAGGAAGAATCAGGCAGATGGTTTGTAGCAGCTGAACCCTCAACATGAGATTGAATAAACCGTTTTTTGTAAGCGCGTCGTGGACGGCGTCGTTTTCACAGACGGAAGACAAAGTTGAAAATAACTTTGCAAGAATGACTCACTACACCCGAGCAGCTAACCCGAGTAAAGTGTGCAGGACATAACAGGAGCCAATGGACATAATGAAATATCAGAAAGTGCACACAAACCTACAAAACACCACAAAATCCTGCAAAATATTAACAATAAAACATGCAGCATGCACAGAAAAGGATTACTGAGATATGTGGCTGCTATTTCAACTGAGACCAGTAGAAGCAGAGATTAAAACAAAGACGACGATTTTTGCAGCTCTGAATGGTTTTATATGAATCATTAAATCACAAAGAAAACTTTAAATGCATCGTTTGTTTTCTGTGAACTCTTGTCAAACACTCTAAAGAGGAAGTAAGACACAAAGCTAACAGCTCCACCCTGCAGCTGCCGCATGTTCGGTTTATCGGCTGAGATGAAGAAGTGATGTGAGAGTTTAAGACTTTAGCTGAATGTGATTGTGCTTGTATTAATAAAAATATATATTACCATTGATGTCACCACAGATGCGGGAAAAAATCCCATCGTCAAATAGAAGGCCAGCTCTACGAGTTTATACCTGTGGAGACAAAAAGGGAGGAAAGTGTGTGTTTACGAGGTCTGTGCGATGCAAAGGAAATGTGAAACAAGCAAGGCGGGGAGATGATCAGATCTGACACAGGCGGCGTTTGGAGGATGTGAAATCATGAGGAAAACGGATTTTCAGGCATGAGTGTCGAGTTTTGAGATTGTTTTGTATCCAGGGAAGAGTTTCGAAGCGCTGTGGTTACTTCAGGCTAACACAGAAAGACATTTCTAGCTATTGTGATTATTCTTTCTTAGCTTTCTCAATAAAATGTAAAAAAGAATGAAGAGTGAAAAATACTTGGTGAGCTCACTGTGACATAAACTCACTTTTCATGGTAGTTGAAGACATAAATGGTTCCAGCAGCAGCCATGAGCCACACAAACCAGCGCATGTGTGCTGCGAGGGGGCCCAGTTCACGCAGGTTCAACCTGAATAAAGATGAAAATCCAAATTAGATCAAGTCTCCGTGTATGACTCAGGTCCAGGGGAGTATATCATGCTCTCTGTCTGACACTCACCAAGGTGTGTAGGAGGCAGCGATGAAGAAATAGATGACCACTCTGTCACACATGTGAAAGCAATGCTCCACTGACCTGAAACAGACGACACTCAGGTTTAAGCCTTTTCCCTCAACAACCATCATTTTCATGCCCACATAGGCAGAAACATTTCCGCCTAACAGGAAGTGAGATTGTGTTTCCATACCAGCAGTGAGTAATTTGCAAGTGTATGGAAATTATTGTCTGAGCAGGACAGACAAAGAACCACAAAAAAAAACAAAACAATGAGGTCGCAGGTCATTTGTCTGCAGCGTGACGCAAATGCAAACACAGTGAATTTGCTAACACGCTAAAGGTAAACAAAAGAAGATGGGACATACGAGTGACCAGAACAGGTCAACATTTCACAGTATCAAAGTATGAGAAGCGCCACAGCCACTCACATGATTAAAAAAAGCAAAAGAAATAATGAAACAGAAAGAGCCTGGCATGAAGTGTGAAACCTCGTGAAGAACAAACACGCTAACGAAAGAAAAGCATTACTCGATACACAGTAATGTTGTAATTTGCAGCGGCGTCTGAATATGTAGTATTATGTCCTGCACAGTGAAAACCGGAGCAAAAATGATAGAATGACAGAAAAATGGCCGATGGATGAGAAGAAAGATGGCAGCGTATAACTACCTAAAAGCAACAAAGTATTTGTGAAAGTAAAGCAACAAAGAATGTTGATTTTATTCATTTAGCTCACACCAAATATCATCATCATATTTTAATTATTTAATAACAAGAAAACAAAGGACTGTCTGTGATGTAGCATAACTTAAGCAGTAAGGAAGGTGATAAGTAAATAGCATTAGCAGACGATTGAAGTTCTTTTAAGCATATTTTATTGCTGGCATCTCCATTTTACCATAAAACAATCAATCAGACATGCAAAAATCCCACTGGCTTTATACAGGACTTTGCCCACACCTGACCTCGTTAGTCCCTACCATTGAAACAAATAATACAAATCTAAACAAAGAACAGGAATAAAGTCATGCATGAAACTGACAAACTCATTTACTCAACTAAATGGTTTGTAAAGTAAAACACTGCATACAATATAACTCAAAAGGCTACTTTAAAGAAAACAAACAATACTATACAAAATGGAAAACCCTCCATTTGGTTACACCCAGTGATGCAATCATTGACCTCGTGACCCTATATAAACAGGAAGTAGTGGGCGGCCCTTCCCATACACCTGTCTCACATATAGGACCTGAATACACAACATGGACACCATGGTAAGTATAACCAAAGAAACATAATTTACCAGACATTTGCCTGTAAACAGAAGAAAATTCAGATGATCTGATGGTTAGTAGTGTTTGCTTTAAAGCACATGCATGGATGTAAAGGATGTAACTACTGCTACCACAAACAAAACCCGGGATAGTGTGTGTTAAGAGAAGGTACACCAGCAATGTCTAAATTCAAATAACAGAACACAAAATAACAATATATGCAAGTGACAAATGGCAAATGAATTCTGTCCTAGCCACTTTGTCACACTGTCCAAACGTGTCTTTTCCAAAAAGCTGACGATATACGGAGACTGATCGTATGTATGAAAGCTTTTATTAGAACAGTCACTCGAGGTAATACTTGAAATTCCATAAGATGACCTCAAGCACAGATTAGAAGTGGGCCATAAGGGTCCGTCTGCTTTGCATCACTTAAAATAGCACCAGATTATTTTTTTAATGGATGCACGAAGCAGATGATGAGGACAGGAAGTCAGAGAAATGGCACAGAGAATAAAAAAGAGCCTGTGCAGACTAAACGCTCCACTTTGGAAACACTGGAATAAAACTAATACAAAAACACACCCACGAGTATTTCTGGCATGAATCTTCTGCCTGAGTGCTTATTAATGCTTCAGTCCTCACCTCATGTGACTCTTCTTCCAGGTGATGATATGAAACACGGTGGAGACGAGGAAGAGGGCACACAGGCCCATGCCGTACACCCAGGCCGTGATCCTCTCCCAGCGGTTGTCCGACAGACAGTGCAGCAGCGTCATCCCCACGAAGGCTGGCACGACGAGGAGCTGAAAGGATGAGGGAGAAATCACAGAATAAATAAATTATTAAGACAATTAAAGAGCAACTGTGAAATTACACGGAGGCCTAAACAGTTTGGAGCCACTCACTGCATGGGTGTAAAAGTTTGCAGCATGCTCGTAGCAGGTAGGCTGGTAGCGGCAGTTTGCAGAGGCCCGTCTGTTCATGAACCTGAAACACACACAAAAACAAACAGAACAAAACGTTAAAAGACCCCACGGCACCTCACCGACAAACCCACCCTTCAGTATCTGCGCTAAGAGAGGAATTTAATTACATCAGAGGGACAGCTCAGGTGGAGACAAAGTTTGAGCTGTGGATGTCCCTAAAAACACATATTACACAACCCGTGCAAAACAATTAACATAGGTTACATGTTGTATATGTGCTTATATATGTGCCTGGCCTTTATTCGTATCATTAGAGCTATCCTACCTTGAAAGTACAAAAAAGAAATACCAGCAGACAGATGAACAACAATATTCTCACATTTAACGCTTAGAAATATATTTTTCTTAACACTGAAAATGCAAATACTGCTCAAATCCCACTTACTCTCCTGCACTGAAAAAAGTCTGTACACAGTTTCAAGTAAATTATGATTTTGTTTTAAACTTTATTTAAAAAATAAACCAAATCATTATAAACAGTGGCTCAGTGTGATCAAATTAAATAGTCTAGAATTAACAACAACATCTGCCATTAGCTTATTTTACTGTCTCCGAACCAAAAGATTCAAATTAATATTACATATAACGCAGAAAACAGTGTAAGATGTAAGTCGAAAAATAATTTATTAGCACTCGTAGACTGAATTATTCATTTTAAATCACAGTTTAGCGCTAGTTTGTTAAAATTTAAACGTTTCGATGTTTAAAGTGAAAGTTCCTTTCGTTTGTCTAAAACAGCTCTTTGCTAACGGCCAGGAAGAGGAACCTAAACACGTGAGTGCTTTATAAAAGTATGTAGCATTAAAATCTCCCTGTATTTTCTCCAATCTCATCCAGGCACAACCAAAACAGCATTTTTCGTTTTTCAGATTTCCGCTTACCTCTGAAAGCTGTTCACGCGCTTCATTCCGGTGTCTTTTTTAACCGCGGGAAGCAACAAAAAATGGACCACAGCCAGCAAAGTAAAGAGCAAAAGCCCAGCTTTAAAGAGGGAGGGATAAAACAATAAACTGTCCTGACAAGCCAAAGGAAACGAAAGGCCTAGCATTAGCTAGTCGGCTAACGTTCTGCTGTTCATAAGCTAACTTGCACTACGGCTACAAGGCACCGGCAAAAATTAATACCCCTGCTGCAAAGGCACCATTTTAGTCTTTTTCGTACCATTCTGCAGCAAATACTGACTCACTGCCTCTTCTTTACGCAATAAAGATCCATAAGCACCCCCTGGCAGCCAAGACAAACTAAAAACACCCCCGCAAATAAGCAACCCCGCTGGCCAAAGACGAGCTGCTCCCCGCTGATCCGCTCTACAAAAAAATATGATTTCTTTTTGAGCAGCACAGAGTCACAGCAGTGGTGAGATGCTGAGTGGCACGGCATGAGCCAATGAAGAGCAACGACGTCGGAAAACGACCAATCAGACCTCAGCTGGGCGGGATCCTGTAGAGGGATGTGTCGCTTTTGGTTGACAGTTAAAATAGTGACAATGGCACAGTTTATGGCAATGATCGTTGAAAGGATAGTAATAAAACACAATTAGTCTTTTCACCTTCTAAGATGCATAAGGCTCAATTGAAAGTTAATTAATGATTTACCAGCACTTTTACAGCTTTACAACAAGTCATTAATATGCCGTTTTTTTAATAGTTTGCAAAGATTTCCGGCTGCTGTCCATCATCATTAAACTTCAGTTTATTGACGTTAGCATATGCTACTTCCGGTGCGGAAACTCCTGTGGGGAGCTTTGTTTCCGGTGTCCTATTCGCGCCTGGTTTACGGTCCAAAACAAGTAAAGCAAATGAATGAATCAAGCGGCGATTTACATTTCTATAGATGTCTTGGGCATTTACCCAATATATCTGTAAATGATGTTCATCGACTTGTTGATATTTTTCCCCGCGCCTCAGGGCAAAAGAGAAAATGGATTCAAATGTTATATTTCTCAGCTGTCCCTTATCGCGGGTGGTATGTTCTAAAAATAACCAGCGATAGGTGAAATCAAGTAGCCAATTTTATTTTTTTGACGGTGCAAAACGTTTCGTGGACATCGTGGACATACAGTACTGCACTTCAGAGTCACACTGCTAGCATCGATGCAGCGATTCTGTACTGTACAGGAGAGACGTCATGGAGGAGATCAGGACGCAGGACACAATGTGACGTAAAAAAAATAAGCATGCAAACTTGCACCAAGAAATCTGCGAAACAGCGAGGTGAAAGGTGAACCGCGTTATAGCGAGGGACCGCTGTAATTTTGAAGGTAAGTCACAACATACCCTTCGTACATACTAATGTATAGAAACCGTTACCAGCAATCATTCATTTTTGTGTGGCTTTTTTCACGGTTTGTTAACATGCTGTGTAGGTGTGTACTTGACTAGCTGATCTGACATAACGGGAAACATCTGGTTTGACTATTCTTCACCTGTAGTTTGAATGCTGAACATTTGCCTGTTTAAATCATAAGACCAGTCACTATACAGAGATGTGCTTCTGAATGTGGACGATGTGTCTTCTGCTGCAGTTCTGCTTGTGTTGAGTGATGTAAACAACTGATCGATCTAAACTCTTTAAACGTCAAAATTGATCATTGGATTTTTTTATGACACAACAGCGGTGAGTGTTCCCACCTTCTGCTCTTTGTAATTTAACGCCATCTTTCCGTTTTCGAGTTTTGGACATGATTTTGGAGGATATCTTCGGAGTAGCGATTTACCGGAAATGTACAACCCCACATCCGGTCTCAAACCAGGAAAAATTAAAACAAGATTTGAATTTGTTTTAATGTTTCGTGTAAATTTGTACCACAGGCAGGAGCTCTGTGGGAAGATCTTCTAAGATGGGGATGTGGTACATATCACAGTTGTTGTCCCTACAGTATGCAGTCACCATGAAATCTTAGCATGTAATGCTTTAACTCAGTTTCAGCTTCTTTTTGCACATATTAATCACATGACAGATTTTACAGTAGGCTTAAAACATGAAAAATGGCCGCTTTATCTTAAAAGTTTCTTATGGTGCAACACAAGTTTATGCAGCAGCAGACTGACTCACACAAGCAGAAAGTGAACTACACACAGTATCACACTGTGACAGCCTTGTTACATAATAGCACCACAACTTGACCAGTGCCCCTTAGCTATAAGAGAGCTGTGAGAGTGTTTATGTAAGACTGAAGTGAAATCCTTCGGATTAATGAAGTTCACGCCGTGCAGTTTTACCCTCAGAGCATTCGTACCATCTTCTCTGTCTACGAATGTTTTACAGCTCAAAGAATTTGAATATTTTTAGTAAATACCACAAAAATCTGGTTATATTGCACGTCGGAAATTGCACACCCCTCTCGGGTGTAGCCTGTCACTGTAAATAAAAGTCAGCACACAGCAGTTACTGCACCAGCGAGGGCAGAGAATAGGATTGATCCAGACAAAGACAAACGGCTCATTGTGCTTGGTTGAGTTTTAAAAAGGACGTTGGCACAGACAATGGGAGAGTGCCAGAGGCCATGTGTCAAAGGACAAAGTCTTCTTCTGTTGACACCGGCCTGAGAGCTGCAGGTGGCAGCCTGTCACAGCAGCCCAGGGTAGCTTCCTGTCCCTAAACAATCCAGGTCTGTCTGTGTCTCACTTACACTGATCACCTTCTCAGCTGGATGGAGTTTCCCTGCTGTGTAACCTGCACTCTTGAATCGCAGGAGCAGCTGTATCAATTTGCACCTACTCCTGTCACCACGAGGGCAGTGACTGGATTTAAAGCTGCAACCTCATCTTACTGCTTCCAATACTGTCACGGAAAACAACACCCAGTGCTTCACCAAAGCCCTACAGCTCAGGAAAATATAAATGAAGCAGATTTGTATTTTCCTTCTATCTCAACTAAAATAAACCAATAATTAACTAATTAATTTGAGGTGTTGTGTTCATTTAGAGTTAGAAACGATCATTATCAGTCTCTCGAGTCACATTTCCAGCCTGTTTACTCTCCTTTAGCTCTGTTTTGGTCGCTACCATTCTTCCTCAGCTGCTACAATCAAGTACAATCATCAGGTGCTCTGTAAATAAGTGACTGTTGCATTTGGAAAAAAAAGACTATTAACTTGAAGAGTAAAAGTATGGACGAGAAAGCTAAACAATGGCCTGAAACTTAGGGGTGGGGGAAAAAATCGATACTGTGTAGTATCGTGATATTTTGTTTGCTAATAATGTATCGATACAGGGACAGCAGAAATCGATACTTTGTTACAAAAAGGTTTTTGTGCTCTGACTTCAGAGCATGTTGATCCTTTTTCTGAGCAACAATCCTGACATTCCTTCACTGTCCAAATGTGTTTAACTTGTTTTTGGCAGCAATAAACATGACAGTTTACTTATTTTAATTTAAGACATGTTTTATTTTAATTAAGTTTAAAACTTTTTTATTTAATGTAAAATTATATTTTGTTTTAATTGACTTTCAAATTCTTCAGTTGCTGAAGGGGCTGCATAGTTTTCATAAACTGCATAGTTCAGAATAGCTATAATTGTACCAGATGGTTGATTCAGTTAAGTTGGACTAGACTGTAATACAAACCGTTCAGTTTGTCAACAATAAAACTGAAATGAGAGAAAGACTGAGTGTGAGACTTTGATATTAGATAAAATGAATATTGATAAAGTTTACCTTTATGTACAGAATCTGAATATCGCAAAATATTTTTAAAAATTGCAATAATATCGTATCGTGCGTTAAGTATTGTGATAATATCGTATCGTGGGATGTATGGTGATTCCCACCTCTACTGAAACTCACTCACAAAAGCCCAGAAGAACTGCAGAGTCCAGCACTAGTTATTTGTTATCTTTTATCATATCTGTATCTTTTATAATTGGTTTGATCGACCTCTTCTCAAACTGAATTTGAGAGTTATTCAATGATTTAATCAGAATTAAGATGAAAAGTTTTATAGGGATCAAAGCAAAGGAACCAAATGGTCGTTTTACTTTGCATTTTATTGTCTCGTGGAAATACGTCGCCTCCGGTGCAGCTCGACCAACAACAGCCCGGTCAGAGAATTCAGATGAAGCAGCTTATGTTTCACTGAGTCATGAAGCTCACGCCGGAGACCTAAAAGCCTTTATACAAACGTCTCCATATATGTGAAATTATTCCAAAGGACCTGCAATTAGATTGTGATGCGTTACTTCTGTCCTGTTAGCACTGACACACCTGTGAGAGCAGGATTTACCCAGCCGTCAGAATGATTCTGATAAAGAGTGATTACATTATTTCACTAACAAACTACAGCTGCAGCGCTGCTCTGACAGACTCTTTGCATTTTATTTTGCTACTGCTGAGTGTAATATTTCATTCCTGCAATCATTTATTGTTTGATTATTTTATGATCTAATTGCGTTAATCCAGAAATATCAAAAGGAGACTGAGAAATGTTTCTATAATTATGGAAATTACTTTATTTTGAAAAGGAATTGCAACAGCAATTTAGAGTAAGCTGAGACTATTCTGTGTTATTTAACTTACATTTGAGTGTCTTTGGTCATCTTTAATCTGGAATAATTGTTTAAAATCACAAAGTTTTTATCGTTTTTTTTCATCTCAGTCCATATTTCTGATTGAATGTAGGACGCTCTATGATAGCCACAAACTGGGGGCTTCGTATCTAAAATATTTACTACTTTATAGTACTACTATATAAGTATATAGACTGACAGAACATTGTTAAAGTTCTCACTGATTAGGTTTTGGAAATACAAGTCCAACCTGTCCTTGCAGGTGACGTAAATGCTTCCAACGTGTAAACATGGGGATTTTTACAGTAAAATGTGACGCATTTCCTGCTTTGCCGATCATTTCTAGTCCCCACACACCTGTTCCTTGTTTTCTCACCAAGCCACGGCACATCCCGACCCTGTGATGCTAGAATCTGAGTATTTTCATCCGATACAGAGGCCAGCTTTCTGTTTTACTTCAGGCTTGTGTTTAACCACGGCTAAAACAAATCAAATCTTTGTAATCTCTCTGCAACTGTACGAATAGCTACAGTTAGAAATACTAATCTAATCTTCCTGATAGCCCGGGGTCAGGGTTCACGTATGCTTATGGAACTTTCAGTTTCCTTAAAAACATTTACTGCAGACAACACAAGGTGGAAAACACGACTCGGTCCTCCACATGTAAATACTCATGCAGGATTAGCAGAAAAGCAAAGAGAAAGCACGGCTCTCGGCTCTTAGTAGATTTGTCTTGTAGGGGAAACGTATAGATAAGTGCCCTTGGAATAAAAGAGGCTTTATGTGTACATGTGACAGGGGGTTAAACAGCTTTGTAATTGGTTTACTGTTTCAGGGTAGAATGCAAAGTCCATGGGTAATATCCAGTGGGTGATGAGGGGGAGGGGAGGTGTTAAGGAAATTAGCATTTAAGACATCGTTTGGTTGTTGCATATTAGCTAAATAAACCAACTGTGTTTGAGAATAGAATAGAATATCCCTTTCATGTACATGTACGTTGCCGTAATGAAATAAATGTACTGAATGTATTTAAAGTGTCATAACAAACCCCAAACATAACTTTACTAAAAATGAAGGCAAATAGTTGCTTTATTTTATTTAAAATTAATGACAGTTTTCATTTTTTCACTTTTTGATTGCAAATTGTTTCCTTTTGCTTTCTCAAAGAGTCGCACTACTGACAGTATGTTTTTGCTTTGCCTCATTATGTTGCAAACCTTTAATAGAAACACTGAGCAGAGGATTATTTTACTCTCCTGTCTGTCATCACTCACTCATGGTGTCACAGTTTTCCTCATCTATTTAATAGATGCAATTTAATATTAAATATAACTACAAACACAGAAACAGCTTATTTTCCTTTTCTCGTCTTTCGTAAATAACAACTAGTGCAATATGATGTATGTCCACAGTCACAAACATGACTGTGAAAAAACTGAATTGAATATAATAAAATGAATAAGTGTTAATTAATCATGAACAACTGTTTAACTACTTTCAAAATAAAGAAAATGTCACAGGAATGAAACGTTTTTAAGTCTAAATAACTGTTTAAACTTAAAAATGTTTAATTTGGCTTTAGCAGGATGCACAATATAAAAGCACAATGGATCAGCACCTTTAAATCCCAGCGATTTTACAAAGCTTCTCATTCATCCAATCACCTGCGCTGCACGCTGGCGTGCCATTGCCATGCAGAGAGGGCAGAGCCTGAACCTCTGAGCCTGTTAATGATGGACACCTGGTCTGACGGGCAGAGCCGTGGTCACCGCAGCACAAAAATGCAAAACTAAACGGAGTATTTAGGTCAGGAGCTCTCCCGCTGCAGCGTTTTCCGTACCCACCTTAATTAATCTCGCATCTATCAAGCTGAGCCGGCCGCTCTGTGTAATGGAAAGCACAAAGGCAGGATTACTGCGGGCATCGAAACATGGCTGCCGTTCTGTCCTCTTCTTACACACCTCAGTGTCAAAGGCCAACATCTATTATACCACAACCAAAACTAAGAATGAGAACTGACCGTACTTTAACTGTGTCAGCTAGGAAACACGTCCTCATTAGACAGAAATCATTTGGCCTCATTTAAAAAAAATCAACTCCATCGATACACAAGAAGTTTTAATACTATATGAACAGTTTTATTAAAGTCTCATGTCTATTAGTTTCTGGAAAGTATTGATCACGATGTCACATTTTTCATTTTGGAGGAGAAACTATTGTGAGAGTAGCTGAAACCTGCAAAAATACAAGAATCAGAGTGATTGAAACATTAACTCAAATATTACAGTGTTATGTTGATGTGTGCATGATGTAATTAAAGTCTGCTGTTAGTATTTAACCACCAAACTAAATGCAGTGACTTGTTCCGTGCAATATTTTTGGTCCCAGTCTGTTTCAGTGTTTCCTACACATACACCATGTATATAGTTCCACTCACATATGTATACATATACACTGTTTTTTATTTTATTCTATTTATTTAATTATTTATTTATTTTCGTTGTATTCGTTGTACAATGACAATAAAAAGCTCTAAGTCTCTAAATTAGTGCTTAGTGCACATATTCACATTTTGTCCATATTTTATTTAATCATCTGTAGTTTATTATTCTGAACAGTTCAAGGCTGTTAATATGTTATAGGTTTATTTAGGAGTGCTGTGATTGGTGTTCGGTTTTGATGTTTCTTGGCTTTGACTTGTTGATGTTGTGAGATTAAGCCATCAATGGACCCCATGACCACAGTAACACCTTTACTCTCATGTACTGTAGCACATGTACAGTACATGAGATTATCCTCATACGTGTTACACATATCTGTACAATTTTTCTCTACATATTTCAATACATTGTTGCCTGTATATACAAACTGCAGTTGCTTATGTATGTAGGACCACTTTGTGTCTTCCTTTTATATTTTATATAAATTTCTCATCCGCGGATAATAAAGGTCTATTCTATTCTATTCTATTCTATTCTACTCTACGCATTCGTACTATGTGAAACAAATATTAAAAGGTTGTAATTTTATAATAATTAAAAGGCTGTAAATTATAAACCAAAAGTGCAGTTTTAACAGTAGCAATGATCTCTTAACTCATAAAAACTAGGCCCTCTTTTGCCAATTGACCTTTGACCTGGTTATGAATTGGTTTCCTTTTTAATTAGGTAAAAAAATTTAGTGTGTTTAAATTGATGTTAAGTAAAACTCAGTTACTCTATCATGCTATATCAGGTTTATGTGCCTTATCTTTTATGCTAGTTGCACTATTTTAATTTGCACAATCAAAATTATTTGTTGATTTAATTTTTGCACAAACCAGAGAGAATCTAACTGAGGCTATTTCTGGAGCCGTTGTATATTTACCTTCTGTTTGGCGAGCCTGTCCCTTTACAAAGAATCATCCTGACCTCTTTTATGAATGTCATCTGTTTATGGTGCATTTCTTAGAAGATCCAGGATTACACTGAGAGCCATCCAGACTCAGACACAGCTATTTCTGTTGAGGGCTGGCAGCACAGCCGTAATCAATGTCCAGAATAATCAGCAAACAGGACGACTAGCTTCGTTTTTTCCCAAGTTTAATGTTGTTAAATCCCAGATGTCTTTTTATATTTGTTTCTGTAAAATGAAACTGAAGCTATCGTTGATGAATAAACTGCAAAACACGTCGCTGTCCCATGATTTCAGTGTTTTATAGCTATAATTACTGCGTATACTCCAAACTGTTTCTGAACAGTTAACAACAATCATGTAAACTAAATACAAAATATTTTACATCTCCAAATGTGCGACAGGAAAGTTGCAAACTGCTGGAGAAAATGTTGTGAAGCAAATTCAGTTCAGTTCAGCATCATGTGTTTTTATACATAAAGCACCAAGAGTCGCCTCTGGGTGCTCGAAGCAAAGACACATAATCACAATTCTTCTGTCGTCTCTGAAAATCAGTTTGAAACAAAGACAAAATAATCAAATAACATAATTTACAATATGAAGAGAAAGAGAAATATAATACACAGACGTTCCTGGGAATCCACCAGCGGACTCAAACACGAAACAGAAAATATCTGTCTGCTCCGAAATATGAAGAAACACTGAAGCAAAATTAGAAATGGAGAAATAAACGACGGGGTTACGACAATCATAGAAAGAATACATGCAGACGAGTTAAAGCTGCGATTCAGCTTCTTTATTTTCACACATTTAAATAATGATAAAGGGAATGATAGTAGGTCTTTAAAATTAATGCAGTTCTTTTACATCTGTTAGGAGATTCTTAGATAATAAGTTCATAATATTGACTTTTCTGCTTTTTAAATTTATTAAATGTATATTATATTATTAATTGTTAATTTGATTGTTTTCTTTTTGTTGGATCTTTTGTTCTTACATAAATACAAAGAACAGGAGGCGAAAGCTGCAGTGACATAAAAGTAAAGTGAATATTTTTTGATTCACTGATATGTGAAAAAAGTACTAAAAGAAAACAGCCAGCATGGGAGCACTGGGCAGAGATGAAACAACATAACTAAAGCAACATTTGAATGTTAATATTTACATTCCTATTTGACCCTTTGAAGGAAAAACATTACTGCACTGTTAAAAATGGTCAAATCAGTGTTAAAATACCTTCTCTCTCAGGGTTGGCATTTGCGATATTTAATTATATTTGGTATTTTAAACTTATATCCGCCCTGTGACACTGAGTACGAGACAGAAACCATTACAGGCTGACAGGTTTTAGTGTCTCAGATGCTCCGATTACAGAGCCAGGAGCACCGGGGTCCACCGGGGAAACGCTACAACTGATACAATAGAATCTCATTAAACTAAAGTAAAACATAACGTACCGGAAACATCTTTAGTTTTAGTCTCCGTGTCTGTGATCAAATTGGTCAACACAACCATCAGGAGTCGGTCTGATTTCTGAAACGCAGACCTGACTGTGCGTTGGCTGTTTGGATTGTAAGACCTGTGATAACTGAATTCCTGTCAGTTATCACTTATATTCTAATTAAAACAACAACAAGCAGTTAGGATAATAAAAGGCACACGAGACTAACAACACAAACGACCTGAAGTAACAACCGGAAGGAGCATAAAAGCAGATCACAGCCAAGTCCTGGAAAAGCTTTAGAGATGGAAACATTAATAACACCCTCTCGTGCACTCCCACTCTGCAGCTTTATGTTAACCGTGCACTGTTTGCACGACAAACACATACTGTGAGTGCTCGCTTGTTTCTGACACCTTGATATGCTTTATCTGCACTTCAATGATGTGGCAGACAAAAGGAAACACTTCAAGCTTAACCCCGGCTTTGTGCTGCTTATTCTTATCGAAATGTTTAAGATTAGAAAGCAAATTAACTTTTAACGTGTCTGGATGGAGAGCAAATAATGCTCGCTCAGGAACCTGATAAGAAACTTTCAACAACTACATCGATGCACGTCACATTTCCTCGAGTTACGTAAGAGGTGACAGTAAGCATTGACCCCTGAACGGCAGCCAGATCTGAGCGCTTGGTTTCAATAAAGCCAAGATGACTGTTTCATATGGCAAAGAGGTGCAAAGCCCAAAGACACTGAAGAATATTCATTCTGCATAATAGCACGTTCACTCTCGCAACAGACACGCCTCTCTTTTTCTTCGTCTTTTATTGGTTGTGACCTTTGCTTTCCAGAGGTGACTGCAGGCTTTGCCTTTAGATCCTTGAGATAAAGAGGGATTTCACGTGCATGCACACAGTACTTAAATACATCAACACATGTCACTCTCCCTTACCGTCCGAGTTCGGTCCTATGTAGGTCAAATCGAAGCATTGTCCCAGGAAAAAAAGTCAAAACAAAAGAACAAAAGAACCCCAGAAAAATGTAAAAAGCCGTGTATGTACAAAAACGAGTTGGGTATAAACGCAGGTAAGTTGCACTCAGACCATCGTGCTCTTCTTCTCCCTGAAGTCTGAGTTCGATGGCTCGTGGTAGGTGGTGATCATGTTGGCGGTGTCCCACCGTCCCACAGGTGCTGAGGAGCTCTGCATCACCACCAGTCTGATGGGCGACTGAGTGGGTTGTGGGTCCGGGGCGTACTCCTTGGTAGGATCTTTGCCCCGACAGTCATACATTATACAGGATATCAGGAAGACGAGGAGCAAGATAACGTAGCTGGCGATAAGGATGCAAAGGTTCAAAGTGACGGGGTCGATCTCCTGGTAGTTTTCCAGAAAGCCCATGACGCCTGCTTCATGCTGGGCGGCCCACAGGGCCCTGAAACCAGCACCTCGGTGGACGGAGAGGCAGAAGGTGTCAACAGCCGCTACGCACCGAGAACACTAAGCAAGCCTGGTGACAGCAGGGCTCTCTCTCTCTATCCTCTTCAATCCGCCCTCCCTCCTCGCCCTCCGTCCATCCTCTCTGCCTCGCTCCTGTCTTCTTCCTCCTCTCTGTGTCGGACGAGCGCCGTGGACGCGTGGCTTTGAGGTAAAAATACTTTAATCCTCATCTCTCCTCCAACCTGGAATTTCTGCCATCCCCAGCTCTCTTTAATAGCTTCAGTTGTAACACAGCAACAGATTCTGTGTTACATCATCATGGGAATATTTAATTACTGTGTATGTGACGTATTTTAGCGTGTGTGTGTGTGTGGTGTAATCTTAATCTTGATTGTAACTGGGGATTGACGGAGGAAGCCATCTGGCTGAATAGAAGCCACTAAAAAGTCACTCGGCTAGAGCTCAAACACCAAGCAGAAGACTCAGCCTCACAGAGGGCGCGACACACTTTCTTCCTAAAATATCTTTTCAATAATTTTGATTTTGCAGAACGTTCAAATCCAGGCGGATTACAGCACCCGTTGACCTCCGGGTGTCACCGAATCGGAGATTACCACGAAGGAAATTGTGCACGGCACACGGAGGTGTGAAATAAAACGGGAAATAAGAACAGCAATAAATAACGTGGAACGTCTCAGGTCGTGTTTGTACCTGTTGCTGCAGTGCAGGGAATGTTGAGTGTGATGGACAGCAGGGGGCAGCAGTTATCAGCAGTAGAAGAAGTAAAGCTGCAGGTCAACTTTGACCCAGACAACCTTTCTACAAAGAGCAGAAATCAAACAGCAACTCGTATTGAGATAACGGCATGAAAATAAAGAAAGCTACAATTTTTAGTGCAAAAACTTCTGTTTTTCCACACCGAAGACTGTTTGTGTGGTGTGAGATTACAAGCAAGTTTTAATACAGAATAAGCTGCACTAAAGGTCATTACAGATACATAGTGTGCTTCATGAGTAGTAGTCCCAGTGGTATCAGTATTAAACACACAGCACTCAGCTCGGATGGCAAAATAAAACCAAAGTCATGAAATTATTGGTTTAAAACCTTTTACAATACTATCTGCAGTACTTCCTAAAAACTGAAATACTGCAGATGACATTTGATTAACAGAAAATCAGAAAGGATGATCCCACATGCATGTTTTCAGACAACATAATCAATCCGGAGGATCACTCTGGGAGCTCAGAGTCCTGATTGTGCAGAAAACTGGAGACTCCAGCTACAAAACAAGAAGGACGAGAAAAGAGTAGATGAAGGAGCTTTTATTTCTTTATTGTAATGTTTCCTGCCTTTACTTAGATTTCTTCTGTTATTTCAGTCTGATTTTCACCTTGAAGCGAATCTTTGCTGTGTTTTAAAACTTTGGAGTCCTAATTTCCTGATTTATTTTACAGATTTTCCAACTTTAGGACCTTGGGCATGATTATATACTTTATAGAAGATGGTTTTCTCAGCTCTTACGGGATCAGAAAATACTTACTCTTACATTTGCGTCTTTTTTCCCTTAAAAACTCCCACTGTTACCGCCTATTTCTATTGTATCTACTAGCACAGCGGTCCCCAACCCCCGGGCCTCGGACCGGTACTGGTCCGTGAGTCGTTTGGTACCGGGCCGCGAGAGTTGAGGCTCAGGTGTGAAATGTATAGTTTTCAGGGTTTTTATCGGTTTTCAGAGTTATTTTGTTATCGTTATCGTTTACTCGGTTTTCCTGGGTCTTTTCACGTGTTTTATGAATAAATTTTCTTTTTTTCGGTACTGGTACTAGTTTTATTTTGTTGTATTTATCCGCGACACCTTAAAGGCCGGTCTGTGAAAATATTGTCGGGCATAAACCGGCGCAAAAAAGGTTGGAGACCGCTGTGCTAGAAAGTTATTTTAAGGACTGAAACTTTTCCCTGAATTCAGAAAAAAACAACTTATCAGTTCAGAAAATTGAGAAATGATATCAGGACCTGCTACAATATATATTTTTACAGACGTCTACAAGTTTGACAGTCTCATTGGATCTCGGGGGATTTTCACCCCACAAAGATTTCATAACATAAACAGCTCAGGATGAAATCAGGCACCGATCTGCTCCAGCTCTCCTGCAGACAATCAGTCGTGATGTTTCCTGCCTCGCGGTTTAAAAGCGAGTTTGAGCAGCAGATTGTACACATTAAATGTGCAGAGTACAAAATGACCTCACTGCTCTCTCCTCGTTCAGGCCTGTAATCCCTCTGTATGTCCCAGGAAACAGGCTTGACCCCTGAACCCGCCCGAGCACTCAGCTCCACTTGAAGCTTGCCGGAGGGGCAACTGCACCGAGAAACCTTTGTAAAACTTTACCTTTTTGTGTTTGCAATTTTATATACAAATAAAAACCAAACTGTTCCTTTTGCTTTTCAGAAACACGAGCACTTTTAAAGACTAAAAAAAGTTTAATCGAAACTCTTAAAACAGCAGCAAGTCAGAGGAAGAGTGATGTTTCTGTCCTGGGGATGTTTGTGTTGTCGTGCTCTCGGAGAACGATTAGCTCAGAGGATGTAATAGGTTTGTCTCTCGGGTGGAGTTTCTCCTGCTCATATCTTGGGGATAGATCTTCCCCCAGCGTCGCCAGACTCTGGTGCCAGGGAGTCCGGCAGCGTCTGCGGGACCTGGAGGCAGACAGACAGCTGGGACACACGGGAAAGGATTGTGTTGACAAATTGTGCACTTTACTTCGGCCGTGTGCGTCTGCGAGCCGAGGATGTTAAGAGTTTTTATATTCTTCCTGTGTCTCTCAGGCACGAAGCACCGACAGGTTGTTTGCTCGTTTTTCACAGCGAGCCTCTGATTCTCCCTGCGGGGGATCCTCCCCTCCACCTCGCACATCCTGACCTCACCTCTGCTCTCCCTGCGTCAACCATCCCCCAAAACAAATGAGTGACCTTAAGACATGACCTTACCAAAAAGCAAAAAAACCCTTCTGCTGTTTGCTTTCTAAAAGCTTGTACGTTTTTCTTGGGTGTGGATAACAACGTGAGAATGATAAATGTGGAGTAAAAGGCCAATAGATTACTCATACAGACAAATGCAGATAGTGTTTATTTCCTGCTTTACTCTTCCTTTCTTTGTCTGAGCAGTGGAAAAAGAATAGAGAATAAAACTGTAGAGCATCATTTTGTTCTCAGTTTGTTTCCCTGTTTGTGGTTTTGTTTGTCCACCCTTTAAAAACCTAACAAAGGATCCCGCATTGATTTTATATCATTTTATATTGTTCTGATAGCAGAAACATAGACTGTAGATAAAGGATGGACACAGGCTCTTTTCAAGCCTCAGCTTCACATTTGTAGCAGCAACAGTCTCATAATGTTCAGAGGAGATGGTGCACCAATAACTTATATGATAACTTATTTAGCTTAATACATATGTGCACATACTGAAAACGACAGCCTCGACACGGCGTTTAATCTATTAGACTCAACTGGCGTCTCTATATAGCGCCAAATCACAACAAAAGTGGCCTCAAGGCGCTTCATAGATACAGAGAAAAACCCAACAATCATATGACCCCCTATGAGCAGCACTTTGGCGACAGTGGGAAGGAAAAACTCCCTTTTAACAGGAAGAAACCTCCGGCAGAACCAGGCTCAGGGAGGGGCGGGGCCATCTGCTGCGACCGGTTGGGGTCTGAAGTTTGAAGCCTAATCTTAAAAGTAGAGATAGTGTCTGTCTCCTGAATCCAAACTGGAAGCTGGTTCCACAGAAGAGGGGCCTGAAAACTGAAGGCTCTGCCTCCCATTCTACTTTTAAATACTCTAGGAACAACAAGTAGGCCTGCAGAGCGGGAGCGAAGTGCTCTAATAGGGTGATATGGTACTACAAGGTCATTAAGATAAGATGGGGCCTGATTATTTAAGACCTTGTATGTGAGGAGCAGGATTTTGAATTCAATTCTGGATTTAACAGGAAGCCAATGAAGGGAAGCCAAAACAGGAGAAATATGCTCTCTCTTTCTAGTCCCTGTCAGTACTCTTGCTGCAGCATTTTGGATTAGCTGAAGGCTTTTCAGTGAGTTTTTTGGACATCCTGATAATAATGAATTGCAGTCGTCCAGCCTGGAAGTAATAAATGCATGAACTAGTTTTTCAGCGTCACTCTGAGACAGGATATTTCTAATTTTAGAGATGTTGCGCAAATGGAAGAACGCAGTCTTACATATTTGTTTAATATGTGCGTTGAAGGACATATCCTGGTCAAAAATGACTCTGTCATCTCATTGGACTGCCACTGTAGTCTTCAGGTAGTAGAAATAATTATATTTGTTATTATTATATTTACATGCTTCCAGCTCCCGTTTCTGCTCAGTGACAACTCGGACTTTTCAACTCTCCTTTTTCTCAGACACATAACAGGTATGGCAGTCCATTCTCCCTGCAGCACGGACTACACTGCCCATGAGGCTACATTCTTAAAGGGCCTGTGACCCCTGCTCTAGATCTTGTTCTGACATTTGGCATAGAAACTGAACATTTAACAGTATTTCTATTCTGTTCTGTTCTATTCTTTTCTGAATGCCCTCTCTTGTCTCATCATTTCCTAATAACTTTTGCATTTACAATACTGGATTACACAGCAGTGGGCGGCTCCTCTGAAAAAGAAAGCCTCCATTCAGAAGTACTGAACTCCCTCCTTTAACTCCAAACGCGCAAAATAAAGCAGACATGTATTAGCTAAAGAGGAAGAGGCGTAACACCAATTTAGAAGATCATCACCTCTGTAAAGGTAGAACATCTTACTATAGGAAGAAAGAACAACTCTACGTTTGTCTTCTTTGTATCATTGTAGGGTCTTTACCTCAGATATAAAGCACCTCGGGGCAACTGTTGTTGTAATTTGGTGCTATATAGATAAAACTGAATTGCACTGAGCTTATGTGCGACATACATGCTGTAAATCCCTCCTAGTTAATGTTAACATACAAATAATGTCCATTCATGAAAAAAAGAAAAAAACGGTGCTTCTAATAATAATTTCTAAATAAATAAATATGCAAATGCTTATGTGAGTTTAAATCTGTGTCATATTTGCCTCCAGAGTAACGCGTTACTGTAATCTGATTTTTTTTTTAAGTAACGAGTAAAGTAAGGGATTACTATTGCAAAAACGGTAATTAGATTACCGTTACTTTCCCGTAGGAACGCTGCGTTACTGCGTTACTAAAACCGTGATTTTTTTGCGAGAATGTCTCATGACAGTGACGTAAGCGAGTGCGACGTTGGTGACAACAGCTGTGTGCAGATCAACAATGGATCATATATCGAGTGCAGAGAGAGTATGAGCGTGCAGCGTTTAAAGCGTGGAAGTACTGACCTTACTTTGAGTTTGATTCCATAAAAAGTGACAAAAACATTAGTGTCCGTTGTGCGTGGGAAGAAAACTTCTTTTTACAGCGAAAAAACCCCTAAACTTCCGAGCAAGCACCGAGTAGCTACGACGTAATGGGAAACTCACAGAGAAACTCGCGGATTCTTCCACTGACCGCTGCACACCTGCACCAGGGTAAACCTCCGCCTACCCCACTCCTGCTTTACAGGTGAAAATAGAGCAACAGGACCGCTAGTCTTTGACTTTATTTATTTTCTGCTGTGTTTTACTTGCATTTATTTGAAAGACTGAGTGTTAACACAAAAAATATTTTATTTTATGTGCTGGAATGTGCAGAAAATAGGTTTAAACTAATTTCTTCCAGTCAGAGAATGTTGCATATAATTAAATTTTTGCTTGATGCATAAAGTTAAAAGATTAAAACTAATAAAACAAGTTTTAAAAAGAGACTTTTCCATTTGATTACATTTTGTATGATGGATTATGTAGAAAAAGTAGAATTGGGCTGAAAGATCTATCACTTTATCACCTATTCAGGTTGTAAATCGTGTTTTTAAAAAGTAACTAAGTAACTAAGTAATTAATTACTTTTGAAAATAAGTAATCAGTAAAGTAACGAGATTACTTTTTTGGGGAAGTAATCAGTAATTAGTTACTGATTACTTTTTTCAAGTAACTTGACCAACACTGTTCGCCACATCAGGCAGTTTTTTGTAATTAAAAAAATAACCTCATCATTTTGTACAACTTAAAAATGTCTTGTGTGATTTATTTAAGTTACACTGATAAAGTCTCAAAAACTCACTAAAGTCACGTAACACACATGACACACTTGGCTTTAAATGGTTATAATCTCAAGGGAATAAAACTGAGTGGAGAAAGGGTTACACGGTTACACAACAGTTCAAATCCACCGTTCAATCCTTGGAATTAGAATTTGCTTATTTTCCTTTAGTGGGCCATGAGGGAATATTTTGTTCAGGCTGAACTGGCCGCAGGGGCAGAAAACACACAGAGGAAGGAGGTGATGAAGATGTCCTTCGTCTCTATTGCTTCTCCCTGTAACAGCAGAGGTTTTCCATGAAGTCTTACACAACCGAGATGCCGCTCAGAGAACGATCAGGGCTACGTAACAATTCTTTCCTTTAACCATTTCATCATTTATGTATTTATGCAAATTAAAAATATCTTTTCTTCACTGTAATTTTTTAAAATAAGAGTTTAAGTGATGCCAAGACTGAGAAAAGACTTTAACTGCTGTAAAGACTAAAATAATACTTGGCTTTCCCATTAATAACCAAGAAATCATGAATCCTGGTAAGCTCATAACTACAGTCAAAATAGCACAGAAACAAAAGCAAATAAAATCAGCTGTTTTGAAGCCCAACAAAGGTGAAGTACCTGATATTTAAACACTCGCCCACTATTTGTCTATCTGGGTTTTATTCTACACATTATATATCTATGACCTCCTTCCTTCAGCTACGACGGGTCAATAATGAGAAACTCTTCTTTGTAAGTGATCAAACTTATACATTCAGTAGAGGATTAGAGTAATTATTCACCCCACTCTAAATTTTCATGATCTCTTTCTCATTATATCTTCCTCCTCTTCATACGCCTCCTCCACAACTGCTATCTCCTCCCTCATTTCCACCTCATCCTCTTCCTCCTTACCTCAGTCGCCATCTGCTGGAATTAAGTCACAAAGGCATAAGCATGCTTATCTATTCCTAATATTGCCAGAATTACTTACTGTCAGCAGATTAGACATGCGACCCTCCCATCTTCAGACAGCTGGCAACAAGCGGCTAAACAACAACAACAACAGCTGATTATAAACTAACATTATGCCAGCTAATATTAGACTCGCGTGTTCTAAAATCATATTCTCCCTCTGATAAACAGTTTGATTACATTCTCACATCTTATTTATCCAAGTCCAACAATGTTAGATCCACTTCAAAGAAAGTTTCTCTGACACAGCTGCAGAAACAGCAGCGCTTACCAACAGAAAGTCAGGATATCCCCAACAATTCACATCAGTAGAGCGCTCATCCTCACTGAGTCATCGACTCGTATCGGACAAGATGTGACCACGTGGCATATTGACAGCTGAGGTAAACAGCAGAGGTCTGCACTCACTATAGATCAGGGTGGGCAATTCCAGGCCCCGAGGGCCGGTGTCCTGCAGGTTTTAGATCTCACCTTGGGTCAACACACCTGAATCGCATGATTAGTTCGTTACCAGGCCTCTGGAGAACTGCAGGACATGTTGGCTGTATCCCAATTCAGGGTCTGCAGGCTTAAAGGCTGCATTTTAAGGCCGATTACGTCACAGCGACGCAACGAAGGCTGTCCTAATTCAAAGGCTGCTCGAAATGCGGCCCTCATTTCCCTGAATTTTAAGGACGTGGCGGTGTAGACTTCGTGGCCCAACATATCCCAGAATGCATAGCGCGGCGGTGGGAGTGGATAATTTTGCTGAAAAAAAAACAGCGGATGAGGGGCGCCGAAGAGTAAACTTTAAGTAAGTACTGAATATTATGTCACTTATTTATGTGCAAATGTTTAATAACGAAGAACATTAAAACATTACTGTTGGCCACATGTCAGCAAAGTTATGTGACATTAGTGACATTTGTACTAACTTGGTTTTACAGCCTTTACTTTAAAATATACGCCGTTCAATAGCTGAGCTTAATCAGAGAATGATCAAAGCTCATGTAGAAACAAACAAACAAATGAACAAAAGATTTTCTCCTTCATTTCTGTCAAACAAAGCTGTATGAAACGTTTCCAGCTGTTAGTATCATGGTTGCTAGGCAACCTGGGCAGCGCAACGGAGGCTAGACCGTCCCATTTCACAAGCCTCGCACTTCCGGCCTTAGCAGTCTTTAAGTACGCGGCCCTTGAGGATCGTTAGGCTGCGTACTTTAAGGCTGCAGACCCTGAATTGGGATACAACCGTTGAGGAGCTAATTTAGCCATTTAAATCAGCTGTGTTGGTTCAAGGACATCTAAAACCTGCAGGGACACCAGCCCTCGAGGCCTGGAGTTGCCCACCCTGATCTATAGATGAACAGCAGTGGTGAGATTTTGCACACTGTACCTTTAAGTACTGCAATTACAAAATTATCTTTTGATCTTTTATGAGAATGATTTGGCCAATCCTGTAAGCTAAAGCTGGAAATCTGAATCTCACTGGTCTTAAGTTACTTTGAATGTGTAAATTTGTGCCTGCATACAAAGACTGTTTGTATGTCAAACCAGAAATTTAAATGAACCAGGAAGGAAACTTGAGCTCAAGTCAGCCCAGGTGAGAGCGACACTGACTGTGTTCAAAACTTGTAGTTTGGTTTGACATTGTAACCTGCTATAGACAATACTGCTAAAGCTAATCTCATGAAGCTAACTTACGTCAGAAAAAAGACACAGACATGAGCTTATATCCTGATACATCCCATCAAAGTCTCAACTGTTTAACAGCAGGTGTTTCTCCTTTTCATTCAGGATCACACTCCACCTTAAAGACCAAGTTTGCATTATTCATTATGCAGTATTGGCTGGACGAGCCTCGGGCCACACCTCTGGCCTGTTAGAGTACGTATAAATAATGCAGATTATAATTATAAATAAAAGACGTCCAATAACACACTGTACTCCTGCTCTCTGCATATTCCAAGTTCCAAATTAAGTCGAGGTGTTTCAAATCAATTCAATTCAATTTTATTTATATAGCGCCAAATCACAACAAAAGTCGCCTCAAGGCGCTTCATAGATACAGAGAAAAACCCAACAATCATATGACCCCCTATGAGCAGCACTTTGGCGACAGTGGGAAGGAAAAACTCCCTTTTAACAGGAAGAAACCTCCAGCAGAACCAGGCTCAGGGAGGGGCGGGGCCATCTGCTGTGATTGGTTGGGGTGAGAGAAGGAAGACAGGATAAAGACATGCTGTGGAAGAGAGACAGAGATTAATAACAGATATGATTCAATACAGAGAGGTCTGTTAATACATAGTGAGTGAGAAAGGTGACTGGAAAGGAAAAACTCAATGCATCATGGGAATCCCCCGGCAGCCTACATCTCTTGCAGCATAACTAAGGGAGGATTCAGGGTCACCTGGTCCAGCCCTAACTATATGCTTTAGCAAAAAGGAAAGTTTGAAGCCTAATCTTAAAAGTAGAGATAGTGTCTGTCTCCCGAATCCAAACTGGAAGCTGGTTCCACAGAAGAGGGGCCTGAAAACTGAAGGCTCTGCCTCCCATTCTACTTTTAAATACTCTAGGAACAACAAGTAGGCCTGCAGTGTGAGAGCGAAGTGCTCTAATAGGGTGATTCAGAGGTATTAAACTGAGGAGATGGGCATACACAGAGCAAAAGATCCAGCATGCCAGGTCCCATTTTAGCAGGTAGCACTGAGTCTCTCCCTGTAATAAAATGCAATTTCCTTTTCTATTCGTGATTACAGAGTCTGATGAGACATACACTCGAGAGTTGCTCATCCCAAACACGCAGGAGAAGCGTGGCTTGGCTTAGGATCTTGCAGATCTGATAAAGACCCAACAAGTGAGCCCTTTCCTTCCTGAGTGGAGAACTGTTTGTGTTACAACGTTCTGCGTCTCTTCTTCTGGGTGTGGGAACCTGCCCCTCCCAGAGTCCATGGTTTCCTCTCACCAAGGACCCGCCACCAGCTATCCTATGTTTCACTCAGCCCTAAATGTGACCGAAGAGAGCTGCAAATGCTAAAAATCTGCTCAAGCGAAGAGCTTATCTGCATGTACGATCAAAATTATAGGGTTTGTAATAATATAAGCGTGTACAACACATGTATATATAAAAATAAAGAATGTATCTACAACTTTAATTTCTTTTTTATCCTCTGCATACAGTTGCAATGCAGATGTGCAATGGTATATTAGCCAAGAATTTTAAAAATAATGGTGTTGCTGATATACATATGAAATCTAAGTTTGCCTTTAAAACGTCACATTGACTTTTTAGAAAAGAAAATAGATATAAAGAAAGAAGAAATCTTTACGTACAATTATTTAAGACTTTAAAACGGGCTTTTCTGACTTTATAAAAGTTAAGAGTTAACAAAACTTATTTATACAGCAGCTTGATGCATGTATAAATAAGTATTTGGCTTCAATTATTATTTAAAAAAAGAAGATATAAATTAGCAGTTCAGGCACTGTAATCAGGGCAACTTGTTACATGAAATGTAGCAGTTTTATTCATCTTAGATATGGTTAGCATGCTAAAACATCACTGACATAACACAGAAACTCAGAGGAGGATTATATTGTTTAAGCCTTCCTCAAAAACCTGAAGCATCAAAAGCTCACAAAGCTCAACATTTATACCTTTACATTTTAATAATCTTCAGATGCTTATCCTGTCCAAGAAGGTCCTGGGCGAAGTGAACAGACTATAATTGACTCTGTCAAATTTTTGTCTCGGTCTAAATGTGTGGTCTGGAGTTTAAATCAGCTGGAAGCTGTAAAACTGACTTCTCGCCATTGTCTCGTGTACGTCATCAGAGCAGCTTGTGTGTTCTCCCCATGGGGAAACTCAGAGGAATGTCCACAGCTGATAAAACCCAAAAAAGCTCAACCAGACCTCATCAAAACACACCTCCCGGCATTCCCAGTGATTGTTTGAGTGTTTACTCTCAGTTAGGGGGAGAAAGGGGGGCTTATGGTCAAGTCTGGCTCGCCTGGTGATTGGCATTCAGGGTGGCCCAACAGTGGGACATCAGTGCATTGTTCAAAATGTTCCATAAGTTTAGACATGTAAAGCCATAGTAGACTCAAGTGCTATGAATTAAAGGCTCAGTGCACAGGATTTAGGGATCTGTTGGCAGAAATGGAATTATTTTTCATGACATTATTAGAGCATAATTTACCTTAAAATAAGAATCATTGTGTTGTTGTTTCTCTATGAGCCTTTTCTATCTAACAGACCTCTTTGTAACATCAGTGATGCATTGCTTTTGTATTTGGTACTCGCTAAATAAGCCACACACAGCACTAATCAGGCTCTCCAGGCACTGCTTTTGAGGTTTCTAACATGACATTGTGTGGAAGTTGTCCATTTCTTCCACATTGTGTGGATGGATGTGATACAACCATCAACAGACATGTATTTCCTGACTGGTTGGTCAGTGCAGGTTTCTGACAGTAGCTCTGTGAAATCAGTCACAAACAGTGTGCTGAAGCCAAAAAACTCTCCTTCTCATTGCTGTGGTTGCTAGCAGATCGACTGCAAACACTTGCTAACCAGCCAAGTGGAGAAATAGCGAGGATTTAAAATAAAAGTTGTGCCTCAGTGCTGTAGCTAACAACTCAACTACACTGTAAAAAACAAATCCTAATATAAAAGTATTTTTCATGTATTTTACAGTTTTGTACTGTTCTTCTAGAATATCATTAAATTTACATCAATAGACTGTGATTTCACATTTCAAATGTAAATTAACGTAAAATCACTGTAAATGTAATAAAACATAATTTTCTTGTTTTTTAAATGTATTTGTCTGTACATATGCATATTTAGATTGTTAAAATGCATTCACAAATGTATCATGATTTCCCAAATATTTGTCCGTTATTTGAAAGATTGAACTGTTAAATTCAAATGTAATGCTAATTATATAAAATGATTCTTATAAACCTTTTTACATCAAATAATAATTATTATTGTTATTTAGGGCGATTGTGGCTCAAGAGTTGGAAGTTCGCCTTGTAATCAGAAGGTTGCCGGTTCGAGCCCCGGCTCGGTCACTCTCGGTCGTTGTCGCTTTGAGGGTCTCATAAAGCGCGATATGAATGCAATCCATTATTATTTAAATTAACTGTATATTTCTGTACATTTAAGTATTATTATTCATATTGCCGCATTCATTGACCTCGTTTATAGGTAATTTCATTGTTTAATCACATTAAATTGTTTCTGATTTAATGTTTAAAAGCACTTGAAAAAGGCAAAATCCCATGTAAAATTAGGGCAACAAATTGTATTTTCATTACTGGAAATAACCGTATTTTTATGAGAAAGTTATTTTCTGTTATTTTACGGTATTATTTTGGCGCCCCAGCTGCTGGAATATTACTGTTTTTTTAAGATGTTTTTTCTAACAGTGTACGCTCTGATGGGAGAATAGTTGCATCTTCCATGCAAATTACAGACAACTGAGTAGAGACCAAAGGAAATGCAAGGATGTTTTCAGGGAGCATCACAGACCTGTCAGATGGTTGCTGACTGCAGATTTTTTTCACTTGGTCATGCAACTAGTGATGGCTGAATGGCTGAACCTGCTAGAGAGCAAACATTGCCCATTTTACCTACTACCAGTGTTGGGGAGTAACGGAATACATGTACCGCCGTTACGTATTTAAAATACAAAATATGAGTAACTGTATTCCGTTACAGTTACCGTTTAAAAAGGTGGTATTTAGAATACAGTTACTTTGTTGAAATAAATGGATTACACGGCGGTACTTTCCTGTTTCATATTGTCGCGGGTCAGGACTGTTTGGGTTTTGTTTGACAGCTACGTTCTGTTGTTCCAGGTGGCAGCGTTACGGTTGCCATGGTTACAGGGTGACGCTCACTCTCTCTCTGCGTGTTTCCTGGGTGAGAGAGCGCCTGTTGTTGTTGTGCTAAGCTAATAGGCAGAATGCTACAGGTATAGCTCTAAAGAATGTAGCATCATGGGCAGTGTAGTCCGTGCTGCAGGGAGAATGGACTGCCATACACGTTATGTGTCTGTGAGCGAGGGAGAAAAAGGAAAAGTACGAGCTGTCATCGAGCAAAAACGGGAGCTGGAAGCATGTAAATATAATAATAACCACTGCAGCCAAGAAGAGAGCCTGACGAGCCCAGTTGTAAGTAAGTTATTAAGACTCGACTGTACAGCATCAGATTTCACCCTTTGGTATCAATACTGTGACATTGGATAGCTTTTTCCTGCACAACTGGACCAGATCGTGCTTTAATTATTTTCCAAGGTAACGCTGTGTTGTGCCGTTCCATTCGGTTTGTAATAGAAGTTGAAATGGCCTTGTGGTCTTTGACTCTTTGAATACTTCAGTGCATTAGCCTGACATTTGTTATTAACACGAAATGCTACTGTGATGGCGAGCCAAACATGGTAAGATCAGCACCTCACCGCTCGTTGCTTCACTTCACTTTGCAGTCCCGACTTTAAATCTATTTTACTAATTGTCCAGCATATAGTTTCTTTATTAAATTAGTTTTTTCCATTACACCTTAAAATGTTTATATGGAGTGCACACAGATCAACACTGCAAAGTCAAACTTTTGTTTTTTGTTGTATTAATACATCTTTCTTTGTTTGAGTTACCTGGGGGGGTTGGCTCCTCCTTCCTGGTTGGCAAAAACTGAACCAAACGCTTCATTGCCTGGGGGGGTTTTATGGTTTAGCTAAGCCCGTATTTAAGTTCCCTCATGCGTCATCTCAGCAGGTTAGTTTGCCTTATGTTTGTTTGAGTTTAGTTTATTGAGTTGACCTTTTTTATTGTTCTGCCTGTCTTTGTTTTTGGCTTTGTTAATTATTTTTCATATTTTGGGGTCACTAAATGAAATCGAATCAAACACCTGTGTCCTTACTGCTTGGTCCCTGCAGCTGTGGCTGATGGGATGCATGTCTCGATGGTTTCACAGGTTGGTTTAGCATTAAAAAAACAAACAAAATAAAAACATCTGCTATAATGGCAATCAGCGAATCAGAGTTACCCTGGCCTGCAACCAATTTTAATCCAACCAACACAACAGAAACACATTTGTCAACCACATGATGATACCAGCTGGCAGCTTGATACAAACTCTGACATGCAAAACTCAAAATCACAAAGTGAAATCTAACAAAACTAAGAAGTAACAGAGTTGATTAGTGTGCAGGGTGAGGTCGAAACTCAGTTAGAAAAGCACATGAAAGAACTTCATGCTCGAACTGCGGCTCGCTGGAAACAGATGTGAGTCTGCGTGAGATACTTTTATCAGACATCAGAGTAAATATCATCCAAAAAACTGAACATGAACTCCGCAATCAACATGTTTTCAAGCTTAAAGTCAAAGTAAAACATGTAGGTTGCATATTGCATGTTGTTGCACGGGGTGGGAGTGGTTGGGGGGGGGGGGGTATATCAGCTTTATGAGGCCCAGGCAGGAAAGTTTCAGCTGCACAAAGCAGCTCAGCTGTTCACATGAAAAGGAAACTGAGTGCTGTGAAGAAGCTACTTCCCATGACATCACCGTGTTTGTTAAATGACCTCTGCGGGCACGACAGACACACCTTCTCATATCCTCCCCGAGCCATTCAAATTATTTACTTCATTCACAGAAGAGGGAAATGGCAGTTTACGTTTGCCAAAACACTTAAAAGATAAAAAGATTTTAATCGAAGAATGATCGGCAGGCACGCTAATTATATCTATCATTTTATTGTAACTTTTTAAACGTTTTTAAAGCACAGCATTGCATTACGTTGTAATCAAAGCAGCAGTATGTTGTAGAGGAGAGGTTTCCAAGCTGTGAAGTATGTTGAATAGTTCAGCGAGAGCTAAAGGGGACACTGTTCAGTCAGCATCAAAAATCTTGTTTCCACACAACCAAGCAGCAAACTGGGAGCATCAAGCCAATGAGAGAGAGGAGTGCTAAAAACCTGAAGTGGCCACTTGAGTCCAAAAGTGAGTCAGTCCACACACGTGTGATAAAATGTCTCGCAAGCAAAATCTAAAACTCTGCTTCCTCGAGCTAATTTCCCTTTTCATAGCAGCTGCACAACGGGTGAAGTTGTTAATCTGTTAAACTATGAATATAAACGGCTTCTCGTGCACATACTGTCACCGCATATGTTTCTTAGTGAAGAACTTCCAGACAGATACTGTAGCACCTCTGCAGTACTGCCACAGTCTCGCCAGTAAATATTTACAAAGTTCGACAGGTGAAAATGACACGAGACGCTGGACGCAGGTTAGAGAGGCTTGTTGTGAAACGAGTTAACAGCTGCAGCAAACTTCAGATTTAATGAGGAGTCTCGTGTTTTTGTGGTCATTTAATGGTCATCAGGATTACAAAAAAGCTATCTTCTGACAATTAACCGGTTCTTATTCTTGCTTTCTTTAAATCTCACTATACAGTATGTGTCCAATCATGCAGTTAATATAAGATTAATGTCCTCGGATCAGACATATATCTAATGGGCTGATAAGTGATTTAAGTTAGAGGAAATCTTTGAATAACAAACTGTAATCTCTAAACTTCCTTAAGTGGACAGGGCTGATCAGGAACAATAAAGACAAACATAATGGCCATGTATGCTCAGCCTAACGAAATGCCAAAAATCTGCCTGTAGAAAAGAAAAGAAAAGAAAAGAAAAGAAAAGAAAAGAAAAGAAAAGAAAAGAAACAGATTAACCCAGTTCAAGACAAACAAACAGTCACAATTTCTCCTTCCATATGGATGCAATCACTCTTGGTGCACGATGAGCTTGAGAGCAGGGTGTTGACTCTCCTTTTGTTCATTCACTTTTGTCCTCGTCTGCTGTTTACCGCAAACATTGCACAAGAGAGGATTCAGATGCGGCGCAGTCGTAAATCAAATGCTTTACGAGACGCTTTCACGTATGAATCAGATCGATTGTGCGACCCTGCTCGCCACGAGGAAAAAGTACCTTCAACTGTGGGTTCAAATAAAAAGTGTATAAAGAAGCAGGACGTCAGAATCTAACAGAGGACAAAAGCAGCTGTATTAAAGAAAGTGTTTTGGCAATTGATTTGCTGGCTCAGGAGTTTAATCGGGCGGATGCATAAGGACTCTGCAAGGTACATCCCAGTACTTTCTGTTGCTCAGCAGAGCAAAGAAGAGTCAGTTTTGTTATTTTCTTGATGCAGAGCAGGAAGATTTCATCATAGGGCATTTAACTTCTTAACAAACTTTACATTTGGTTATTTAAAGCTGCGTCTTATATAGTTTTTCTTGCAGTTTCTAGGATTTTTAGACCTTGAGTACACAAGGTTCACACAGTTTTTGCAAAATATTATTTTATTAATATATTAAAAAGGTGACAAGAGGAAACATTACTAACCAGCTGGAGGTGCGTTTCTATTCACTGGATAAAGATCAATTTAATGTCTTTATTTCCTTTTTCCACGGTAACGCTCATTACCAATGTTTTGGCATATAATTCGTTACTCTTTAGTTGCTAAATGTTATTTTATGTTCACCTCGTGGAGTCGTGGAGTTAGTGATGCTGAATACAGGAACTAAAACAATGACTTTAACACAGAACCAAAACTATCAGCCAAAACCATGTAAACAGATCCAGAGCTGCAGAACAGCGCGTCTCCGAATGGCTGCTGCAGCAGACAGGTTAAAGTGCTGCGTTTGGTTGGATTTTATTGGAAATGACACTAGGAGTCCTGGTGAAGTGGGATTTAATGTACAAATTGGAGGAAATGGTCAGGAAAAGCTTTTTCTTCATAATGTGGTAGAATGAGAGCAAACCTATCCGGCAGCACCTTTGGGACTGTGGGCAGCCAACTCTTCAGACACTCCAAGAATCACTGGCAGCACATGAAAGGACTGAAGAAAAAGCATGTCGTGCAGAGTTTCTGACACACGCTCTCTAAACTAGAGTTACAAAGTGCCCAAAAGCTCAAAGCTATAATGTTTAATTAGGGAAAAGATGATGGATTTAGCACCGGGTTATGCTCAGGCTATTTAACTTTGCACCATCACAGTGGTTTAACAAAGCTGAGCTCAGTGTGTTTAACATTGGATCTGATCAACGTGAACTTTGCGTTGAAGCTGGAAAGTCACAGATCAGCTTCACCAACAAGTGGTTTTCTCCACATGCTATTATTTTAGCATAACACCAAATATTACCACAGCACTGCTGAAGTTAGCTAACAAATTGTCGTTGGCAACATCCGTGAACTAATGGCTGAAATGTTCGGTAAGACATCTTTAGCCATTTGCAGGTCCAAATGTTCCCTCAGCTCCCAAATGCAAACACGCACTGAGGCACCACTGAGAGTAAAAACCATCTAAATTCTTTCAGCTCCAACAAAATGACCAGTGTGGCTGTTCTCCCAGGTGTAACAATAAAGTTCAAACATCCAGGCATCCGTGAAAAGGAGAATTTACGAGGTTCAGGCAAGTTGGTTGCATTCGCTAGCTAACTGCTGTTGATAAAGACGATTTGCCGTGTTCTAACTGAATAACTTCTTTAACAATATCTAGAGTGTTGCAATAGTTTTGGATGTAAAAGCAACAGAAAATAATAACACCAACATTAAGGTGTGATAGCTATAAATGATCTACTGTTACAGAGCTGTGGTGTGGCTAACATGAACACATTACTGTAGGGAAGATGTAGCATGGTTTCAATCACCATCATATGGAGATCATACGGGAAGAAGACCCCAAAACAGTTAAAACCAAGAGCCCATCCACAACACCAAGTAGATGGACGGACTCGGAAACACGAAACTGCTTTTAAGAAGCAGGTTGTTTGGCAACTCCAACATTTACACCACAGAGGAAAGATGGCAGCTATTTAAGGAGTGTGCACACCTTTGTGACTGTTATGAATACAACAGTCAAACAGTATTAAAGGGCACAGCTGGGATGTCACCCACTGGTTTCTTAAGTCCCTGTATGAAGTTTTAAGATGAGCATCGCCATCGTTCTCCATCTTGGTTGCACCAATTTGGGCGAGACGAAGAAGGGGCAGGTCTAACTGCGAGAGCGCATGCTCATTGGCTGAGGAGCGGTTGACCAATGAGCATGCAGTTTCATATTACATATGATCTTTCATTTGATACACAGAATGGCCAAGATTTACAAAACAGACTTGAAGTTGACCGACTGAGCCCATAAACTCAGCAGCAAAGTGTTTACAGGGTCAAGCAAGACAGCCACCTTCCCTAGGATCAGAAGTGTTTTTGCAACTACAGCTATCACTTTCTGGTGGCCTTCGGCACTTCCACATTGGCTTCATTTTTTCCGACCTGGAAGCTATGTCCGTCTTTTATGTAATCTATGGTACATCATCACTGCACTTGTCGTGTACTCAATGTGAACCCACTTATACACTCAAAATAGTTAGTGTAAGTATGGAAGAGTATGCAATTTGAGATGGCAATTATGTGTTAGCATGCTGATGTTAGCATTACTCTCAAAGCACCACTGTGCAGGACCTCTGAGAGCTACAGGGATGGAAGATGAAACAATAGGCAGAACAAAAGATTCCAGTGGATCTCCATCTCCGGACACCTGAAAAACCGGTTAAAATTGCTCCGACAAGTACAGAACTTGACTTGGAGCAGATATTAACAGTGCTGTGCTTGTTTCACCCTCATCAGGCAACCTGAACCAAGTCAAACAAAAGAATTTTTTGTAATTTTCAGGTTGTTATCGAAAATGAGCGAATGTCACTTGAGTCCGGTCAGCTAGTCGGAGAGCTGTCAGGTCGGGTCTGTCCGAGCCTCTTCACGCTCCGGCTGCACAGCTGTTTCATTAGAGGCAGCAGGAAGGAGCAGGATGCCTGTAATGCTGAGCTCGTTATGTTTAATTTTTCCAACAATGTGCAGTCGGTTGTTTTGAAGTCTGGAATTTAACACTGCAGCTTGTTCTCCTTTGTTGAAAGAGGCTGAAGGAGAACACATTCGTTCTACAAGTCTTCCTTTTCATTTGTAACACTTTCTACTTTTTCCGTGCTAGTCACTTTTCTTTATTTTTTACTTCCATACTTGATTGACCTCTTAATTCTTCCTCTTCCGATCACCTTCTTTCCTTCCTTCCTTCCTTCCTTCCTTCCAATTGAATTCTCACGTCACTCGTTTTCTTGCTTCTTTCCTCCTTTGGAACTCTTGAAATTCTTTCCTGTCTTTTTTAAACTACGTGCCCCCGGCTTCTTTCGGTTTATTGATAAAGTAACCCAGCAGCAGCGTGGCACTGATTGAAATGACAACTATGTGAGGCACAAAAAGTGACGCACACAGTCCCTACATGAGGTGCCAGCAGTGTGTAACGAGGCTAAAGACGCCGGGGGAGAGCACCTGTCAAACTTCATCTCAAGTCACCCATTTTTCCAGCTTCAGTCTGGCTTCCTCTAACCTGACAAGCAGGAGGAGACGCCTCACCGTGTCATGTGTCTCATTAACGTGTTACTGATCTGATCTCGGAGTCTATAAAGTGCACGTCTTCAGCCGATTGCATGTGTGGTGGTGATCTCCCAAAAGTGACAAAGTGTGTTGTAGGTTCTCCTCTGACGCAAGGAAACCATTTAGTTGTAGTGTCTGGTGTCACGGGGACGCATAGCAACGCAAATGCTGCCTATAAATATACTTCCATGTCCAGGCTATTTTAAACCTGGCGGGGTCGGACGACAGCGCTCAACTTCCTTTTACTTTAGAGAATTTATGTCCTGAAACATTCAATTAGTCGTCCAGCAGAAGAAAAACAGACAATATTTAGACACATAAAGTGATGATGATGGTGGGAAAAAAGTAACAAATAGAGAGAAACTATGTGTTAAATTGTTACTAAAGTGATTCAGACTGCTTTGAGTTTAGGTGCAAAGGCTGACTGTGATTTTTAAATTTGCCAGAATAATTAACTTTCTGCAACTTCCATCAGAATCATCTTCCTTTGTCAGTTGATGTTATTTTTACATTTGCAAGTTTGTAATGTCAAATAATCTGTAAACTGGAAATCCACCGAAATGTAACTCAGCTAAAACTAAATTGCCTCATATTTTCAAAGCTGATTAACTTAAAAGCTATTTTATTTAACGAATAGAAATATAAAAAATATTTTTTTAATTAAAAAAAAGAAGAAATGTCACAGAAAAGTCAAAATATTCAAGTTAAGTTTTTATTTGCATCTGTAACTCTCGATATCTGAGGTTTCGAGTATTGAGGTTGGTCTGCATGTGTTTGACATTTTGTGTACAACAAAGCAGCTTTTACTCAAGTATTTTTATGCTTTGAGTTACGTTTCATTTCCTCTCCATTGGACAAAATTGTACTTTTATTTACCTACAAATTAAGATTTTTTTGGAGTTTATAAAATCCAAATTTTTGCCATAGATTAATCTATCCAAGAGTTTAGTTCACACAGGAACTAGAATTTAACAAGATTTGCTTTATACCATTTAAAATTAGTCTTCAAGCTTCTTTTTTTCCACAAATCTTTACAAATTACAATTTTTACAGAGCATTCAGTGGTCATCAGGATCATCCATAATGAAAGTAGTGATTATTAGCTGTAGCCTTGTGTGAAATAGGAAAAGAATGACTCCACCTTAATGAACTACAACAGTAAAATCCTCTGTTTATATAAATATGTGAGTAAAAGTAATGTAGTTATACAGTATCAGTGGCTGTTTTTTACATAAAGTACTTTTATTTATTTATTTATTTATTTAAATTACATAGAGGTTCTGAGTACTTCCTTGACATAAACCAAAACGTAGCCTCTGCTTTGTTGTTGCTATTTTAACGGGGCAGGTCGTGATGACTGTGTTTTGAATGAAATCTAAATTCTCAAGTGAATACATTGGCTTTGGATTTGTCACGAGAAGACATGTGCAGTAAATTTGTGCGAAGACTCAAAGGCACACCCAAGTACGTCATGAGAGGCAAAACATTTCCCTCAACTCAGCAGTGAAAGCCAATGACTAAATGTTAATAAAATAACTCATCGCTACTCATAAACTGTCTCTAAGAAATACAAACACTGACGTCAAACCTCTGAGAGTCACATTTCCTATGAATGTAACAAGCCTGAAGAATCAGTCACACTTACTAATCCACTCTATGAGTGTAAGGCGACAGCAAACTGGAGCATACTTTGCCCTGCGTACGTGTGACCAGGGAATATTGACAGTAAAATCGTCCTATTGCTCACATTTTTAATACAAACATTAAAATAATCTTAGTTAGAATATTTATTAATGTTATGTGTTTCGACGATTATCTCTGTCCTAATGCATTTTTAATAATTTACTGATTTCACTCTCATCATGTGTGTTATCATTTTGGCAGCTTTTTGGTTAGGAAAATAGGCCTCTACTAACAGATATATATATTCACCTAGGCGGTGAAGTCCCTTCAGTATGAATCTTTATGTCCAGCAGTGGTCCGTTCCTTTGGTGGTGGAAACATATTTTGTGTAGTATTATAGAAAACTCTGAGAAAACTGACGTACTGTTATTTGTGACCTTACCTAACTGTTTCCTAGTTTGTTTAGCTGCTGATTCAGTTACATCTGTTCTGTCCATCATATCCAAATATGTTTAAATGTTAAGTGGAGGGGTGACACGATGGCTTGATGGATAAGGCAGTGTTGCAACTCCATTTGAAGAACTGCAAATAGAGGATTAAGCTGAGCTCACTGTGTCTAAAGGTAGACCAAAACCTTGTGTCCCTAATCAACATTACTAATGTTGTATTAGCACTTTGCTAAGTGTTTGATCCATGCATACACATGTTACCAAAAACCTGGTGATCTTAGCAAATGAAAAATAAGCTTTACATATTATATTTAATTAAATGTCACTTAATGGGTTTTAGAACACTTAGAACACTTTAGAACACTGATAATCTGGACACACACAGGCTAGCAGTTTCACATTTTTCTGCTAAGCTAAAGTGGCTACAGTGTTTGGGGCTAAGAAACGAAGCGAGTGGAAAAAAAAAACCCTAAAAAAACAAAACTGCAGCATTTTGGGGGCTTTATGGATGATTTCTCTCTTTATAAAAACTTTATGGTGGGTGGTATATTTATTTTGTAAATAACTAGCTTAAATGTATGTGCTGTGGCTAATAGCCTAGCTGTCTGCTAAGCATTTCCTCTGCTAATTTGAGTCACTGAACTGGACAAGAAATCTATGGTCCAGTTTCACTTGGTGAAATGCTAGCATTTTATTAATCTTTTATTTAGCAGGTGTGTCTGTATGTGTGATGCAGTCATAATTTTTGGATGCAGCTAGCTAACCATTTTTGCTAGCGCTGCACTCCCCCCTTTGTTCTAAATACGGTCACTCGTGGCTCCACAAACCCAACATCGTAGCTAAAACACTTATGTTAGCTCTTCAAATTTCAAACCAGTGGGTGACATGGCTACACCCATCTTTTATATACAGTCGTTCCTTTCAATGCATACAACAAAACAAGACAAAACTGAATTCATTCTGTCCAGTTGCGACACTAACAACATGCTTGATAAAATGATTTTATTAAACATCATGATCATGTGGTAACAATGAATACATGCAAATGATTACGCTAAAACAAAGCTGCTAGTTTAATTTTACACAATATGAGCTATAGACAGTAAAAATGTAGTTGTCCACATTAAGTATTGCTACATAAAATGTGGATTTATCTTTGCATTATTTTTTTTTAAAGAAATGTATTACATAATATGATGAATATGTAGGATCAAAGTGCTTTAAGAGGATGCATATTCAAAATTTAATAGTCCTTCTCAGCCATTATAACGTACCATACTTCAAAAGCAGGTCATTTCTCCCCATTTCCTGCAAGATGAGACTTTCTAAACAGATATTTGCAAGTTGAAGCCTAGGAAATGACGCGAGAGTCATTGTTCTGGACTTTTTCAAACCACAGTCCTTCCCGCTGCAATCAAAGGCAGCACATCCAACAGCCGATTAATGGGAGACTTCCTC
Source organism: Neolamprologus multifasciatus (assembly GCF_963576455.1). NCBI lineage: Eukaryota > Metazoa > Chordata > Actinopteri > Cichliformes > Cichlidae > Neolamprologus > Neolamprologus multifasciatus. The sequence continues at coordinate 3,206,949 of NC_140442.1, read as the reverse complement.
TACGCCACTCCGCACAGTGGTAATTCATCTTAATTGTGATACATTCCTTCTGGCTGTGTTCCCAGCTTACCAGATGCTCCACGTCTGTTTGACATATAAATCCCTCACAATGTCTGTAAAGCTTTGAATTCTGAGCCTTTAGAGTCGGAGCTTTTACAGGTCGGAAACTGAAGAAACATTCTGGACAACATCTGCCTTCAGCTGGTTCTTCATCAAACCGTGTCGAGATCAGGCCTTTTCAGACTCAGAAAAAACCTGGAGCTGCGTTGTTTAAACCGCCGCTTCAAGTGAAAATGCTCCTCTGGTTTGCAACCAAGGCCGTTTGGCTCTCCCGCCGCCTCTCCTTCTTCCTCTCCAGCCGCACCTTCCAACAGATGGCACTGGACGCTAAAAGCAAGAGTCCTGCAGAGAGGAGCACCAGGCCAAAATAGGAGATGGTGGAGCCGTGCGAATTAAAGCTGTAAGCGACCGCGGTGACCACGATGCCTGCAATGAGCACTACCACACCAAACGGGATCGTGCAGCGATAGCAGGAGAGCTCTGCCCCGCCGGTGGCTGCGGTCAGCTGCACTTCATTAACTAGGGGGATGTTTAGGGCTGTCATGGCGACAGCGGGGCGCTCGGCGTTGTTGGCCTTCTCTGGTGTCGCTGGTGTTCTCATGGTCTCCTTGCTAGCGTCTTCTGGCATTTCAGGATCCAGCAGTCTTCTGTTAACAGACCACAGATGGTTCCTCGTTATTGATCTGTTCCCTGTGATCAGGATCTCCCAGTCTGTGGAGAAAGAAGCAGTGAAAGTGCTCAAACGTGTTGCTCAACACTGTAAACAGCAAAAGAAACTCTGGCAGAAGCTTTTTATTATAATTCAACACATTTCACAACCCCCCCCCCCCTTCCTCCTGACCACATGCTGCTTTAATAAACCCATGTAACCTCTTTGCACAATCCCAGCCGCCTCCTCCTGACCCAGTCAGAGGAGAATGACGCCGGACCGCTCGTCCCAGCACGAGCTGAGACATTCCCTGGAGAGCGCAGGATATGACATTACAAACTGCTCCGTGAAATGCAAGGAGCTTCGAAATCACAAACATCTTCACAAGCGCTCACCCCGCCTCCACACACACGCCTGCTGCATGGAAAGCTGAGTCACAATAAGTGGGTAGAAAAGACTTGCTGGGACTTTATCAGTCCAGATGTTTGAAATTGAAATTATTTAATCAAGTTTCTAAACATGAGCAGAATTTCCTCGCCCTATGGTCAGTGCTACACCTCCAGGATTGTGTCTTCTGCAGCCAATACTTTGGGGCTCACTATTTCAAAATAATACAGAAGCAGCACCATTTTACCACCAAAACTACTTCCCAACAGGGTGGAGACCCGTTTGGTTTAACCGTGTAATGACACTGAAAAACACAAGATAATAGAATCTCATCGCCTTCCCTGTTTTCCTCCAGGAAAACAACTTTATCAAGATGAAGAAAGCCAATGTAATGTCCAGCATTAAATTTAGACGCTGCGTTTGGTATCTGCTGCTATCTGATGTCTCACACTGTATGGATTTTAGTATCTAAAAGTCCTTAGAGCGGGGTCACCGCATAAATGAAGAAGAAACTTCTGTGTACATCAAGCACACATGTCGAAATCTTTACTGTCCACAAACAGTGAAACAAAACAACCAGAGAGCACAGATCTGTGTGTTTCTGTTACTTCAAGTCAAGAAACTTATTTTTCCCCTCAAACAAAAGCTTTTAAAATTTGTTTTATATAAAAAATTAATAAATTTGAATAACTGTAAATGATTTACTCATGGTAGAAGCAGTGTAACTGTAACCAGTATGTCCCCCCACTCTTATTTATGAATCTTTTTTTAATATTTTTGTGATTAAATATTTTCTTGATTTGAGTCGTCTTCTCTTAAAAGTTAAAAAAAAAAAAAAAATAGAGGACATAAATCATATAAATGTCAAACCCTAACCCTTTAGTTCAGCATTACACAAAGTTCCTGTAAAGCGACTGATCTATTATTCATACACAGCTGCAATGATAATGACCAGCATCGGGACAGACTGAAGAAATTAAGTGTAGTTTGTGGCCCTGGACCATTTAAAGAAGGGAGGATACTGGAGGGGGGAAAGCTGCAAGCTGTGAAGCCACAGGACCTTTGAACAACAAGAAAATGTGAAGAGTGGGGAACTCTCCAAACTAACTCTTGCAGGCTTTCTTTGTGGTAAACATGAAAGTTTGTTTATTGGGGTAACAAAAAATGAGGATTTATAAAGTTAAAAGTAAATCTATAAAATCTTAGCAAATAACCAAATCCAGTTCAGCCATAGCAACAAGCAGCAACACAGCCTGGCTTCAGCTGGTAACGATATATGTTTTTAATGTGTAGTAAATTTAGTGCAGATAGCCTGTTTTAGGTGGGAAATAAAGAAGAAAGCTTCGTTACCTCAGAGCCGTTTTCCATGTGGCAAAGTTTGCAAAGTGTCCCTCTGCTGCAGTGAGACTTGTCTATGAGCTGATGAATTATTTAACCAGAATAATCGAATTAAAAGTGAATGTTGTTTGTTCTCGCTCAGTGTTGAAGCTCACAGCGGACTCTCCGGGCTGGAATCTGACTCCCATTCATGAGAACTGCCGTAGAGTCGTCAGGTTAGGAGCTGCCAGCCGCACTGCCATCCTCATTCTAGCGGGACTGTTTCATGCGCCTCTGACTGCAGAGCGAAGATAGAAACCATCGGGGGAAGCTGGTGAATCCGGCGGCGTGTTTCAAAATAAAACGCGTTGACGTTGATTGCCTGCCTTTATTTTGAAGTCCGAAGGTTTGCTTTGTTTGTTTTGTTACGGCTTGAGTTTATCAGCTGATAAAGGGCATACTGTGTAAACGATGTATATGAATGAAAGAGAAATAATGGCATATCACTCCATAATCTTTTATCATTATGACTGTTCACTGATAACACCAGGTTGGGCTGTATGTAGCCTGTGGAGTAAACATTCTAACACCCCTGCAATAAACAGTACCTCACTTCTTTAGATTTATATCAGAATCAGAATCAGAATACTATTATTATTATTATTATTATTATTAATATTATTATTTTGGTTACAGTGCTGCAATATAAACAGTAACAAAGACAGACAATACGCTAAGTAAGAAATAGACACAATATATACATGCATATATATATAGTCACCTATATACTGAGCTTTTCCATCCATCCATCCATTTTCTACCTCTCTGCTTCTTACCTGGGTCCAGGTCTTTCTTCTTCTCATCCAACCTAGCCCTTTAGCCTTTTTTTCTTAAACAGACTCATTCTAATTTTTATATATTGACCAATTTAAGAAAAAAAAATCATAATTATTGCTAATTATTAGAGTTTGTCCTGAAACTAGTATCAAACTATCAGAATCCACTATCTGAATCTGGCCATCCCAGATGTCAGCCTGGTTCTGCCAGAGGTTTCTTCCTGTTAAAAGGGCGTTTTCCCTTCCCACTGTCACAAAGTGCTTATTCATAGTGGATTGTTTGATTCTTGAGATGTTCTCTGTATTATCGTAGGGTCTCTAGCATAAACATAAAGCGCCTTGAGACTGTTGCTATACTTTTATGAGTTAAACTGAAACTGAAAAATTAAATAAAATCCCTATGAAATCTATATTAGCTAGTTTTATTATGTAATTACATTTTATTGCGGTGGTTGATTAACATTACTAGAAAATTCATAATAATACCAGCATTTTTTTTTAATTGCTGTCATTCACGTTCATTTTGCAGCTTAATTAAATATCATTCTGAATACAAGTGTGGAGAGGTCAAATCTGTACAGAAGCGTGATGTCCAAACATCCTGTACGTCCTATCTCAGAAATGCTGCTGTTTGCGCTGCGTGTTTTATTTTGAAGGCCGGGAGCGGAAGTATGGTGCTTGCCTGCGGGCTGGCCGGTGTGTCACAGTGAGAAACCATCATGTCGCTGCGGTTTACGGATGAGGAGTTCCAGAGTGCGTGGAAGGAGCTGGACGAGCCGCAGCTGGAGGGAGGATGGGAGCTGTTCGTGGAGACGATGGGAGTGAAAATCTACCGGCTCTATGACACGGTAGGAAGTCTCCAGTCAAACTGCTGCTTCTGCTGCAGGAAAAGCGACTCGGCGAGCCAGTTTGAATGAATGTGGTGAGCGCTGCAGAGCCTGAACTGTCGCTGTTTTATGTTTCCATCTTTTCTCTGTCAAAACGTTGAGCTGTTATCAAGCTGAGTATAAGTTTAGTTTAATTTATTAGCAGCAAAGATAAACAGCAGCGGCTAGCATGGGGAAGAAGCCGGAAGCTGAGCGGTAGTATGTTTTTCCCCCACTCAGAAACTTGCTGCACCAGTCCAACCAAACTCCATTCGGATAGACGTCGATTTATAGTTGCCTTGCCTTGGGGCGTAAACAGACACCCTGACTAACCTCATTGAAGACATTCTTGCATCTGCAATGATCCACCCTTCAATTCGGCACATCCCTGACACATCTAGGTTGGGCTTTTTGGTTGATTTAAAACAAGATTGTCAGTGGAAGCCTAATGTAAATAACAATGAAAGTTTAAAATCTCAGTTATAGAAAATGTTTCTTCAAGGTTATGTGTGAATTGTCACCTCTGTTTACTTCAAAACATGCTGAGTGATATAAGGGAAATGATTCTTTGAACAGTTTTCTTTAAAAACAAACTTGTTTTTTAAACTATCTTAAATCTAAAATAAATCACTTCAACCTCATTCATATTTGCACACGTTATAGATAATGGAATTTGGTATGACTTTTACTCTTAGAAGACATAAATGTACCTAATCTATTTCTCATTCTAAGTATTGCTTTCGTTTTCTTGCGTAAAACATTGAAAAATCAATGTTAAAAGGAAAAAAACCCAAACATTTGAATCTAGGCCAACACAGTTCCTCACTGGGCGTGAGAAATGTAGACTGGCACTAATCAGAGTGGTGTGGTCAGGGTTTAGTTGCATAGTGTGGGTGTGGCATCATATGGCCTGCAGTTGGAAGAGAGAACTTTCATGTGCTGTTTGCAGGAAACTGGACTTTATGAGTACAAAGTCTATGGTGTGCTCACCACCTGCACTCCAGAGCTGTGTGCAGATGTCTACATGGACTTGACGTATCGAAAAGATTGGGATGGATATGTGAAAGGTAAAAAAAACAGAAACAGCCCAGGAAGGCAGGGTTCGCACCACATTTACTGTCTTTCTTTTGTCTCTGTGTCTTCTCACATCTTTTAGTCTTCATTAATGCTTTAAAATAACAGTTTCACTTTTCTTTCATCCCTGTTTTCATGCACATCTACAGTACCCAGCAGGTAACATGGTGTAGCTGTAGTCTTTTAGCTGAAAGCTGCTCATTTCAGTAGCATTTTCTGTGTTTTCTGTGGTGATAGCGTCTCAGTGTCTCTCCTTAAAAATATCCAGATATCAGAGGGGCCTACATTACCCATGATTAAGGCTGCCACAAACGATTATTTTGATAGTCGACTAGTCACCGATTATTTTTGCGATTAGTCGACTAATCAGATCATGCATCTATTGGACATACAGCTTATTGCACCAGCACGCATCTGCTCTTATATAACAATCATTAGCTTAAAGCTTTAAGTGTTTAAGGTCTGTGCTAACTAAAAATAAAGACAAGATGATAGTTTATTAAATTTTAATGAAATCTGCAGATTGTTTCGGTGAAGTTTAATAAACTCCTTGCTATCTAAAATATAACAGGACACTGGAGTATATTCTCCAGCATCTCACACTTCTGATAATCAGCTGTCTGCTTGACGTTTATTCAGCTGTGTAAAAACTCTAACTTTAATCTCAGCCAAACCGATTTACTCAGGAACAAATAAAATACTAAAAAAAAGCCAAACAATAACATTTTAAGTTATCTAAGTGACTTATATATATGTTTAACCTGAGTAGCGAAAGACGGCGGTGGGTTTGAAAACGATCTGCCGGGAGTCCGGTGTTCTCACGGCTCTAGTTAGCCTAGCCCACGGCTAGCTATCGAGCTAGTGGGTAACAGACGTCTCCGAAAACGTCGGAGCGCTTTTGAAAATATGCGGTGTCTTGATAAACTGAGCAGATATTTGAGGTTTACACAGCTACATTCTCGCCTGAAAATATGTTAAACGTTTATTTTGTGACCCAGAAAGAATAATAAGAGTAATATTAAAACTAACTAGCTGCCGCCATTGTTGGAAACTGAGCTGGGCTGCTACTTCTTCTTCTTCTTCGGGGTTTAACGGCAGCTGGCATCCTTGTACATGCAGTGCTGCCATCTTCTGTTTCAGTCCGTTATTACACTCTTAAATCCTACTACTTATTCCTGCGTCTTTTGTGATCTTACAAAGCTTCAAACGACGCGTCGACTATTAAATCAGTCATCGACGATTTTGATAGTCGACGTAATCGTGACTAGTCGACTAATCGTGGCAGCCCTACCCATGATGCCACTTTACAACCGACTGGCAACTAGTTTCCTGATTTTGGGTGTGTTAATATAAAGCAAGATTACATAAGAGTAAAAGAAGTGGAGAATAAACTAAAGATAATGATCAATGAGCAGGAAAACTTTAAAGGTAAATCTCTAGTGTATTAGCTGTAGTGTCTTAAACAGATGCAAATTGTTCTAGTATAGTGAAAAATATTAAAGTGAAGGAGAGAATAAAACCCAAAGATTTCCTTTATTATCCTTTGATTGAATCTAAAGCGCTCTTTCTCTTCCATGCAGTCTGTCCTGTGCAGTATGCAAACCACAACTTGTACAAATACAACCTGCTAGTGTTGCAAGTAGTTTTCTGTGAAGATGAAGTGGTTATTGCAGTATTTCAAGTATATTCCTTGAAAATATTCATTTCTTTGGCCATTTTTTTCCTCATAAGACATTAAAATGTAATGGTTAGTATAGTTGGGGGTGGTTGTTCTTCTCTTTTCCAAGTATATCATGTATTTCAGCTGATATTTATGTGCTTCTGTAGCTCATTGAATGATTGTGTCATTTTTCTTATTCAGAGCTATATGAGAAGGACTTTGATGGACAGTCAGCCATCTACTGGGAAGTGAAATACCCGTTCCCGCTGTCAAACAGAGACGTATCCTTCTGATCCGCACTAATGCGTTCAGTTCGCATAGATTTGGAAAAGGCTGTGAATGCTTTTCTCAGCGTGTCATGTTCCCTAACAGCTTAAACCTAAGTATGTTTATGTGAGGGAGCGGAAAGACCTGGATATGGACGGCAGGAAGATCTGGGTGATCCTTGCCAAAAGCTCCCTGGAGACACCGTGTCCAGAAAAGAGCGGCGTGCTTCGGGTCAAAGACTACAAGCAGAGCGTTTCCCTGGAGAGTGACGGAGCTGGTGGAACTAAACGTAACACAATAAGATCATTTTAAACAATTGCAGTTATATAATTATGTTCATGTAAATAAATGTGTTTTTTTTTAAACAGTTTTTTGCAGTTTAAATTAAACAAATGGCCCATCATTTGGAAGGTTCACTGAAACTGAATAACATATATGTTCGTAGATTCGTCGGTGGCCCTGCTTTATCATCTGTTTTACTGTAAATGGGACCATAATTTACTAGATGAACATAATAAGTTATTAAATACATCTTTAAATGAGTGATTGAATTTATAAACGCATCTGAAAAGTGTCTACTGATCTTGCAAATCAAGTGAGAAGTAGACTCATTTTCTCATAGACTTCTATGTAATTATTCCTCTTTTGAACAAGGATAGTCGCCCCCTGCTGGCCATTAGAAAGAATGCAGGTTTAAAAACTTGTTGCATTAGCTTCACTTTTCAGAATGGAAGGCTTGGTTGCAGAAATTGTATAAAGATTGAACCGCCTGCTTGTGTTTCAGTTTTCATGAATTACTTTGACAATCCTGGCGGAAATATTCCCACCTGGCTGGTGAACTGGGCAGCGAAGGTGAGTCTATTGTGCCGGCTTACTGCAGTGCATGGAAACAAACACATTTAGAGCTTTGCATGAAAAACTCTAAACTAGATGATTGCCCATTAAACAGATGGGTCAACTGTAAAGACACCTGCATGTAAGACTACATCCTCAACAGATACGTCTTCCTCTTCTGTGCTCTGTGTGGTTAACATACACCAAAGCATCTGTGCATCACTCTTCATTAGGGCTGCCACAAACGATTATTTTGATAGTCGACTAATCAGATCATCATCCATTGGACGTAAAACGTACAGCTTATTGCACCAGCAGCATCTGCTCTTATATAACTATCATTAGCTTACAGCTTTAAGTGTTTAAGGTCTGTGCTAACTAAAAATAAAGACAAGATGATAGTTTATTACATATTAATTAAATTTGCAGATTGTTTCGGTGAAGTTTAATAAACTCCTTGCTATCTAAAATATAACAGGACACCGGAGTATATTCTTGAGCATCTCACACTTCTGATAATCAGCTGTCTGCTTGACGTTTATTCAGCTGTGTAAAAACTATAACTTTAATCTCAGCCAAACAGATTTACTCAGGAACAAATAAAATACTGAAAAAAGCCAAACAATAACATTTTAAGTTATCTAAGTGACTTATATATCATGTTTAACCTGAGTAGCGAAAGACGGCGGTGGGTTTGAAAACGATTTGCCGGGAGTCCGGTGCTCTCACGGCTCTAGTTAGCCTAGCCCCCGGCTAGCTATCGAGCTAGTGGCTAACAGACGTCTCCGAAAACGTCGGAGCCCTTTTGAAAATATGTGGTGTCTTGATAAACTGAGCAGATATTTGAGGTTTACACAGCTACATTCTCGCCTGAAAATATGTTAAACGTTTATTTTGTGACCCAGAAAGAATAATAAGAGTAATATTAAAACTAACTAGCTGCCGCCATTGTTGGAAACTGAGCTGGGCTGCGCTATGAATTCTGGGACACAGCTTCTTCTTCTTCGGGGTTTAACGGCAGCTGGCATCCTTGTACATGCAGTGCTGCCATCTTCTGTTTCAGTCCGTTATTACACTCTTAAATCCTACTACTTATTCCTGCGTCTTTTGGGATCTTACAAAGCTTCAAACGACGCGTCGACTATTAAATCAGTCGTCGATGATTTTGATAATCGACGTAATCGTGACTAGTCGACTAATCGTGGCAGCCCTACTCTTCATCATTTGAAACGCGTTCTGATTTATTAGCTCTTGTTTAAAGGGCGTTCAAAGTCTTGCAGTGTTTAAGGCGTCAGTTTGCACCAGCGCCTCACAACCCCTGAAATGCACACGTGTTCATAGTTGACCTGCTTAAACTGATCTGTGATGAGAGCTTTAAAGAGGGCGTTAAAGAGTTCACTCGCAGGCCCGCGAGAGCTCCGTCCCTCTGCCTGCCTTCATGCTTTCCCATCGTTATGGTTCGCAGATGTGTTGCAGGCTGACGTCAACGCTTGCCACTCCTAGGTGGGTCTTCTTGGCACATGTGTGAATGACGCTCGCTGATAGAGATCTTTGCGTGTGTTTTTTCAAAACAGAAAGGGGTTCCAGGGTTCTTAACGGACATGCAGAAGGCCTGCAGTAGCTACAAAAACTACTGCCAGAAGAAATGAGGGCAGCTGACGGGAAAGCGGCTTCTGGTCAAGAGCTTTGGTTGATTTTTCTTGCTGTTTCTTTAGTTCTGGAAAGCATTTTTAAAATTGTATAATTACACTGAAATTGCGTTTACGGGATGAATGTGGCTTTGTGTGGGCTGCTACTTGTTTTTTCTAGCATGTTGTTGACTCAGGCATGACGTGCATGGCCGGCCACTCTGATTAAATAGCTGCAGGGAATCAATTCAAGTCCTTTGTGCTGTATTGATTAATACTGTGTTGTTTTGTTTGTGCAATCTATGCAAATTCCAATCAGGATTAATGGGATGCCGTGGGGGAATTTTTAAATTAAATGTTTATACAGAAGTTATAGATTATTCCTTTTGGGCCTGTGTAGTGAAATCTTGTATAAAATGCTCCGACTTTGTCTGTTTCTATAAAGTCATTTACTGTAAATGTGACAGATGGATTATGTATTTAGATTTACTGAAGGTTTGAAAACACTGGAATCTGTTCATTTTCAATCCACTGCATGTTTAGATAATCTCTTTCTGTTTCCGATGACGTGAAAATGAGAGTACCTTTTAAAGGTTTCGGGAGTTTTAGTCAAAGATGCAATATTATCTCAGATATTGTGTAAATTCAGGCTATATTTCCTGTTGATACAGGTGAATGTGGTTTTATCTGGTCATAAAAAGCCTATTACTGTGTAATATCGCTTTTATTGATGTAATTAAACTTTTATTTTAAACTAAAGCTGAAATTGTTGAGTTTTTCCACACAGTTTCAGTTTCAATTTCAATTCAGTTTTATTTATATTGTGTCAAAGCACAATAACAGTCACCTCAAGGTCCTTTACAGTGTGTCAAACTCGTGGCCTGGGCGCCACTTGCAGCTCACGTGACCGTTACTATATAATGTAATTTGACCTGGAAGTTATTGTTTTGTTAGGGAGGATTTGTTTGTTGTTGAGTGTTAAGTTCTAAGAATGATTTAATATGAAGGAAACATGAGCAGAGAGCACAGTCGTGCTGAGGGATTGGCTGTGTTAGTCAGTGAGAGAGTCGAACACTAATGTGTGCACTGCATTTTTGTTTTGGTAAATATGAACAAAATAATAGCAGCAGTGCTGCCACGTGTCTGTCCAGAAAGAGAGGACCAATGTGTTTATTTGGTAGTTCAATGAAAAAACAAATTGCCCTCACGTTTGCAGTTTTGTCTTGTTATAAAATATTTTAAATTTAAAAAACCAACAAACAAAACAAGACATTTGCAGAAATATTTGTGGGTGTTTTCTTGTTTAGTTTTTTTTGGACTACTTGAACACTAAATTGGCCCTCCAATGAGATGACAGTGCTAGCAGTGGCCCTCAGCTCATTTAACTTTGTAAGATAAAAACTCTACAATAATACCGAGAAACCCCAAACAATCAGATGATTCCCTAACAAGCGCTCAGACGGTGGAAAGGAAAAACTCCCTTTTAACAGGAAGAAACAGGAGGCCAAAGGAAGGACGGTCATCTGCCGTGATCCTCCCCGTGGGAAGAGCCAGAGTCTGTATCCCAATTCAGGGTCTGTATCCCAATTCAGGGTCTGCAGCCTTAAAGGCCGCATTTTAAGGCTGATTACGTCACAGCGACGCGACGAAGGCTGTCCCAATTCGAAGGCTGCTCGAAATGCGGCCCTCAAATGCGTCCTTCATTTCCCTGAATTTTAAGGACCTGGCGGTGTAGACTTCGTGGCCCAACATATCCCAGAATGCATAGCGCGGCGGTGGGTGTGGATAATTTTGCCGAAAAACAACTGCGGATGAGGGGTGCCGAAGAGTAAACTTTAAGTAAGTACTGAATATTATGTCACTTATTTATGTGCAAATGTTTAATAACGAAGAACATTAAAACATTACTGTTGGCCACATGTCGGCAAAGTTATGTGACATTAGTGACGTTTGTACTAACTTGGTTTTACAGCCTTTACTTTAAAATATACGCCGTTCAATAGCTGAGCTTAATCAGAGAATGATCAAAGCTCATGTAGAAACAAACAAACAAATGAACAAAAGATTTTCTCCTTCATTTCTGTCAAACAAAGCTGTATGAAACGTTTCCAGCTGTTAGTATCATGGTTGCTAGGCAACCTGGGCAGCGCAACGGAAGCTAGACCGTCCCATTTCAAAAGCCTCGCACTTCCGGCCTTAGCGGTCTTTAAGTACGCGGCCCTTGAGGATCGTTGAGGCTGCGTACTTGAGGCTGCGTACTTAAGGCTGCAGACCCTGAATTGGGACACAGCCGGAGTCTGTTCCTGCATGAATATGTGAGGACGCAGAACCCTCCACAGCTAATGACGCACTCGATACTTTAAACGTTTTACAGGCGGCGCGTTCACTGATCATTCATATCAACAGTGCCTCATTTACCTGAGGCATTTAAAAACAGTTTACCGTCTGCAGACTAAACCACAGCAGTGGTGTATAACAGCAGCATGTGGGATTTACAGCTGCGATGTTTTTCTGTTTATTTCACTAAGATTAACGCTGTGTGCTTTAATCCACGTCTAGATTAATAATTATTTATTTATTTTAATCGTGTGGTTATAAACAGTTGGGATTGAATGCATTAGGAAGGCCAAAGTTGTTCTTAAAACTAAAAATATCAACAAACAACATACGTTTTTCCCGAAAAATGAACTTCACAATAACAGCTACCGTTATAATCACACGCATGCGCACAGGTTTCCTGACCAGCTGAAGGCCTTGCTGCTGATTGTGAATGAAAAAAAGGGAAAAGTTGGCTATATCCGGTTCACCAGTGGCACTTTCATCAATTAATTGATGATGTAAAGTAATTAAATGCCTCATAACTGGATTGAATATGAATTTATTTTATGTTTTGGAAGCGTGCTAGCTGTTCCTTAAAAAAAAAAACAAACATAAATATACATATTGCCCAGTTAGCAGATCCGACTCTTCACTGCGACGCCTCCGATTGTGCCGTCTCAGCAACTCCTGGTGAGTTTTTTCACCCCCTTTTCTATATTTAACAACAGTTACAGAAGTAAAACTTAAACAGGAAACTACACTGTGTCTTAAAGCCTAATAGGGCGGCTAATACGGCTAACAGAAAGCTGTTGAAAACAGCTGGATTTTAGCTTTAGTCTGTCCCTAAATGAAGATGTCTAACAGGTGTGTGCTGCTAACAGACTCTCCAATACGACTTCATATGTAAAGTGTATATGTAGCATTAGTTTGAAGTGAGCGCCATGTGACTGTAGGTGTCAAACAGAAGTTTAACAACAACAACAACAAAACAAATATTGTTTAAAGGAAACATTTAGCCTTTAACGCTGGTTTGAATCAAGTAAATAACAACAACACTACATAAACACAACCAGCGAATCTAAATAGAGAAACATGTTTTATTCCTTTCTACAAACTAATGCACATGCATGCAAAGATACAGCAGATATGAGTTGACCAGGCTTCAGAAACACGTTGGTGATTGTGCTTAAAGTTTAAACCAGATGTTTCTCGTATAAAAATAAATTAACAAAACATTTTGTTTCTGTTCTGGGAATTATGCTAACCGTACTGTGATAGGAAATGTGAGCAGAGCTATGGCTTTTCTCGTTTCTCATCCTGTGACGGAGTTTTCTCCACAACAAGTGGATCCTGGAAGCAGACGCCCAGGTCCTTAGAAGGTTTGTGTCTGACTGTTGTTTATGTGGCTGCTGCAGCTGTTTGATAAGCCAGAAACGCTTTGATGAGTGTGAAACATTAACCAGGCCACAGCTGACTGTATAATGTAGAAATATCAGCGGTCCAGTCCTACAAACATGCACAGAAGCCTCTGAACCTGTCAGGCTGTCCATTGGGATCTTCAGAGGTGTCCAGCGTTGTCTAGTTGAGGAACGCTTGGAGTTTTGTGAATCTTGGGGTCGGGCCTCCCTAGATGTTGCTTGGCACAGATAACACAGTGGTGTGTGGAGTGACAGGAAGTGAAAAACAAACAAACAAAAGGTATCTGTCTCGTGTCTTGAGCTGGAACAGGCATGTCAGCAGCTCTAAGCTCCAGTGTGTCATCTGTCATCTGAAGATGAGTAATAGTAGCATGGTGCCAAGCAAGCCATGCAAGCCAGCAAATGAAGCAAGAGTTTGTCTGATGGTGTGTGTGATAAGGCGGTGGAGTCGAAATGTGTGCCTGTGGAGACAACATGTCAGCTGTCTGACATTTACATGGGACCTTTGGAGGTGTTTGGAGGTGCACAGTGGTGGGATGGTGGCAGTGGAGTTTGTGGATTGTAATTTTGTTGACGTGTGGCCTCAATCGATATTGCTTGATCCTGAGAAACTGGCAGATACACTTCAAATGATGTGTCCAGGTGTGCTAATTTGATGACAGCCATGCATTATTGCTTCATTATTTATTTATCTGCATAACAACATTTTAATTTAATGTTTTAAAAAACAATTATTTGCGAGCTATGAACTGAAGTCAGCACTGGTGCTGCTGAGCGACGAGCGAAAGACAACCGAGACGAGAAATAAAAAATAAACAGAACTTGCAGCAGACAGAACTGGAAAGGTTTCGGTTGGTTCAGAGATGTCAACAGCTCTCAGCTCTAGTGCGTCATCTGTCATCCTAAGTTGGCTATTGCTAGCATGGTGCCAAGCAAGCTGAAGAGACACTTGGAATCCAAACATGGCCTCTGAGAAAGTCTCGGCCTGCTTTAAATGAATAACCAAAGGCAACATTGTGTCTGATAAGCCGGTGGAGGCAAGCTGACACTTCATGATGCCTCATTTTTTGGGGTAGACGTGTGCTTTAAAATGTGGGCTTGCCCTCTGCTGTGCACCGGATCACATCCGAGTCCATTAGATACTTTTGGGCTCTTTGACGTGCTCCACCTGCTGATGCTGGGCTGTGAGGGGTCACTGCTGCCATTAGGAATGTGCTTATCTGCAGGTGGGGGATAAGACCTGGAGTTTCCCACAACACGGCTTGTAACAGGATGATAATGAGCCATATGTGCGTGTTTAAACATCTCATCGTAAAACTCTGAGCATTAATCTGCTGCTGTAACAACACCCACTCGTCTTAAGAGGCTTACTGTAGCGCAGGATTTTGGGACGGTGCCTAAACCAGAAAAACAGGCTCGTAGTAAAAGTGCTGACAGAGTTTGAACCGCATCAGAACAATTTATCAAACCCTTTCTCTTATTAGCTGTGTTGTTGTTGCTATGACTAACAAATAATTACAGACGTTGTTTTACACATTTGACCGTCGGTGCTTCACGTGGCTCGTAAACCTTCATCTGATCTGCTTTAGTCTCGCTTAGATGTGTTTTTGGGCACTCGAGTAAGTGCAGAGCAGGGTTTGAAAGGCTTCTGTTAACTAGAAAGAGGAGCATTAATCTCCATTTCAAGGAAACTTGCAAATTTATAACACACACACACCTAGGATGGCTCCTGGTTGAGGTGTTTCAGGCATAGACTCGCGACACACTGGAGAGATTGTCTCTCAGCTGTCCGGGTAATGCCTCTGCGTTCCCCGGAGAAGCTGAGGAAAGTGGTAGGGAAGAAGGAGGTCTACACTTCTCTGCTTAGGCTGATGCATCGTAAACCTGGCTCCGGATAAGTGAAAGAAAGTGGATTGATTCAGGGATTTATGACGATATAGGAAAATGTTATCTGTAGTTGGAGGTTTCAAGCAGCAGCATTTTGGAGTGCAACAGTAGTGACACAGACATAACCTAGGTCATGTTTTCCCTGGAAGTTTTAAGTGTAAAATAACTAATTAACTTTAATTTTAACTTTAATTATAACTATTGCTAAAGTAGCTTAACCTTGCATTTTTCAGGAAATGCACAAAATGTTTTAAATTTCGGGTTGAGGTTATTTTTAACCTGCTTTTTCCACCACGGAACCTCATCTTCTATCCACCATGGCGTGCATCTAATCCAGGGGTAGGCAACTCCAGGCCTCGAGGTCCGGTGTCCTGCAGGTTTTAGATCTCACCCTGGGTCAACACACCTGAATCAAATGATTAGTTCATTAGCAGGCCTCTGGAGAACTTCAAGACATGCTGAGGAGGTCATTTAGCCGCTTAAATGAGCTGTGTTGGATCAAGGATACATCTAAAACCTGCAGGACACCGGCCCTCGGCCTGGAGTTGCCCACCCCTGATCTAGTGAGTGCTTCGACCCTCGGTGTAGTCATTTGTTCATTTCCAGAGTGCACGTCACCAGCTGGTAGCATCTACTAATATGTCTTCTCAGCCTGGTCGTACTTGACGGTGCGTTTTTTGCATAAACAGGCTTGTTTCTATCATTAGTAGGGCTGGGCCATATCATACCGTTCACGGTAATACCGGTGTAATTTTGGGCAACGATAGGAAAATGAAATATGGCGATAGAATATGGGTAAAACACGCATGCGCAGTGCCTTTGTTTTTATACGCACACGGCGGAAAAAGCATGGCAGCGACAGAGAATGAGAAGAGTGAAAGTTTCATTGAGTGAAACAGAAACTAGAACTGGTTTGTAAAAATGCTGCAGCTTCAGTGGTGGGGAACTGGTTTAGCTAACAAAGCACTATTTTTGGTAGCGCATGCTAGCGGGCCGTCGTTATTACCGTGTTGTTTGGAAAATACGGCACACTTAAAATCAATCCTTTGATTTTTCTGAAAATCGACAGAGCCCCTTATAATCCCGTGTGCCTTATGTATGAATTCTGGTTGTGTTTGCTGACCTCGAAACGATTTTATGTACACGGCGCTCGAAAATCTGTCAAATGTTTCAGTACGACGTTGCTAAGCTACGAAGCCGCACCGCTTGATGGATTGTCGGAGCATTACGGCTATCGTAGGAGGAGCCTCGCGGAGCGATACGTACTGTGCTTCAACATAATATTACTGTATTGTGTGTGTATAACCTCTTTTTAAGTTTTGTGGATATTACACATGGTTATGCTGAGGATATGTCGGCCAGTTTCCACTGGAAATGCCTTTTGGTTAAACTGTCAGCAAGGAGTTTGCTTTTGCACTGTTACATTTTTATATAACTTTAATGCAGATAAAAAAAACAGCTGCTTGTTTAAGTGAAAATACATTGAATTTTTTTTTTTTTTTTTTTTTGCACTAATAAAGTTGAGGAGTTGTAAAGTATTTTGTCTAGTGTCAATTATATCGTCAGTTATATCGTTATCGCAAATTTTCAAATGCATATCGTGATAAATATTTTTGGGCATATCACCCTGCTCTAATCATTAGCAGGAACAATTTTCTCCCATATTTCTCAAAGCACTGTGATGCGGTTTGGTCTGCATTCTCCACAAACAGGCTTATTAAGAGTTAACAAGAGATATTTTTATAACTGAGTTATCTAACTCTTGTTTCCCAATAATCTCCCCAGTAATCTCTTACATTGAATTGTAGTTTATAATTCGTGCTTAATCTGACAGTGATGTAACACTGTGGTCGGTTTAGGCATTAAACACATGTTCAAAAGCTCAAAACAGTGATGGCAAATGGACAACGCAGCAAATATGAGCAGATATTATTCAGTGTTTTTTGCTTCATGATGCACTAAAGCTGATAAGAATCTAGTGTTGACTTTATGAGACATCTCCAGTTCCAGATCTAAGATTCATATCCACCATGGACTAATAACAATACAGAATTTATTTCCATCTCCAGCATCAGTCATTGACGTATGCCGCCATATACACTGCAAACCCTCTTTGTGCTGCCTCAGAGGACTGCTCAGTGGAAACGATGTATTACAAGGTCATTTCCTCGTTGCCCCTATAATCCACCTGATTGGCCCTCCACCACAGACTTAAAAGTGAAAGCAGACCAGGGACCTTTGTATCCCTCCCACCCCTGTCCTGTTTTCTTTTTTTTTCTTTCTCTGCTGATGTGGCGTGAAACTGAAGTGTTTGCCCAGATGTTTCCTGATGGAAGAAGATGGTCGTAGTTTCCTATGAGGTCACAGTGCTGCTGGTGGTGCAGTGACGGCTTTAATGGACTTTTCTGTTGTAGTCTCCCGTTTTCTTTTACTCTGTTTCTGGGATCTTGTTTTGATAGATGCTCCAATCAGATTTGTTTAAAAGGAAAAAAACCTTTGACTCTAACAGTCGGCTTTCTATGCTAGTCAAGTCAAGTGGCTTGATTGTGTATTGAGTTCCTGTTTCTCTTTATTCTTTATTATTCTGGTTTCTTCCGTACGTTTTTTGCCGCTTAACTACTCCCTCAGTTTTTGTGCTATTTGCACCGTTCAAACTTTGAAAAATTCTGCTCTTTCTGCTAATTATTGCTATGACTTTTGGTGCTCATAACTTCTATACTTTTTGAGATATTGAATTTTTTATGCAATATTTTTTGCCCATTTCTGCCACATTATAAGTGGGGTCACTAGTTTTCCTTGCCCGGTTGAGCTGTGTTTTAGCTCAGTGAGATGAGCAGCCGTTCTCAGACTGGGAGGCCGGGGTTCAAATCCCGCTTATGGCAACAATATTTTCAGTTCACAGTTGAACTTTTTTAACTCTTTTCGGCACAGATTTTAGCTTCTTCACCCATTTTCAGCACAAATTCCAGTTCTTTCAGATGTTTTCAGCAAAAGCCTCTTTTCAGCTGCAATTTTCTGCAAAATTTTCAACCATTTCACCTCTTATCAGCATAATTCTCAGCATCTTTTGCTCATTTCAGCAGAATTGTAACTCTCTCCATCTCTTTTCTTGAGAGAATGAGTTTGGCTCAGTGAGATGACTAGCCACCTTGAAAACGGGGGCTGGTTCGAATCCTGCTCATGGCAAAATTTCTTTTCAGTACAAATTTCAGCTTCTCTACCCTTTTTCAGTAGAATTTATTGCTTTTCAGCAAAAAAAATTCTGCTTCTTCACCTGATTTCAGCAGAATTTTAAGTTTCTTCACCGCCATACAACTTTCTGCAAGTTTTCAACTTTTTCAGCTTTTTTTAGCAGACAGCTTCAGCATTAAGGCATCCACACAGCATTTTCACAGGAAATGCAAATTTTTCTAGTTTGCCACTGCAGTGGTGCAGTACACAGTGGAACGAGACAACGTTCCTCTAAGACCACGGTGCTACATGTGACGTATAACAGACAATCACCACGGGACTACATAAAGTGCAAGTGTGCAAAAATGGCAAAAAAACACAAACAAATAGTGCAACACCAGACAGAGCAGAGCAATAAGACACAACAGTGCAACAATGACAGTGCGTTGTGCAAAAAGTAACTTGATGTATAAAGGTATGTGAGGGGTGTGTGTGGTCCTCCACAATGCTGGTGGCTTTGCGGATGCAGCAGGTGTGAAAGGTGTCTGATGGAGGGAAGAGAGGCTCCAATGATGATCCAGGCTGTTCTCACTATCCGTTGTAGTTAAGCTAAGTTAACTTTTAAAGTAATTTCTGTGCATTAATGATGGTATCCTTCCATCCATTTATTCATTTTCTGTCTCTTTGCCTCCTTCCTGGGGCCTCTCCTGTGGCAGCAGTCTGCACAGAGCCCAGATCACCTTGTCCCCGGCCACCTTGTCCCCGGCCACCTTGTCCCCGGCCACTTCCTCCAGCTCATCTAGGGAGACACAAGGCCCAAGCCAGCTAACGGATATACTTTTCTTTCTCTCTGAGGAGTATCAGCTCTACTGAGTCACTCCCGATTGATCAAACTCCTCATCTTATCGCTAAGGAAGAGCCCACCCAGCTCTCAAAGGAAGCTCCTTGCCAGTTCTTCTACCTGCGATCTCATTCTTTCAGTCCCTATTCTGAGCTCGTTGCCATAGAGTGAGCGTAGGAATCTAGATCGCCTGTTTGAGCTCAGCTTTCTTCCCCACAATAGCCTGACGCAGTGTCCACATTACTGCAGACACGACACCAACCTCCCGCTTCATTCTCCCCTCACTCCTGAGCAAAACTCCTGAGTTACCTAAGCTCCTCCACTTGGGGCAGGAGCCCGTCACTGACCCCTTTCCATTTAAGAAACGTGGACTTCTCATTCCCACTCCTTCACACCTGACTGCAAACTGGCCCAGTGCGAGCTGGAGGTTACCACCTGATGAAGCCAAAAGGACTAAATCGTTTACAAAAAGCAGAGGCAAGGCTGCTGGTTTATAAGTAGAAATTCTCTCCATTAAAAATGATGAAGATAACTGGAGAGAAAGGGCAGCCTTGGGAATGTCAAACACAGGCAGGAATTTATTTTTAAAGGGCTGACTGTATCGACAGGATAACCAAAACTGTACTATGTGAAGATCCTCAAAGGTTTGAAGAGCCTAAATTAAATTGTGAAAGCTGCTGTGAGTCGATGAAGGTGATCAGATTCTTTAAAAAATGTCAAAATCTTAAAAAGTTGTTGCAAAGTAAAGATTAAAGATCAAAATAATAGAGACTCTGCCAAGAATCAACACTTTGCACTAGAAACATCTCAGAAGTATCTGAACATCTGCAAGTCCAACAAAGTCAAGTCGTTTCTATATATGATAAAATTAGGTTTGTATATTTATAATTGTTTGTGTATCTTTCCTTAACAAAGTCTATTCATGTAATCTAAACTAATCTGTTCAGGTGCACAACAAAACTGCCTTGTTTAGTTTACTCAGTTTGAAATATTAAATCTTATATTACGAAGGTCTCCTGGATTTTTTTATTTTTGCCTTGTATAGCCTGCAGTCGTACTTTGTAGCACATTGACGAAGCATTTCTTCAAAATAAATGTCATGCATTTTTTGCGCTTATTGCTTTTTCCTTCGTGTTAGATGAGCAAATCTGATTGAGGCCGGTTGTTGGATTGATGACGATCCTTGTGATGGATTTATTGAAGTGTAGATTTACGAGTTCTGAAAACAGAAAGTGGAGCAAAGAACTGCCGTCTTCCTCGTCTCTGTCAAGAGTCACTCTCTGCTCTGCCTGGTGGTTTCACACAAATCAAAAGCAAGAGGTGAGTCCACATTACTACCAGAGATAGAGGCGTTACAGTAAAGTGATGTTACCCCTACCTCTGATCTTGTTTGATGTGACGTGAAAGTTTAAAAGTTGTCATGATGTCACCTGAAAATAGACGTTTGAAACTGGAAACATTAAGGAGATCGAGAAATCCACACATCACCAAAACTAAGTAGTCTTTATATGGTTTTTACATCAAAGTAGCTTCTTTGGAAATTGTTCCATATTGTAGGAGCCATAACTAAATGTATTGAATTTTGATGATCACTGGGTTTTCATTTGTTTGGTTGCTACGGTGATGTGTAACGGGAGTCCCGTGGGTGCTAGCGGTGACATTAAGAGGGCGTTGTCAGTCTGTCATTCACTGGTTTTGATTTTAAGAGAGGAGGGGTAGCCGTAGTTTTTGTTGACCTCTGCACAACGAGTTCCCCCTTGTTGCATTAGAGCCTGTGATGTTTTAAGAGTCTGAATTGTCAGCCGATCACATTATAATAAACAAGCAAATAATTCCACCTCTCGCATTATTGCGTAAAGTTGACAGCGCGTCAGGCAAAGAGGCGGGCTCCATCCTCGGCCTCTAGCGACTGTGGAAGTCACACATATAGTGCAGGAAGGTCTATTTCAGGTTTCTTTCATACACGTTTTTAAATGATTTGTTCATTTTGATAAATGTATATGTTGCATACTAAAACTGAATATTGTGTTTTAGGATCGACACTTAGAGAACTGCTTGTTTTTATCAGAGTAGATTTGCATCAAATGGTCACTGTGTGCAGGTCGGTGCCATCTTTGATGTTTTTCCTCCATCTGCTGGTGAAATGTACACACTGACTCAAGTCTCGCCTCTGTGGCCTGATTAAAGCTGTTATTCCTGCTTTTCATCAGGCATAGGAGCAAACTGAAGGTGCACTGCTTGTTCAACTACCCGAGCTTCATTGTGCACGAGTTACCTGGAATATCTGGGAATGTTAGCAAAATGAATGCAGTGTTTTACGCCCAAGAATCACAGATTCAAATACCAGCATGTCATTTTTTCCTACTAGTTTTGGGGTCTTTCCAGTATACATATAACTACTAATATATAATGTAAGGTAGATGTTCATGCTGTTAACTGCTGTGATTCAGGTTAAATACACTAGCTACTGTTACAAAGGTAAATGCTGTCTTTTAAATATTGGAATAGAAATAATGAACATTTAAAAATGTTTAAATATCTTCAATAACTTCAGCTAGAAACATTTTATTTTATTTTTTATTTTTTTTAAAGAAAAAAGTCCTGTTTTATGACACGATGATGACTACCACACAACTGGCACTCAGAAAAAGTCTAAACGGTGAAACACAGAAAATTTAATTGCTCAGGTTTGTCAAATCAAATGTTTATCTCTGATGCAGCTAATACAAGTTCATCGTTGCATAACTGTAACTTTAAAGCGCCTCCGAAGTACATTCTGTCGCGTACGTCAGTCTAAAGTCTGTCAGAGCAGCATCATCGGGGCGAACGTTGACCTTCCTTTCAGTTTTTCACGTTGACGGCGAGATCCATTTTCATCTCTTCGTCCGTTCGTTTGGGGAAAAACGGTGGAGCGGTGACAAAAATCAGACGCTTAATGCAACATTGTATCCCCTGGAATGTCTTGGTTGAATAATATTCGGTCCTGGAGTCTTTCCACTGCCAGTCTCTCACAAATGGAAGACAAATATATTTCTTGGCTGGCCATTGTGTTTCAGAGTGAGGCTCTTTTGATTCGTAATATTCAGGGCTAATTAGCTTAAGAAAGTGATATAGTTTTTCTGCTGGACTGCTGCTGCCCGTTAACGTCGGCTCAGATTTCCCAGGTGCCTCGCTGTCTGCCAGAGGTAACAAAATAATGGCTGCGCTTGGAAGCCTGTTTTTCAATGTGTTTTTTTTCTTAGTGATTTTTAACAGCTTACTATTAGAGATATTACCCAAGGGATACCTTGATGCTTTGCTGTTGTTTCTTTCCTTTTTCTATGCTCTCCTGTGCAGATCAACTATATTTGTGTTGAAGGCTTTCTGCTCTATTATGCGTGTAGATTCATGAAACCACAGCGTGAGCACATTTACACCAGTTTCAGTGTCTAAATCTCCCAGTAACAGAATAAAAGAACGTCCTGTTTTTCAATTCAATTCAATTTTATTTATATAGCGCCAAATCACAACAAAAGTCGCCTCAAGGCGCTTCATAGATACAGAGAAAAGCCCAACAATCATATGACCCCCTATGAGCAAGCACTTTGGCGACAGTGGGAAGGAAAAACTCCCTTTTAACAGGAAGAAACCTCCAGCAGAACCAGGCTCAGGGAGGGGCGGGGCCATCTGCTGTGATTGGTTGGGGTGAGAGAAGGAAGACAGGATAAAGACATGCTGTGGAAGACAGACAGAGGTTAATAACAGATATGATTCAATACAGAGAGGTCTGTTAATACATAGTGAGTGAGAAAGGTGACTGGAAAGGAAAAACTCAATGCATCATAGGAATGGCTGGTAATGTCTGGTATGCATGTTTCGCTTTTTTGCGACAGAATTTTTGTCTTTCGTTAAGTAAACGTGAACACGTAGCAAGTAAAAACAAAAAAAATAAGCAAGCGAAGAATCACAGGGAGCAGATTCAGAAGAGGAAGCGGCGAGAAAGAAGATTTTTCAGATGTTTGTTTCATGTCCTCATCCATCGTGATCTGGTTACTCAGAGTTCATAAGCCTTATTTCCTTCTATGTTTACCAACTATCTGACTTGGCAGAAGGAAGCAAGTAAGCGTCTTTTGCTTAGTCGGTGTCGTTTATTAGAAGGCGGGGAACGCCATTAGAAGCAAAAACCTGTTTGACAGCTGTTTGTTTTTTGATGGCTCTAGTGCAGTTTGATCTCACAGCACCAACATTTACATTCTGGCTGAAGGTAGTGAGTCATGTGTTCTTCTATCTCTGGTTTTTAATGACAGTTGAGGTCATGCTGCCACTTTTTGGTGGTCGGAGTGCATTACATACAATTGAGCTTGAAAAGGCAAAAAAAAGTAACTCTTTGAATCTTTGAAAATTCTAGAATTCGTGACTGTTACTTGTAGACAAAAGTAATCCCTATAAGGACGGGGATTACAAGAGGTTTACTAAACCCGAGTTTAACCCGTTTGGCCACTTGCTGTAGAATGTTGGTGTACTGGGATTAAAACGTTCAAACATGACTGGGGAGGTATGTGTTTGTGTAGACGTGGAGAATATCACCAGTAAATCTGCGTCGTTCTGCATTATTACAGGTATTTAAACCTGTCTCCCATTTCTGCCTCTAAAGCAAAGAAAAAGTAACCAACTGTAGAGACGGTGTAGATACATGCTGGTTGTAATGAATGGCTGGAAAACCTCGGACGGGTATCGGTTGATGAGGTTCTCTTGTCGTACGTTGTGCCCGAGGCCACGCAACTTGCGTAACAGCTCCGCTGCAGTGGATATTTGTAATTTTAGCACAGCTGTATTTCTCCTGCCACTTTTTCAGTTGAGTAAATCAAAACCCTGAGCATTTCGAGGTAATTCTACCTCAGCGAATGATAATTCATCAAACTGTCCTGAGCTTAAGTGCATATTCAGATGACTGCTTTGCTATAAAAGACGGAGTTGTCCTGAGGGGGTGTAATTTAGACATGATCTATGTGCGTGTTTAGGAAAACCACTTGAAGGTCACGGAGTAAATGAGCAAAGAGCTGCATTACTGTAGCAATACCCAGCTGTTTACACTCGTGAAACATTTCAATTAATTTTGGTTGATTGAAGCACTTTAAGTTTAGCTTGTTTTCACAAAGATTTGATATTTGCCTCAACAATTTTAAGTCTTTAAAAACACCAGATAACAGCCGCATGCCTGCAGCGAAGCGTCGGTCATTTGGATACAAGTCTCGGGTATTTGTACGCTATGAATATAAACTACAAAACAAATGTTTTCTTTCTTTGACCTCGTTCTGTCGTGTGTGTTTGAGGGGGTTTGGGTTTATTCTCATTGTTTTAATCACAAACTGTATATGAAAGATGGTCGTGACACCATGACCCACTGGTTTTTGAATCCCAGTTGAAGCCTCTGAGCCTTTAGAATCTGTTGGAATCTTATTTTCTGTTTTTTACGTTTTTTGTATCCACATTTGAGCGAGAGGTCAGAGTGCGTGGTAGGTAACATTACTGCTACTGTTACCGAGCCTATTGAGGAATACACGGGCTGTATAGGTGCATCACAGAGACGCTGTTATAGATGGTGGTATAATGGTCTAACTCAGCGGTACCGGGCCGCGAGAGTTGAGGCTCGGGTGTGAAATTTATGGTTTTCAGGGTTTTTATCGTTATTTATCATTAACTCGGTTACCCTGGGTCTTTTCCTGTGTTATGAATAAATCTTTTTTTGGTACCGGTACTCATTTTATTTAGTTGTATTTATCCACGACACCTTAAAGGCCGGTCCGTGAAACTATCCAGACATAAACCGGTCTGTGGTGCAAAACAGGTTTGGGACCGCTGGTCTAACTCACTCACTGAGGCCAGTTAGCGGAGATGGGTGGCTAGCAGACAGCTAATACTCAAGTCTGCAGCCACGGCCCTAATAATGTTTATCTTACTGTGGGTAAAAACTCAATTTTTATGGACAAGTATACAAAATTAGGGATGTTTGATTGTATATCTGGACTGTGGATATTTTATCATGTCTATCTCTGCTTTAAAGGTTAACATGGAGTCTATGGGGATTGACTCTCCTGTGGCCTCTAGTGGCCGTTAGAGGAACTGCAGTTTTAAGCCCTTCTGCATTTGCATTGTTGTCATTTTTTCCTGCTTGTGCTATCAGACAGCCGAATGAGGGTGATGATTTTTATTTGCCAGTAATGAATACGTTGGACCTGTTGGGCTTAAAATCCAACAGGAATGCAGAGGTTTGAGTGTAGCTCCGGATTTGTGGTTTTTCACCCTTGAAATGTTGTTTAAAAGAAAAGTGGAGCGGTGGGGAAAAACTGTGCTGGTTTCAGGCGGTGTCAGGGCCCTGGCTGCTTCTGTTTGCCCTTGTGTGGGTTTCCTCTGGGAGCTCCTGCCATCATCGCCTATGTTAACGCTGCGTATGACAACTCAGGACAATCTCACGAGAGTTTAATTTCCTGGTTAAATAAAGGTTTTTAAAAATGTTGGTAACAAGTGCTAACTATTTAGTTGATAAAAGTCTGTTTGTTGTCACGAAAGAGGCCGAGCAGCAGTCACTGTTTGTGTTTGAGTGACGGGGAGATACACCCTGCGGTTCAGACCCCCTAAATCAAATTTACTGTACACTCGGAGTGAATGCATTTCAAATTTTTGAGACTTGTCTGTGCCAGTATGGATTTGATTGCGTAACATTAATGGCCGCACTTCATTTTTTTGTGCGTATTCATTAAAAATAATTGTCTTCTGCTCAGCAGACCACAGACTGGCACCTCCTCAGAGCTGCAGCTGCTCTCTCAGCCAACACAAGCCATGTGTACTAAGGAGAGACTACCAGTGTTTACCTCTCCTTACAGCACAGAGCAACGGTAGACTGAGGTGCTCTCCTTTTTCTTCTGTGGTTTCTGGCAGCCAACGCCAGATTCCTTCATGTCTATCACTGCAATCAGCAGGCCAGACCTGCAGTCAGCCAAGCAGCTTGAAACAAAGCAGCGAGAACGGCTGAACATGAAGTAGGCGAAGCGTTTCTTTCTGGA
Source organism: Neolamprologus multifasciatus (assembly GCF_963576455.1). NCBI lineage: Eukaryota > Metazoa > Chordata > Actinopteri > Cichliformes > Cichlidae > Neolamprologus > Neolamprologus multifasciatus. Next base: position 3,180,692 of record NC_140442.1, on the reverse strand, counting down.
TCCTGCGAGGAAGAATCTGTTTTCTCTCAGCTGTGTCAGTTTTCCGCTCTTCATCAGAGGACTATTCTGTTTTGCGATAGCGCGTCATGCACCGCTTCCTCCTCAGAAGAGAGCTTAAATGTGTTTTAACGCCACTTCTCCCTGACCTGCAGATAGAGACTTATCGTTCTCATTCTTGCAGAAACCTACGCCTCAAATTATGTCATTACCCCGAACTGCGAACGCGCCGATATGCTAAGCGTGTTATTTAAATAGCAGAAGATGTAAAGCATCCAGAAAATGAGGGTGTTGGTTAAAAATGCATGTAACGCAGAGACACTTTTACTGCAGAGTGATGAATGGGATAATTTCTGTTGGTACCATCTAAGTGCTTTTCTTGGAATAGTGCATCACCTTCAGTGATTATTTGGTTTACACTAAATCTTACTAATACCACTCCAGAAACGACAGAGAAATGGGAGACCTGCAGTAACACGGTGGCTGCGGTTACGCGCACACATTTTATCATCCTGATTGAGGATTTTAGCTCAAGTGTTTACACGGGACGTGATTCAGTACGGTCTGCTGTGAACGTGCATGTGTGTCGGGCAAGAAGGAAGATGTCCTGGATCAGACTTGACTTTTGTCTGTCCAGCCCGGTAGTCGCTGCTATCATGTTGCTCTTAATTCCTTAAGCATTTATATTAAAGACAAAGTTCAATTCAATTCAATTTTATTTATATAGCGCCAAATCACAACAAAAGTCGCCTCAAGGCGCTTCATAGATACAGAGAAAAACCCAACAATCATATGACCCCCTATGAGCAGCACTTTGGCGACAGTGGGAAGGAAAAACTCCCTTTTAACAGGAAGAAACCTCCGGCAGAACCAGGCTCAGGGAGGGGCGGGGCCATCTGCTGTGATTGGTTGGGGTGAGAGAAGGAAGACAGGATAAAGACATGCTGTGGAAGAGAGACAGAGGTTAATAACAGATATGATTCAATACAGAGAGGTCTGTTAATACATAGTGAGTGAGAAAGGTGACTGGAAAGGAAAAACCCAATGCATCATGGGAATCCCCAGCAGCCTACATCTATTGCAGCATAACTAAGGGAGGATTCAGGGTCTCCTGGTCCAGCCCTAACTATATGCTTTAGCAAAAAGGAAAGTTTGAAGCCTAATCTTAAAAGTAGAGATAGTGTCTGTCTCCTGAATCCAAACTGGAAGCTGGTTCCACAGAAGAGGGGCCTGAAAACTGAAGGCTCTCCCTCCCATTCTACTTTTAAATACTCTAGGAAGTTCCCACAGAGGAGCAGTTCAGCTTGAAAGCTGCCGTTTTGGGGAAGCGTCAGGATGGGATGGTTTACATGTACAGTTTGTCTTCTGATCGGTTTATGAAAGCTTTAATTTGGTTCATGCCTGTGGAAAAAGTAGTTGCTGTGACAGGTTTGAACCCTAGATGCACTTTAATAAAGATCGTTATGTCATTTTAAATAATTTCATATAATTTGGCTAATAGCTGATACAATATGTTATTTTTATGCAAGCATTTTAAAGTTTGCTCGCTTCCTCAGTTTCTATTTAAAAAAACAAACATGCATACTACATGTTTCTCATCTCCCACCAAGAAAGGTCGTTCACGCTCAGTCACAGGGCTTGCAAGTTTACTCTACTGTATTTTTCGGACCGTAAAGCGCACCGGATTATAAGACGCATGAGCGCCGTGTACCACATAAAATCGATTCGAGAAATTATACATAAGGCGCACAGACGAGTTTTGAAAAAATTAAAGGATTTAATTGCGCCTTATAATGCGGTACATTTGTTTTGTAATATTTTTGGCTTTCAAGATGAGTTTTTATCGCTTTCAATAAAATATTTAGAGGTTAGTCAGTATTCACAGTATTGGAGGCTTTTTCTCCAGAGTTGTGAATATTAGAAAGATACTGTCATACATGGCCCAGTCCGTCAGTCGACTTGGAGCAGCTCGTGCAGCCTCTCACTGGTTTCCAGCACACAAAAGCAACTTTTCTGGCTCTGCTTTTGTTTTCTTTTTCAGTCCCGCCTGGAAAGCACCGATGCGTCCAGCTCTTTTGTTCGCGTCTGAGGAAATAGCCATCAGCAATCACATTAGAATCATTTGAACTGTTTTGGAAAGTTATTCAGATGCCTGGAAATGAGCAATTTAAAGGAAATTAACTAATAAATCACAATAAGAAATTCAATTGTCTGTAATAAGTATAATAACTAAATATTGTGCACTTTCCAGAGGGACAAGAGTGTGACTTTGTCCATGACTTGGCATGAAATGTTTGCTTGTAATCAGAGATTTCGATGATTAAAAATACCGAGGCAGGAAAACTGCAAACAGCTTTTTAGTTGGTCGTCATCCATCGTAACCTTTCTTTAAAACGCTCTTTCAGCCTCAGGTGTCACTTCAGTCTTTCACCGTTTTTTTTTTCTGCTGCATTTTACGCCGTAATTGTCAAATTAACCAAGAATGGCACCGCGCTTCGTTACGTACAGACACCAAAGAAGAAGCCCGATGATATGAATCTTTCTGTCTCCGTTGCTATTTGGGTTTCACTAAGCCTCACTTTCCTTTGAGCAGTGAAACGGGTTTAAGAGAAATGTTTGTTATTTCACACCAAGCGCACGGAGCCAGCAGTAAACCCGTCTGTGAACTTAAGTGCTCCTCTATAAACGTCTCGACGGCGTATTTTCTAGTAAAGAAAATGCTGCGTTAGTCAGAGATAGATTTGGGGGGCAGGGGGGTGCATTCTGGGAGCAATAAATCCAAAATACACAAATGCCTCAAATGAGATGGCTCATTGTAGCCTGCAGACTGATTTACTCATTTCCAAAATCAAAGGCCAGTCACCCTCGTACGGTCCTGTTTTACAAACTCAGTGGGAGTCGCACAATGGCTGCGACAGTATTACTGTTATTATCATTCCGCTGTTGTTCACGCCACGCTATCAAGTCGCTGGTAATAGATATAATTCATGTGCTGCTGCAAGGGTGTTGTTGAAACCCCCCTTTTAATCTGTCTCTGTGTGTAAATAACCGTGTTTTATGCACAAAGCCAGGAGGGAACGGCAAAAGATTTCGCTGGTTTGCAGATCTGTTGGAATGCATGAAAATGAGACTACAACTCCTTCCACCTTTCCTGACCTGATCTCTCATATATCTATATGAGCTATTGCGACTGCACATCCCCTCCCTGCTTTCCAGTAATGCACTTAGATATGATTGAAGCCTGCTCTTTGCAGACACGTGCCTGAAAAACTACCCCATTACAAACCCAGTTAACTGCAGTAATGCAGGCCGTGGCGGGAGCACATCTTGCAGTATCGTTAATGCCACTGCTCATTACGACTCTGCCCTTGAATCCACACATACAGAGATGGTTCGAAAGTGTTTAACGGCTGCAGCCATGGTTACAGAAATCCTGCTTCTTTCTCCTTTTCCTGGAAAAATGCATCTTAATCAACTGCACACTCGAGTTTGGTATTCATGTCAGTTAAAAAAAAAAGATTTCATGTTGGCTCTGCAGTGTACCGTAACCTTCTGCATCCACAAACAAAACAGAGTTAACAAAATGAGGCTTGTGTACATAAATTATTCAATCTACCTCAATTTAATCCGGTTATTTTGTTAGCGTGTTTTTGGAATCCGGAGATAGGCAGAGGTCCAGACTCTCAGGGTTTCCCGAGCTTGGCACGTATTTGTTCTGCCGCCGTTAACTTTGTGTTTGTAATTAGTTTAATTCTACAGTTATTAAGCCGTCTCACAAATACTGGAAGGAATTCAAGCTGCAGACTGATTCTCACAGAGCTCGACATGCAGCCTCGTCTGGATGAGTCTGGTGCCAGGGTGGGGATGACTCCACGTGTTGTCGTTCGTTTGAGCTCTGCAGCACCAAACTGTTAGCAGCGCTCGCAGTTAAAGTAAAGATGTGCAGCGTGCACGATTACTGTCGTGCTGAACTGTGCAAATATTGTGAGGAAAATGCTCGACGCTGGAGAACATTTTTAGTTCTCTCAGATTCTCGTGTGCAGAAGTGCCCTTTTGCATAAGAGTTTCCACTGACCCAAGGTTAAAGTAACGTTACAGTCTTTCAACAATTGTTGAATCTCGAGGAAAACTTAGATTTAAATCCGAGTTTTGCTGATTGGAGTTGAAAAGAGCGAGGTGAAGTGACCGGCTTTGTTTCACTTCATGCTGCAGCATTATTTTCCAGAACACACAGACACGTGATAAAGAGTTTTCACAGCACTCTATGCAGTCTTGTGAAAAACAAAGTACAATTTTCCTTCTTCCACAGAGATTAAGAAGGTGAGTAGCTGCCAGGTGCTGCTACTATGTGAACTGATAATGGAGACTGTAAAGCACATCTATAAAAGCTGTGTGCTGGTCTGGAACATTCAGGTGTGGGTTATGGCGTCTCCTGCACACTAGGTGTCTCTGTTTTGGTTCTTGTGTTGCACTTCCTGTGTTTTGTTCTGCAGGAGCTGATTGGAGGAGGAACTGTAGCGTGAGCTACACCTGGGTCCAGTGAGCTCAGTCACAAAGGTCCCTCCTTTCTGCAGCTGACCTCACGTTGCTCGGTGTCCTGCTTCGGATATCAGCGTCCTGAAGTTTTACTTTCCACGCACTGCCACATGTCCATGAACACTTTGCACGAGTAACTCGCTGACAAACACGTTCTCTTTAATTATGTTCTGTAGAATAAATGATTAGCACCTCATGTAGTGCCCCTCAGTTTTAACAGCCACAATCGTCCCAGCAGATTCATCTGAGACTCTGCAGGCTTCAGACAGATCAAGAATGGCTTGTTTGGAAGGGAGAAAAGCCTCTTCTCTTTTTTAATAAAGAGAAGATGGCACAGCTTAGGTTTGCAAAGCAGCATCTGAACAAACGACAGAGGTTTTGGAACAATGTCCTTTGGAGAAGTGACACCAAAGTGGAGACGTTTCAATGCCTCATTTGAGAAAACCAAACACGGCAGCATCTCAAAGCAGCTGTCAGCACGGTGGTGGACCTGTGAGGATTTGGGTTGTTTGCAGCCACAGATCCTGGACACCGTGCAGTCATTGAGTCATAACATCAAATATGAGGCTAAAGCCAGGTCCAAACCGGGCCATGCATCAGGACAATGATCCCAAACACAGCAGCAAATCTAGAAGCCCGGTCAAAGTCCAACCCAGCTTAAGTGGAACTGCAGGAACTCAAGCAGTGCATAAATGAATGTCTGCAAACCTCAGGGAACTGAAGTGATGCTGTAAAGAAAAACTGTCCTGAATTTGTCCACATTGGTGTAAAGAACTAACAAAGTCACACAAAAACACAGAAAACGGTTTCTTCAAGTTGCTGCTGCTAAAGTTGGTTCTACAAGCTCTCGTGCAAGACTCGGAGTCTTATGCAAACTCTCTTTTTCAAATGCATGTATATCTGCATTGAAATATATCTGGAATCTGCTGGCAAGGATTGTTCATACCAGAAACTTTCTGCTCTGCATCCAGTCTCTGTTTTAGTGTTTTAGCTCTGAGCAAACTTTGGATGCGCAATATGGATTTGATTTACTGAAACACAATCCTGAAGAAAACTGCTATTTTCTTACAATTTAGTTTGTTTTTTTAATCTTTCTTGCAAAAACAAAAGTCTGCATTCTTGCGCAACTCCTGGCACACGGAACAAGATTTAAACCAGATATCTGTGCAAAGTAGGCCCTGGGTCCACAGATTGCCACTACTGTAAATTTATTCAAAAAAAATGTTGCAGTATTCCTGCCAAGTTTGCGCCTTCATGCAAAAACTCTTGTCAAATACAAGTAAACTTTAAATGACAGCAAAAGTGAGTTGGGCTTGTCATTTTTATGCCATCGTGTTGTATGAATCTTCTAGAAACGAATAGTTATTTTCTTTTTTAAATCATTTGTTTGTTTTACTTGACAAGTCAGTTAATCAGTGACTTTCCACCTTGCTTGCTTGTCCGACCAACGGTCCAACTTTTAAGTTGGCAAATTAATCAGCAAATTGCGTCGGCAGTAAATCATTCAAAACATAAACGAGTCTTCTCAGGATCCCTTAATGACCTGCCGTTCGTCTGGATGAATTATGTAATGTCTGTTTTCTAACAAGCGGGTATAAAAGTGTCAGTCAGGCAGTCAGAAAGAGAGCGAATCATCTCGCGCGCTGATCTTTTGGGGTGAAATATCAAATTCAGTGTTTTTCCTGCGTTTTGTTGTTTGTTTGTTTTTTAATCCCAAATTGCTGATGACATTCTTTCAAATGAGAAGTGATCTAACAGATAAGTATATCTTTGAAGTGACATAATTGCCTAAAGAACATATGACACTGTTTACACATGTTAGCGTATCATTTGAACTCCTTAAGTAGTTTACCTGCTGCCTGCTATGAGCCCTGGTCTGCATTCAAAGTGGACTGAGATGAGCAGGTTTGCCCTTTGTGCTCCCCAAAGCGTCCAGGGTGGACTGGTCTTTGTTTAGTCTGACCTCCGTCTTCATCCTCTGCTCCTAAAGCCTTTAGAGATGCCAATCTCAGAGCGTCTGAGTGACCAGCAGCACATCAGTCACTGTCAGTTCTTCTGAGGTTAAGCTGTACTTCAGGCCATTGTCCAACATGGATAGACATCCTATATTGTTGAGATATTTTTAAGTTAGGTAAAGTGGAGTTTAGACTTTCATTGGCCAGGGGCGTTTGCAGTATCAGGTCTTAAGATTTAAGCAGACAGATGTTTTTATCAGCTAAAAAAATGTAGCTGGGATAAATATGTCGTTAGGTTAAAATGTAGCTCTGAGGACAAAAGCAATTTCCAAAAGTATTTTGAGCACTTTAGATAGTTTCTATTTTGTTTTGCTTGATGATGGGTCCCATGAATAGTGTGCACGTCTGTAGTAATTACCACGTTATTACATAAGAGCTGGTGTGATTCCTAGGCGAAAGATTCCTTTGCAGCTGCCACATTGCACCTGCATGTTAAACTCAAGGGTACAGAAGTTTTTGGGTCCTTTTCTAAAGAATGACAAGTTTGAGTTTGATTAACTCTTACAGGCTGTTACATGCAGCCCAGTCCCAGCCTGCTTGTTCATGTTAAAGAACAAAAATTGTTACTTTTTCACCGTTTGGCTTCTTATTTTGTCCAGAGGAAGTGAGGAGGCGTCACCACGACAACTAAGGAGCCAGAATTATTGAAAGATGTCGTATTTGAACTCAAACCATGTTTTTCCAAAACTATTCCAGCAGTTTTATTTTTTATTAATGAGCGACATGTTTGTAATTAATGAAAAATAAAAAATGATACAAATGATGTGTGAACATCTCTGACTCAAACTGTGATTTGCTCCAATACAAACTCGTTTTTTTGCCTTTTTAAAGCGGCGTACAGCAGCTTTGTAGGTTATAATTGTTTTTTTTATTTTAATTTTGTTTTTGACTCTTTGCTTTGAGTTTAACCGAACATTTTATTTTATTTTTTTTGACTGTTTCAAGTTTCAATTTTAATCTTTATTAATTATTATTGCATGGAGGGCTTTGTCAGAGGGAAGATTTGAGAGAATCGGGACAAGCGTTAGAATAAAAACAGTGAATATTGTGAAAGCAGGGAACATGCGCAGTTTTTCAGCATACGGGGTTAATGCTGTGGAGCCACAATCTTTGTGATGCCTTAACCTCACGGGTGGCTAAAACCAAAAAGAAGCTGGTGAACTGGGATTAAACTGGGATTTAAGGGGTAAAAATCAGTTTTTCTTTTTAAAAAAAAATCTAAAGTAGTGCATTATATCATGCAGTACACATGATTAATTTGCCGCGTTAAGGATGCACAGTGGAGGTTGTATCTACAGTGCAGAGCAGAGTTGCTGCCAAGCAGAATGGGAAGGACAATAAAAACAATCTGACTTCTCAGCTTTCACAGTCAGCCTCCCCCGTCTGTCCCTGGCTGTTTGTTGCTGCAGAGGATTCTGTGAAACGGGTTACGATATTGAATAAATCAGCTGTGTCGGGGTACCGGATGTTAATCCGCTGTCTATCAAGCTGTGACTGTCATAACTTTGTCTACATTTTGTCTACATTACTGCTTTTCTGCCGTTGCACAGTCCTGTGTACTGGAGGGAATAATGGGAGTTTGCACAAATCCAGTAAAGGTTTTGGACTTTGCATTTCACGCTTTTCCAACACTTTGTCCCATCAGACCGCAGTCGTGCTCCTAAAAACGCTGATATGATTGCTAAGATAATCTAAAAGAGCCCACTTTTAGATTTGATGCGCCAGTCGGTCGGCGTCTGGCTTCTTTTTCTGTTTCAGAGGTCGGTAGCTGTGCTTCGCCTCTGTCTACAGTATCATTTTTATTTCTCTAATCCTATTTTGGAAATGTGGATGTGGGTGGTCTGAGTTGATCTTTCTTTGTAGGAGCTTCTCGGTTGACTTTCAAGACTGCTCAGGTAATCCGAGTGTCTCCTAATTAATTGTTACAGCATGGCAAAAAGCAGTCGCCCGTCTTTACTTGCAGACCTCAGTTGGCGTCAGACTGAAATTTAAAGAAGGAGGGGGGGGGGTTTCAGGGTCGGATACTGGGCCTCTGTCTCTGAGCCTCTATTTTCATACTTCAGTGTCTGGGAAGCTGATTTGGAGCAATAAATGTTCATAGACTGTATGATGGATTTTCATGACAGAGGTAAGAACCGGTCAGAGCAGCTGGACAGGCAGAGCAATGTTGGAATAAAGGTAAAAACAGATGGAGCTGATGGTGGAGGAGGGACGGTATATTCTTCATAAAGGCGCATCATCGGTCATTTAAACGTCTCGCCACCAGTTTTTATTGATATTAAACTTTCATCAACCTGTTTTGGTGAAATATCCGGATGAATTTAGAGCAAATGTGTCGTTTATTGTTTCGTCATTATAGCGTTTTGATTTCTCATAACACCATAAAAAGAACCACTTTAAATATCACTGCCAACACATCATTCAAAACAACTTGTTACGGAAGCAACTGACAAACTTTCCCTGACATTTATTGCATTATTCAGCCTGTTTGCTTTATTCTGTCGCTTTCTATTTGGAGCAGTGTGTTCGCCGACACCGTAAAAATACACGTAATCAGATAAAATATCACAAGTTATGCACGATATCATAAATGATTTGTCATTCAAGCCCACAAATTACACAGTCACCCACACTTTACCACAAGCATTTCAGTAATAAGCCCTTTTAAACTGGTGTGAGCGTTTTCGTGACACTGATTGAAAAGCTCGCTCACAACGCTAACGGAAAATCTGCAAAACCAAGCCGATAGTCGTCATTAAGTGTTTCTGATTGCTAATTATCATCAGTTAAAATCAGACAACTCATTGCCTTCACTGCATGTGTTCTTGGTCTTGACGCATGTCTTCAATTTCTCCTATATACACTCAAAAAATTACTCTTGGCCGTCATAAATATGAAGTCATAGTTTTAAGAAAATGCAACAAAAACATATAAAAACAAAGGTGCAGTTATTCACATAAATAATCCGTAAGTAAACCGATCTAAAATACCAAGCAAGTCAATTTAATTTGACCAGATTTGTGTAACAAAATGTGACGTTACTTAATAAAAAGACCTCTTTATTATGAATGTAACTGGTAACTTTGATACTACTTGTATCAAAAAGTAGTATCAAAAATTCCGGTAAAATTCCGCATAATTTTCAAACTTCTTCTGCTCACCTTCAAGGCCATTCATAACCTCGCTCCTCCTCACCTTTCTGACCTGTTAACCACCACCTGTTCTGCCCGTTCGCTTCGTTCTTCTTCTTTTATCCAGCTTGCTGTACCTTCCTTCCGCCTCACCACCATGGGAAGCAGAGCTTTCAGCTGCTCTGCCCCCAGAAATAAGAAACACTGGTTCTCCCACAGTTTAAATCCCAACTCAAAACTCATCTGTTCAAATCTGCACATTCACTGTGAATCCACTGTTTGTTAATTTTATCTTGTGCTTTTATTTTATTGTTCTTATTCTGCCATTGTTTTACTAAGTGTTTTATCCTATTGTAAAGCGTCCTTGGGTGACTTGAAAGGCGCTCATAAATAAAATTTATTATTATTATTAGTGGTATAATTTTACCCTCAAAACGTAGCCATTGCTGTCCTCTTTCATCTAATGTGTTTATTATTGTAATAGGTGTTATGGTTCTTTCATAAATGTCACCAATGCACAGCCTCCTCCCTCCAACTCTTCCATAGACTCTAATGTTAAAATGGCTCAGAAAGTTCTTTTGAAAATCAGAAGTACAGGCTGTCTTTACACTGTCACCACGTCCATATAATAAACTCCACAGCCATGAAAACTGAGAATTTGGTAGACTGGACATTGCTGGTGCTCACAGTGAAAGATTTTTGTCAATACGACCTGTACTTTTCATTTGGGAAGGATTTGTTTCGGGCTGACTTTTCTGTTCATTTTACCCTCAAAACGTCGCCATCATTGTTCTCTGTCCAACACTGTGTCTTTAAAAGCTCAGAGATATAAAGTTTTTAAACTGTGTGCATCCAAGTGGAGGGATCACATTTTAGTCATTCAGTGATTCAAAGAATATGAACTTTTAATATTCATTCAGATGTTTTCTGACTCTAAATTTCCTTTTCTCATTTCTTAGGTTTTTCTAATTTACAATTAAAACATTTTCAGCTATTTTCCAACTTCTTCTGTGTGTGTCAGCTTTTAGCAGTTCAGCACTTTTGTTTTCAGGCGAAAATTTCTGTATTTTTCATCTCATTCAACATTTTAAACTTAAATTCAGCAATTAATTCATTTCAGTGCATACATTCAGATTCAAGCATTCACACTGCAGTTTCTTCAGAAAATGCACTTTCTAGTTATTATTATTATTATTATTATTATTATTATTACTTGGAGACCCAATTCCACACCTGAGACGTCAGCATGAAGTTTTCATTCATTCATTTATTTAGTCTAATGAAGCCGATCCACTGCATTTAAAAAAAGATTAGTAAAACTGCATGTTTGACACTTTGTATAGTCTTTAAATGATGGATTTTAAAACGGAACAAAATATTCGTAAATGTGCTGTTTTTGGCATAATAGAGGATACATGATATTTTCTTTATTAAAAAAATGGCCGTACGCTTCAGAGATTTATTCCCTTTAAAATGACCCGCGTTCTGTTGTAAATGATTCATCGTACCATGTCCAAGAATTGTAGGCTTACCCAGCACTGCATAGGTATTTGAACAATGCAGTTTACTCGTCTACTTCTAAAAATAGTTTGTTTCGAGGGGGTGGTCGTAGATTTGTAGTCATAAAACACTCGAGTTAAATAATTTAACCATTACTAACTCGGTGAGGAATGTGCTGTCACTCGCCTCGTAAAAGTTCTTTTATCTTTTTAGACAGCAAAGGGTACAATTACAGGTCACGGATGCCTATATTTACACTGTGTTTAATTCTTTTGGGAAAGGGGGCTGACAGGAGGAGATAGATTTGAAAGCAGACGCAATGCTGCTGCCTTTGTCTTCATGAAGGCATTTAAGCACCGCTCCTGTTTTTCTTTAATAAAACACCAGCTTGAGTCACAGGCTTGTCCGGGATCTACCGTCCCCGTTGCCGAGACGAGCTGAAGATCTTAAGCTGGGTGTCTCTGCTGTGCACCCAGTGGGCTTAGACATATATCACACTGGCAGCGGGCTGTTTGCTTTCTAACCCCCCCTTCCTCCCCGTTCCCTCAGCAGATCCAGCCGAGGATCCCCTCTACGTCTCTATCTCAGCGTATCCCTTCTAGTCAGGGGTACAACGTTGAGCTTTCACAGTGAAACGGCACCCATGCTGGCTGAGAATTTCTTTGATCTCCAAAGAGGCTGTACGTGACAGCAATAGTAGGCAGCCCCCTCGTCACCAGGCTAATTACACGTACTTCAAATTAAACAAATAATAAAATGGGCAAATACCTGTTTCGTTTCTACAGTGGCGCACATGGTCATCTGATAAGTGTCCACTTAATGTTTTTATTGTAGTTGTTAGTACCAGGTGTCAGGCAGGCACCTTATCAACACTGAATCCAAAGGCATCCAAAAAACACCCCAGAAATGCTCATTTAATGCCAAATCGGAAGCAAAATGTAACCAAAATTTGTGTGCAGCCAACTGTCAGACCTCCACAGTTCACAAGGCCGGAGGATAAGATGGGAAAGTATGCAGTGATTCAGAAAGAGGGCCGGTACGAAGACTGTGAACTGTCCTGCTGACCTCTGTGACTCCTTTGATCACTGGACCTTGGTGACGGCGCACCATCCCGTGCCAAATTGCCATGTCACAACATAGCAGACCATCTATCAATCTAGATTTCCCTCAAAGAAACAACATTCATCAGCAGCTGATTTGAAATGCTGCGGGGAGGTGAGGCGAGCTCCAGGGACCGCTCTGAGCCACGCGAGTGCATTTTATGTGATTTAATCTCAAACTGAAACTATTAGTCGACTGATCATTGATCAAAGCAGTTTTGAAAACAGTCCGTTTGATTTACAGTGACACTGCTGAACTTCTCTGTAGCATTATAAATGGTGAAAGAGACTCTGTGCAGTGCTGTGAACAACTAGATATTTGATTGAACAGTTTCGTGTTGTGTTGCAGGAATTTTGATCGACTCTTCTCAACAGCGTTTCTTAGGCACAGCTCTCTGAAGGTTCTGCCACAATCCGTCTGACGTCGCTGTCTCTGGGCTTTTTCAATGCTTGGGGTCATTGTCCTGTTGCGTGACCCAGTTTGAGTCGAGCTTTATCTGTCTGACATTTGACTCACATTTCACTGGAGAATTCGTCGGTACACAGAGGAGATCACGAGGTCCCGTTGTCACAAAAAGAGCCCAAATCGTCATCTCTTCACATCTTGGTGAACACCTCCAACTTCTCGTCCATCCAGAGGACGTTGTTCTAGAAGTCTTGTGGTTTGTTCAGATGAAGCTTCGTAAACTTGGTGGTGCACGCCATGTTTGGGCCATGTCCACACTAATACGTTTTTGTTAGAAAATGCTAGAGGTGGGAATCACCATACATCCCACGATACGATATTATTGCAATTTTTAAAAATATTTTGCGATATTCAGATTCTGTACATAAAGGTAAACTTTATCAATATTCATTTTCTCTAATATCAAAGTCTCACACTCAGTCTTTCTCTCATTTCAGTTTGATTGTTGACAAACTGAACGGTTTGTATTACAGTCTAGTCCAACTTAACTGAATCAACCATCTGGTACAATTATAGCTATTCTGAACTATGCAGTTTATGAAAACTATGCAGCCCATTCAGCAACTGAAGAATTTGAAAGTAAATTAAAACAAAATATAATTTTACATTAAATAAAAAAGTTTTAAACTTAATTAAAATAAAACATGTCTTAAATTAAAATAAGTAAACTGTCACATTTGGACAGTGAAGGAATGTCAGGATTCTTGCTCAGAAAAAGGATCAACATGCTCTGAAGTCAGAGCACAAAAACCTTTTTGTAACAAAATATCGATTTCTGCTGTCCCTGTATCGATACATTATTACCAAACAAAATATCACGATACTACACAGTATCGATTTTTTTCCCCCAACCCCTAGAAAATGCAACTTTTTCTCTCCGTTTTGGTCTTCCGACCACACTGAGACGGCGTTTTTGGTCAAGGAAAACTGAGCTTTTTGAGAACACTCTCCAAAGTGGATACATTTGAAAACAAAGCTTTCAGAAACAATGATGCATTTTAGTCATATGATGCAGCTAAGGTGGCGGACGGCATTGTACAGCAATTGTTTTGTTGCTCTCAATTTTGGCAGCCCTGTTAAAGATTAATGTCAATTTGTACATGCCAGATAGCTCCAGATAAAACTTGGCGTGAAGTTTCAAAGAGCCGGAAATGGTGTTGCCAACTTGGTGACTTTGTCGCTATATTTAGCGAGTTTTCAGACCCCCTTAGCGACTTTTTTTCTAAAAAGCGACTAGCGACAAATCTGGCGACTTTTTCTGGTGTTACTGGAGACTTATTTTTGACGACTTTTTGACGTGAAAGCGTGTATCGCTTTCACTCTCAACAAGCAGCGGTGCTGCCGTGGGCACCTCACCCGTGCCAAAGCGCTCACGGGCGGAGGATAGTCCTCCCCCAGCTGCTATCAGGGCAGGAGATGTTCACCCATGCTTCCAAACTGGAAATGAATCGCTTATGAGCGAAGCCGCTGCTCCGCACTGACTGTAACGCAGTCAGTTCTTCCTTTACTGTTATGCTGTTTTGTGGATCACAAGGTTTAAAACTACTTATAAACACACAAAGTAACTCCACCAGAGTGCCTATTTCGGGTCACTTTTGCCGGTCCAAGCCCGGATAAAGGAGCAGGGTTGGAATTGTGACATTTAAAAAAACAATAATTGCTAAAAGAAATTTAATTTGTAGTTCTAAATAAACTCGACGTTTTTTACTCACTTTATGTCTCTTCCACGATGTTATTTCTCTCTCCAACAATGTAGGTTACAATTACATTAGCATGACCAATTATGGAAATTAGGCGATGACGTCATTTAGCGACTTTTAGGACAGCCAATAGCGATTTTCCTTACTGAGGAGTTGGCAACACTGGCCGGAAAGTAAACAAACGGCAGATGGAAATGACGCAGGTCAAATCTTACGTTTCACGGTACAGGAATGTAGCGTTTTCAGTGTGGATGAAAACGACTGAAGACGAAAACGCCGTTTTCCCATTTATCCAGATTAGCGTAGACGTAGTCTTACAGAGAAGAGGCCTTCTCCTGGCAAACCTTCCAAACAAGCCATAAGTGTCCCGTCTTTTTCTCATTGTACTGTCATGAACTTTAACCTTTAGCATGCTAACTTATGCTTGTAGGTAGGGCTGTTCGATATAGCGATATATATCGGATGACGATATTGTTTCATTTTACGCTATCGTTTGTTTCGTGGTGTCGCAAAATAAACTGTTTACGGCAATATTTTTTCATTATTTTGATGGTCACTGTAGTGGCTATATTGGCTACAGACGGACAAGCGCCTGTTTTTATGCGTTGTCGTTAGCAACAACGACGGTAAAAACCATTGCATGTCCGCTTGTTCATGTTCCACATAAACCTTTCACAATAAAGCTCAAGATCCTGTTGAGACTTCTCAAAATAAACTGAATCACGTGAAAGAGCAGATTATTTACGGATGAGAAGTAAAAAAAAAGAGCCCTCCGGTGCTAAAAAATAAACCTTAGACTCAAACGTTAGAACAGGCTTTTCCCCGCAGCACGCCGTATAATAAATACTCACAAAGAAAACGGCGGCCGTTACAACTTATGTCTAAAAATGTATCGTTTCATGCATCGGTTAAAACACTTGACTCCAGCTACACGACGCGCAGCTGGAAACACTTCCCGCAAGTCGAGCTGCACGAGATTCACAGAATTTACAGAAAATGTTACATTTTTGTGATTTATATCGTTATCAGGACGATAGAATTCTTATATCGGGATATGAGATTTTGGTCATATCACACAGCTCTACTTGTAGGATCTGCGATGTAGCTCTTTTTCTTTGTGTGTAGATGAGCAGGAGTTTTCACAGCGTTGCATAAAACCATGTGATTGTTGTCTTTTTCACATGACTAAATATTATCTTGGTAACAGTGCATGCTCATGTCTAGACCAGTCGCTGTGCACGTGCATCTCTCAAAGGTTTCCTGTGTGCAGAGCAGGAGCTAAAAAAGACAGCTGGGTTCCAATAATGTTATTTAGTGTGGAGACAAACACACATGGACAATAATAGAAACCATTAAAGTGTTCCTTTGGTCCCAAAGCACCTCATATAACAAAGTATACTGGCTTATCTTTGTGTGGAGTACTGGTTCCTAATGGAGAATTCAAAATGAGGTTCGGTTTAATTTACCCTTCCAAATATTTGTTCCTTCCTGTCTACGCGCACAGACAGCTGTACAGTTCATGACTAAACTAACAACAAACAGAACAAGCTCGATCTTATCAAATCTGTATTCTTGCTTAAATTTGTGGCATCCATGAAATTGAACGGCCAGAGAAAACAACGTAAAGGCTGCTCGTCTCTGCTGTATGCCGTGTATTTTTTTCTTTTCACATCTCGTACATCGCTGTGAGAAACAACGAGTTGTGTTCTCTTCTGCATCACAGCCCACTCCATTAAAACTCAGTCCACATTAGACCTGCAAAAGTACGCGAGTGTGACCGGCATAGAAACGTCTTTATGGAATCCGTGAGCGCAGCTGGTGTCTGCAGCGGCGCTCCGTAGGTGCCGTGTTGGATGTCTTCACATTTCGTTATGCGTGAGAAAAATGCTTGAGAAAAACAAACGGCGCACAGCCCGCAGCGGTGGAAAATGTCTTTGTTTCTGTGTTTATGTGATGGTCTAATTTAAACTAAAACAGAACTCATTGGTACAAATTGCCTGTTAATTTTGCTTGTGTGCAGCACAGATGTTTGATTTCATGGTCCTATAATCTGCCCACAGAAATCCATCAAAAACAAGAGAGAAAAGAAGCCTAATAAAGTTTGTTTGTGGGGTGGGTTTGCTATTCATCAACTCTTTATAGCAGCAAATCAAGCTTTTTCAACCACCTGAGCAGGTATGAGCTCTCACACGAGTAAAATAACCAACTTCTTTCTTTTTTGTCTTAGATTTTGACTGCAGGGCCCTTGGGAAGAATGTCTCCCACTAAAGCGTCACCTCTTAAAGAAAGCATATTGTGTTACATACAAACATGTCATTTGTGGGACACTGGGGTGGAAATGTCTCCCAAGGGAGCAATCAGACTGACTCCAGTTTTTTAAAAAGTCTCCTCTCTCTCTGCCACTCCTCATTTTTCAGACTCGGGGAATTGGTTGAAATTCTAGCTTTAGTAGTATTTGCCTCACCCGCACAGCTCGGTTACGTTGATTAGAAATCAATTAACATTTTCCTGTTTGAAAGTCTCTTTGTAATTCGACTCCACTGAAGATAAATCAGACTGTGGACCGCTGTTTGCGCCTCACGCGGGCTCGGCTGTGCCTTTCGGGTTTTCTCTAATGGTTAAAAACAGTAAATGAAGAAATGAAACCACTGGTAGAATGAAATATGTTGATCGGCAAAACTAAAATTAATTGTTTGTAAACTCCGCGAAGTAGCCAAGTTTATTTTTTACAGTTATTACAGATGGTTTAAGGCTGTAAAACCCCTCACTACACACTTTATACACTCACACAGGCGTGAACATTTACACACTTTTCTCTCTTGTTTAAACTCTCAAAGTTCAAACCTTCGTAGAAGAATAAGTCCAGTATTATAGAACGAAACCAAAGCTCAAACCCTGTTTTCAGGTCCAGAACATGGGAACAGAGCAGCTGCAGAGAATTAAACATTAATGAATCAATGGTACAGAAGTAGAGGAAGCAGGAAGAATGAGCTGAGTAAAGTTTGACTTATCTGACTGTTTTGTTTCGCTTAATGCGCCTTATAATCCAAAAAATACGGTAACTTCTACCTTGCATTAGCATGTCAGGAAGTCCAACTTTTTGTGCGATGGTTAGCATCTTCCTCTGCCTTCTGGGAGCTACCGCAGCTGCCTTTGATGGTGCAAACATTTCGTCGACATTGTTGTGTTTGTTGGGGAGAAAACTTATAAACATACAGTGCAGCACTTCAGAGTCACGCTGCTAGCAATCGAAGATTTATGTCAATTTGATAAGCTGAACTCATTCTGTACTGGACAGGAGACACGGCGCGAGATTTTGACAATGGTCTGGAACAGCGGTCCCCAACCCCCGGGCCTCGGGTCCGTGAGTCGTTTGGTACCGGGCCGCGAGAGTTGAGGCTCAAGTGTGAAATGTATGGTTCTCAGGGTTTTTATCGGTTTTCAATGTTATTTTGTTATCGTTTACTCGGTTTTCCTGGGTCTTTTCATGTGTGTTATGAATAAATAGTCTTTTTTTCGGTACCAGTACTAGTTTTATTTTGTTGTATTTATCCGCGACACCTTAAAGGCCGGTCCGTGAAAATATTGTCGGGCATAAACCGGTCCATGGTGCAAAAAAGGTTGGAGACCGCTGCACTACAACCAATCAGGACGCAGAAGAAAATGCGCTGTATTAAAAAAAAAAAAAGCATGCAAAATTGCACAAAAAAATCCGCAAAACAGCGAGCCTGCTGAGATTCCATTTTTCATTTCTTTCTCACCTTTCCAGATAGTTTGTAACAAAATCCCATTATTTCTTGGAAGATGTAATAATGTAACAACTTCATCCACTGCAGCAGAAACCGTGGAAACCAAGCACGGCCCTGCACTGTCAGTAAGAAGCCGTCCTGGTGCCCTGTCAGAGAGCCAAAACACCAAACTCCATCAGGAGAAAGTTGGATTGTTGTGCTGCTGAAGCCTCAGACCTGATATTAATGCTCACGTCTGCATCCGATTTTCTACCGGCCCAAAGATAACATCGGAGGGAATGCTCGACCCACTTTTCTTGATTTCTTGGTTTAAATAGCCCCCCGCTTTTTATTGATGAAGAACAGGTCTGCTGTTTATAGAGCTTTACTTTGAGGAGCTATTAGCTGTGCTTCTCCTAACCCCACCTAAAGCCCACTTGGAGAATCACTGGTGCGGTGATTATGCCATGGAATTGATTTGTGTTTTACACTTTTATACTCCCGTACTGACGACTGGGTCATGTAGGAATAGGATACGGCATCAGTTCATCATTTGTGGACCAGATTTACTTAAGTAACAACGTTGAGGCTGATCTCATAATCTGATCTTTAGAAAATCCTTCTCAAAAAAACAGTTAATTGACTTTTAATTAAAAGTTTTGAGAGATCGAAGAGGCTTCGGTGTGTAGCCCACAAACACAAGCCCGGTCCAGCCAGTTTATTCCAGCTACAGAAAGAGCATCTGCTTAGTACGACTGGGAAGCTGTGTAGGGTTGCACCCTAACATTTACACACTTGGCATTGGCAACAAAGCAGCCATTGCTGTGGCAACCTCCGCCGGTCATTAAGCATAATTTGTCTGGTATCCCTGTGTTCAAAAAGCACAAAAGAGGGTGAGTAAAGCCAGCATGAGGTTGTCTTCGGAGCTGTCATGTGGAAGGTGGTGAGGGCCCCATGCAGGGCAGACAGCGACAGAGAGGCTGGCCGAGCTCCCACAGGACCGCTCGGGGACAGAGGCAACCCGAGAGGGATGCCCCCCACCTTTCCCTCCAAATCCCACCTACAGTCACTGCACCACCACCCCCTCCCTGCAGCCGTGCATCTGACGGTTAAAACAACAGCCCCTGTGGTCAGCCAGGCTCCATATCTCCTACTGGATTTACGCATATTTCCCACCTCCTTCTCTTACCCGTCTAATGCTTCGGCTCCATCCCCTTGTACCCACGAATTGTATTCCTTCTCCACTTCCTTCTGTAGTCAGGGCTCTTCTGCTGTTTTAGAAAAAGGGCTTCTACTGACAAGAAAAACTGTTGTCAGAGCGCACCACAAACCTTAAACAGAAGCACTTCTTTGCTGCTAAATTTGAATTGAAATGCCAGAATTCTCCAATGTTCCCGTGCAACATTAAAGGACAGTATGGTTGAAGATCACTGCAGGAACTACAGGTGCTTCATAGTTCTAACATTCAGAGTTAGGACCCCTTTTTTCCCATTTCTGAATAGCAGGAACTGTTCTGAGAGCACTTATTCAATCTTCATTTTTAACACCCACTGCTTCTTAACAAAAGCATTTTTGTGTGCCGTGATTGGTCTAAATGTAAGTCTACTTTGGATTTATCAAACATGCATGAAGCACCAGTAACTCCCAGTGAAATGAAACTTGTAACAGTATGTAGCCATGTAATCAGCAGCTCTTAAATTGGGCTGAAAATGGAGGACATTAAACTGCAGTAAACTTCAGGATTTACCTGTGATAGTGTAACATAAAAATCGATAAATGGAGAAGAAAGGCAGAGAGAAAATCACGGGCACAAACAGGATGAAAGACAAATGAAAGACCACAAGAAGAAGTAAAGCTGAAATGCCAACAGTTGGACGTTTGGTCTGAAATGAATTTGCATTTCTGAAAAGGTAGATGCATTTGGAAACAGCTGTGAGGCTGACACAAATGTCTGTCTCCTTCCTCGTTTCCGTCGACATGTATCCATTGTGCGACGGCGCTTTCCTGGCCTCTCGCCTACTGCGTGCAGAGATGGGCTCCATCCTGCTGTGGGCCTGAACGGGAAGTGTTTTCATAGATGCACCAACATTTTTTGGTAGGATTGGTCTTAAATTGTTGGTGGGTCAGAAAATGTTAAGCGCCTACTGCAGTGAACCTCTACAGTGATTCCCATAAATACATGTATGCATGCATGGGAGATATAAAATAAATAAAAGAAATTAAGTGTATCCTAAAATTTCATTTAACTGAGGAAACTGAGGAACTGTGTTTGAGCCAAACACTGAGTTTCAGAGAGTTTTTTTCTTCTCTTGGCTTTCATTGATGTCACAATAGGTCACCTCTAAATGTTTTCCATTCAAGTTTTCAAGGTAGGCCAGTTTGAAGTTGATGGTGTTGTAACTCCAGAGTTTGATACAAACTTTCACCTGCAGGAGAAAGCTGCTTGTGTCGTGAACGACTGAAGTGACAAAGCAAACAACCTTTGTCGTAAAACCATAAACCAATCATCATAAAACGCATTCAGCACAGGCTGTAAAACATCTTTTTCTTTGCCTTGCTCTGTGTAGTTTGACTACTTGGGATGATTTAAACTGTTAACAAAGCCTGAAAGAGGAGCGTGAACTAGTCTGAAAATAGCCTTCTGGGTAAGACCAAGCTAACCCTGCTCAATAATGAAAGTCAGCCCTGAAAAGGAGGACAAAAAGTGACTCTCACTCCTTGATGTCCACGTCTCAGATGAACAACAATGCTGTCACTTTTGTGGAACTGAGTGGACGTCTGGGGTGTGAATAGGAGGTGGTGTGAGGAGTGATTACAGGTCTCTTCCTTTAAAGCCCACAGATCTGCAGCAGCATAAACAGACCTGTGAGCTCCATGAAGTACTTTCCATTAATTACTTGTTTCTTTATTTAGTTTGATATTCTAAAATAACTGAGCCCCCAAATCATACCTGGGCTATTTCTAGGTTATTATTATTTGACTTTGAAAACAGGTGCAACGATTTATTAATAGGGGTAGGGGGAAAAATTGATACTGTGTAGCATGGTGATATTTTGTTTGCTAATAATGTATCGATACAGGGACAGCAGAAATCGATACTTTGTTACAAAAAAGTTTTTGTGCTCTGACTTCAGAGCATGTTGATCCTTTTTCTGAGCAAGAATCCTGACATTCCTTCACTGTCCAAATGTGACAGTTTACTTATTTTAATTTAAGACATGTTTTATTTTAATTAAGTTTAAAACTTTTTTTTATTTAATGTAGAATTATATTTTGTTTTAATTTACTTTCAAATTCTTCAGTTGCTGAAGGGGCTGCATAGTTTTCATAAACTGCATAGTTCAGAATAGCTATAATTGTACCAGATGGTTGATTCAGTTAAGTTGGACTAGACTGTAATACAAACCGTTCAGTTTGTCAACAATCAAACTGAAATGAGAGAAAGACTGAGTGTGAGACTTTGATATTAGAGAAAATGAATATTGATAAAGTTTACCTTTATGTACAGAATCTGAATATCGCAAAATATTTTTAAAAATTGCAATAATATCGTATCGTGTGTTAAGTATTGTGATAATATCGTATCGTGGGATGTATGGTGATTCCCACCTCTATTTATTAAAATGTGCAAACAAAAATAAAATGCAGTATATAAACAGTATACAATATGTACAGTATGTGCACAGCTCAAATGAGCGCCTTTATTCTGCAACACAGCCTGAACGCTCCTAAGCTTCTTTGAGTAATGTTTCATTAAAAACAAAGACGTTGTCCGTTCATATTTCATCAATTTTGAGAACATCTCCAACACTGAAATCCAGCCCCAAACCGTGACCGAGCCTCCACTGTGTTTTACAGGTCAAATCCATCACTCAGTCAGACCTGGTCACTGATTGTCAGTCGTGTTCTTGTGTGATTTTGCACAACTTTGGCTTCTTTACACCCATCCATCCACCAGTTTTGATGATGCTTCGGTGAACAGATGGGAGTAAATGAAGCTCCAAGTGCGTCTTTCAGGTTCTGTATTAGATCTTTTCCCTATGGCTCTGAGATACTTTAGAGATGTGAGATAACTGAGAGTTTTTTGGTTTGTTGACAAGATTTCTGCTAACAGCTCTCTCAGCATCACGCTGTTTGTGCAGAAATAGTATTTCATGCTGTCAAACTGTGATATATTTGGCAGTTTTTGTATATTTAACTAATGAAGGGGATTAAATTATGTGTTTTTGCACCAGGCTGCTAACACCGCGCTTAAAAATACAGTTTAAAATATGTTCTTCAAGCCTTCTGTTATGTGTGAATACAACACAGGCTCAGTCTTTGGGTTGGCTGCTTTTTACAGCTCAGTGTTAAATGACAAAAATTCCTCTGAAAATGATCAGGTACAAGGACCGAGGACTGAGAATGAGTGAAAAAGCAGCTGATGTCCGTGGAAAACTGAAAGACCTTCAGGAAACCTCGAGTAGTCCTTGCACAGTACTGGGAAAACTCTTGAAATTCAGTTAATAACAATAATTTTAACGCCTAGGTTTAGTTTTTTAATGCTAGAATGAAATCATTACAGCCTTCATGACTGACACAAAGTGACACAGAGCAGCTACTGAGATGAAATTGAGCTATGAAGTCATGTGTTTGACGCCCATCGCTCTGGACCGCCGGCCAGCGAAAGTGACTGCCTGTCTACTCGCCTGCTTTGCCTCTCGGTTGTTTGACACGTTGAAGCCACATGGAGGAACGCTGACGCTCTGGCCCGGATCTGCTGCCGCTGCTTTGCGAGCTGTGGAGGTGAGTTGGGAAGCTCCTGGGTGGCAGGGCAACGCGCGGGGCCTCCCTGGCTGGCGCCTGTAATTTTACCTTCCCATTCATCAGCCAGAGATATTAATAATAACAGCACATCTGGATTCACTTTACTGTCTCATGTTAACCCTTTCTACAGCGCTGCTTCTGGGCTCAGCCTCAAACCCCCCTCTCCAACTAAAGACCCATTGCTCTTGCTGTCAGTCTTCGTTTCTCTGTCTCATCTACAGCTGCAGTTTCCTTTTTCAGCTTCACACAAAGCGTCTCCCTCACCTGAAACGCTGTGTGCGAACACCAGTTTTTCAGAAGAATTTGCATTCGATTTTTACAAAATTTTAGGTACATGCTTTTAGATATAAATGTATAGATATGCATTTTATACTGCACCAAAAAACCACTATAGCTGTGATGATGCTCTGTAGTACTAACAATGAACTCTGCTGCAGCCTATTTCCATTAAAACTGGACTCTGCAAGACTTTACTGTCAAAGAAACCCTCACAAGTCAAAGCATTTGTTTACACAGTTTGTTTACATCCTACCCATTTTGCATCGTGTGTTACTTAAGTGACCAACTGTGGTTGGAACCTGAAGTTCCCATAGCTGCAGTTTCTCCGATGGCCTCTAGGGGCTGGTTTCAGAAACGACTCCATTCCAGCCTCACTGGTTACAATGTTACACTAGAGCCAAAGTAAATATATTTAGGGCCTGGTGCAAAAGCATTTATTGTTTCATAAAAACTGCAAGGGTGTAAAGAGTTTCATGTTACACACCATTTACTGCACTGTGGCAAGTTTTTAAGGTGTGTGGCATGGCTGGTTTGTCTGGCAGGTGTTTGTGGTGTTTGGAGCATTTTTAATCCTGCTGCACAGTTAATTATTAGAACAGATTACCCATGAAGAAAATTAAAATTATAATTAGTTTTATGTTTTGTATGTTAGCACTAAGCATCTGTGTTGTGAACTATATGGTCTCTGGATGCCGCTTGCTGATGTTACAGTAGCTGATGTCTTGGTATTCCAGCCCTTATGTCAGAATTTGCTCATTTCCGGCCAAAGAGAAACAAAAATTTCGATGGCCGTCGAACATTTCACAGTTACGTGTTCAATGCACTGAACTGAGATTAAGACCCAACTTAGAGTTTTGTAGAGTGAACGATGTCGCCTACATAAGCGGACGTGTCATTGCTGGCATTTTTGCTTGTGCTGGTGATTATGTGTTAATAACCGTGTGGTCTTTTTTAAAATATGTGATTACAACAAAAAGGAGCAACAAAAAACACCAGGAGTGTTTTCTTTCCTGGCTTTTTTTCCACAACTTTTTGCTGTGATCAGTTTCATTTTCAGGGACGAACATATTTGTCCCACAAGCTTTTCCTTCACATCCATTCCAGTTCAGCAACGTCCCTCCTGGAATTTGCTGATGTTTGCGAGGATTGTATGTGATACTGTGTTGAGAGGACAATTGTTATATTTTCTCACTGATAAATCCCCAAAAACTGCTGTGGAAAAATGCACAGGAGGGATAACGGGTACTGACCAGGTCAGTCACCAAAGTTGCGAGCTGTATCAACACATTTCCCGGGGAATCCACGACGTAGATGCCCCACTGAAGCGGGAATCCCCAGTAAACTCCAATATAGGATTTTTGTTAAGGATCAGTTTGATTGTAACAATGTCCAGTCATTTAAAAAAAGCACAGTAGTTTGTTTCATTTGCACATGAGATAATTTATTTAATGGTTGCCCGAGCCGTTAGCCGTCGCCCGAGTACTGCTCCTGCTATAACTCTGTATGCACAAGTGTCTATAGACACCTCTGCACGGAGGCCGAGTAAATCACCATGCTGAGCTGTCTATAGGTGGAGCCAGGGTCCTGCGACTGGCCGCCAGGCTTGGCTCCGCGCCCGTCGCCTGAGCCTCCCGCTGGTGGCAACAGGTGACAGAGGTCTGCTGTGTGTAGAGCTGACAGCCCCCTCACAACGCATAGAAACACTTGCTTCATTACCAGACCCTCCCCCCCCTCTAAGTGTAGAGGGAGCGCAACTGGGAGACTGACGAGGGCAGAGTGAGGCTTTACTGCTGTTTCTGTGGCACTAAATACGAGTTTGAGAGGAGGCAAAAGCTCAGTGTGCATCACTCATCTGCTCATGAGTCAACACTCATGATGTCACACGCTGCCGTGCCAGTCTCACACACAACTATACTGTATTACCAATTTTCGTATAAAAGGCCTTATTTATTAAAAAAAGGGGAGAGTCGGCTCTTTTTCCATGCAGTGGACTGAGCCGTACCTCCCAGAGAGTCCCGACTGTTAAACCGTCGTGCCACAAACAACCTGCTAAAAACACTTATTTCTCCCATACAGAAATAAACACTGGCCAATTAGTGTTCTTATTTTTGGACCTGTATTAGCTGCCAGAGGAGTTGAAAACATAACCAACCAGACGTGGCCTGACACGGACGACTGCAGCGCCGCTCGTCCTCCGTCTCCACGCGGACGTCCAGGAGCCGCTTTAGCTATCGGGCCTGCGCGTCGGCCTCCGGGATAGTTTACGTCTCTGAAATGAATCCTCGCGGTGGGAACAATAGCGCCACTATTATCCAGCACAGAGAGGGATGAATTCACTGGAGGACAGGTCATCTTGATTTATGAAGTGTGAATTAGGAGCTGAGAGTTTGAGACCGAGGTGGGGTTGTTGGGGGGCGCAGGGGGGCTGCATGGTACAAACAGCCGTCTGTGTTGTAGAGGCTGGAGACACCACAACCCCTCTTCTCCCCACCACCACCACCACCACTACTATTACTACTACTACTGCTACTACAGTCTGACTCTTGGCCTGTTTGCTCTTTCAAAGAAGAAATGGCCTCAGCCTTGGCTTCAAATGATCTGCACAAATGAGTCCAGATCGCCACGTGGAGATCAGCGCACGGACTCCGCCTGGGTGCTGCAATAAACTAAATGTCCTTCTGGCTGCAGAGGACGCCTGCTGTGTCTCTGCGCCTGTCGTCAGGCTTCATTTATATCACTCGGCAGGTTGATGGAGTACTGTATCATCCATCAAGAGCGCGAGTATTTACTTTGATTCCAGAAAAATAAAGGCTGAAGCACTGGTGCTCCCTTAAAGGGACAGTTCACTCTAAAATCTGCATGGTCTGCATGCTTTTTATCCACAGTTTTGGCGACACTGTGCTGGAAATGTGTCTCCCTTCTGGTAATGTTTAAAGTGACTGAAAGAAAAAGCATTCAAAAATGCCAAATGTATGTGCAGAAGGAAGTCTACATGCTCACGGCACATCTATGGAAGCCCGTTTTGCCACAAAAAAAAAAGTATCCATAACTTGAAATTTTGAGTTATTTTCTTGAAATTTTGAGTTAATAACTCGAAATTTCGAGCTAGCTCTGCCAATCAGTAATCTACGTGAATGATGTCATTTTCTTGTTACCCGGAAGGATACAGTGCGGAGGAATGTGCACTCAAAACCGGATCGCAACAAACCGGCGCTGTCGAGAGTACGTTTGCTGATAGCAACGCCATGTGATTCAGCTAATAGCACAAGGATTTCATCGTTTGTGAAGCCAGCTGTAGTTTAGCTGTAGCATTTGTAGCTGAGGGCTTCAGCTTCCGGGTAACAAGGAAATGACATCATTCACGTAGATTACTGATTGGCAGCGCTAACTCAAAATTTTGAGTTAATAAGTCTAAATTTCGAGTTATGGATACATTTTTTTGTTTGTTTTTTAGTGGCAGAAATGGGCTTCCATACATATCAGTGATATCGTCTTCAACTTTAAAGTTAGCTAGCTGCACGCTTCTTTTGGGTGGCAGATGTAATTTAGTGGAAGGTTATAATAACAGTTCCAGTGAAGCTGTTCTCAGTATTTTTGTTTTGTTTTTATAATATATTTTTTGTTGGTCATGACCAGAGATGGGCGTTACAAGTAACGCGTTACTGTAATCCGATTACTTTTTTCAAGTAACGAGTAAAGTAAGGGATTACTATTGCAAAAACGGTAATTAGATTACCGTTACTTTCACGTAGGAACGCTGCGTTACTAAAACCGTGATTTTTTTTTTTTTTTTTTGCGAGAATGTCTCATGACAGTGACGTAAGCGAGTGCGACGTTTGTGACAACAGCTGTGTGCAGATCAACAATGGATCATATATCGAGTGCAGAGAGAGTATGAGCGTGCAGCGTTTAAAGCGTGGAAGTACTGACCTTACTTTGAGTTTGATTCCATAAAAAGTGACAAAAACATTAGTGTCCGTTGTGCGTGGGAAGAAAACTTCTTTTTACAGCGAAAAAAAACCCTAAACTTCCGAGCAAGCACCGAGTAGCTACGACGTAATGGGAAACTCACAGAGAAACTCGCGGATTCTTCCACTGACCGCGGCACACCTGCACCAGGGTAACCCTCCGCCTACCCCACTCCTGCTTTACAGGTGAAAATAGAGCAACAGGACCGCTAGTCTTTGACTTGATTTATTTTCTGCTGTGTTTTACTTGCATCTATTTGAAAGACTGAGTGTAAACACAAAAATATTTTATTTTATGTGCTGGAATGTGCAGAAAATAGGTTTAAATGTTAAACTCATTTCTTCCAGTCAGAGAATGTTGCATATAATTAAATTTTTGCTTGATGCATAAAGTTAAAAGATTAAAACTAATAAAACAAGTTTTAAAAAGAGACTTTTCCATTTGATTACATTTTGTATGATGATTATGCAGAAAAAGTAGAATTGGGCTGAAAGATCTATCACTTTATCACCTATTCAGGTTGTAAATCGTGTTTTTAAAAAGTAACTAAGTAATTAATTACTTTTGAAAATAAGTAATCAGTAAAGTAACGGGATTACTTTTTTGGGGAAGTAATCAGTAATTAGTTACTTTTTTCAAGTAACTTGACCAACACTGGTCATGACTGCTCAATGAGGACATCGCTGCTCAGTTTTTCAGATACTTGTTGTTTGGGTGCTTTGAGCATCATTTATTGAGGCAATCAAAGAGGCGCAAGGCTGCAGTTATTCTCGCATTATTAAATAAACTTGATTTTATGGTCATCCGTCGTCTTCTGACCAGTCCAAGACTGAGGAGATCCGGCTTTTATTGTAAGAGCAGGAACCATTATTTATGTCTGCATCTGCAGGAAAATGGTTTGACTGCAAGAAAGATTGTTCTCAGAGCAGATGCTGTGGATGTGGTGATTCCAGAGGAACAGATGCACGTTATCAGACGGCTGCACCAAAGTTTATAACACTCAGCTCTGGAAAACTGTCACAAGAGCCATTATTTTCTGTCTCGTTGCTACAAGCACCAGATAAACTGCACAAATACGGCATTCACATTTACACTAGAGAGGTATTTGTGCTCGCTCACATGGGACCGACCAGTGCGGCACCACGCTGGACGACAGCTTGCTGCTTTATGGCACAAGCCGAGCTAATCTCGGCCTGAGAAAACATTTCCTGTTTGTCCTGCGTACTTATGCGTCATAATGTAGGTTTCTGATATGAAAAGACTATATTTAATATTTAAATTCTTTTCCCAAAGGACAATTCAGAATACTGTAAAAATTATAAAAGCTGCAGGACAAATGGATGTGCAAAGTAAGCCGAAGACTCTGGCTTATTTTAACTTTTCCCCCCATAGTTCAAGATTTACGAGCAAAAACGTGAAAATACTTGTTACAGCGCCACAGGCCGACCCGTCAGAGTAATACCTGTCAGCTGTCCCTTTGCTGCTGAGCTGAGATGTTGTTTTTCATCTTAATGGCACCGATTAACTCGACTCTGTCCTCCATACGCCTGAATACACGATCAGTCGTCTGAGTAATTAGTCAGCGCTTTGTTCAGAGTTTTGTTTTAACGACTTTGTTCGCACGCAGAGTTTTCTGTCTGTGAAAACTTTATTGAGGACTGGCGTGAACACACTCTCACCAGCCTTCAACCTGTGGGAAAAAATAGCTAAATGCTAATTGGGTAATTATACCGCTTGTTTAAATCCACAGATGTTTCACAGCGTGAGCGCATTCTCCACAGCCTGAAGATGATTCATTTGAATAACGTATCGTTTGATTTGGATAACGATATTCTCGGTTGTAGAGTCAATAATTCCACCTTGTTTCAAACTGTGATTGTCAATGAAGATCCTCTTATTTTATTAATGGGCTAAAAGGAAATTTTCACCGTGGATTTTTTTAAAGACACTCTGTTAAGCTGAACGGCTGCTATCAGCCACTATCTCCTCCATCAGGCACAGGGCTGAACTGGTCTGAATGTGGGTTTTAACACTGCTGTGAATAGCCGGGTAACTCGAGCTGTAAAATTCTTTAATGGAACATTAATAGTGTGGCATGCAAAAATGCAGTGTGCCATCAGACTGATGATCAGTGGTCTGAAGGAGCAATTAATTTAAATTAAGCTCACAGCAGGAGTGATTATGGCAACTAGGTGCTGTTGGATTGCAGAGGAATGGAAAAAGTGCTAAACAAACAAGCAATTTGCACACCTCCCAAGTGCCAGAGCAAACAGAATAGCACCCACTCCGTGTCTGTGTGTATTCAGCTTGGCAATGCGGCCTCAATCAGCACAAGGTGTGAAACAACGTGCCGAGGGAGATAAAGTGTGTGAAAGGTGCTTTGTGTTGTCTGTGCGACACCGTAAGCTTTACCTGAAGACAGGACGAGGAGCCTCGAACGCGCGCTTGCCTGGCTGCTTTGTTTCCAAAGTAGACTTTTCCAAATATGTCAGATTTTTTTTCTGCTCTGCTTTTGCAGGGATGAAAGCCGAATCTTAATCTTCAAGTCCCTTCTGTTGTGTTTCTACCCGAGCATGACTTTTCTTGGTAGCACTGCTGAATGTGGCTGCCAGAACACAGAAGTCTGCTTTTCCTCACTAAATGAGAAATCAGCAGGGAACGGTGCAGCGACCTGTGATCAGCTCAAACGTGGAGATTCATTTTTAATGTAAATCCTTAAGCGCAGGTTTAAAAGTCGAGGACCAGACCCTGCATTTAAAAAAAAAAAAAAGTACAGGTAATTAGATGGGTCGGTTTATTAGCCGGGGAGGAAAACGTGTTTGGTTAACTTAGGGATAGAAAAAAAAAGTCAGTTAAGCAGGCGTCTGTCTCATGTAGGCTGACTTTTTAAGGAGGAATAATTCACTATCAGAATGTCCCTGTGGTAAAACAGTAGGAAGGGATTAGAAGAAACCAAAACAACTCTGCGTTAAATGAGCCTGGCAATCCACATGACACTTAATGAGAACCATATTTGCACTTCACTCGAGCGGCCCCATTACAAACAGAATATTATTCCTTAAAAGAATGAACGTCTCAATTCCAATTTAACATCTCCTTAAGTATGTAAAAAAGTATTGCGAGTGAGTTTGAACGCATCGCTTTAATTCTCCAAAAGAAAATGTGCAATTGAGCATTTTTATTTTCTATTTTTTTTATTAGACTGCACGTTAAATTCTGCGATTTCTTTGATATCTGATGCTTGGTGCTGTTTGCATGCGTGCAGAGTTTAGTCTGCACTGTCCCGCATGTGAATGCGCTGGATTGAGCAGATCTGTCAAGTGTGTTTAGCAGCGATGGTTTATGATACGTGCTGGTCAGATGAAAAATATAAGGGGTGACATTTTCCAGACTTTTCACCATCATTTGACCATAAACTAAATGAGTCGTGTGCTCAAGTGCTTGTGTGAATTAGCTCATTCAAATTGAAACAGAGATGCATTTATCTTAAGCAGATGGTTTATGGCTGATGTAGCAGCTGGCTAAGTTCTTCCATTAAATTATTTTTCAAAGAATGATTCTCTGAGCATGAGTTTAGACAGGTTCACAAATTGTGATACTTTCCATGGCTGCCGCTTAGCGAGCGTTGTTTATTTGGGAGCTAATTTGGCTGGCTTTATTGAGAGGCTCGCTGTGGCGCTGGTACAGGCAGAAATATTGTCCCACTTGAGCTGGACGCATGCAGTAAATACACTGCAAAAAGTGTAGTTAACAGGCCATTTCATCTAATATTCAGGCTGTAAGTCACGCTTTTCTTCAAGCAAGCAAAAGGTTGAGCTGGATTTGATGTGATTTTGTTTGTTTCCCGTGCAGTGTGTTTCACATGAGTCCATCAGATGGAAATATTCAAAACATTTTCAGAAAATCATCATTTTATTGTTGAGTTTGTGTGTTCCAATATGTTTGCACAGCAACAAGTCTCTAATGAATAGCCACAGTG
The DNA here is from genome assembly GCF_963576455.1 of Neolamprologus multifasciatus. Lineage (NCBI taxonomy): Eukaryota > Metazoa > Chordata > Actinopteri > Cichliformes > Cichlidae > Neolamprologus > Neolamprologus multifasciatus. Next base: position 3,149,486 of record NC_140442.1, on the reverse strand, counting down.
TTGCTTATTGTAAATTAATTAGGAACTGAGAAGTCGGTTCGGTTCATTTAAGCTGTGCCAGTAAGTGTATCACATGCCCTAAATAAAACAAATCATTCTGACGGCACATAACCGGCTTTTTTAAAATTATTATTGTCATTAATATTGGTTGGCTAAAACTCGCACTAGGTGAAAACAGATCCGAGTTTTGGGATCCTATAATATGCATTTCTAATGGTGGTGTGTCCTGAAACTTTACAGTGTGAAATATTTTATATGTCTAATCCAGCCAGCAGTGTAAAAAGAATAGTGTTCACATCCTCCAGCTAAATAAATGTTGATGTAGTTTGTTACATTTGACTGATTTTTGATGCATTAACATGTCTGTATGTATTACTTGCTGTTACAAATTAAAGTTGATCTAATAAATGACATGTCAAAATGCTTTGTATTGTATTTTTTCTTTCTTTGTATTACTGCTGTTAATAAGCAATACAAATAAAGCTTTTAACTTCATGGTGTAAATAATAAACATTAATAAAACTTTTTCTGAGGTGTTTAAGTAAAGTTGTCGTTACTAGTTTGTATTTTTTCATGAGGTGTTCTGGGAGCCGAAGGATTCACCAGATGACCAACACCCCTGATGAATGAAAGCCTGGTTTAAGAAAGTCTGGAAAACCGACAGGGGGCGTCTCCTCTCCCTCCGCCCCCCCGCCTCCCCCTCCGGCACCCTCCTCCAGTGTGGTGGAAGAAGGAGGTATTGGGGATCTCCTCCTAGACAACAAACCCACATTCAAAGAGGGGCACACGAATTACATCACGCTCCGTGCGGAGGATATAACGGAGGTCGCGAGTTACGCTCAGCGCTTTTCTGCAGAGGACACAACTGGAGCATCATGCCGAGCAGAGGCGCGCGGAGCTCGAGGACGCATGATCTGATCTTTGCCATTAGAAATCGTTTCCACTAATGCTTCGTGGAACAATCTTTTATTTCTATCGCGGATTTTTATCATGGGAATCTGAATATTAAGGGACTCTAGAGGCGCACGTTTGGATACGGCTCACGCGTAATTGCGCACAAGTGGACAATAAGCAGCTCCGTGTGCGTGAGAATCTCATCGATGAACATGGATCAGTCTCACCAGTGTATTGCCATGTATCTGCTGGTGCTGTCTCTCGGACTTATGATGGATAGAGGGATTTGTCAGCACTACTACCTTCTCCGTCCCATCCCGAGTGACAGTCTGCCGCTGGTGGAATTAAAAGAGGACCCGGATCCTGTCTTTGACCCCAAGGAGCGAGATCTTAACGAGACTGAATTAAAGAGCATCCTGGGAGACTTTGACACTCGTTTTTTGTCCGTGTTACAGCCCACGGAGGACAAATTCACCGGGAACGATGAGCTCGATGACTTTGAGATCCAAAAGCCGGGGGGAGTACTCCCGAAAGAAATCCGAGCGGTGGATTTTGACATCCAGTTCGGCAAGAAGCACAAGCCCAGCAAGAAACTGAAGCGGCGCCTGCAGCAGTGGCTGTGGGCCTACTCATTCTGCCCGGTCGTGTACACCTGGACCGACCTGGGGAACAGATTCTGGCCGCGGTTTGTGCGAGTGGGCAGCTGCCTGAGCAAACGGTCTTGTTCCGTTCCGGAGGGGATGGTGTGCAAACCTGCGAACTCTACCCACCTGACGATACTGAGATGGAGATGCGTGCAGAGGAAGGGGGGGCTAAAGTGCGCCTGGATACCGGTGCAGTACCCGATCATTACAGACTGCAAATGCTCCTGTTCGAGTTAAAACACAAGACTCTGAAGATAAATTATAAGCTCAGTATTTTTTTTTCCAAATCTCTTTCACGTGCACTACCGAGTGTAGGAATGTATTTTCTGTATATGCGGTGCCACGCAGTTATATATAACTCCCTGTACAAAATCAGTATTATTTGTAACCAGAGTCTACTTTATTTGTGGAGAATATTGGTTATATATTTTGTATTTATGGAGCGATAGAGCCACGTAAGGACTTGCTGTTTTCAAAACGCGGACGCAGCGAATCGACCTCAGAGTTAAACGTGGATTATTGATACGGTTTTGTGTCAGTGACTTGTTGTTATCCTGTAAATTTAAGGAAATGTGCTATTTATTCTTTATATTCGTACAATAAAACGACACTGAAATGATTTAAACATGATTTTCCTTTACTTCTTATCACTTTTATACCCAATCTGAGCGATTACACATTAAGTCACCTGCCACATTACGCACAGTAGTTCCCACCCTAAAACCATTTTACGCATCGTGTACTTATTACAGTTATGGTGGCTGGCCTTTCCTGTCTTACAGCTTATTTCATAACAATACATAATTATAGAACCAGACGGAGATTTGGCTATAAAACTGCTCATTATTGGGGGGAAACGTTTCTCATGGTATCATATTGGTCTTATCAGTAGTCAATTATCACTTTCTGATTTATATACAACATGCGGTCACTGGCTCTCTTCAGTTAGCCAGAACTATCTTATCAGTGCTAAGGCTGTCAGTCACACATCGGGTCCTTTACAAGCTGATTATAGAAGAAGTCTCACATGTCTCACTTTCTTTCATCTGCACAAGCCCTCCTCCTCATTTTCAGCCCAGCAGGAGATCTGCTGGAGAAGCAGAGGCTGATACTACACGACTGTTAATAAGCTGACACCATTAAAAGCTGGATAAAGTATTTTCTTCATAGTGCACTTTGTTCATTAAAGGTCTGATGTCTCCTGGGTAAATATTGAGCGTGCAAAAGAGCTAAACATACAAAAAAGCTCAACTTTCTTTACAGTTAGGAAGGAGATTACAGTCAGTAAATATGCACAGAAACAATCTGATTAAAGATTAAGATTAAACACAATGATGGGGAATATTTTCCTGTAGATGATGGGAAGCGCTCAATTTGAGCATAATTTTGCAGCCTTGCACACATTCAGTTGCAAATATCAAAATGAGTCATTATAAACTTCCAAAATTATTTAAATCAGGGAAGAACGTGGCATAAAATATTGCTTTATATTAGCTTTATATTGCATAGGTATATAAGGCAGGAGTGATGACAGGTTATGTGCTTTACTCAAAAATGAAAATACTCTTTAGGCAATAGATGAATGATGTGAAGAATCACGGTATAATTCAAAGATTGCATATACTTGTCATTACTTCATAACACTTCCAATACATAATTTTAATCTAAGGCTTTACTCGACATTGTGGTTCTGCAGTTTTACTGTAAATGACAGAGCTGGGTTTTCTTCCCTTTGCTGTGTAACACACAGTAATGCATCTTCTTACAAACATAGTGATTTTATCCCAGTCGCTCTGAATCAGTAAAGGCATCTGTGTGTGAACTTTTATTTTGAAATTAATGGGAAAAGACTTGTGCAGTTTACAGCTGTATTAAATAATCTGTATATTCTGTAATGGCCTATCAAAACATAATGGGCCTTTTCAAAGCTACACAGTGTTAGATTTTAACAGTGTTGAATTAAAAAGAAATATTGTGGCGGTCTTGTTCATTGTTATTCAAGCTGACATCTTTATATCTTTTTTAACTTGGGCACCGCCGCTAAAATCCAAGGGATGCTCTGTGCGTTTGATCACAGCTGTAGGGTTTATAATATGAATAGTTTTAATGTAGCGTTTCTAATCGTTTTGTGGAGCTGCTTCTGTCTCACACTGACTGAGACAACCCCCCCACCCCCTCAGTTGTTCCAGAGCCTCAGTCGGGTAGACAGTGGGGCACCAGAAAGCCTGTGTTTTGTTTTAGTTGTGTTTAGTCCGTAATGATGCTCCTTAGCCTCAGAGCCAGCTCTGCACATATGCATGCAGCAGACAAATCCCTGCACTCGTCACCGGATGGTAACCTAAGGCCAAAAATTTGTACGACGCATCTTCAATAAAGTCGTCGTGTAGCCTTTGATGTATGTGTGTGTATGCTGGATCTCAGGCGGTTGCCGCTGATCTGTTATTTCCACTATACTGTTTGTCCTCTTGTATAAAGATGACAGATGACAAGCTCTGTGCATACCCAGCTATTTCAGGTTTTATGCATCATAGTCTGAAGATTTAGATGCGACTACCTCAGTAAATATAAATCCGATCATTTCTAATATGTTCAAACCCATTTTCTCTATTTTTGCTCTTTTGAAACAGGTGCCCAAGTATCTCTGTGTTTTTAGCAAACTGTTCTGATTGTTTTTACAAACCTCTCCTTGGAGAACTTTTCCTCGTGTTTCTTATCAAATGAGGAACACAAGTTATTTTTTGTACTTTCCTCTTCTTCAGTTTCAACCTCTCGTTCCTTGGGTTTTTCCTGCCGTAGCGCAGGCAAAGTGCTGACGCCGGTCAGATGATTTGTGTGTGGAGTAATACGTGCTGACAGAGCGCTCGGTGCCTGCAAATACCAGCTGCAGACTGGAGGATGCAGGGCTGCTAATGCCCTTCGTCACTTCTGAGCCGGTTCCCAGCTCTTTGCGTTTCTCCTCAGCCTCGCAGATCTCTCATGTATGAGATACCCGGCAACACATTGCTTTTAGCCACCAGCGATCCATTAAGTTAATGATCTCTTTGGGTATAGGCTCGCTTTACTGCTTTTCTACTCCCTCCTCCCCCCCCCCCCTTTTAACCTAATCAACCTTTTTTATTTCTATGCAGATATTCTGAAGCCAAAACCTTGTTGCTGATTAAATTCTCCTACAGGCTTCAGATATTTTCCTGATCAAAGCAAACTTCTCCTTGTTGGTTTTGCCAACAATATCAAACATGACTCATTCATCTTTCATTACAGATGATAAAAATTACTTTTGATAACTCTGACTGGCTCATTAATAGGCCAAAGGTAGCCTCTGTGGCACCATCATTACGAGTACAATAACAAGCCGAATGTGCCAGCTTAGTTTGCTCCACAGTCTCGACTTTTACAATGTTTATTCAGTGGGAATGACAAATTTCAAATAATGCCGTTAAACAGTTGAGCACATGAAAGGATGTGCCGTAATGATCAGGTTTGTAAGCTTCAAATACACATTTACTGCTGTACATGGGCCACAACTCTATAATAAAATGATACACAAAGCTTTCTGCTTTGATGAAAGCCAAAAAATACCTTTTGATCTTCTTAATGATAGTAGCTCAGAGAAAGTTTTGACTGGTAACGGAAAGTGCTCTGTTAAAAGGCACATTTGACTTAAGATATGGCCTTTAAACTTTAAGATGTGTTTTATATTTCAAAAGCTTAATTTGGCAAACATAATGAACCGCAGCCCTCGTTAATCCACCCGTTTCAGTGTGTGCGTACTTTTTTTAGTTTTGATCTGAAGCCATGACACTCTTATTTTGCATTGCATGCTATAGTAGATCAACTTATAGATAACAGAGTAACCCTTAACAGTGCCTAACTCAAATTAAAAGATGTTAACAATTAAAACACCTGGAGAATTGACAAGTGACGCTTTAGTACTTGTCAAAGATGAAGATAGCCGACATGATGTCACCCACCGGTTTGTGGAACTGACTGGAGCCTGAAAGGAGGAAAAACAAGCTAGCTAGCTAATATAGTTAAAGTTAGCATGTTTAAGAGATCCACAGCTAGACGCCTAGTCAGATATCACCCTTGATTTGGACTGCATATGTTGAAGATTCAGAATTGGCGATTTGGACAACCCCATGTGGGGTTTTTGAAGCCAAAAGTAAGCATATACTATCAAGAGGGCAGCGTGCTAAAATGTGGGTGTAGCTTGCTAACCAAGTTAGCTAACATTAGCTAACTTGGTTAGCAAGCTACACCCACAAACTGTACTGGTTCATCACACCAATGCTAGTTACAGATGCCTCTGTAAAGCATGCTGTGATTGTTTTAGTGCCTTAAAAATAAGTTGGATAAATAAATGTAACTCCTTTAAAAGCACTTTAGTTTTCTCATAGATCTTATTTTCTTGAGTATAAAGTGCTCAGGTGCTAAGTTGAGCAAGCACCTGATTCAAGGGTGAAATTAGTCCATCTGTTGATGAACAGCAGTTTAAATCTCTGTATAAAGCTACTAAGCGGGTCTTGAGTTGAATGTCTAAAAGTTTCAAAATGTAAATGGTTTGCTTAAATTTTTTTTAATGGATGGTTTAAAATGTGTCAAATGTATCTGACGTGCTTTCATTTGGAGTTCATTCATAATTCTCTAAGGCCTGTCAGCGAAGACAAGAACATCTTTAGTGACTGTAGGGATTTGTCTGCGTGCGTCTGTCACTATGGGCAAATCTAAAGACATGTAAATGGGTTTCACTGACTTGCTGTCCAGATGTCCAGCCGTGGCTGCAGCAGAGCCTTCTGGGAAATGTCGCCGAATCAAGGCAGGTGTTCGCTCCCAGTGGAACAAGGAACATCTGTTTGTGTTGTTCACACACATGTTGCTCAGTTAAAGCCTCATTTTGTTCCTGCATTATTTTGTTAGAAAGCTTTTCCCTCCTGTTGAATATCGGCTGCAAAACCGGCGCTCTTAGTCTGAATAGGGACACGCGTAACCAAGGGTGTAATTTCCAGGGGGGTTAGGGGGGTTATGACCCCCCCCCCAATAAAATCATGAATTATCTCACATAAATAGGCTGTTGATTTTCTTTACTCATTTCAGTTATTACCAGCAAAATAGTTTCATGTTTAATCATCTGGGAGACAGAGATCTTGACCCCCCCCCCCCCCCCCCCCCAATGTTCAGCACAAAGTTACGCCGATGCGCATAACGCTTAACCCATCAACAATGTGCACACTTGTGTAGACTACAGTGTGTCTGCATTAATACTTTCATAATTCCTAACGCCAGCTCCTGTTATTGGAATTGTTTCAGTTCCAACTTATCTGGGATTTGGGTGGAAAAAGCGGTTTAGCGGTTCTGAAACACCCGTAAACACCAAGCTGAGTCAGCCATTGGGCTTTGTTTGGAGTATTTATTTATGGAGACGGTTTGTTGTTTAACTCATTAGCTTATCAGCATGAAACTGTCAAAACTTTATGTATTCCTGCACATTAAGCTATTTACTAAGAATTTTTCTCAATTACATCATTGTTTTGGCACTGACGTTTATGGAATTATGTTGTTGGTTGAACATTGATACAATTAATGGAAAATTGCACTCAACAGATGGTTAACTAGTGATTTTTTGCCTCATAGATACCATCCACCTCCAATTAGATCATTCAAAACATCAGTTTCATGAGCAAACATTTGGAGCGGGCGCACTTTCGCTGAGCCTGCAGAGCGCAAATCATTAGCAAATGAGCCTGAGTGTACTCCTTTGAACGTCTTTCACCTACAACTGTTCAGTGTCAAAATTTGAGGTTTGGCATTTGGCAGTTTTTATCACTCAAGCTTTAACTTCTTGTAATTTCATGCTCTGCAATAAAGACTAATCACAAAAATCCAGAAATGTTCCTTCGTGGCCTGACGATGATGAGGTCTTATGGATTTTTGTTGGTTTCTGGAATAAACTAAATGTCAGTGATTGAGAAAATTATTTCAAGCAGGCTACTTTTGTCTTTTATCTTTTGCTAAATGTTACTTCTGAGATGAAATGGCATAAATCAGTGTACAGAGAAGATGAGAAACTGGCGTGCTCTGGGCAGACACGGCCTGTCAAAGGTTTGATTTGTCTGGTAAAAGATGCTGTTTGGCGCTCTGCCTGGTTCGCTGCGCTCTCCCACACATCGCATAATTGGAAGCCTTTGAAATCTCCTCGCCGCTGCTGCTGCTGGTCCTCGTCCTGGTCACGATGTTCAAGCTGAGATGCGTACCATGGCCAATGTTAATTTTTCCGGCATTTTTGTCTGCTGTAAATTTCACCAGGTTGATGATTTGTGGGGGCGAGGAGGGGGCGATCCCGCTGTTTGATGTCCAGAGCTCGTTAATCCAAACCTCATCTGGTATGCAAGGTCAGGCCGTACTTTGATGTACACGGGGGCAGTTCTGCCAAGCCCAGAGAGCCGAGAGGGCACTCTTCATTTACAAAAAAAAATAAAAAATCAGGAGACATAGCAGCCTTGACACATCTTGGCTTTTGTCCATCAACTACTGTGAAGACGAGGCCTAGCTTGATGAAGAGGCCTCTTAAGCCTCCTGCAGCTAGGAGAGCACGCACGAACATTTCCTGAGAAACTGATTCAATACCAGTCGTTTTCCAAACTCACGGGTAATTGAAGGAATGTGTGAAACTTTCATGTTTTCCTCGGGGAGCCACCAGCGCGGTTTAGAAAGAAAGCACCATGACGATGCAGAATATATAAACCCAATATTGGCATGTGCTGTCATACTGCTTCCATGTGTTTCCTTTTAAAGATTCGCCATATATTCCTATTAAAACAGCTTTCACCCCTGAGCTGCTTGACAATAAAACAAACAATAATTGGTTTATTTTGGGATTTTGATTTGTAACCGATTCAAATCCTTTGGCATTTTTCGCTCGCGGTGCTTTGAAACGGAGAAGAATGAGTGGAAGCGGTGTGTTTGTTATGTAAAATTAAGCAACAACGGCCCCTACTTTGCACCCAGCGCAGGAATTCACTGCAATTAACTCTTGAGCGTCGCATGTAAATACGAAGGGGTTCGGGGCTCCGCAGGCAGGCCGGCGCTCTTCACACACTGGATGCCGGGCCTTTGTTCTTCCAGGGCTTTGGCCGGCCGCCACACTGCCTCACTTGGCAGCACCTAACTATAATTTTCTCACAATGCCTGGCGTGTGAGCCGTCCATCATTCCTCTCTCTGTGTCTCCCAAAGCTCCCCCGGCCCACTGGCACCTCTTAAGCCTCCAGCATTTTCAGGTTTACCCACTCCCGAGCGCATGCCAAGTCTTTTCTATTATCCCGTCATCTTGCACAACCAAACAAGCTGCCTAAGGATATTTATTAATTCACTCTTCACACTTGGCTATGCTTTGATCAGATGGTAAGTATCTTGCCAGCTGATCAAAGTATCACTCCTGTATCGCTCCTGGAGGGGTTTTGATATTCTCAGATGTTCTGTGGGATCGCTGCAAATTGTTTCCAGGTCCAGCTCTGTTCAGTTCACCTACAGTAACTTTAGAAAGTAATAACAAGAGTGCTGCTCTGTACATGTTTTCCTCTTGTTCCTTAAATACCTTTTAGATGTTCGCTTGATTCTGAGAAGGCAGCATGATATTGGGGTTTAGAAAGAAATCCTCAGGTGCAAAGGAAGTGGCCACAGCATGGACAGAACCAAGCACGGGTATTGCACTTTAAGCACTTTAGATTTTGTAATTTGATTACTGCGATGTTGAGCCGAGCATGTGATTTTATGAACCTTTCAGAACTGTTTACTGTGTTCTTGAACATTTCATGGGCTTTGTTTTGGTTTGTTTTGGACTCTGGCTCCTTGTTTTTAGTTTGTTTCATTTGTTTGTTTGAATTATTTTCAATATTTCTTGAAGCTGTTTGTCTTATCTGAGTTTTGACAGCATTCAATATCATCAAGCATAATATTCACTCTCTCACTTGTACCATCATGACATAAATGCCATGTAAATATATAAATACACACTTTTTTTTAAAGTGCAGTGTTTGAATTAAACCCAACATCTAAGACTGAAAAATAGAGTTAATGCAGTGCCAAAAGTTGCAGTTCCTCTTGTGGCCACTTGAGGCTGGCTCCAAAAACAGTTTCTTCCCCATAGACTGCTACATTTAAATGGCGAAATAAACACACCTGTTGTTTTTAGCCTTACTGGGTTATTTTCTTCTTCATAACTTTTTATAATGGTTGATTTTTTGTTTTTTATAGCAGCGGTCCCCAACCCCCGGGCCATGGACCGGTACCGGTCCGTGAGTCGTTTGGTACCGGGCCGCGAGAGTTGGGGCTTGAGTGTGAAAGTTATGGTTTTCAGGGTTTTTATCATTAACTCTGTTTCCCTGGGTCTTTTCCTGTCTTGTAGTTGTGTGCGTTACCATAGCGACCAGAGAGCATCAAGGAGCAGAGAGGAGGACGTTACTCTCAATGTTGTTGGCACGTTTCAGGAGGACGCTGCTAATAAAGTTACATAATTACACAGTGAATTTGCGTTTATTATCATATTTACAAAATACCACAGTTTTTGTCTTGGTTGTGTCGTTTTATTTTGTTGTATTTATCCGCGACACCTTAAAGGCCGGTCTGTGAAAATATTGTCTGACATTAAACCCGTCCTTGACACAAAAACAAATATAGCGTATTCAGAGTGTTGCTGTTTTGTTTGGGTGTCCTGACACAGGAAGTTGTAGCTGATTTGTGTCTACTTGGTCTCACCTGGACTAATTGGAGTTGCTGAGTATATAATATTCTCTACACTAATTAAACCACCAACTGTTTTTCATTGGTGGTAGTCAAGGCAAAAATGCTGAAAATAATGTTAGTAAGAAAGAAACAGAGTGTTGTATATTATAGACTTTTGGAAGGTCAGATATTATTATGAGTTCATTATAAAGAATTCTTTAAAAAGCCACCAAAGATTGAATAATGAGAATGAAGCTGAAAGCTTCCAGTCTTGTTGTATTTGTTTTGTAACTGGAATCGCGTCTTTATGTGTTTATCCTTGGTCAGAGGTTTTGGTTCAGGACTTTCCACAGTACTTCAGGGTCTTGGCAGCCATGCGGGCACTGCAACCGTGATGTGTGCTTCGGGAATTTGGGTCTAAGTGTAGCAATCCAGCGATCTGGATCGTGTGGCTTTTCTCTCTTTTCAGTAGGTGTTGAACTCTGCGTGGACACACCGAGTGTTCAAAGATGTTCGTCTCAGTTATACGGGAATTTGCAATGCTCGGTTTGAGGGATATTGTGAAGCGTCTCTGCAGGTAAACAGATACAAGCAGATTGTGCAAAGGTCTGCCAGGAGTGCCGCTCTGCTGGGATGCACGTTGTGCGAGGAAATGAAGTTTGTGAAAGTCTTTTCTAAACTTTGGCTTAGCTGCTGAGACTGGACTAGCAGTTGTGGCGTTTCCCTGTGGGTATAAGCGAGTACTCGGTGTTGCAACCTCCCGGTTAAATAAACTGCAAATAACTTGCATTTTCTCGAAAAAGAGAAGAAGATAAAAGAAGAATAAAAACTTGAGTTTGCAGATATTATGATTTTATCAAATGGTGGAACATAAACCTCCACAGAACCTGCAGATTTACTTCTGTTTCAGTTCATTACATAATCAACAGAACCTGAAGTTCAGCATTAAAGGTTATTGGGAGCGAAAGCCCTCCAGCACCAGAGACTGAGACCGAGCCAACCGTGGCGTCTCCATCCTCATGATGGAGCACCGCCAATAGCACGCCTGTGGGTTTCTGATATGATTGCATTCTGCCAAGGTGCTGCACAGGCATGTCACATAAATACTCAACATTTTGCATGATGACTCGAGGCGTGAGCTCAGATATTTTAGCAAATGTGTCAGCTGGTAAATATACACATGGTGTACATGGCACTTAATCATACGGAAAACCTCACTGACAAGCATCTCATCACGGTACATAAATTTAGTTTGAAAGGCATTTTAAGTTTTTGTTTTGTTGAAATACTTCCAGCGAGCAACTCCTCCTAAAACCACAAATTGTCATTTTTGCATTTCTGCTCGTGGACAAATGAACAAACATGCTGTAACCTGCTCATTTGGGAGAAAACGCAACATGTCCTCGTACTCCAGCGACAGGAGATTACCAGTTAGTTCTGTAACAACATGGATTCAAATATAATATCCAGTGTTGGAAGAAGCATCTGGACTTTGACTCGGGAGATTGGTGCTCCTCCTACACAGTGTTGGTCAAGTTATTTGAAAAAAGTAATCAGTAACTAATTACTGATTACTTCCCCAAAAAAGTAATCCCGTTACTTTACTGATTACTTATTTTCAAAAGTAATTAATTACTTAGTTACTTTTTAAAAACACGATTTACATCCTGAATAGGTGATAAAGTGATAGATCTTTCAGCCCAATTCTACTTTTTCTACATAATCCATCATACAAAATGTAATCAAATGGAAAAGTCTCTTTTTAAAACTTGTTTTATTAGTTTTAATCTTTTAACTTTATGCATCAAGCAAAAATTTAATTATCTGCAACATTCTCTGACTGGAAGAAATTTGTTTAATATTTAAACCTATTTTCTGCACATTCCAGCACATAAAATAAAATATTTTTTGTGTTTACACTCAGTCTTTCAAATAGATGCAAGTAAAACACAGCAGAAAATAAATAAAGTCAAAGACTAGCGGTCCTGTTGCTCTATTTTCACCTGTAAAGCAGGAGTGGGGTAGGCGGAGGGTTACCCTGGTGCAGGTGTGCTGCGGTCAGTGGAAGAATCCGCGAGTTTCTCTGAGTTTCCCATTACGTCGTAGCTACTCGGTGCTTGCTCGGAAGTTTAGAGGTTTTTTCACTGTAAAAAGAAGTTTTCTTCCCACGCACAACGGACACTAATGTTTTTGTCACTTTTTATGGAATCAAACTCAAAGTAAGGTCAGTACTTCCACGCTTTAAACGCTGCACGCTCATACTCTCTCCGCACTCGATATATGATCCATTGTTGATCTGCACACAGCTGTTGTCACGAACGTCGCACTCGCTTACGTCACTGTCATGAGACATTCTCGCAAAAAATCATGGTTTTAGTAACGCAGTAACGCAGCGTTCAGACGGGAAAGTAACGGTAATCTAATTACCGTTTTTGCAATAGTAATCCCTTACTTTACTCGTTACTTGGAAAAAGTAATCGGATTACAGTAACGCGTTACTGCCCATCTCTGCTCCTACATGCAGGGGGAGCGGGCGCAGGTGTACTGTTGAGAAAACGGGGTCTATTTTACCCAAAATATGACAACAAATTAGGCAGCAATGCAAATGAGCTACTTTAAGAACTAAACGGGCTCATTAAAAAGATCAGCAGCTTGGAGCGTTGCTTCACAAACCAAGACCCAGGTCAGAAACAAACCAACCAACAAAGAGAGAGAAGACAAAGGGAGAAAACCACAGGGAGAGTAAGTAAAGTAAACCCCCATGCTTTCACAGCAGATGGTTTGGTCCACTTGTTAGGTCTGTGAACTTTAACCAGCTCTGCTGTCGCCTTTTGTTCAGCTACAGGAAAGACTGTAGCAGCAGATGGGCACCTCGAGAGAAAGACAAAACATCATTAATGCAACTTACAAAAAGCATTGACAAACACAGTAAACCAAACATGCCTGCCCTCATTTACAGTGCAATAAAATGTGCTGAAACACACTAACCAAACACAACAAACCCTTCCAGGGGGGACTGTCCTGTGCACTTCCAGGGACAGCAGTAGAAAGGAGTGTAGAGTGCACGGATATGACCAAATTGTTACTTTGATTCTTTACAGCTGAATCATTTTATAGTTTTTCAGTTGCTCTTTGGATAAGCTCGGGTATCAAAACTTTTTCTCACGACTCTCACCCCATAATTTACATCCTCTTACTCACTTTAATACGTTGTAAAGTGAAGATGATACAGTATCGTTCTTGAACCGTTGCCAGCGTGAGGTACCTTTGTTTGCATACTGTTTGGCCTCAGTCATCAGGCCTCTCCCCTGCATATTTTGTGGGTAAAGGGTGCCGCTGTTGTCCAAATGGAGAGAGGGAGAGTGAGGGAAGAAGAGAGCTTATGAAAGAAAGCAGCATGGGCAGTAGGCGGCATAGAATGGAAGATTTAAGATTTATCACCGAGCCGTGGAGTGGAAAGAAGTGCTGCAAGTCTGGAGAGTGGGTTTCCACTTCAGCCTAATTCAGTGTGAAGTGTTTAAGACACACGAGTTTGCTTTGAGGAGATAAATGGGAAAGCCAGGCTATTTTCCGAGGCCGACACTTCTCCGTATTTCAGCTCCATAATTAACTCTCTCAGTAAGTTTTCGCCACAATTCGCTGCAGGTTGGCGATTTCGTGTTCGAAGCGCGTTCTTCGATTGAGGTTGACAGACAGTGTGAAGCTGCTCTGAAAGGTATTTCAGAGGATATGTGCCATCTAGTGGTACAGATGTGTGCAGATGTTTCCCACAGCTGCACTGAAAGTGCACGTCGACGGATCCGGAGTGCAGTTTGTCTCTGCTGTGGCTCGAGATTAAAAAGCTTGAGTGCACGGCATGCTAACGAGGACTAATATTAGCAGATGGTGAGCTCTTAAGACGAACGCTGAAGACTTTATGTGAGGAATGATTGATGCGTTTTTAAATTACGTGTGTGTCTGTGAAGACTGTTCTCACAAACGTGACCTAAATGACATGTTTGATGACTCGGCCCTCACACTCTGAGCCCATTGGCTCTTTTAATGGCCGTTTTATTACCTTAGCGTGTTAACCTGAAGCGCCGCTTGCCGCCTAAGAAGGAACCGAGGAGCTGCATGAAAATGATTACACCGCAATTATATCAGCCACTTTGTGCGACTCCTCAATGCCCAGCTGTCTGCCGCCTGCTGCCAAGAAATGGATTAGTTTCACCGCTCCTCTAATAAGACTGTTAAACCAGCAGCATGAGCTCGAATAAATGGATGAAAGCTACAGATAGAGGGATGGAAATAGATGAATATTGTCAGGCTGCAGCCAGTCGTAGCTGGAAAACCTGGCCGATGCAAAGAGGGGATTCTCATTATCTCCAGGAACGGTGAACACCCAGCTGGCTCTTCCTACAATCAACACCTGTCAAAGGTTCTCGCGCAGGACACGACAGCGTCAAACAGAGAGAGTTTTGTATACCCGGAGGGCACGAGCACAATCCCGGCAGTAATAAAACTCGGGCAGACCGTGTTGGTCCTGTAAACGTAATCTGCAAAGTGTTAATTACAACCTGGCGCCTCTGTGAAGCTGGAAGTCAGCTGAGTCGTCAGCGGCGTCCCCGATCTCCTTCCTAAACAACACAGCTCGAGCCGTGGCGACAGACCTTGGAAACGAGATTTTCTCTCTGTTGGGGTTCCTGTTTGAATGGGCTGCTTTAAACAAATTAAGAGTCAGTCAGATGCTGTGTTTGCGTGACCCCCTTCATCCTCGGGGGTTAGGTTCGGGGGTAGTAGGGCAGGGCGCAACCAGAGAGCCCGCGTTGTTTGCTGTCATTCACGTGGAGGGCCGAGGGTTTGTGCGTTTACTGCACACAAGCGCTCCTCGCAAGTGCCACTCAGGGTCCATCGCATGCCACAAAGCCAGGAGACGCCACGGCTGTGAGGCTGCATGGATTAATCGATTAGCGAGAAGTCGGCCTGCTGGAAATTTGAGCTCTTGCTCTGCACTTTTTTTTAAGTAATTCCAGCTTCTCCATGTGGAATCAATCAAAAGGATTTGTTCATATGTAATAATAAAACCTGTCTTTTCCCTGATTGGTTGAGGGTTTATGGGTAAATCTGTAAATTTATTAATCGCCGCTCGTTATGCTCACTCTGGTTTTCTGGAAACTCTGCCCGCGTCTCCCGCTGTAGCCCCGGAGGACAGGGCTCAGTCAATGAGCCCCGCCCGCTCTCAGATTTTGTTATTTTGTTATTGTGTAATGGTTTCCAAAGGTTGATGGATGGCTCCTCTACAGGTCTCCCTTGAGGAGCAAACCCCTCTATCTAGACATTAATCTACTGCTGTGAGACAGACACGCTTGTTTAGCTAGCACAAAGCCCAGTAAGCTGTTGTCTCTGAGAAAAACCTGGCCGTCTCCAGAGCCACTGGAGGCAGCGAGGGCTGGAGCCAGAGTAATGACCTGTGAAATTCACCGATAGAGTTGTCGTGTTGCACGCAGGTCCGCCGGCACCGGGCCTTGTTCACAGCCTACTGCTGGTATCAGTGCTCCTCTCCTGATGCCGCTCAGCCAAAAAGACTCTTAAAAACTCTTAAAACTCTTAAAAAAAACAACAACTTTCGAGCTTTGTTTTCCTCTAACGAGTCGCCGATAAACCGCCACTGAAACGGACCGGTAACGAGCTGCTCCTTGGCTAGTTTTGTTCTAAATTGTTTGGTTAAACTCAATATCTGAGACTAATTTCCACTGTGCTGTATCATAACAGCGCTCTCAAATATTTACTCGGCTTTGCCCTGTGAAACGGTCAATATTCCCTCTCCCTCTCAATCAGATTAGGATGTGAAGCTGAAAGTTGAGGAGGGGGAGCCTTTGACGGCAGTAATGAAAGTAGTTGTGTCTTCCCGAGAGCAGATTAAAGAAAGATCAGAAGGGCAAACTTCCCGCTGGCCTCTTATGTCTGGTTGATACAGTTTGACTTAGTTACCCCAGTTTCACAGCGGAGGGAGATTTCCTCCTTATTCTTGCCCCGTGGGTGTTAAAGAAACCGCTCATGGGAGGAGAACAGGCTTATATGTCAAAAACCGCTTGGGTACATAAACGCCTCTTCCTCTTCATCATCCTGCCTCCTTTATTCTCAGTTACTTTCTAATAATGCTTCACCAAATTGTGTTATAACCTCATGGCTGCATGCATGACGCACGTAAACTGATTTGAGACCAGGAGTCGTAGCAGTTGAAGGCTGTAAGGTGGAGCTTTGCAGAAAAGATAAATGTCAACTTAATCGCGTTTTGATAACAGGTTTGATTTTGGAAAATGAAACATGCCGTAGCTTATCATGTCAATGAGACGCACACTGGGATAAATGCGCTTGTTCTTGTTGTGTGCTTTTGCACAGTTGTGGTTATTCATCTCCATGAGATGAAGAGCGCGACAAAAAGAAAAGTTCTCGATGAATTTGACTCGTTCGTTGTTGCTATTTTTTAATTTTAATTTTCTGTTTATCGCAACAATGTTTGTCCTCAATAATCAGTCAGAAATTAAATGTTTATATTAGTTTATATTATACATATTTATTTTTTATTTGTTTTAACATGTTTCAATTCAATTTATTTTAGGTTTGTTTTTTTTTGTTTTTTTTTTATTATTTTTTTTTTTTATCTTATCTTATCTTATCTCATTTTAATTTTTATTTATTTATGCTATTAGCATGTACAGCACTTTGTGAACTCTGGTTTTATGTTAAAGTGCTTTATAAATAAAGGTGGTATGGTATGGTATGGTATATTGGTACGTTAACAGTTGCCTAGTTACTTTATGTTATTGATATTTGGCTTGGACTGCCCAGAGTGTCCAGCCACGAGGTTTGGATGAGCAGACACTGAAACTGTGCAACCTGTGTGCATAAATAAATATTTTTAGTTTTAAAATGAAACCAATAAGTGTGTAATATTAAAGGTTTCTTTCGCAGTGATGCACAGGCACATATTCTTCTTGTCTAAGGTGAATATAGCTCTCAGTCTGGTTTCTATTCTACTGTTATTGGGTTTATTCAGGAAGTTAAAGTTGATCTCGTGTCAGAACTTAATCCCAATCCACAAAATCTTAACAAAATGGATTTAAAAAGCATATAATCTGTGAGTTTCCTTGTATCTGAAGTATGATACATCCCTGGATGTGCCTCAGGGCTCATGTTTAGGACTTTTTATCTTGATCCCTCCTCGGTGACGAAGCACAGAGGTGGACTCTGTTGCTGCTTTACGTTAACGTTGCTGGAGTCTGCTGGGCTGCGTACAATACGTGTTGTCTTTGGAAAAATGTTTCCCTTTGACCTCCCCGAAGCATTTAAGAATCAAGTCATCAAATCATTTAATTAATTAATTAGTTAATTAATCAAATCATTAATTAACTCTTTAAGTGTCAAGCGCTTGAGAATCGACGGTAACGATGCAAAGCAATTGTCAGCACTCTATTTTGTACCTCCTCAGACTGCAATCCTTTGTTCACTGCACATCACTCTTGTTATTCTGTTTTCTCTCTCTTCTATATAAATAAAGTGCTGCCTTGTTTTTCATTTCTTTTGTTGTTGTTTTTTTGTGTTAATTTGGTTAGGAAATGTGGTTTTGTTGTCTCCCAGAAACTTAATAAACAGCTCATCAAAAATAGTGCAAACTGAATTTAAACTGGGGTTGAAAAAAAATTATCTTGATCCCTCCTCGGTGACGAAGCACAGAGGTGGACTCTGTTGCTGCTTTACGTTAACGTTGCTGGAGTCTGCTGGGCTGCGTACAATACGTGTTGTCTTTGGAAAAATGTTTCCCTTTGACCTCCCGAAGCATTTAAGCATCAAGAAGCAGAACATTTTAAAAGCCAGATTTCCCAACTGACTTTCTAACCCAGTAGATTCATCTTAAATTTAAAAAAATAATAATTAATGCATTTAATTTTAGATTTGCTGCTTTTTTTAATGCTTTAACATGGCGCGACATTAGTTTTAAAAGTGTTTACAGAGCCAGGATGACATCAGATACCATGACTAATCAATAGGAATCCTCTCCGCCTGCTTGCCCTTCAGGTGTCCGTGAATTGGGAGGCGAGGAGGTGGAGTTCATCCGGCGTAATAAAAGTAAGCTGGGAGGAAAATGTGACAGATGTGGAGGCATGTGCCAACGAGAAAAGCGAGAGTGGGACTGTCAGACATGTCGACTCCGGCGCGGTGATGGATGAAGAGTGAGGTAAGACAAATGACATCGTCTGTCTGAGGCCGTGTTGTCATAGTGGAGGATTGCCGCTTGTCTTAACCTCTCAATATCAGAGAGCAAACTGAAGTTTGTTTACACTGCTCCAGTGGAGTGATTTAGAATGAGGGGCGAAGGAGACTCGGGTGTAGGTATGCTCGCTGGAGGGTTGGATCGGGTTTCTAAACATCCCCTTTGAAATCGAATAGCAACCATCCGAGGCATTTTAAACCCAACCAACCACGTTTGGAGAAATCCTCGAGGAAGAGAGGAGCCTAAAAACAAATACAAACAGAAAATTAAGTATCAGTCCCAATAATGGCCTTTACGTCCCAACATTAGCCAGCCTGAATGCAGCGATGAAGCAGAAATCGTTGGTTTAAGGCCAGCATGGAGTCATCCTTTAAGAAATAAGATTTTATAAATGTCACATCTGCATATAGATGTTTTTATTTCTCATTCTATTAATTTATTTTGATTTTATTGCCCTCAAAATGAAGTAAAGTCTTTCCTGCCACCAAGGTGAGCAAAGGTGAGTAAAATAAAAACCTGTAGGTAGTTTTTTTTCCTGCATTCTTTGTATTGACTTTTTATAAAAACGTTCAACAGTGCATCATGGAAAAAGCTCATTTCTATCTTTTAAACAGAGGCCGAGGTTAAGAAGAGAAGCTGATTGATTTACAGCCTCTTGTGTTGCTAAAACAATAAGACGTCCTGGGGAAGAAAAACACGAAACATCCCTGGAGATGAACTTGCTGAACACTCTTCAAAACAACTGGGTTTGGGGTGTGTGTGTTATTGTGATGGAAGACGGATTAGAGTCTGGCTTATTTTGCCAGGAGTCAGGTGTGGGGTGGGCGAGGGATCGGATCGTGGATCGGAGTCGGTACATCGGTGCCGGGGGCGAGGGGAGGCGAGGGCGAGGGCTCGCTTCCAAACCCAGCCTGAAGTCGCTGCAGGGCTGGGCTGTTTGGTGTGCGTGTCTGTGTGAGCGCACGCGTGCGTGTTGAGTTGGGGGCGTGGGGTGGGGATTACACTGTCACACTGTTCACACTGTTTATGCATACCAGGCCACTGTGAGTGCCTCTTTGTCGCGTAAGTGTTTACTTGAATTTATTTTGGGAGAATTCCACATGACTGGGACGGGGATCTCTATAAATTATGGAATAGAGCGCTTTGTGTAATGATAACTTCTGTCAGTTAGTCAGGCTGTGTGACAGTGTTTTTAAGAGCGTGTAAATACAGGGGTGGTGAAAGAGGGAGAGGGGCGTCTGTGTGTTGAAAGGTGCTGCAGACTTTCCTCTTCATTTAGGCTCCTCAGCAGAACAATAGCAGTGCTTTAAAGCGAGCTTCTTATACCACGTCACAACATATTTGACTGCAGAGTTACTCATTTGCTGTAATTGGATATAATTACATTTTACCCCGTTGAACACTTGGGTTTCACGTTTTAGTTGAGGATATAGCGTTACGCTTCATTTTTTACACAGGAACAAAGGTTGAAAGTCGGTCACGATTAATTGTGATTAAAAGTGCGCTCACCGGTACGTCTCGTTAATTCATGGCGTACACCGAACAAGGTGTTGGAGCCGTTCCTCGAGATTTTGGTCATGATGGTGCGCAGAGATCCGATTATTTTTGTCAAGTAATGAGTAAAGTAAGGGATTACTATTGCAAAAACGGTAATTAGATTACCGTTACTTTCCCGTAGGAACGCTGCGTTGCTGCGTTACTAAAACCGTGATTTTTTTTTTTGCGAGAATGTCTCATGACAGTGACGTAAGCGAGTGCGACGTTCGTGACAACAGCTGTGTGCAGATCAACAATGGATCATATATCGAGTGCAGAGAGAGTATGAGCGTGCAGCGTTTAAAGCGTGGAAGTACTGACCTTACTTTGAGTTTGATTCCATAAAAAGTGACAAAAACATTAGTGTCCGTTGTGCGTGGGAAGAAAACTTCTTTTTACAGCGAAGACAAACCCTAAACTTCCGAGCAAGCACCGAGTAGCTACGACGTAATGGGAAACTCACAGAGAAACTCGCGGATTCTTCCACTGACCGCTGCACACCTGCACCAGGGTAACCCTCCGCCTACCCCACTCCTGCTTTACAGGTGAAAATAGAGCAACAGGACCGCTAGTCTTTGACTTTATTTATTTTCTGATGTGTTTTACTTGCATCTATTTGAAAGACTGAGTGTAAACACAAAAAATATTTTATTTTATGTGCTGGAATGTGCAGAAAATAGGTTTAAACCCACCTTCATATAATATGTGGATTGATAAAGTAAGAGAAATTTACCAGATGGAGGAAATAACATATGCTCTGCGGATTCAGAGAGAATTGTTTACTGAGCGTTGGCGACCCATACATGCTTTACTGTTTCAATAATTTAGCATAGGTCTGTTTCGTTTTGTTCATTAATGGCTAGATTTGTCACATGTTATTTACTATTACATAAAGTTTTTGTTTTGTTTTCTTCTTGTTTTTGTCTGTTTGTTTGTTTGCTTGCTTGGGTTTTGTTTTGCTTTCCAGTTTTGTTTTGTGCTTCCTAATTGCAGTTCTTATTTTAATCTACATTTCTGTATTGCGGTTCCTGTAACTGTCCTACTTGTGAACATTGACAATGTTGTAAATTATAATAAAAATTGAGTTAAAAAAAAAAAAAAAGAAAATAGGTTTAAATATTAAACAAATTTCTTCCAGTCAGAGAATGTTGCAGATAATTAAATTTTTGCTTGATGCATAAAGTTAAAAGATTAAAACTAATAAAACAAGTTTTAAAAAGAGACTTTTCCATTGATTACATTTTGTATGATGATTATGCAGAAAAAGTAGAATTGGGCTGAAAGATCTATCACTTTATTACCTATTCAGGTTGTAAATCGTGTTTTAAAAAAGTAACTAAGTAATTAATTACTTTTGAAAATAAGTAATCAGTAAAGTAACGGGATTACTTTTTGGGGAAGTAATCGGTAATTAGTTACTGATTACTTTTTTCAAGTAACTTGACCAACACTGATGGCGCGTGAGTCTCCCGTCCCACTACATCCCAAAGGTGCTCAACTGGACTGGATCTGGAGCCCATCGAGGAGCCAGTTTGGACGATCTGAGCTTTGTGTCGGGATGTTGTCCCGCAGGAAGCAGCTATCAGAAGCAGCCAGGCAACATTTATCCAATCGTTCATTGTGTAAGTTTGGTGACACCATCACATCCTCAGTTTCCTGTTCCTTACCCAGATGGTGCCACGTGATTGCCTGATTACGTTCGTGTTCCCACTACATTCATTTAAGAGTTAGTCACAAGTAATTCCTGAAGTTTAGTAAAGCACACGTTGCTGTCAGTTCAGTTGCTTGGTGGAGTTAATGTAAGAAGACAGTTTAAAGCTCATGGGTGAAATAAACAGAAGTGGCCTCTTTTTTTCACATTGATTTAAAAGAAAAAATAATGAAAAGGGACTCTCTGCAAAGGAGACTGATCCCAGAGGCTGGTTACTCCTTTAATTCTTTAGTGCATCTTATCAGAAAGACTATGATGTCATTGATGCATCACTGCATGAGGGAAGAAGTGGGTTGCAATAAATTTAGAGATGATTTTAAACAGCTGAAACGGGAGTTAAACCATCCAGCAGCGCCGGATTGTACTGAGCTTTGCAGACATTTTTGTTCTGCCTTTCAGGGGGTACGTGGCTGAAAAGAAACGTCAAAGGAGGCACTGTAACAGACGGCTGAAGTCAGAAATAAAGGGGGCCTCTAAAAAAATTCAACAGTCCAAGCTTCTTTTTATTTCCCCGTCCTTTATAGTAGGGAATTAGCGCAGCGTGTTTACAGTACGGGTCAGTTTAGCCAGGATCGTAGCATATACATATAAAATCGGAACCTAAATTTAATAACAAACATCTCTGTACTGGGCTATGCCCTGTTTCAGTTGGGTCTGTGCCAGGACGGCTACTGTAGCTCGCTCCCTTCCATTACCTGACACAGAGGGGCTGCAACTCCCGCCCATAAAGGTAGTAGCTCCTCCCACTGCAAGAAATAACCATTATGTACTAAATTAACTCATAGCAGTGCTTATCCTGTTCTTATATCCTCATCCTATGTAGGATAATTGCTGTAAGAGGAGCCAAGCTGATTTAAAACAGCTTAAAATCAACATAACATCCAGACATCTCCCAAATCTCCCCCTCTCCTTCATACCGCTCATGGCACCTTCCCCCAGGAACCTGACTATAAAAGGAGTCCAGCAGGGTCTGGACTGGTTTGGCTGTTGCTGGGTCCAAACCAAAAGGCAACCGAGTGCAGTCAAGGAGAGGTGAGGAAAAACAAGCTCATCAAATCTGTTAACCCATATTTAAATCAAACTTTCATGGCAACAATACACAAGAGGTGTTCAGAGGTTACGGACTCTCCGATGGGTCTTTGGTCTACAGCTCGACTGTCGCCTGTCACAGGTTTGTGGGTTAGAGATGCAAAAGATTTGTGGACGGCCAAGCAGCACGCGTCCTCGATGCCAACACAGACCTGAGGACAATCCCATGGAAGTGAGCGTCTGCAACTGAATTACGGAAAGTAAAGTGAACACACGGGCTTATCAAGAGCACGCCATCAGATGAAGTTGCCGTGGAAACAGAAATCGGGCTTTATTTCTCTTGGCAAGCACGTGAAATTAGGAAGTGCAGTCATAGATAAGAACAAAATAACTGATTTTTAAAGAGACTGGCATTTCTGATTTTATGATTAACTTTATAAAGATTTTATTTTTGATGTATTAAGGTAACTGTGTTCAAGTGTAAGCGTGCAAACCAACAAACACGTTACAATTATTGCTAATTATACACTGATGAGCTCTCAGGTGCATGCACCTTCAAATGCAACAGCACCATCTAGTGGTTGTTATAAAAGTTGTGCACAGGACTTGTGTTGGGCTCCTGCAGTGCAGAGATTTGCAGACTCACATGTGCATTTTTAAAATTGTTATAAACTCTGAATGTCTCCTCAGCATCAAGAGAAAGTGATAGAAAACTTAAAATGCATAGAATATTTCTTTTTCTGGCTTCTTTTACTGAAGTTTTAATTTAAGGCAACACCTAATAAGTCTTCTAACATTAACCTGAGGATTTCACTTTGGTTGTATGGCAAGAAAACGGTAGCAAAATAGCAGTATTATTAATTCTAATGTTGGGATTTGTCTGAAACTGCGATGTTAAATTTATATAAATATAAAGCAAAGCAGCCAACGCCACGAAATGTCTCGTCTAAATAAATTAAAGAAAACCCCGAGCCAGACTGAAGAGTTGTACCTTTTTATTAGTCACTCTGACAATTGGTACAATACAAAGATTGATGACACTGTGCTATCCCCAAAAGGCTTTTAATTTGAAATAAATAGTAAGGAAAACATTCAATGGAGACGGTTAGTAATCTAAAAAAAAAAATAGCAACATGTATATGAAAAGTTCCTTTATCAATAAAACAAGTAAATATAAAAACATAAGAAGTCATATTAACACCTTGCATTACCCCGTAGTTTGTCACACGGTGCTGATTACACCAGATATCACACCCAGTCTGTGGTGCATTGCTTTACATTGTATACAGTGTGCAGCAGCCACATGAAGAAGAAGACCCTAACCCACAAATGTACCTATTACACATGATGCTGAGTGCAGTCTACTTCTGTAAGCTGCACCTACACCACTCGTATGGTTCCAATTAGGCCACAAATATTGTAACAGGTCATCCAGCAGGGCTTTTCTTTTCCCTTCCAGTTTCACAAGAATACAGACGAGGAAACAGAAACGGTGTAGTCTCCAGTGGATGCTCAGGAGAACTCCTTTATTGAACAACCTGAAATTCTAGCTATCTTTGGGGTAATGCCTTTGTGTTTAGAGAGAAAGAAAGGCACAGTCTGCAGAGCAGGATTAGACACAAGAGTTCAGACGAAGTGCTTTGTTGCTGAACTCCTCTCGAGGGAGCAGAAAGTAGCGCGCACTGTTGCGGTTTCTTTTCCGTTACATCAGACGGACCCTTTTTTTCTCTCGCCCCTCCGGGAGGCCGAGCCTGCAGCTCCTGAACCCGTGCACGAGGGGTGAAATGAGAAGACCACAGCTGCAAGTAACAGGAAAAAACGACAAAGAAAAAAAGCCCTTTCAGTACTAGGCACCGGTTTTGAATCACCAGTACATGCTTGATGAAACCTGGTCATCTGTAGTTAAGCTGTCCATGCCTGACCTTTTCCGGTGTGTCTGAAAGGTTCGGGTCCTCACAACAAGAGCGCTTTCCTCCAAAATTTCCAGTCACAGAAGACGCAAGTTGCTGGTGAATATCTCGTGGAAGCGGTGCAAAGGAAGAAGAGCGAACCTCAGCCGGGGCCCAGTCTTATCTGAGCGTCGGAGGGGAAACGGAGATACCGTATCTGCCTGTGCATGCTTCAGCCCATTTGGAAAACTGCGCTGATAAACTGGCTACATTGTGGAATGAAGCTTCTCTTTGAGCTGATAATGGTGCGCGCAGTTCAACAGCATGTGGAGTCAGTTCAGATGTGGCGTTTTCTTTTTTTTAGTACACAGAAATGAAGCTGTTGCTGGTACTAACACAAGATTAAACAGCATCGAAGTCCAATACATTGAGACCTATATAAAAATATATATAAACACGATGATGATATACCCTGGAGGGATTTTTTTCCCCCAAAGAAATGAACAAACGAGAGGTAGCTAATTTCAGAAACGTTACAAAAATAAACCCTATCGACTCAACGCTAAGATTTAAACTGGCTGAGCTATCGAACGACGTGGATTCACAACATTAAGAGATTATTCAAACCTAAATGAGCTATCCATAAAAGAAGCTAGACCTCCTGCTCACACCAGCCGTTCATAATTTCTTCATAAAGACGTTCCTTCTATCTGCTGTTATATAACAAAGCAGGGATACCTCAAACAGAGAAGATCAATGTGGATAAATGTGTGAGCGTTAATGTTTTGCACTATTCAGCCGCCCGTGGGGGGGCGTTGCTATTTTAGCCCAAAGCTAAATGTGATTTTGATGAACCGCTCACAGGGGAAATGTTTTTATCAGGTTTGATTTGTTTTTTTACATGAGCAAATAAATAATTACTATCAATAAATGATTTTTTTTAATACCTCACAGTCTATCGTTGACTACAAAAAGATAAAAAACAAATTGACCCATTCATTCATTCATTCATTCATTCATTCACTCGCTGGTGTTTCTTCAGTCCTCTCAAAACTTGAATCCACTCAGTTTGCAGTCAAATCAACAGTTGCGAATGCTGAAGAAGCCCACGCTGGTCGGCGACTCCTTGACCGTGACGGTAACCAGATTAGCTGTAACATCCGTTACGAACACGTGTTCGATCAGGCTTCTCGTAGGCTTCCAGTCCTGGCTCTGGACCGCTACCTGTCCGGCGTAGGAAGAATCCTGATCCGAGTCGGAGCTGCTCTCCTCCTCTCCCGTGCTCATCTCGTTCATTTTGGCTTTTTTGCCGTCTTTGGAGGCCGACCTGTCCTGCTGGCTCTGGGCCTCTGTGGGGGATTTATGCACGCCGCTCCTCTCCAGCCTTCCTTGGACTCTGGAGGCCTGGATGTCATTGACCTCTCTGACCTTGTCTGTGCCGGGCTGTGTTTTTCTGGCCTGCGGTCTTCCGGGGGTCGCGGGACTCTTTGGGGGTTTACACTCTTGATTTTGTGTCACGGGTTTCCGTGCTGGGTTTGCAGCATTTCTGGGGCCTGACACTGGCGCCGTGCCGTTTCCAGGAGCATCGTTGCTTTGCACCAGTTTGTTCTGCAGGTTGAGGGGCTGAAGGCCCTGATTGGAGGAGACGTTAGATGGCAAGGACGCTGTTTTAGCACCGGGTATCCGCTGCGCTGTCGTCACAGGGGCCGGAGGCTTCTTTTGTCCATTCGGGGAGCTTAGTGTATGCTGAGTGGTTCCTTGAATGGGGTGTTTGGATGTATTCAGATTCAGCGCTGCTACGCCTTTTGATTTACTAGGAGCTGCTTTTAAATCCAGGCTTGTCCCGCTGCTCATACCGGAGACGGGAAGTTTACTCTCTGTGACATTTCTGCTTTGGCTGGACTTGTTCAGCGGGAGAGAGGAAGGCTGGACCGACGGCCTGCCAGATCCCACGGAGCTCAAGGAGTTTTTAACAGCACCGACCTGGGCGAGGGAGCTTCTGTTCGGACCACCCACCGTATCCCTGGCCGAGCCCCGGTGGAAACCCATGAAGGTAAAGCTGGCCGGGTGAACCGGCTTCTTGATTGCTCCTGGAATATCCGTATCTTTGGCAGTCTTGCGCGGGCCCTTGTTCTGCTGGAACTCCTTCACTTCGGAGGGCAGAGGTTTCCTACTCCGTTTCTTGGGAGGCTCCTGTTTCGCCATGACTATCTGCGCCTTCTTCTGAGGGACGGGATTCAGCTCTCTTGTTCTCACGCTCGGGCTGACTTGTTTAACTTGGTCGTCCTCGTCATCATCATCCGAGGACGACGAGGAAGAGGAGCACGAAGACGAGGAATCAGACGAGGACGACGACGAGCCGGACGAGGAGCTGCTCGACTTCGGAGCTTCAGGCATGTTTTCCTACGTTTTTAATAAGAAGGGAATGTTAGATACTCTGTTCGGGACTAAATCCTGCAAAAAATCCAAATCATCTTTTGAATCAAACTTACAAGGATTTTCCGAGGCCGTCCTCTGGGCCTCTTCCCTCTTTTACGCAGCAGAAGCTCCTTTTCCTGCTCTCTGTAATACGTCAGCAAACATGAAACAAGGAGTCACAATTATTAAACATATTTCATATTAATGTTGTGTGTTGCACGGCAAACTAAAGCGCGGTGCATCTTAACGTAGACACTTACTTCTTGTTGAATGCAGCCAGCAGTCTCGGGTCGAGGATATTTTCTTGGGGCTCCCAGCTGTTGTGTCTGAAACGAGCAGACGTGGCGAAGCATTAACACACATTTTAGTGTTAATCCGAATCAAAAAACTAAAGGTACTCCACAGTTTGAGGAGTGCTTCCAGATTTAGAAAATGACTTTTCAACAGAGTCCATTCATTGAGCGACACAGGGCTCTGTTGTTCCAGCAGCCATAAACCGAGCACAGGCAGTCCCACACTTTATTTAAAGACCTCTCAGGTGAGCTCAAAACAGGACAAGAACAGAAATCGAATAGTCGGGAGATTAAAAAAACACTACAGCTAGTGACAGCTTGGCTTTATAGAGATAAACAGACCCGTGTAACCACAAAGTCATAAAACACCAATTAGTAAACAATATCTTAATATGTAGACCGAAGACCCGTCTGTCTGTACTGCACTCGTGGTTTGAGAATGATTTAAACAGCTACAAAAACTGTTTATTAGACAGTAATAAGGACTGAGTGGATGACAGAAAAAGTTAAAAATCTGATCGATTCTATACATCACACCATACGTGAGGCATCAATCAAACTGCTGACTTTAGGTACTACACCGAATCAGTTTCTTTCACTTCCTTTGTTTCCACAACAAGCACAGTTGTGTTTGTTGAGGCAGGAAGTAAGCGCATTATTTTGGGTCACGGAGGTTAACAACGCGAGTGGGAAGTTGTAAAAATACAGAATTTCTTTTTTCCATCAACACAAATAACTTTGTTTTGCAGAGCTTTGTTGGTGGTGCCTGCACACGATGTCAAAGGCTGGCTGTTATTGAATTTGCTCATTGTGGCGTTGTTCTTGTTTGTTTTTCAATCTTATATCTGAATCTGAAGTTTGAGCGTCCGCTAGCTTGATTCCTGAGTGTGGCTGCATCAGTGACTAATAATTTGATAGTGAGCATAAATGGAGGAGAAAATAACTAAATGGGCTAAGTGCAGAAACAAACTGAAAACAGGCTTTTTCAATGATCACACGCATGTCTAATGACCACTCGCTTTATCGGGAGCTGGTGAATGGCCCATTCTGATCTGCAGTCACCAGTGAAATAATCAACCCCCACCCTTTCGTTGCACACACACACACACACACACACACACACAAAGGATGTGGTTCTAACAGAAAGCCATGGAGCTGGCAGGCAACAGTGTGCATTGATGGTGGATTACAGCAACAATGTGAAGTGAACAGAGAGGGCAAGTGACAAGAAATGAAGGCGTAGTGGAGATTTACAGGCACAAACATGCACGGATAACACACACTTTGAGTGGAACAGCACAGAGAAATACTTATATATACACATTTAAATCAAATATCACGTAACCATCGTGAATTTAGGATGCCCCAGTCCGAGTCAAAGACAAAAAAAGGATAAACTTAAAAACGATGAATAAAATCAGCCAAACGTCATAACTAAAACGAATAAGTTGATGTATAAAAAGCTGAATTAGCCCTAAAGTATTTTCTTTGGCTATCCGATAACTTCCAAAACGTAAATATCGAACAAAAGGAAGCAAATGTGTATTGTGTAAAACCCTCAAATGGAAATAACGGAGTTTCATTTTACTGCGGTTGAAATTTGGATTCTTGTGCTTTTATTTATTTTTTAAAAATAAAAAAAAAAGTTTGGGTTTAGCTAAAAGCAACAAGCGACACGCTGTTGTTGTTTTCATTGTTTCGGCCGGAGCAGCACCACTTGTACTTACTTGGATGACCATCCCCTCCACTTGACGAGAAACTCCAACTTTCCCTGAAAGAAAAGCCCCAAAAGAGAAACAGACCGTTTGTAAAATAGGAGGAAAAATACGTGGATAAAATCTAACACCGCGGTTTCACAGCGCTGACCTTTCTCATTCGTTTGTTTAAGATGCATTCCGCATCAAAAACCTGCTCTCCCACGGCGCTCAGTTCCTCCATGTCTGCCTTCGCCCTTGCATAAGAATCCTTTATCAAAAGAACAGCGCGGCGCCCGCACGGCGGAATTACGCTGGGACCAAACCGGATGCTCAAGGGCCCGCCTTCAAAATAAAAGCGCCAAGCGCCAAAATTCAGCCAGAGGGCTATTTTCAATTTGATATAATTTTTTTAAAGCATCTAGGCTTATATAACGACACAAACTGCGCTTAACATGAATGCAAAAATATCAAGAAAAAAACCAATTAAAAACGTATACAGTCAGAATATATAATATTTGATGCCATGTCTCTCTTGGAAATGAGATTTTTAATCTCAATGAGATTTTTTTTTACCCGGATAAATAAAGGACTAATAAAAAATAAAATGCACACAAAAATTGATTTCATAATAGAATAGTTTATTCTGTTAATTTTATGCACAAGATTTATTTTAACATGGTTTACACAAAAAACAAACTCAAGCATGTAAACCAGTTAAATAACCAGTTCACGTAGTACAAGTTTAAAGGGCAGCCTGCTGATTAAAGTATTGTATTTAAATAAGTTCCATACAAGTCTTAAATGTTATGCTAAAAAGAAAAAAATGAGGGCTCAGCTAATGAGAACTAAACAGCTCTGGCGTACATTTTTAGCTGTGCAAGACAAATTAAAGTCGAAATATATATTTGAACTTTTGATATATAGACAATAATATTAAAAAAACCCGGAGGGTTTACATTTATGTTGAAAGTTGCAACCGGAAGTGTTGAGCACCCGTGTTTAACTTGACATTTTTATCCGAGGAGAGGCGGCAACTGATGAGTATGTGGTTCCTCAAAATATGTCACTTGGCAGCCACCGTAGACGTGTATTCACTTCTTTAAATGAAAGTAGAGACGCGATGGCCTTAATATGATGATTGCTACTTTGTTCTCAGCACCTTTTATCTTAATTTAATTGCTCACAGCCTCACCCCAACACCTCGTTTTGCTTTGTGGCTTTTATGTTTATTTAGTACATAAAAGTAATATAACGTTACGGTAATGGTCTCAGATGTTTATATTCCAGTGTCCCAACACAGCACTGCTTATTGATGTTTATTCCCATTTAATTACAGCAGATTTGAAAAAGACCTAAATGTTCTTCATTCATGCATAAACCAGGGCATCTCCAGTTAAACTTGTTCTGATCCTTCTCTTGTCACTTTGTATTATTTGAAAATAGCTAAAATAATAATTTACACTCTGCTCTTTGGGTTCTAATGCAATTTGCCATGAAAGAGAATCATGCAGAAGGTCCATCCACTGGGAGCTGCTTTTAAATCTCTCTTCATTATTGTGATGTTCAAAATGAAGTTTGATGTGCGTCTTCTTTTTCCGGAAGATCTCTCAAACTTCCTGATCTGAAACACAGAAGTAAAGAAATTTTACTTGGATTGGACAGTCTCGGTTGTTGTGTCACTTCACCCGTTGCCTACTGGTGGTGGTCAGAGGGCCCGGTGGCGCCAGTGTCCGGCAGCCTCGCCTCTGTCAGTGCGCCCCAGGGTGGCTGTGGCTACAATGTAGCTGCCATCACCAGTGTGTGAATGTGTGTGTGAATAGATGTAAAGCGCTTTGGGGTCCTTAGGGACTAGTAAAGCGTTAAATACAGGCCATTTACCATATAGATTTTTATTTCTCTTGGATGTATAACAGTTTTGAATGAATAAGTCATTACCTCTTTGTCTTGCGTTTCTGCTTGAGTAGTCGTTGGACCACTGCTGCTGCAAACACTATGACAAGAAATCCAGCTACCGCAGCCAATCCAGTGAAGGCGTTTTTCATGTACTTCCTGTGTGAACTACTTTCAGCTGAAAGAAGAAAGAAAAACAAAAAATTCACACATTGAAGATTCAATTTTTTTATGAAGCCTTTTGCTTTAATATTTCTGTACTGACATAAAAAATGTTAGTGTAAGGAATCACATTGTTACATAAAACAATTGATACATAAAAATGTATCAATTTTTATTTGCTTTCAGAGCTCAAAGACAACCTGGTCATGGAGCTTGGAAAAGAAAGCGCCTGGACTTCTTTAAGTTTCTTCTTCAATAAGACCACATGCTGAAGAGACCCAGGTATTTAAGCCCTAGTGGGAGCTGTCTCTTATGGAGGGTCGTTGACCCACTATTGATTATGTGCCTCATCACATGGTGTGAAAAACGGTGTGGGCCAATATCCTTAGATTTGTTCTATAACTTTAGTTTTGGTGACAGTTTGAGCAACAGAAGTACTTGCTTACATAACTTACTGTTATGATAACCACATATTATAACTTTCGTATTTGTGTGTTTACATCTGCATGTCTTGCTTGCTTGATTTGTCTGACTGTGTCTTGTTTGCTTGCTAGTTCAGTGATGACTTTGTGCTTTACAAATGTGAGAGTTAAATATGGCTCTGTTATATATTTCATAAAAGCCAGCAGGCAAAGGTGTCTAAGAAGAGATCGGTGCATGTTAATGGCTGTCCAGCATAACAGTTATCTGTGTGGTGACCAGTCTAGGGGTGTGGCTAAAGGGGGAGGGGACTGCAGTGGTAAGGACTGAAGAAAGTGTTTGTCAGGGAACAACAGTGTCGTCCTGCTCAATCTGTTATTGTAGATATAAAGTTACATATACAAGTTGTTGAAATGTAGGGCAAGTTTTAACTGGTCTGAGGTTTATTTTTATAAAAATTTCTGAGTTTTCATAGACAGTTTGACAAGTTTTGGGTCGGCCCAAGTGGTGGGAAAAATCCTATTATGTCAAACAAGTAATATTGTTATTTATTTTTAATATTAACCTAATTTTTAATAGAAAGAACAATAATAAAAATGGAATAAAAGAAAAGGCACAGAGTGCATCCTGACCTGATGACTTCATTATTACATCACACATGTAAGTGTGTTTGTGACCACTGAAAAACATGTGATCATATCAATAACATTTAGTATCTTACCTTAGTTTGATGATACCAGATAGTAGACACACCAACATGTGAATAATTGAAGAATTATTATTATTATTATTTAGATCAGAGGTGGGTTGTACTAACTAAATAATATCTGGTTTCGATATAAGCATTTCTTCGCCTTGTTACATCAGCGAGATGATACATGTTTGAGATTCACTTTGACTTAACACATCAATGAGTCATCAGTGAGTTGTTCTGGCTGACATATTCATTTATTACTATGTAGTGTATTCTGACTCACTCCCACATTTGCCATTTTTCCAGTCAGATGCTCAATAAAACACCAAATGTGTATTAAATCAACAAATTAACCAGTTAATTCTTTCCTTTTGTTTTAAGAGCCAAATCAAAGGATACATTTGTAACCTGTATTAATGTTTTAGTATTCATCTGTAACCATTGGGTCTTGGGCTGAAGATATCGAATGACTGAAAAGCACAAAAGCAGTAGTAAGGTGCCCATTTCTGCTGTTTTTATGAAGATTAGATGATTTTGTGAAGTTTTCTACTTTTCTTTACTTTCATATATGAGCTCTTTAGACTTTATTGGAGGAAAAATGTTTTCAAACTCTCCTCGAGAACACCAGATGTAATTTGTAGTTGTAACCTATAGCAACCCTACATCTGATTTGGACACAACTAAAGTCAGAAATGATGGATGGTCGGCCCAGTAATGAAGGAGCAGGTGTTGGAGCGACACACTTTCAGTGCCACGGGGAGAGACTCATTAGTTTGATATAAACTCACCTCGAGCAGCAGTGCTAGTAACCAGCATGTGTTTGGTGGCGTCGAGATGGCCGTCATTGACCTCCGGCTCGATGCCCAGGATGTGACACATCAAGGGGTAGATGTTCACCGTCTCAAAGGGCCCCACCTTTAGGTTTTTGTGAAACGCTGGACCCACTGCCCTGAAGAAAGGCTTCATGTCCATCGCTTGGTTGTCATAGCCATGCTCTCCCTTGTTGAATTGAACTGGGAAATACTGCAAGGACAGGATGGATAACTTAACTCTCTTGACCCAGTTTGATAGATTCAATTCGAATCTAACTTTCAAAAGGTAGTCAAATAAAATAAAACCTCAGCAGACGTCCACATCTTGGTCTACTCTCAGTCAGTCAGCAGAGGGAGGTATTGACCAAGCCAAAGCGGATTGTCTACATTGTGCAATGAAAGCCCTTTCACCCTTTGTGACTGCTGCCAGCCAGTGATAATGCCTAAATGAGAACGTTAATCCAACTCGAAAATGTTCATTTTCATGAAATACTTTAGATTTCAAATGGTTTCATAATTAAATGTTATATATAGTAGTTTTCCAACACATTTCCAGAATTGAGGATACACAGTTGTCTCTATGTTATGTAACCATCTCAACATTTTTTTCCTTCTCTTGGATCAAACTAAAATGAGTATATTAAAAAAAAATGGAGGGAACAAAGAGCCAAATTTCCAGTCCCAACTTCCAGACCTGGGATTTAACACATTTTGTCACTGGATTCCTCTTTTTCAGGGTTTTTAAGACATTCCACAATTTTAAAATTTCCTCTTTTAAATTAAGTTGTGATTTAATGGTTCTCAGTACTGATGGACACATCCGCTTGCAAAGTTGCTGCACAGCAGAGTGACTGAGTGAGTGTGGAGCCAAATGAAAATGCTAATTTTGAATTTTGAGGCATGAATAGCTTCATGAAGCATTTGAGAGCGTACTGCATGTCATCAGCAAGGCCTGGATTATCCTGAGGACGTGCAAATGCACTTGATTAAAATTGTAATGTACTAAGATTAGAATTTAACTCCTTGCGTCTGGCTGAAAAGAGCCCAGTTTAAGTATTTTCAATGAGCAGAATTTAAGTAATTTAATTATTTCTGTAGTCAAGAAATGAGGAAATTTGTAGAAAAAAAGCCCAGATGGCACGTACAGATAATTAATCTGGCTCTTTATCGCTATAGAAGTGCTTGTCGTTTAGAATCCTTATGACCACCTACGTAGGTCATAATCACATAAATTGCCTGGTTGTTAATAAGTTACAAGAAGAAGTGCGAATGTTTGCCGAAGCTGCACTTTGCAGTTTATTATGTTGCACGAGAACAAACGTCAGCTCTCTACAGTGAGGGCGAATGAAAGGGAGAGGAACTGATAAGACTTTATCGATTCAGATTCCGTTATCGATATCATTTATCGATTTTAATTGCGTCTCATTAGCTTTGCTTTGATAGCGTAGCAGTTATAGCAAAGACATTTTGTGCTGTTGGAGAAACTTCCCCCTTTTTGTTGTCACCGCTGTAGGGGTCATTACTCAAAAGTTATTATTACATGTATACATTTTTCTTAAAAGTAAGGACGTTACTTAAGTCCTCCAAGGAGACCGTAATTCATTATCCTACTCGCTAGATTACTTTCACGTTACTCTGTAAAATAGCTGAAACACACGTGGTACGAATGGTTCATAATGTTAAATATAGAGAACATACAAATAATTTGTTTATAAAATCGAAATTGTTGAAATTTGAAGACTTAGTGAAATTACAGACATTATTATTTATGTGCAAGGCAAAAGATAACACATTACCTCTTAAGTTACAAAGTTTGTTTGTATTGTGTTCAGGAAGTGGGGACAGTAGAAGGAAGTTTGACTTTAAGCTTAAGTTTGCTAAGACCACACAAAGGCAAATGTGTCCGACAGTTAAAGGTATAAGAATATGGAATTCTCTTGAAGATAATCTCAAGAGTTCTCAAACATGCACCGTTTTAAAATGTGTTACACACTTAAAAGGATAAATCAGTATGAAGAACATGAAAGTAATTAGGGCTAAATGTGGAAGAAAAAATTTTTCATTGCATTTAATGCTGTATATTGCTGATTATATTGGTTTGTTGTTTAGTTTTGTATTGTTACATAAAGATACATGTTAGAGGGTTTTTTGGGGGGTATTGGCACCCTCTTGTAAGAATATTTGGATTGCAGATAGGGGGCAGGTGCTAACAAGAATTTGTTCTTCTTCCTGCTCCTTTTCACCCATGGGTGCAGTGTCATATTAATGGGAAGGAGGTTCTGTATGTAGGAAAAGAAACACTGTTGAACCATGTGTGAAATAAATAAAGAAATGAAATGAAATAATTACATTTCGTAATTTAAACCTACAGGCTGCTGTAAAACTATAAAACTAGCTAGAATTGCTACCACACTTTTTGTGGTTGTAAACTTTCTCGAGTCACCGGAATCCTATGAAATGACCATATTGTTGCAGCTTTGTAAAGACCATTGCTTCTCATGCACCGGCTTAGATAAATAAGTATAGTTTATTAGTTCTAGTTTGGTTGTGTTTGCTTTTATTAATGTGCATGCTTACTGTTGTAACGCCAACCTTGATGATTTCTTGACTCTGAGCAAGTGGTTTTAACGTCTGGACATCCCTGAGGTCACCAGCGACCTATCTAGGGTTAGGGTTCTCATATATTTAGGCATTGCATTTTTTTCTGTTTGGTGACCCAAACAGGCAGTAATTCTGTACAAAGGGTTAATGTTAACCAAACTGCTCATTTTAGCCTCAACCCTGATCCTCATACCTTTGAATCGGGGGATGTTCAGAGTCTCTGAAGCTAACCATCAAACTGCAAAAGACTAAGGTCTAAACATAATCAAAACTATCATCTCCTGGCTGATAAACCTATAACTTTACCCTCCACTTCTCCAACTTGTGGACTTTCGAGCTTGTTATCTCTCCGAGGGAAATCTTGCTGCGTACAGTTGTACCACACAGCAGCTGCTGACAAAAATGGCACTATGTGATGCCCTGGCATGAGTAAATGTTAGATTTTGGCACGTATGATTGCTGCTGAAGATCTTGTCTGACAGCTTGTCAGGTGAGAGTGTGAAAAACACAATCGAGCATCCGTCAACGTACCCCGTTGATTACGTATCCAGGGTCGGCCCATAAAATGATGGGGAGGATGCGATCGTTTTTAGTAAAGCGAAGGCGCTCTGGCACGTCCTCCTTCTTGTACACGTGGAGATGTGGATGCGCCCCTTTCAAGGCATTGTAAACCGCCTCCAGCTTGCCTGGCTTGGGCAACAGCATCCCGGAAGGTCCGTAGTCCACCAAGTGGAAGGACAGGTCCCCGAATGAAAAGCCTGGGATCTTTGACAGGGTGATTTCCTCCACCAGACCATTACGATACACGGTGGTCATGCCGTGGTCTGCCGTGATGATGATGTTGAGGCGGTGAGTCAGCCCGCGTCGCTCGGCTGATTGCCGAATATAGCCCACCGTTCGGTCCACTTGTTTCACCATCTCTCTACGTTCATTCGAGTCCGGACCGTATCTGTGGCCTGTACCGTCAGGCTCGCCAAAGTAGAAGGAAACAAAGTCCACGTCCTGGTCTCTGAACCAGCTCATCACTTTATCTGTGTTTTCTCGCCAAGTGGTCTCGTTCTTGTAGTTGTAAAGCTGCGGCTCCACTTCCTGCAGCATAGCAACCTGTCCCTGGTAACTGGAAGCTGTGCCAGGAAAGTGAAGAGAGCCAGCTTTTAGGCCCTGGAAGGTTAGAAAAAAACAAGGCCGCATTAACATAAACATGACATATGCACTTGACACGCTGACAAGTATGTGAAAGCTACATCTGTTCATACTGTGGGTCAACATGCTAGGAAAGCACATCAGTAATAGCCGGATTTTGATTAATTTTCCTTAAACCTACAGCTTAACCTTTGAAGCAAACTTCGAGCAGCTGTCATTTGCATGCCGTTAACATCGACGCCTGCAGAATTATTTGCAGCATAACTGCGGTGATCTTCCTGAAATCATTCGGCGAGCCTTCAGAGGTGTTTTGTCAAGAGAAATGGTTTCTATTTCTGTAAACAGCGAAACAGTCTCTCACAGTGATGAGATGGAAATTGTGCTGCGCAGACCTGTCTCTGTGCTGTGATCCAGATAGGCAGAGTGCCATTGTCCCACCACTGATTCACAAACTGAGTCTGATAGTACGACTTCTTCTCTCCGGTGGTTGTGTTGAAAAACATGTTGTGGATTACCCCGTGATTCTCGATGTAGCGGCCTGCGGAAGAGAATCGCCGTCAGTCGGCTCGCTCTCATTATTCAGAGCGTGACACATTCACATTAAAAATTCTATCAACTTAACGGGCTGAGTGGCATGACGCTTTTGGACAAGGTCTTGCGACCAACTTTGGAGATTAGAGGAATTTAATTTCAAGGAAGTTAAATTTCTTTTAGCAGGCGCTGATGATTCGAGAGTCAAAATAAAAAATAAAAAAAAGGAGCAGAGAATTCTTCCCTCAGTCATCCAAGCATAATCATCTTACTCAGCTATAAAAGCCATTGGACCCTGGGACATTCAATTACAACTAATTCCTTTTTCCTGTGGCTTTTTCAATACTTGCAAAGTAAACTCAGAGCGGTTACTCCTCTGTCATGATATGCAGATCCCCTGCTAAGTAGAAGCGCTGCTGTAGAAAATGAAACTTTACCTGTCAAGAGGGTGAAGTGTGTCGGACTGGTGATGGTGAGGTACGGAGGGGTGACATACTGGGCTTTGACGCCGTCCTCGGCCATTCGGTCGAGGTTCGGCGTGTCCACGTCGCGGTCGTAATCCCACCGGAAACCATCGAATGAGATCAGCAGCACCTTCTGTCTCTCGTTGTTTACCGGCGCGCCGAGGACCGATGAGGCGCAGAGGGCGCAGAGGACGCAGAGACTCGCGGTCCACAGCATGGCGAACGTAGGCGCCGACTCTGCCGCTCAGCTAAAATCTGATTTACATAAAAAGCCACCTCATGAGGTTTGTCAACCCACTAACTTCTGAGCAAAGTTTCACCAACTTATCTTATCTCATTGATTGAAGCGACCTAATCTTTTCTGCATGTTTATGGGCTGGCTTTATGGCAGCGAGTCGTGTTCTCAGAGAAGTTCCCCAGTTTTCCTCTTGAGGAACTGCAGTAAAGCAGATTAATCTCTCCAGGCCTCGCGGCTGTTTGTTTTCCCCCTAACTCGCTTGTTGATGTTGTCTTTCTGTTTGTCTGCCTGCCCGTCTGTGTGTCGGAGTTTCTTGTGAATCACTGACAATGGGGGGATGACACTTTGATGGGTTTCACCTTGAGTTGGGATGGTGCATGATTGATCTGACACCAAGAAAATAAAGAGGAGAATGAGAGTATATATACTCGTCAGATAGCAGTAGACTCAAGGAAAGAAAAGACCCTAATAGAAATATTCATTTTAATAACTCTAATGTTTAAATAGCTCCAGGATATTGTTATAAGGTCTTTAGAAATCCACATAGATTTCTTTCAGCAATGACCATGAGGTGGACAAACTGTTAAAAAAATGAACAGAAGCCTCCTCGGCGCTTTAGTTCAGATCATACCCGGTGTCCCCGTCCAGACGTTGTATCTATAACTGTGATGTAACCTTATCGACGTCCATCAAATTGCTAGACAAGCTAACTCTTCAAATTTGTTCTTTATTGTGTGTGTCCTTGACAGAGGTTCAAGGGACTAGTCTAATCTTTATGGAGATAAGGGATAACATTCATCAGCTTTCATTTACCTTATTCATATGCATTAGCTTTCTCATATTAACTCTATCTGCTTGCCGTCCGCTGTCAGCAAGATTCGGATGAGTGTTTTGGACTGCTGAGACTGGGGAAAGTCTCAGATCTCTGCTATGAGAACTTTATCAAACACCCTGAACTTGGTGGGCGAGCAAACTTCATCTGACCCTCTCAGTCCTGTATAGAGTTTCCGTGGGGATCTTCACATTTTCTTGAAGAGGAAAAAGTGTGTTTTTTGCCTTTAGCACTCCCTGCTGCCCATACGCAACCATGCAGAACACCTTCCCCAGACACAAGGCCGAATAAAATGCACAGCAAAAGCAGTAACAGTGCACAGAATAAGACCATGGCATGTCTCGGGGTTGGAGCATGACTTTCTTTTAGCAATGTTCATATGTTCATGTGAATTTTGACTTTTGTTTAACTTTTATATCACTTCCCCATCCTTAAGAAATCTTAGATAATGAAAAGTACATATTACAAATTCCTGAATATGTCACCATAACCCCAACCCCCAAATTCTTAAAAGTCAGCTTGTCTTCGAGCGTTAAAACGTGGTTCGTTTTTTTTTAAGTTTAGGACAACTTAACTGAAGGGAAAAACTCCCACGTCCTGTCTCACACCGTTGCTGTATTTTATTGGATGTGTCACTCTGAGCAATTTCACTCTGTACACAAAAAAAAACACATCACAGAGCTGTAAATGCAGCGCATAAGGATATATCACCCAATCAGATGGACGTGAATCAAATAAGAAACAAACAAATCATCCCCAAACTATTTTTTGGTGCAGAAGAATGCTTCAAAAACATGTTATTCTTGTTATCACAGACTCAAAATCTTTAGATGCACTGGGTAGATGGATTAGATTAGATATTGCAGCTAATGTGCATTTTTTTCTGCAGCTCAGAATGCTTGCAGTTGTGCTATTTTTTCATTTCCATGCACAAACCCATTCCCTCAGACATGTTTAGATCTCTGCATTTTCTTGTATTTGTCAGGTTGAAAAGTCAACAACTCATTTCACAAACAAGATATCTGTTAAAACATTTGAAATTCTCCAAGTGCTACAAAATGTTGACTTTTAAATCAGAATTGCTAATGAAAGTGGAGTGAGCTCCCCATATAAAATACAGAAACCCAAACCAGTGCTCTCTTTTATAAGCGAAAATAAATTCTTAACTGCATCTGTATTCTGCTCACTTTTGGGTTTGAATGGCAAGCTGTTTCTTTCCCTGCTGTGACTGGAAGTAGACCATCAAGTTCATGCCAGCGTGCCGAGATCGATGTGTTTTGAATGGCGAGCAAACAAACTTGTAATGCATGAATGGCTTATTATCAGGTTACGTGAAATTAAGTCCAAGCGTAAAGTTGAAACTGCAGGAAAAAGCCCGGTGGAGGTCCACTGTGTTGTTACGTTTCTCACTCAGCTACAAATACAGCACTTTAATACAACATAACATTAACGTTGCTAATTGCAGTGACGATGGAGAATATTCATCAGATTTTGTTTACTGTTTATCGGGGAACTGAAATGGTTGATAATCTCCATAGTTCAGAGCCTGAACTACAAGCCTATGCAACACATGCTTTTTCCATGTTTACATTTAAACACTTTACCAAGACTGTGCATTTGATGATGGATATTTGCATATTTATATTAAAATGTATTGCTCATTTTACTTGAACCAGTAAAATAAGCAGCAGACAAACATGTGTACATACGAGATGAAACGAGCAGCAACCGAAGCAGGGATGGGAACTGATAACAATTTAGCTATTCCGATTTATTGATATCACTTGTCGATTCCCGTTGGCTCTGCTTTAAGAGTCACCACCATCTCTAAGCAGCAATAAGGACTAGGGATGGGTACCGGTATCCGGTGCCATGATGGAAATGAGCAGAAATGATGAGGATGATGATGGCAGCAGCAGCCGTTCTTCTCTGCGTGAGTAGCTTAATGTTGTTCGTGTGTAATTTACGTTGAGTAGGCTAACCACGTTATTACATTAATGCATGTAAGGTGAACTAGCAAACACCATCATAGCTACATTTGGCTGTCTTCTTGTTTGATGGCAGATGCTCCCTTCACCCTGGCCAAAAAGGCTAAAATGACCAAAGAAAAAGAGGAAAACAGTTAAACATGAGGTTTTTGGACAAAGTTTGTGTTTTTTCCATTGTTTAAGCTGCTTCCAGCCAAGAGTGATACCATATATGCCCCATAGCTGCAGAAAAGGCTAACATTGTTATCTTTTTACAAAAAAACAGCTGAACATGAGAGGTTTTTGGACCAGTTTTGTGTTCGCCATTCTTTAAGCACCGTTTAAGCACCGGCACCGTTTCAAAAGTACCGGTTTGGCACCGGTATCAGATAAAACCTAAACGATACCCATCCCTAATAAGGACGTTACATTCTTGCAAATTATGTGCATGCGGTGTGGTCAAATGTCAGGGGACAATAGCTGCAGTTACAGAGGATGGAAAACGACCCTTGACCCTGACCATTGCGCTAAACCCTTCACGGCCTCGGTCGCTTATTGTGGTCCATATCAAATGTATACTACTGGATAACTGCTTGTGATTGACAAGTTGTTTACACAGTCATATCCAATCCTTGCTTATCAGTAAAATAGCTGCTTTTAGCTCTCGTGTACAGTGTAATGCTCCTCCTGCTGCCGAGCGAAGCGAATATACACAGACGGCTTTTTCATGTGCGTTTTTGACCTTTGTTTTCTTTTTTCTTCTTCGTCTTCGGTGTATTTGTGGCGAACTGAACTATTTCTTCCTTTCCTGTTTCTTTGTCAACCAATAAGCATTTTATCTATGAAAAGCGACACAACCGCTGGCTCAGCACTCTTGTTTTTTTTGAAGTGCCGCGTGCTAGCATGTTTGCTGTGGTTGCAATAATACCACTAATGCTTCCTTCTGCATGGCCAAAGAGCAAATAGATACCAGTCTGGGACCATAAATCCAACATTAAACATGTTGTTTTGACACATTTTGGCACCAGCTACAAGGGGTAAGTGCAAATGTCCACCCAGTGTCCAAATTCCCCAGACCTCAATCAGACCAAACATCCTTTGAAAGCACCTGAACAAGAGTCCAAAGCTGGGGGGGCCACCATGAGGACTTATATTAAGTAGGTAGTTTTAATATTGTGGGACACAGTATTAGGCATGTTGTGATGTGTGCTGAAACATTGCGTATCAGGCCGGCAGCCTCCAGTAGTTTCTCATGGAAACAGCCTTATCAGAGAAACAGGCTAGATTTTAGTAGAGGGACTGGATGTGAAGGGGGTGGCAGCTCCTGGTGCAGCAGAATAATAACCGTGGTGCTACAAGGAGAGGAATCTTTCACACCTGTCAGGCAGCCATGCTGAAACTGAATAAGGCAGAGCAAGGTGTGTGTTTATATGTGTATTTGTGCACAGAGGTTCACAGCGAGGTGAAGACGCATTCAACGCTCCTTTTTAAAATAATCACAATAATAATAAGAATTCAACCATTTTCATTTAAATTCAATATCCTTTTGGTTGCCATTAAGTATCTAATGTCCATGTCAGCGCTTTGTCAAACTGAATTGACGTGTACACGCTGACCTTGAGTGCCCGTATGAATATTTGGACAAAGCGTATGCGAATGCTGCTCCTGTTTTGTGTGGTGACATTGATTTGATGAAAGTGAGATTAACATTTAGAGAGGGTGGCAGTCATTTCCGCCTGAATAACACAGTACACATACCATACAGTATGAAAATTGAACAGCAGGAATCTGACAACAAGTATTACTATAATATATTGGTGCTTCCTTCAACAGGCCACTAGCATGTAATTATTATCTCTTCAGTCACCAGTAAGCCAAACCTATCAGCTGTGAATCTACGGCATCTCGGCCTTGCTCTTCACTAATAATTCCCCTTTCGCTCTCATGGACAGCCTGCTAAGTAAACATGTTCTTTTTCTATTTGTTGCAGAGGTTGTCACCAACGGCTCTTTAGTCGCACATCAGAATGTGCAGGAGTTAGAATGAGGGCGTCTAAACAAATATGTAAATGTAAATGCCAATATTTGAAAAGGAACACGAGCATTTTTTAGTTCGATGAAATAACTCGATGATGAATATCTCGACTTGTTTTCATGCCATCCCTCCATCCATCCATCCATCCATCCATCCATCCATCCATCTTCATCCGCTTTATCCAAGGCCGGGTCGCGGGGGCAGCAGCCTAAGCAAAGAGGCCCAGACCTCCCTCTCCCCAGCCACCTTCTCCAGCTTATCCGGGGGAACACCAAGGCGTTCCCAGGCAAGCCGAGAGATATAATCTCTCCAGCGTGTCCTGGGTCTGCCCCGGGGCCTCCTCCCGGTGGGACATGCCCGGAACACCTCACCCAGGAGGCGCCCAGGAGGCATCCTTGTCAGATGCCCGAACCACCTCAGCTCGCTCCTTTCGATGTGGAGCAGCAGCGGCTCTACTCTGAGCCCCTCCCAGATGACCGAACTTCTCACCCTATCTCTAAGGGAGAGGCCAGCCACACTTCAGAGGAAGCCCATTTCTGCCGCTTGTATCCGCGATCTCGTTCTTTCGGTCACTACCCACAGCTCGTGGCCATAGGTGAGGGTAGGGACGTAGATCGACCGCTAAATTGAGAGCTTCGCTTTTACACTCAGCTCCCTCTTCACCACGACGGACCGGTGCGGCGTCCTCATCACTGCGGCTGCAGCCCCAATCCGTCTGTCGATCTCCGGCTCCCTTCTCCCATCACTCGCGAACAAGACCCCGAGATACTTGAACTCCTCCACTTGGGGCAGGAACTCATCCCCGACCCGGAGTGGGCACTCCACCCTTTTCCGGCTGAGAACCATGGCCTCAGATTTGGAGGTGCTGATCCTCATTCCCGCTGCTTCACACTCGGCTGCGAACCGCTCCAGTGCGAGGTGGAGGCCCTCACCCGATGAAGCCAACAGAACCACATCATCCGC
Organism: Neolamprologus multifasciatus; assembly: GCF_963576455.1. Taxonomy (NCBI): domain Eukaryota; kingdom Metazoa; phylum Chordata; class Actinopteri; order Cichliformes; family Cichlidae; genus Neolamprologus; species Neolamprologus multifasciatus. Next base: position 3,105,651 of record NC_140442.1, on the reverse strand, counting down.
AAAAAGCAGAGATGAGATTCTGAGGCCACCAAAGCGAAAGCCCTCCGCCACTTGGCTGCGCCTAGAAATCATGTCCATAAATCCTGTTTTCATGCCTCGAAAGTATTTTGAAATTGCAGTTTTGTATATTCCCTTTTATTTGCTGATATACAAGTATGATCACACTTACTCACATTTTATTTAAATCCAGACAAATTTCACAATTTTAAGGAAATTACTTTTTAAGGCTCAATCTACCTCAGGATACTTTTGTAATTCTTGCCCATAGAATATCATCAGACGTGTGTAACCTGAGGAAACCTTGATGCTCCATGGATGTTTACTAAGACTACATAAAGCAGAGGTGGGACCAAGTCATTGTTTTGCAAGTCTCAAGTAAGTCTCAAGTCTTTATCCTCAAGTCACAAGTCAAGTCTCAAGTAATGTCAGGCAAGTCAGAGTCGAGTCTGAAGTCTGAAACTTTGAATTTCAAGTCCTTTCGAGTTTTTAAAAAAAAAAAAATGTTGCAGTTGTATGCTAAATGTAAATATTAGACCATGTGATTTTTTAAATCTCTGTTTTTCTCAACACATGACAAAATAGTTAATTAAAAAATATACACAAATTGTGAAATTGCACCTCTATAAAATGCAGCTCAATTAAACTGAGCTCCAAGAATAATTTTCACCGACAGTTCTGAGATAAGCTGCATGTTATTCTTGGATGCGCTTGTAGGACCGGCTTTAAAATAGCATGACAAAAATATCACACACATTAAAGTTAGTTGACATCACAAAGTTAGATGAAGTCAGCTATCTCATCGTAGCAAAAGAGAAGCACCACCTACCGTTCTTTATGCAACTTCAACTGTCGGACAAAGTTGGAAGTTGTTCCATCTCTGTCTGTGATTCTCCTCTTGCATGTTTTGCATGTTGCATTTCGTTTTTTTTGTTGACTACTTCATAGTTTATGTACCTGAAAAAATAACTCCTTGCAGCATTTTTGAGCATTTTTTTTTCTTATAAAAATCTGGTTAATTTGATTGGCTGTGCAACAGCTCACCCACACATACGTACTATTTATATTATATTCCAGCACAGTTGGTATGGAGCACCCACAATTACGTTGTACATTTACAACATGATGATGTAGAAGTCTCAAAAATAAAAATACCCCTTCACTTATCTAATATACGTGACTTTGGCTTTAAACAGTTCAAATGCAGTGTTGTGTGTCAGCGTTGTTTAGTGTCTTTCCTTAATGTTCAAATAGGCAAAAAGGTTTTTTAAGGTTTAAACTTGAATTCAGGAGATGTGTGTTGATAATTAAAACCATAAAATTAGAAGTATTCAATTAATGTCTTTATTTTCAAGTCCCACAGAAGGACCAACAGTGATAGTGAACTGACCCTATTAACAAGTGTTGTTTGTGTATCCAAAGCCTGTTAGCTTATTCCTTTGTGACACAGAGCTCCATTGTTTTTCAAAAACTATTAAAACCACATCAGTGAGTCACACAGCTGCACAGGCTGACATGTTCTTTCATTATCATGAACACACACGCTTTAGCTTACTTTGACTCAAACCCACACACACAGGCCTTCTGCTTCAGATTTCCACTAGAGCACCAAATACAATTGGAATTAGTCCCAGTAAATACACTACTTCTCACTGTTGGAGTAAACAACAATTACTGAGCCTTTAAAAAATAAACACAGTTTATTTGCAAAAGATTTAAAGAACTTGGAGAAATGTTGGGATAAAACTAGCATCAATTTAGGAGAAATATGGAATAATATCACTCTTCATCAGGTCAAACAGTAGTGCCACTTTAAGGCCCAAATGAGAAGAGAGCATCTCTGAACCTCAAAGCAAATGGTCTACAACAGCAGAAGGCCACAGCGGGTCCCATGCCCATCAGCTAAAAACACAATTAGACAATAGGAGATTGGAAAAGCGTTGCCTCATCTAATGAATTAAAATTTCTGCTGCAAAATTCAGATGGTGGGGTCAGAATTTGGCACAAAAGCACAAAAGCATGCATCCATCCTGCTTTTTATTAAAAGTTCAGGCTGTTGTTGGTGGTGTAGTGGTGTGGCACTCACTGGGCCCCTTTATTTTTTTATTACTAAGTTAATATACTGTGTTGTGTTGTTTGTTGCGCTGTGATGTGTCATGTAGTGCCGACAGTTTTCCACTTTCATTGTACCATTCTACTATATATGACTGTGCAATGACAATAAAGAGCTATCTTATCTATCTTTATACCAACCGGGCATCGTGTCAGTGCCACAGCTAGCCTGACTATTGTTGCTGACCATGTCCGTCCTTTTATGACCACCGTGCATCCACCGTCTGATGGCTGCCTCTAGCAGGATAACACACAGTGTCACTGGTGATCGCTGTGCTCAAATGACCTCCGCACTCAGCAGATCCCTATTCGGTAGAGCATTCGTTGGGATGCAGTGGAGAGAGAGATTCCCAACAAATGTGCAGCAGAATCTCTAAGGAAAGTTTGACAGGTCTTGTTGTCTTGAAGACATGACGAACTAAGGTGATTTTGCAGCAAACCCCTTATTAAACAGTACCAAAGTAGCTCGTGAGCCTATATGTATTTAACAGACTTTCCTAATCCATAAAACACATGCTTCTCATATTCAGAGGGGCCAGCAGCGATGAGCAAACTTCACAGTATGCAGAAGGTAGTAAATGGCCATTATTACACTGAAATATCTCTAACTCTCCATGTGTAGCATGTGTGTGACACAGAGAGAGGGAGAATGAAGGTGAGAGAATGAGTAAGAGCTGGGAGCAGAGTGGAGGAGGCTCAGGCTTGTGGAGGCAGCTAGGCTGATTTGCAGCTTCATTCCAGCGCGTGGGCCCTTTCAGGCTCTGTTGCCTGTAACAGGTTGACGTGATAAACTCTGTAGCTGAGCCAGTCAGATGTGGCACATTGAAGGCACCCTCCTCCTCTCGCCTTTCCCCCTGGCCTGGTGTCTCATTGTGGCGCTGTGGGGCTCCAGTGTGCTGGCGTTACACTTTCACACAGCAGTAATTGATTTCTTTAATTTGCTTCAAGAGAAACTGTTGTCAGCCAACCAAGCAGGCATTTTTCAGGCCACTTTAATTAAATGCCAGGTCTTTAGGTGTGATATGAAATTCGTTTGGCTCCTCTGATCTTCTACTCCTCAGACAATTCATTAACATTTTCGTTTCTGCCTTTATGTTTTACACAAAGCTTCAAAAAAGTAGCTCATCAGTGACATTTTCGTTTCTCGCGCTGTACATTCAATCACTTATTTAAGTGCATTTAAACTAGAGATTAAGTGCAGTGTAGCTGTTTCACGTGCGATAATACTGAGTTTGTAGAGCCTCAGTCAGCCAAGAAATCCGAGAGAATAATAAAGCAGGCCTGCGAGTATAGAATTAACTGCATTCGATGCCAAATCAAGATGCGAGTGTGTGTTTGTCAGCGCCTTCCTTCACTCTGGCACCTTGCAGCTACACTTATTCCATGTTTGTCATCCTGACGACCTTTGTCTCTTTCACAAATGTCTAAAGTGTCATTAGGGCTTCGATAGCATCAAATCTGCGTTACAGCTCACATGTAATACCTGGTGAAGCAACGCTGGGCAGGTGTTATGTTCAGTCTAAAGCAGGAGAACCATTTATTTCAGCGATAATAGCAGGGCAGCAGGCACACCTCCCTAATAATATCCTGATGCCTCCCCACTCGCTCTGACTCAGAGATCTTCTGAAAGGCCCCTCTCCACTCATCCTCTCAGAGTGGCCTTCCTCTCATGGAGATGAACAGCAGCTGCCTCTTCCTACCTCCCACCATACGTCAACACATCAGCACCACTCTGCCTGGCTGCCTTCAAACGCCCAAAAATACGAGGCCCACTAAACCCGAAAGCACAGCCTTGCCGCAGTTCACGTAACAATAGCTGATGTGTGTTGACAAAAATATTTCTGCTATCAAATTGTGTTTGATAGTTTGGGAATTGAGTGGAAAATCCACACGGAATGTATGATATCTGGTTTTCACACTTTTAAATCGCAAGTATGAATCAAGATGACTCTGATTTATGTTATATTTAGTATTGTGAAGTCATTGGGTAGTCAGAGGGCCAACATCTGTTTTGTTTTGGAGGGCAGACGAGCTGAAAAATAAATAATTGAATTGTTATCTTACTTCTTATTGTTGAATTTTAAAAAAAAGGCACAAAAACATCATATGTACTACAGTCACCATGTGGTACGGGGTAGCTGCAGACACGAACATTGGAAAGATTCCCAGATTTGAACTCACAAGATCAATAACTTATAAGCAAAATGTTGTTAGAATACAAACAATGGCTCCCTCCAACCACGGCAAAGTAGACACAGAGCTAAAATCTAATTTTCATCAACTCAACCATCTACACAGTGCAGCAGTGAAGAGATACTGTTGCTACAATAAAAAAAGAAAACAATCTGTAAAGACTTTTGTGTGCAGTTTATTGTCACTGGAATTACTTCACGCGTCAGTGGTCTGCTCTTGGTCCTTCTACAACACTTAATTTGGGGGGAAAAAAGCTTTTGGCAAGAAGACGAGCATACGGTGTTTCTACACTCATCCTGCTGGAGAAGTTTTCCTGAGATATTATTAATCCGGTGATAACATATTCTTTTTAACGTAAGGTTTTTCTGTTGGATAAGTGAAATGTGAAATACTGTAATGCATCAAACACGTGCTTGTGCATCTTTATTTATTAATCATATAGCCACACTCTGAGCTGTCAGGCTCTTGAAGCACTGAGACTCATTTTCTCTGACAGTTAGCATTTTTTTCTGACTGCCTCTTTCAGCTCATCATCTGTGACTGCTCATCATCTGTACCTGTGACAGCTTTAATTCTTGACTGTTTGGCACATTTTCTCCCTGGTTCATTTCTGCAGTGAAGACATTATTTCATCCGTGGCAGAATAACACGTTGCACAAACCTTCTGCAGGCTAAACTGAGATAACCGAGCAACTTTAGGACCGACTTAGAGTATTCACATGCTAATCAGTGTGGTATCAGTTCCCAGAGTTGTTGACTTGCCATGTATAACTGCTTTATCTGACATGCTAGCCAGTCGTTAAGTCTGACGTCACTAGCCACGTCTGGGCCTAAACTCCGCTGCAGGTCCATATATCAAACGATCACTATGGCATTACTGAGAGTTGAAAAACTGTCTAAAGTCTTTCATCTTTAATAAAATGATCAGCGTTCTGCTCTACAAGGTGTAACAATTGAGTTTAACGTCCAGGCATCCATGAAAACGGAATTTATGACATTTAACAGAGTTAGAAGTTAGCAGGAAGTTAGCTCGCTAGCTTCTATCTAAATGCAATATAGCATGTCCTGACTGCGGGGTTTTGGAAACAAATTAAAACGTACAGCTCTGTTATCACTTCCAACATAAATGAAGACAGAAAACTAAACAGCAGTGACGTTTGTAGCCAAACTACAGCTAGCAGTTTGGCTACGTCTGTAGCCAAAACTACAGCTAGCAGTTTGGCTACAGCTAGCCAAACTGAAGTTTGGCTAGCTGTAGCTAATGATGTGCTACCTGACCGCTAGCGACACAGCTATGTTAGCATAATATAAACAAGCTAACTTTTTTTCCACTCGATAAAAGTTAACGTGAGTGTTCTCAGTGGTCAGGAACAAATGTAATCACATGGCAGGATGCTGTAAAAGGACCAAACTTCAGCCAGGAGAACAACTGAGATAATCCATCCACAATATGAGGTTAGTCATTCATATACTGCTGCATGGGCTGGGCTGTAGTTACATCCTAAGGTTTTAAAAACTGAGCTTAAATAAACGATTAGCGGTAATAAAAGCCGAGGGAGGTCAACAGTGATCACTGACTGTTTTAGGAGCTTTTTGAGATTAAATAGAAGAAAATACAAAACATTAAACATGTTAACAACACAAAAGCCATATTAAACGCAGACTACTTTAGGCCCGGAAGTAGGATTCGTCACGTCATCACTTAACGACCGGATTAGGACTGCTGCTAATAAGTAGCTTTTCTAATATTTCATATGGGGTTAGGGTTGGCTAAATGTATGGCTACAAGTCTAAACCCTAGCTAATATCAATAAGGAGGACATGAATTTGCCATGTTTTTGTGTTTGTTGTCACCAAGTTGACAATGTGTGAACCAAAATTTTCTCTGAATGTCTGATTCCAGGGGGTGAATTTTCCAAGATGGAACTTTGTTTCATTTTTCCTTCATGAAACCACAATGCCACTAAAACACTTATTCTAAGCAGACTTGAAAATAATGCCTACGCCCTTTAGATGACCATACTGGATATTGTGAGCAAATAATTATCTAGCTCTTCCTTACCACTGATGTACCCCTGCTGGCTACAGTCTTTATCCTCTTGGCTCTTTGTATTCTCCCAGTTGCCTTTATCACAGGTGACCAGTACTGATTTAGGCTAGCGCAGTGCTGCAGTGGTTATCACTGTTTTCTCTGTCCATGTCCACCAGGGCTGAGTCCTCTCCGGGTTCTCCCTGGTTGGTTAACTGGTGATTCTAAATGTGAGTGTGGATGGCTGTCTATGTGTAAGCTGTGCGTTAGACTGACTGGTCTTTCACCTAGCCAGCTGGGATGGCTTCTCCTTCACCCTGAATTGGATAAGAGGTTAAGACATTGAATTGATGAATCTAAAATGATATAAAATATTCATGCAACCTCCTAGTCTCAAAGGGGAAGTCTGTGTGGGCTTGCACTCTTTTTAATGGCCAAAAGGGGACGACGACTCCTGTGTGTTCCCATTAGAGTCAAACAGATACAATCTACCGTATACTCATCATGTTTCCAAACTATCATGTACTAAAATTTGAACAAATGTAATGTTGAGCTTTTTCATTTCATTAGTCACATCAGTCTATATCAGGGGTCTCAAACTCCAGTCCTCGAGGGCCGGTGTCCTGAAACCTTTCCATGCGTCCCTGCTGCAACACACCTGAATACAATTAGTAGGTCATTAGCAAGACTCTATAGAACTTGACTGCATGCTGAGGTGGCAATTCAGCCATTTGATTTATGTTACAGCAGCTCATGAGTGAATGAACATGCAATAAAAGTACTTCCCGTGTTGTTGCAGTATATTAATGACTAACCTCATATTGTGGATGGATTATCTCAGCTGTTCTCCTGACTGAAGTTTGCCCCTAACTATCAGGAACCCTCCTGTTAAATTTTATTGAGTGGAAAAGTTAGCGTTCATCCTCCAGCTTCACGGTTTATGTTATGCTAGCATAGCTCTGTCGCTAGCGATCATGTAGCACATCATTATATACCAGCTAGCCCAACTTCAGTAACCCTACAAACGTCACTGCTGTTTAGAATTCCTGTCTTCATTTATGTTGGAAGTGATAGCAGAGCTGTACGTTTGAATTTTTCAGAAATCTCTGTCAGAGCTTGCTATATCCTGTTTAGGTGGAAACTAGCTTCCTGCTAACTTCTAATTCTGTTAAATTTAATAAATTCTGTTTTTGTAGATGCCTGGATGTTAAACTTAATTGTTACACCTGGTAAACAAGCGACTTAAAGATGAATGAATTTAGACAGTTTTTAACTCTCAGTGATGCCGCAGTGATCGTTTGACTTTGGGACGTGAAGCGGACGGAGTTTTGGACCCAGATTACTCCGAGTCCCCGAGGCTCCTGACTACAGTAGCCGTAGTGCTCTGACTCCAATCCATCAAGCCATGTGGCTTCGTAGCTTACTAAACTCGTACTAAAACATTGTTGACAGATTTTTGAGCGCCGTGTACCACAGAAAATAGGTTCAAGGTTGGTAAGCACAACCAGAATTCATATATAAGGTGCACCAGGCGCACTGTCGATTTTTGAGAAAATTAAAGGATTTTAAGCGCGCCTTATAGTGCAGAAAATATGGTTTTCCAAACACTTACATTTAGTTAAATTTACTTGAGTAGGGTTAGGGGGTTAGCACTTCAGTAGGCAGTCTAGTTCTACACTCTGGCTAATGACCTACTAATATTATTCAGGTCTGTAGCCACAGGGACACATAGAAAAGTTTCAGGACTCCAGCCCTCGAGGACTGGCGTTTGAGACCCCCAGTCTACACAGTCTTTAGTACTTTACTGAAAACTGTGTTAAGATCATAGACGCAGTGACACTGCATGGCCCTAGAGGTCTGTTTTCTCTTATTTTTCATAGTTAAGAGAAGTTTGAACTTTTTTCCGTATGACTTCTTTAAATAAAATATAACAACTACAACAAAAGGAACTCTTTGTTGTATTTGCTTTGGGTAGGGGAGCTTATTAACTTAAGGTTGTGGCATGCAGTACCAGCAAAGAGTGCAAAACTAGCATCTAGTGTGGTGCAGACGGCCAGTCCGTCTTAAGAAGTGTAACTGTGTATCGCTGTCTGTTGGAAGTATGACCTCGGGGCATCATTAGGCAGCAAATGCTAACTGTTGTGAGCTGCTGCTGGAATTACATTTTTTGTGGTTTACAAACATACTGAACTCAAGTTTGCAGAACAATCGTTACTGTGTTTTCACAAACTTTGGACTTTACCCATTTTAATTACCTTAAGCATAATCTGCCATTTACACTTTGGCATTCTTTCAGTTCTTCCTGCGAGTATTTACTCTTGCAGAAGGAAAATGATCGTTCTTTAAAGTGTAACAAACATAAGCATTTAAGTAGATTAACTTGTGCATTGCACACAACTGCTACAGCGAGTAGAGCTAAAGATTCAAGTGTCAAAAAGCCTTGCACATTAAGATATTGGGCCTTCGAAAATGAAGAATCTGGGTGCGTGCAGTGTCAGGACTTCATCCAAAATGCATTTAAAGAAAGGGGTTTCATCTGGAAATAGAGGGGCAGGCATTGTAAATGGGACATTAAAAGGAATCCCACATCAATTTCCCATACCAAATGCTGCAGAACAGGAGTCATTTTGACAAAGTAGCCATGTGATTATTTTTTATTTCCATTTGAAAGCAATTAGCTGAAAGGTCCTTCCCTTGAGTTTCTGTGGCAGAATGTGTGGAATGACTCAGGATAATTGCTGTGAAATGAACAGAGTGCCAAGTTGAGAGAAGCACGAAAACCGCAAGGGTTCCCTCTCCATGGAAACGCCCTCTGCCTTTGTCAGTGCACCAGGAAATTAGGCAGCAAGCGATAACGGGGCTTGAATGAGTAACAAATGCAGGGGGGCGAGTGATATTTACTCCATTTCAAGCCATTACAGAAATTGAGTGTTTCCCCACGTCTCATGCTGTGCCTACTGAGTGCTGGATACAGGAGGAGGAGGGTCATTAAACATGGCAGCCGCCAGCGACGTGCTGGAGAAAGCCGCTTGAACAACACAGTGTTTGCACCACCAATGGGCAGGACAGATATAATGAAGCCCAGCACTGTCAGTATATGGCACCAACTGATGATACTGATGCCTGAAAGGAGGACAAGGTGTTCGACGAAAGATGGGGCTGAGACGGTGTTTGCGGCTCATCTCGTGTCTTTGCCACAAGCTGCCTCCTCAGCTCCTGCCCTAATTGCTGCCTTGCTTGGAGGCAGCTCTCCCTCGGTATGCCTTTCATGCTTCCCTTAATTACGTCAGTCGGAAAGGAATGTGATTGTTATTGTCATTACTCTCGTTAGTAATTAAGCAGCTATTGACTCCTTCCCTACATTCGGTCTGTTTGATTAGGCCTCGGGTCTGGAGGTATGGATTAAGCTCTCCCGATGTTGCAGCTGCAGAACGCCGCAGCCTTTTGTTGGCTGGCAGACAGGCGCCCGTACGGATGCAGACTGATGAAGTGGAAAACATCTTTACTTTTTGTGTCACTTAAGCAGACAACCTTCAGCCTGTGCTTACAACGGAGGTGTTGGAACACCTTTTCCCTTCATGATATGTCCTTGTTGGTAACACCTGAATTTCACCTGTGTTGGAGGACGAGGAAATCACCAATGCGGATGTGTCAAGAACGTGTTCCGCAAATACAGCGGTGGCTTGGCAGGAGAAGAGGCTTAATTTTACATACTGTTCATCCAAAGTTCAGGGTGGCTTCCAAGTTTCCAAGTTTGGTTGAAATCAGTTGAGATAAACAGATATTTGCACATTCGTTTGCAGAACCTGCAGCCGAGGGACAAGATGGTTTCAGAAGCTTTCTGGGTCCTGTTGATCAGTCACAATTTAGCAGCCATTGTTGTGGACAACACAATACTTGTGATGGGCTTGGCAGTTGTCAACAAGGATTACGTTAGAATAACCGAAGAAAAAGAAGCTGGAATAAACAGATGAACAGTTGACGTTAGCGTGAGCAGTGACAGTCCGCGTGGCTTACAGAAAGTTGTGTAGCAACATCAGGAAATAGGGGGTGAAAAATATTTTCTTGAGATAAGTTTTAAAGCTTTGTTGGCTGTTTTTAGGAGTTTTTTATTAAAATTTATTTAGAAAAACCACGTATTAAGCATGAATTCTTCCTTAAAGTATTTTATGGAAATACAAGTGCTGAGAATAATATATATTAAATACATTTTATGCACATTTGTGTACATGGTGTATAAGCCGTGAGACCAGTTTTCCCGTGCTTCACTCGCGTACGTCAGTTTGAAGAGGAAAAAGAACTCCACGGGACTCCGATGTGAAAAGATGTAACAAAAAATTTATTCCACAGTTTGCATCTTACAGGAGTGGTCAGGTTTAACTTATCCTCAACAAAATAACCTACTACAGTAGGAAAACCGTGTGGCTCTGATCTACCTCGCTGCCGCGTATCGCTTATGCCGTGTTAACTCCTTTTCTCTCTCCCCCCTCCCGCACAGTGTTGCCAACTTAGCGACTTTGTCGCTATATTTAGCGAGTTTTCAGACCCCCTAGCGACTTTTTTTTCTAAAAAAAGTCGCATATTGCTTTTACTCTCAACAAGCAGCGGGTGCTGCAACGCAGTCAGTTCTTCTTTTACTGTTATGCTGTTTTGTGGATCAGGTTTAAAACTACTTATAAACACACACACACAAAGTAACTCCACCAGAGTGCCTATTTCGGGTCACTTTTGCCGGTCCAAGCCCGGATAAAGGAGCAGGGTTGGAATTGTGACATTAAAAAACAATAATTGCTAAAAGAAATTTAATTTGTAGTTCTAAATAAACTCTAAATGCATTTAGGACGTTTTTTACTCACTTTATGTCTCTTCCACGATGTTATTTCTCTCCAACAACATAGATTACAATTACATTAGCATGACCAATTATGCAAATTAGGTGATGACGTCATTTAGCGACTTTTAGGACAGCCAATAGCGATTTTCCTTACTGAGGAGTTGGCAACACTGCTCCCACACTGCATGCGCTAATTTGCATACATCCGTGATGCCCGGATTTTTTTTTTTTTTTTTTTTTTTTTTTTTTTTTTTTTCTTTTTCTTTTTTTTCTTTTTTTTTTTTTTGGTGATGCCCGGATTTTACTATAAACACGAGTCTTTAAGGCACATGTATTCATGGTACTACGTAACCAAACCAACACAGCAATAAAATAATTTTAGTTCCACCATAAACATGCATTTGCTTCTTAAATTATTAATTACACAAACAAGCTTAACAACAGCGAAATATAAATACTAAACATATGAACTCTTAACTTGGCTCCCACACATGGATTTGTTCATTTTGGATCCGACTCACTGTTGAAATGGTGCACAAAGCTTTCTACAGGAGACTGCACAGGTGCAATAATCTGTGACAAACAGTGATGCTGGAGTAGGCCTAGGCTGCTGGCGGCTTCCCATGATGCACTTACTGTCTTTATACATCACTCTGCATCATTAGTTATTATAATCTCTGTCAATATCTCTCTGTTCTTCTCAGGTTTCTTCCTGGTCGTGCTGCTGTCGTCTTTTTGTTGTGCTTTTCTGAAGTATTGTAGGGTTTTTATGTTACAGTGTAAAGGACCTTGAGGCGACTGCAGTTGTTATTTGGTGCTATATAAATATATTGAATTAAATATTTATTAAAACATGCAGGCACTCCAAATGGACCCCCCACTCCCATTAACCTGGCTAACCAGTCGCTACTTCATAACTCTTTGCACACTTGTATATCGATTTGGAGTAAAGTGAACAGAAATGAGCTAATTTGATGCAAAGAAGAAGCTCACAGTGGGACAGCAGTCGAGGGGAAAGGGATGTGAATCAAAGAGCTAATTGACCGACATCACAATGCAGTGAAAAAATAAATCATCTTCTTTCAGCTGCTCACTCTGGGGGTTGCCACAGCCACATCTGCCTCCATCTCTTCCCAGCATTCACTTCTTTTACACCCTCCGGATGTCTTCCTTCGTTACATCCCTGAACCTTCTCTGTGCTCTTCCTCTTTTCCTCCTGCCTGGCAGCTCCTGCTTCAGCATCCTCTGTCCAATATATCCACATGTCCTTCTCTGCACATCCCTGAACCATCTTAGCTTTGCCTCTTTAACTTCACCTCCAAACCGCTCAACCCCTCAGAGGTACTCATTCACGATCCTGTCCATCCTGGTCACTCCCAATGAGTGAAATCTCAACATCTCCAGCTCCATCACCTCCAGGTCCACCTCCTGTCTTTTTGTCGGTGCCGTCACCAGTCATACATTTTAGCAGGTCCAACTACCATTGCTACCCTTCTGTCACATCATCGCAGACACTGGGCTACAACCTCTTCTCTTTACACGCAATTCCTGCTTTTTACCATTCGAAAAAGTCTTTTTGTTTCCCAGTTTAATCACGTACCACAGTAATTGTACTTTGTACTGCAGCGAGTCTTAAGTAAATGCCAGTATATCACACATCAGCTCTGCTCACATACCGATTATAACAGTTGCTGGAGAAAGTGTGTTACAGGTAAAATGTGAAATCTAGGAAAACTTGCTTCTCCTTTTGACCACGGCTGCTCATTAATTTGTGTAGTGTCACGCTGCTGCCAGCGTTGGCATTCTTTCTCTTTCAGGGTCTGTTTAGGTCCGCTGCATTTTGGATTGGGCCTAATTATCTTTAGATATATTTCATACACCGCTATTTAGTCTGTACCAGTAGTGCAGTCCTGGATTTGTTAATCAGTTTGCAAAAGGCACAGAGGCATATATGCATGAATAAAAGGAAAAAATCTTAAGATGAGTGTTTTATAATGATTCTTAGAGGCTGCAGATAAATTTAATTGGTTTACGGAAAAGCAGAAATCACTGCCGTGACAACGTATCACTAAAGGTGACACCAAAATCAAAGAAACTCTGATCCTGTGGGCTGCCATGTTTAAAACTCCAGGGATTCCCTCCCTTTAGGAAAGTGCAAAACAAAGACGAGAATAATAGTCTGCGTATAGAAGAGGGAGTTCAGTAATCATGCAGGAGTGACAAGGACCCAAAAGCAATTCCTGACTGAGCACTAATCCCCACTTTTTTGTGGAACGCACAGAGTGAGATAAGCCTGGAGGTTAATGCAGAGGCGTCTCTCCTCTGTCCTCGGCAGTGACAGCCCCTGACAGGCGGACCCCAGCAGCACGCCTTGTTTATGTTAATGTAGATGGCCTGGGCCAGCTCCCACACTGAGCAGCACAGATAGAGTTGTCAAAGGCTCATCAGAGTGGCACTCGCAACCTCTCGCCGGGCTACCCGGGATCTCTGCGTTCGCATTTAGGAGGGGAGTACCTACAGTGAAGGAGATGAGAGGAGAGGAGCCACCATGCTGCGGTGGCTCCTCTCGCCCACTCATCCACCTCATCATATTTCTTCACACTTTGATGGAATCACATCTCGGAGAGACGGAGCGATGCAGAGGGGTCAGGCTTTTAACGTGTGCATCTTTGACAATGTGCATTTTTATACCAACTACTTCTTTATTCCGTTTTATTTTGATAGGGTCAGACTCTGACAGTTTGAATCACAACTAGCTACGCACCGCTAGTTTTTGCATTTATTTTCTTTTTGCGTTATTCATAAAACCGGGCTAAGTCGTGCCTCAAACAGGAAAATGAAGGAAATATCAGTTATAATGAATAAGGTGTGGAATAAAAGTAGAGAATTAGGGGAAAAAACAGCCTCAACAACAATAAAAAAACTCTTTTTTCTTTCTTTTTTTTTTTTGCATTGATAAAATATTTATCAAGTGTAGCAAGCGGACGAGAGACTGGTAGAATATCTTTATTATCACGACTGTTTCCTTCTTCTAAAGAATATGAAAACATGTTGAGCAATCCACCTTCCAATCTTTTTTCCATGGAGACTTTTAAAATTCCTATCCAAACCATCCACTATCTAAAGAACACCTCTCGGTGAAGCTTATCAGCAAACATACTCCACTTTCCAGTTGGTGTTGTCCCGCTGTTTATCAGTTTAGCACTCTGAGGTATCATTCCCATCGTACGCCTTGTCTCTCACTGATGAATGGTTGCGCCCGGCGACCTGCCTCCCCCCCTCGCCGGCGACGGCGCGCTGTAGGGTCGACCCACGGAGGTGGGGACGCTGAGACAGATGAAGGGTCAGACGTGTGCGTCTCCTCTGGGTCTCCTTCACCTCGTGCTCTCGTCCCACACCAGCCTTTCATTCTAATCTGATGATAATGATATTTGCTCAGGACGACCTCTGCTTGCACAGTGTAATTACCCCCCCAGCTTTCTATGATCTCACCTATTGGAAATCGATGGGCCATAAGAGGGCCCCATCAGGGCTTATTATTATCACCGCTCGCTTTTCGTTACAGCGCGATCAGATTTAATATGTTGTCGACTTTTTTACTGCATGTTTTTCCCCCTTTTAAACTAGCTAGTTTCATCCAACTAAATCATGCAGAAATGCACGTTTTACTCTATAAATTAATTTCTCAAAAGTCCAGCGTCCTACTTTGAAATTATATAAAGTAAAAATAAAGGTATCTGCATTTTTAAGGATGTTTTTATTCCTTTATCACTTCACTCGTCACGCATACCAAAACAGCTTTGGCGGATATTGTTGAGTGTTATTTTTGTCCCCTTAATAGCACCTTTGGCTTCGTCGTACTCAGCACTTCCACACTTATCCGTGCATTTGTGAGTGGACGCCTATTTAAATCAGTTAGGTGAATCTGCTCTCAATGACTCCCTCCATTAGCTACTCATCCAGGGTTAAGTACCCTCTGGAACATGTGGCGGTGGCCATCAGGTGACCCTGCCTCTGCACTGCTTTGATTGAGACACTTCAGTTGAGGCCTTTCCGCCGTGACCTTCTGAAAGCCTGCTGCAAATAGACCTTTCTTGTATTGCCAAGGGTATGCGTGCGGTCCGCTGATCTGAACATTATTGCTACTACTTCAGCCTTATGAAACCCAAACTTGTTATTTCAAGAGCGAAGCAGTGTCTTTGTAGTGACCTTCGAGCTTGTTATTGTCAGTCTTGTCAAAGAGATAAGAGGATCACGGGTGAGATTTCATCAATGAAGTTAAGCGAGAGCAAAGTTAAGGCACGCTTTTTGGACCGAGGGCCGAGCTCTGTTATAGAATTAAACAATGACAATTTGCTTTGTTTCTGATCAATTCTAGGTGAGAGGTCTGTGAAGGTGTGTTGTTTATTTGCTGTTAAGATCGGGTCACAGTTTGAGTTGCTTCTCTTAAGTCTCACTCTGAGCTTCCTTGAGCAGCAATTTCCTTTTATTGACCCCTGCAGTGCCTACAGAGGTCAGCGACTGACTCTGTAAACATGTAGGAGCTGTCATGGTTTTATGAGCTAAAGGCACCTAATAACATAGCAATCAGCATTTAAGACAGCACATTTAAGCAGCGCTGCACTTTGAAGCAGAACGAAAATGCACGGCAGAGCCTCCGAATCGCGCTATTTTAAGTTGTAAGGTCAGAAGAGGGATTTTAACGAAACAAATATTTTTTAGAAAGAGGCATTACAGCGATGAGGGTCGACGGATGAAGCCGAAAGGCTTCCAGGTGGTCGTTAACGACACGAATCGGTTGTGAAAATATATTTTTAGCACAGGACAGAAAAGGTGACAAAGGAGGATGGGTGGAAGTGATCGATATGTTTGTGCAAAGGGCAGAGGACTGCCGAGACACAACAGTGGAAGTCATGAGTGAAGCGGTCTCTCAAGGGGACGGCAGGCTCAGCCAATGTGGAGACACAACAAATGAGGAAACGGTAACAGAGACATGGCTGATGAGCAGGGTGTGCGCTGGGAGTGTGGGGGTGTCACAAAGTGACAGGAAATATTTGTTATGAACAAACTGAACTTCAGAGCAGGTTTGCAGTGCTGTGCGAAAGACTGGAGACGCTTCTCATATTTTAAGGGAAAAATGCGAGCATTTGTTGAAATGTGCAAATATAAATGTAAAACGTGGCAAAACCAGAGCTTATATAGTTTTAATAGATTGAAATAGGGTTTTTATTTTTCTTTAATGCAGTCTTATCCAGTGGTGTCAAACTCGAGGGCCGGTGTCCTGCAGGTCTTAGATGTGTCCTCGTGTAACAGGGTCATAAATCACATTGTTATAGTTACACAAAATGTGTCCTAAACCCCCAAACTGTTCCTTTT